>NC_089507.1:91832062-92457062 GCF_036850995.1 Saccopteryx leptura
AGAGGGGGAGGGGTGGAGAAGCAAATGGGTGCCTCTCCTGTGTGCCCTGGCTGGGAATCGAACCCGGGACTCCTGCACGCCAGGCTGACGCTCTACCGCTGAGCCAACCGGCCAGAGCGCCATTCTTAATTTCAGTGCTTTTTATTAAGATTCTCTACATAAACATGAAAATCTTGGTAAATACCAGTTTATGCTCCTTTTTTCCTTGAATGTAGATTTGCTTGTGCACTGTACAAATTAGTTATCTTTTTAAATTTTATGTGCAACTTAAAATGATAGGCTCCACTCTGTACGATGTTTTATATTTTTGTTTCTTCCAACATTTTTCCTTTTTCATCTATGTAAAATAGCCAGCCACTGAAGAATTAGAATCTCATGCCCATGCTTATATTTATTATTTCTTTGGTTTTTAGTTAGAGTGTATGTTGTATTTGAACAAAACCTTTTCTATAGTAATATTGTTGGTTAAGACACAGAGGGTAACAGATGTGCATATTTTACTCAAGCAAGTTTTCTTTTCTACCTGGCTTGTAGAATATTACAAACTCAAGTTGGAGTATATTTCAAAGTAAGATGTTAAAGACAATAATAAATGGGCTCCTGGGACAAACTTACATTTTGAAAGAGTAAAAAAGTGACAGTAATAACAACATAGAGATAAATGTGATCTGTTCTGATGTGGCAGTTTTATTTCTCACTAAATATTTATATAGCCTGACCAGGTGGTGGCGCAGTGGATAGAGCATCAGACTCGGACGCAGAGGACCCAGGGTTAAAAGCTCGAGGTCACCGGCTTGAACCCAAGGTTGCTGGCTTGAGCAAGGGGTCACTGGGTCTGCGGTAGCCCCTGGGTCAAGGCACATATGAGAAGCAATCTATGAACAACTAACGTGCTGCAACAAAGGACTGATGTTTCTCATCTCTCTTCCATCCTGTCTGTCCCTATCTATCCCTCTCTCTGTTTCTCTCTCTGTCTCTGTCACACACACACACACAATTTATATATTTAAAACTTCTATGTGTTTCCCACAGTGCACATACAATTATTTGGTCTCAGAATATATAGGAAGAAGGATAAATATATAAACATTTCCCATCTTAAACATCTTAAATTTGTCTTATGTTTAGGGCAATTGCCTCTAGGTGTCATCTAATTGTAGAGTATACTATCCTATTTTAGTTTATTTTACTTCTCAAGCTTCAGTTTTGCATAGTGGGGATAACAGTATTTACCTAATAGAATTGTCATGAAGACTAAATGAGAACCAATTATAGTAAATCACTTGTAGTATCTGCCGAACAGCGTTTAATAGTAAATGTTAGTTGCCTTCCTGAAGCTATAAAGGAGCATAAAGACTTCATTTCTATGTTTTTACTCATTTTTAAAAATTTATTATTAATTTTAATGGGGTGACATTGATAAATCAGGGTACATATGTTCATAGAAAACATCTCCAGGTTATTTTGACACTTGATTATGTTGTATACCCATCACCCAAAGTCAAATTTTCTTCTGTCACCTTCCATCTGGTTTTCTTTGTGCCCTTCCCCTCCCCCTTTGACTTGCCCCCCTTACTCATTTTTTAAGGCGATATATTATGAATTTTTCAAAGATTTCCTTATTTATAAAATTATGGGAATTTAGAAACACTCTGCTTTATAGTCTCCAGAAAAACTTCCTATGTATAAATGCTGATTATGACATAAACACACCCCATTGTTTGTGTTATTAGTGACCCCTTCATAACCTGACATTAATGCACCTTCCTTAATACAAAGCTCAGTATGACTCTGAGGAGACTCTTACTATTGAACTGTAAGATCAGCAAGCATCACCTGCATTTAGAATTAGATATTGCAATGTTTTATAAATATTTTCGTTATTATGATATTTAAACAATTTCTCAATAATTGAGTCATTAACTAAACGTGCAGAATCAATTCATGTCATCCTGTGAAAACCAGGGGCTCAGTAACAAACCAACAAAAGCATGAAAACAGTGGCTCAATCAAGTTATGAATTTATATAATCAGTTACTTTTAACTCTTACGCCAAAAGGAAATTGACATTTGCAGAATCTTAAGAGTGTATAAAAAAAAAAATAAAGCAAAAACTTTTTAAGCCATCTAATCTATCCCCCCAAAACTAATTTTTCATCATATATTTTCATCACTTGGATTGCGAATGTAGCCCAGGCAGGAGATGCTGTGACTGTCACTAGGGTGGTTGTAATGGAATGAAGAGAAATGGATGAATTAACGAATTTTGGTAGTGAAGACAAAAAAAAAAAACAACAAAAAAAGCCCTGCCAATATTTTGGGTGTGGAAGTTTAATAAAGAGAGCGACTAAGCTGATTTCAAAATTTTCTGTCTTAAAGATTTTAGCATTTACGAGACAGGGATGGCTGAGAGGGGACGGAGGGGAGGACACGGGTTACTTAAAATAGTATTTTGTCACCTCAAAGTTCTAGGTGTCCTGTGGAGATGTACTCTGGACATCTGTGATAAATATGAACTGAATATGTAAAAAAACTTTGATACTATATTATTGTAGCAATGATTAATAACAATTATTATTATTATTACCACTAACGCATCGGGAAGTAAAACCTCAGCAACCTAGGACTCTCCCAGCTCTTGAAATAAACGCTAATAAAAAAAGCAAGCTTTCCAAACCTTCCCATTCATCCTGGTCCAATCAGCTTCCAAATCCTTAGCGTCAGCAAGTGGGCGGGCTCAGATGGATTGGGTTCTCTCAGCTTCTGTGGCTGGGCCACGTCAGAAGCCATGCAGGTCTTTGAAGGTACATAAACTACACGCTAATTCATTAGCGACAATTGAACTTCTTATTCAAATTTATGTTAAAAATATTCAATACTATGTAGATTTAATACTTTACTTTATGGTTTTTTTTTTATATAGTTTCTTATTTTCTTCTAGGGATATTACACTGCCACCAAGCGTTGCGGACTTGCGCGTCCCTTCTCCGCGCACGCGCCGGGGAAAGGAAGGCTTGTCCTGTATCTGGGTGGCGCGTGGGGCTTGAGTCCGAGAGCTGCCTTTGCCACCGGCAACATGGAGACTTTGTACCGAGTCCCATTCTTAGTGCTGGAATGCCCCAATCTGAAGCTGAAGAAGCCGCCGTGGGTGCACATGCCGTCGGCCATGACGGTGTACGCTCTGGTGGTGGTGTCTTACTTCCTCATCACCGGAGGTAACTCGGGGCGCGAGAGGCGCCGAGGCGTGGAGAGCCCACCCGCCCCGGAGCGAGCATCGCTCTGCTCTGGATCTTTTCGGAGGGAGGGGAGAAGTTCTGGGGTCCCATGTTTTATCAGCCCAGAGGTTTATTTGCCCTCGTGTCCTGTCCTTTCTTGACAGCGCTCGTGTTCCCATCCATTGCTTTTCTTCTCCTAGCCTCTTAGCTTAGGCATCCAAATCGAATATATTTTTCAAGGCCAGATCATTGCTCTTTTATTGATTGCAAGAAGTTGTTTGACAAGGTCTAGATTGAAAAAGTCTAGTCTGGCCCATTTTACCTTCATGGTTGGTCAAGAGATTGTGGGACTCTTAACCTTTTCTTTGTCTCCGATCGCTGGAGCCTTGGAAGAGACCTGAGAATTCTTAAGTTTGTTAGCTCAGACCTAAGGGTTCAGTGTTGCTTCCTGCCCAGGTCAACAATGACTATGAATGGAATTTTCCAAAAACACAGTTTTTATAAATATTTGAGATTGGAAATAGATTTTCAGATTGTATTGTATTTCAGAAAGCAGAAGTTAAAGATGTAAAGAATAAGGAAAATAGCATTACTGTTAAAAACATATTTTATCATGTACTTTTAAAGTATAGAAAGTTGCAGAAGGGGCGTTGCTTTGAACAGTGGTGAGTTGGCATTCCAGCTACAATCTCTTCAGAGCCACCACCCTTTCGAGTCGCAGTTCTGCAATTTACTCAGCTGGGCTACTGTTAGATTTTGGGAAGTGGGGTATTTAATTTGGAAATTATAAAATTCAAGTTCTACCGGTTAGGGAGAGTAAAAGTAGTTCTCATTTTAAGGGAACAATAGAGACATTTTCATTTGCATGTATTTTTATGTGAGAATAGTTGTCCTGAAGAAGGAATAATTTGAAACTATGAAGGATTAGTTCTAGAATGTATCTTTGAATTACACGCACCCCAGAATATTGACAATTTGCTTAAGCTCATTTAAATAAATTAATTTTAAGTGTGTTTTTATGTTGGTAAGATACCATCCTAGCATTGCATTTGCATTGACGTTTGCTTAGTACTTTAATAGGTACTGCATTGAATAAATGAAATTTAAAATATATGTGTCTTCTTTTTTTTTTTTTTTTTAAATAAGAAATGGAGTCTTCATGGGCTTTTATTTGGTAGTTTCTTTCCTGTAACCCTTCTGGGACCTTTAGCCTTTGCTAGAAGTCTCACAGGTTTCATTCTGGCTACCTTTTCCTTGTTGTTTGTTGTAATGGGGAGATTCTCTGCCCCAGCCCCTTGGGGGAAAATAAAAAAGATACTTTTTAGTGGCCAAGGCTTTGAGGTTTCTCATACAAGAAATTATTTTGTCACTGGAAAGGAATCTGTTTGAAAAACTGAGTGTACTTTTATAAATAAACTATTTATTGCAGAGAAATATTCAGCAAATAATGTATCACTCCCCCATTGAGTTCCAGGCACAAGGCATTGGGGATAACAATGTATGAAACGGATGAGGACCCTGCCCTCCTGAAGCTTATAATGTCATGGTTGAGACATGTTAAATATCACACACGCTTTTTTTTTTTTTCTGTTAGATAAATTTTTTTTTCATTGCAAAATGCCATAAATGCATCGGAGGAAAAAAAACAAGAGGTTATTAAAAAATAGTGGGAGTTGGGAATATTATTTACATTGGTGGTTCCTGAGGAAATGACATGTTAGTCAAAATCTCATGGATTAGGAGAAAGGATATACAACTAGGAGAGGGGAAAGTATGGACAGATACAGGACCAAGAGACCACTTAGATGGGTTTTGTAGTTGACTCAGACCAGACCATGTTGATGGTAGTGGAGATGGAGAAGAATATAATGAAGGATATTTTGAAGTGGACTTAGTAGGTCTTGGTTGGGTTGATTGGTTGTAGGGGGGGAGTGAAGTATGAAGGAGTCTTATTGGTGTTTGGTTTGAGCATCTGAGTAGATGAAAGTCATTTTCTGAGAGGAAGAAATGAAGTCTTTTTTTGGTGGAGAATTGTGAACTGGAAGTCACTTTGGGATATATAATAGTTGAACATAGCCAGTAATAATTATACTACTCACAAAAATTAGGGGATATTTTATAGCTTCATATTCATTTTGAAATATCCCCTAATTTTTGTGAGCAATGTAGTTGGATATGTGAATTTACAGGAGTGAGTCTAGCACTGAGAAGAGAGGTCTGTGTTGCAAGTTGGTCAATAACAGATGTTTTTTGACTCCCACCCATAAGTCAGATCTTGAACATAGTCAAAGTCCCTGTTATTGGGGAGCTTAAATCTAATTCTAATGGTGCTAACATTATTTGATAGGTGTTGACACATTGAGAGTCATAAATAAAGTTGAAAGCACTAAGAAAAGATGAGTTCAATTTGGGAGAGAATGTAGAAAAATATACAATGGATCAAGTCCTAAGGAACTTCCAACAGTAGTTTTATGGAAGAGGAGGCTCAGCTAGAATGGTAGCAAGAAATGGACAAGAGTGTTACAAAAGCCACGAGAAGCCATTTTTTATCCCAAGAAAATGGATTTAGGGGACTGGATCGAGCGCTGCTGGGAAAGCTTCTAAGATGAGATCTGAAAAGTGGCCATTGAGTTGAGCAACATGGAAGTCATAGATGTCATTTGCAAGAGTGATAGCAGTGGTGGCCTAAGCCAGATCAGAGTGAGTTGAAGAATGAAGGGTAAGTGAGGAAGGGTAGACAGCAAATTTGCCAAATTTTTTTTCCGGAAGGAAGCCTGACTCCCTTTCAAAACAGAAGCTTAGAAATGGGATGTTAGCTAGGGCAGTCTGGAGTCAGGGGCAGGTTGATGTGGAGAAGGACGGGTTGAAAATACAGGAGGGCGAGGAGATATCCAAAGGAACAAAGTTTCTGAGAAGGCATGAGGGGATAAGGTCCTGATAATTGGAGGAGGGATCCCACCTTCATAGGAGGAGAGATTTTTCCTTGATTGGAGCTGAAGGGAAAGAGGTAAGGATAGAGGCAGGTACCAGTTCGTAGATGGGGGAGTAGGGTTTAGGGAATTCCAGTATGATTTGTTAGTCATTGGGGAGCGAGCACAGCCCATGCTTAAGAAAAAGCTGGAAGTGGGCATGTTGGAGAACAATGGAGAAAAGCAAATGTTGACAGTGGGAGATGTGAACAACTTAAAATGTTGATAGACATTAACGTTAATGATTATGAATCTCTAGTACTAATGATGTGAAATGTATCTTTGTTTTACATGTAAGCAAAAAAAGTTTCTCTGGTAGCTCTCAATAATTTAAAAACAGATCTATGCTTATGTGGAACATTTTCTTGAACTAAAATATAATCTTTATTGTGGCATCATTCTTGAGTATTAGAAACAATTATTGAATGAATTTCTTTTATGAAATACCGGTAACTCTTATAGAGAACATTGTTTTATAAGTCATTCTAAAATACTGAGTTGAGTTTCTGAATGGTTTTATCTGAAGTGTACTCCTTAGCTGGGCCTCATTTAATTATAATAATATATCAAAACAACCTTATTTAAATATAAAAGCACTGTAGAGACAGAAAAGAACTAATCCTATTTTAAAAATTAGGCATTCAATCTGAATCTCTACTGTTGTTTTTTCATACAGGAATAATTTATGATGTTATTGTTGAACCTCCGAGTGTTGGCTCTATGACTGATGAACACGGGCATCAGAGACCAGTAGCTTTCTTGGCCTACAGGTAAAAGATAACTTTTTGAACGATTTGGTGATGGGAAAGAAGGTTGCTGGGCCACGCCTGCTTATTTAAAAATGTAGTGAAACCCATGGAGTCCATCTGTATTTAGACAGTAGCTGTTTTAAAACGCTAAATTCAGAAATGGCAAGAAGTGGGAAGGAGTAAGAGAAGTATATCATATGTTCATTTATTAGGGAGTAACATATTTCACAGTGATGTGATCACTTCTCTAAAGGAGGGTATCAGTTTAAAATACATTGGTAGGCTATTCTGGAATCAAACCAGTTTGTCAGTAAAGCTTCACTGGAATTAGGCATGCCCATTGTTACATGCCCTCTGTGGCCACTTTCAAGGTGCAGTGGTAAGTGTGGCACTGTACTGTACTATCTGGCCGTTTAAGGAATATGTGTTATTAAATAAGAAACGTAAATTTTGAGACCTGAGAATTCCATTTCAGCAGTGCAACTTCGTTCCAGTGTAGTTTAGTTCCCTTCAGCAATGCTTGCTATATTGCTCTCTGCAATCCGGTTGATAACTGTCTGCCTGAACAAAGCTGTATATTCGAGGATATCCTGGAAAGGCTATCGTGATTCCCTGGGGAGGGGCGCTAGATCACAGGTGATCTTGATGGTAGTATCTGCATTTGTGCAGTTTGAATCTTGAACCCGGTGCGTGTATTGAATTTTCAGTTAAAGCAATGAGTTAACGAAAAATATGTCCCTTCCTTGCTTATGCCCATGTATAAATCATCCCTTTAACAGAAAGATTTGCTTTTGGAGGTCCATGTACTCTAAAAATCAGTTACAAATAATATACAAAAATTTATATAATTACAGGGGCTTATAGATCACTGGAAATCCTTGTGGGCGTTCATGGAGCCGTAGTTAGGAACATTGCTTTAAAGTTTTTCCCTTTGGAACTAGAGGTTTATTAATTATTATAAAAATTTTTCTAGACAGAAACATTTCTAAGCAGTTCAAAATTAACTTGAAATTGATAGGAATTTAAATAGCCTAACTTTTAAAAAAATTTTTTTTCTAAATTATTTATTCATTTTAGAGAAGAGAGACAGAGAGAGAGAGAAGGAGGGAGGAGCAGGAAGCATCAACTCCCATATGTCCCTTGACTGGGCAAGCCCAGGGTTTTGAACCGGTGAGCTCAGCATTCCAAGTCTGTGCTTGATCCACAGTGCCACCACAGGTCAGGCTAAATAGCCTACCTTTTAAAAGCGGAACTAAGGGTCTGGGTAAATGATTCAGATGCATACAATAATTGGCTTTTTAAGCTAATAATTAAAATGTGAGTATTGATTTTAATAAACAGTTGTGTTAGTTGAGGTTTTAAGACTTTTTTTTGATAAATGTTCCGTGAAGACAGAGTTTTTGTCTGTTTTATCCACTAGTGTAGCTTCAGAACCTACAATAGTACTTACTTGATACGTAATGAGCTCTTAATAAGTATTTGTTGAAATGAATGTCCAGAAGTAAAATAGTTGTAGGGGTAAGAATAAAAAATTAGCACAAAAATGGTTTAGCAGGAGTGGGAATTTCAATCTAAGGAAAAAGTGTTTTGTTTTTCTGGGAATTGTCAATTTTTATTTTGCTGTGGTCTTTCTTTTCAGAGTAAATGGACAATATATTATGGAGGGACTCGCATCCAGCTTCCTGTTTACAATGGGAGGTTTAGGTTTCATAATCCTAGACCGATCCAATGCTCCCAACATTCCAAAACTCAATAGATTTCTTCTTCTATTCATTGGATTCGTCTGTGTCCTATTGAGTTTTTTCATGGCCAGAGTATTCATGAGAATGAAACTGCCGTAAGTTATTAAATACTTTGTGTTATCAGCATCTTAAATTCTTTTGCAAATTGGTAAAATAATTCCCTAGGTCACATAAAATTATATATTTAATTTAACTCATTTAAACATGAAAATTTTGAGAACTAGAATAGTGTGTGACGTGGTCAAGGTTATAGCTATAGTTAGTAGCAAAAGTGAGACCAATAGGTCTTTCTGATTGTTATCCTCATGCATGTTCATGAGAAAATTTAGTTATTTTATTTTGCTTTTGCATCACCACTGTTTCTCTACTGTGCTTTTGAAAGCTTGTAACATACAGGATTCTACTAGTAATGGCGATATTAGGGAATACTCTAAAGACCTTAATTGCTGCTGCTTTTTGATATTAGTATAAGGAAAGCCCATTAAGCCTTGAGCGGGAAAGGGGAGTTGTTATCTCCGCAAAAGATGGGAAGAGGTTTTATTCATATGCGTGTGTGTGTGTGTGTGTGTGTGTGTGTGTGTGTGTGTATTGTGTGTGTGTGTGTGTGTGTGTGTGTATATATATACATACAGATATATATAGTTAGATCATTTTGATTCAGAAAACTTAGAATATCTTTAGAACAAAGATAAATTCATTTTATGGCTACTTTTATAATAAATCCACTTAAGATCATTAATTTGAGATGTGGACCATTTCCCTGTAATGTGATTCCACCTGTGGGTACATCAATAAGTAACTATAGGAACTTTGAGCAGCATACTACACAAAAATGAGCTCCTAGGAAATTCATTTTTTAGAGCATATGTTTAATATCAAGTGTCAACACTGATTTCTTAGAACTGATATTTTATTATAAGAACCTTTATTATTAGAACCTTATTTTATTATAAGGTAATAAAGGGAGTATAGGAATGTGTTTGAATTTCACAAGTGTACTTGTTCTATGGCTTAACCTGTTTATTATTTGTAGCACATCTGGGGGGATTGAGCAGACGCAGACTTCCCCCTGAGGTCAGAGTGCTCGTCCTGTAGTTGCGGTTCCCCTTGAGCTCTGAAGGGCGGCAGAGAGAGCACAGTGTTCTTTGGCAGGTGTGGCCATGTAACCCCCTCAGACTCCTCTGCTGGTGGCTCTTGTTTTGTCCAGGGTAACCAATTTTGGCCATTGCCTAAATTGTATGAAGAGTTAGGTACTCTAGCCTTCTCTTTTTGTTTCTCTTTTTTCTGCTACTGTTGGAAGAGGTGTACTGGAAGAGGCTGAAGTTTTCCACAGCAAGGCAAGAGGAGAAAAGGCTCCTAGGGAGGATAAGGAGGCTATTAAAAGTTAACAGAACCTTTGGAGACACAGCACCACAGAAGTGGGCTGGTTTTGCCCACAGAGCCAGATTTATTTTCATTCTACCTAAGCTTCCCAATCTTCCTAGTGATTTTAGAACCTCTTCTTAGATGTGAGTGTGGTTTTCTTTTAGCTCAGGCTTTTGACCTTTAGGATAATAGAGCTATGGACTACTTACTAAAATGCTGTGGTAAGTGTTTAATTGTCTGGATTGCTTCCATCTTACTGTTGTAGTTACTTATGTTAACATTTGTCTTCCTATCCCCATTCTGTAGGTCATTATCCAATATTGTTGACTGAGTCAACAGTAGGAAATAGGGGATACTCTCTTGGTCTCAGGTGTGGATTATGTTTAGGTATAATCAGAGGAGAACAGTGATCTGCAGAAAATTGCTTCTTTCTGTAACTGTTCATACAGGTAACTCTAGGATTTAAATTTTTGAGAGGAAGGAATTTATAGTTTCTCCTTTGATATGATTTCTCATCTGCAGCTCCTAATGTCAGATACCTTAGGTGTGGAGTGGAGAGAAACAATGGACAGTTTCAGAAAAGACAGAAGAACTAACTGTGTTGCATTTTCTGGAATATTGCAGGCCTCAAACACAGTGATGAGCCAGGTTTGTGAGCCTATGTATTGCACACGATAGGGTTGTGCTTTGTACCACCAGCAAGGAGGGGATGTGTCTTTCTCTTGTACATACGTTACCTTTGATCCCAACAGGTATAAACAGCTTGATACATAATAAGTGGAACAGTAACCATAGGTCTTTTCAGGTTAGATAAGTTGCTAGCATCTGAGATAGGATGGCTATGCTACGCGAGTCAGCACGGTAACCTCCAGTGTTGAGCTGTTTCACAAAGAGCTCATCATCTTTAGCAAGAAGCACCTTTAAAAAAGAGAAAACAAGAGTGATGAATGGTACTCTTAATTTTATAGTTTCTGATTTATGCTTTTTTAAAGACCTCATGTCTCCCCTACTGATAAAATTTTACAAGTTAAAACATGGCTTTGATGCCTGGCCATTTGAAGAAACATGAACACTAAACAAATATAACTATTTTTTTGACCATTTGCATACATGATAATATGTTTAAATGAAAAATCAAATTTTAGTATCTAATACTATTATTGTACTAGCAAAAAGTTACAAAGGAGCAATTTTCATTTTGAAAATAAAACTTTTCTAATATTCATAAGATAATATATGTGAAGTTATGTGTGTGAGGTACCTTTAAAATGTATACAGGCTCAAATAATGTGTTTACACTGGGTAGAAGACTTTGGTATAAATCTGTACTTGGTTCTTCCAGAAAATAATGAATGGTCATTAGATTCTCTTTAGCCTCTACTATTAGGGTATTTTTGACCTAATTGGAGTATCTTAAAATTTAAAAAAATGAAAGATGGCCTGCTGTGTTATGGTGTAGTGTCCTAAAATTAGGCAAAGTGGTTGGTTGGGAGAGGAGGGTCGGGCTTCTACATTTAGGCATGTCTGTTGTAAAGCTATATAAAATAGACCAAATAGATTTGGTCTATATAGATTATATCATTAAAGACATAAGGCCTGCTTTACTCAGACTGGCAAAAACTGCCTTTTTAGTCATTTGAACTAGTGTTTGTTAAGCCTGATGAGAAAAGCTGGGGGGAGCCCCTGAATAAATCCTAGGATCATGGAATCGATTCAGAAAAGAGGTTTCCTAAAGGGGGGGGAATAAGAAATTAGAGTGTAAAAATATTTTACTTAAATTAACATGGTTTAGGGCAGGGGTCCCCAAACTTTTTACACAGGGGGCCAGTTCACTGTCCCTCAGACCGTTGGAGGGCCAGACTATAAAAAAAACTATGAACAAATCCCTATGCACACTGCACATATCTTATTTTAAAGTAAAAAAACAAAACGGGAACAAATACAATATTTAAAATAAAGAACAAGTAAATTTAAATCAACAAACTGACCAGTATTTCAATGGGAACTATGCTCCTCCCACTGACCACCAATGAAAGAGGTGCCTCTTCTGGAAGTGCGGTGGGGGCCGGATAAATGGCCTCAGGGGGCCGCAGTTTGGGGACCCCTGGTTTAGGGAATAGGATGATGCATATATGCATCTTCCATGTAAGTGAAGTTTAATCCTACATGCACTAAAACTTGATCTTACTCATTTTCGGCAGACCTCTTTCAAATGTGTTTGTTTTAGTGCTTCCTTAACATTTACATTTGTATTTAGGAAATATTTATTATTTGATAACTTATTTTCTGAACACTGTAAATATTAAGCATAATTTTGCCTTCTTGACTCGGTCATTTTGCATTTACACTTATAGTAGACATAGTAGTACTTCTCGGTTTTTTAGTCTATTTCCTCAGTATAACCTGTCTTTCTCGTCGCTAACAGTGTAAGCTATTGTAATTACATCCTTCCCTTGTTCCTTCTCAGTTTTTTGGTTATTCTATGATTTAAGAGTGGATAACCTAGCTATTTGATTGCATTTGGAATCAGTTCTGGCTGCAGGAGAGCTTGGTGGCCTGGCTTTTTCTCAGTTCTTGAAGGTGTTTGAGTCTCTTTCATTTGCTTCTAGATTTGGAGCTTTATTTAAAATGTTAAGCTAGTAGAGAGTCTAGCATCTGAATAAGCTGGGCTGTTGCAGTGAAATCTCCTATCCAGGGTTTATTGTTAGCAAAGGGGAGAAGGAATTTAACAAAGTAAAATATACAGCTGCTGAGGATGGTATGTGGTTGGAGGAGTGAGGAATTTGGAGGCCCAGCCTGACTGGAGCTGCTGCTTTGCTGAGAATTTGGATTGGTTCTACGGACTCTCAGATTCCAGTCTTATTAAATGAAGTTACTTATGTGACTCCGAGTTACTGTCAAGATTGAGTGTTTTATGTGCGCTCTCAAGCACAATATTAATATTAATTATTAGTGTTTTCATTGTAAAGATAAAATCCTAAAATTCTGTTTCAAATTGAATTATGACCACCATTTTTAAAATAAATAAATAAGCAATTTCTGTTTCTAAACAAAGAAAGTGAGATTTCTGTTTTAGGACCATTGGAGAAGGTAGTGGACCAGGACACACTTGGGTTTTAATGCTGGCTCTGTTCTTTTCTTGCCGTGGGGTTTTGAGCGAACCACAAAAGTGCCCCCAAGTCTCACATTCTTCAACTGCAAATGAGGACATTATTTATTTCACCCACCTTTTTAGAAGTGTTGCAGGGGTTAAATGCAAGTGTTTTGAGGAATTTCTGTGTTAGTGCCAATCTAACACAGTCCCTTGCCTTTATATAGATGGTACTTGGAAAGAATGAATATCCTAAAATAAAGGTTAAATAGATCATTCTGGCTTCTATGTCTGATTGTTTTTTGAGTTCTTGATTTACTTTTATTTCCCTACAATGCTTATATTACTTAATTACTTGTATTCACCAATAACTCTACTTGTGTAAAATTTTCACAAGCCTAAGTAAAGATCATGACATTTTGGGGGGCATGAGAAGAGTTACTAAATGATTCCAGGAGATAACATAGTAAATATCTTGAAACAAATTTATTGTTTCCTGCCAAGAAGTAATTGGCATATTTGTTCTTTTTTTCTTCCAACATGGTATCTTTATAGCATTATAATATTTCTTAATGCTTCACCAATTTTTCCTAAGGTGGGACTATGTGTGTTTGATAGCTTTGAACAAGGATTTGTCCATTTAACTACTCTTTGCCATTTAAATTTAGGTTGACAGTAATCCATGGATTTATAGTACATAAGCATAGGTCACCCACTAGTTACCAGGAAGAATATCACAACATAACATATCAAGAGGATGTCCAGAAGTGCATGCTCGCATACGCAGATGACAGGCAACATCCCTCAAGAGTCCTCGGTACTTTTATGATTGTCAGCTGTGAGCTAGCTGTTGGGTAACTTCTCCTGGTGCAGATATTGGTGGATACTGCCTTAAAATCGTCTTGAACTATTTTTTCTTAGGAAGTTTAGGTCTTAAAGTATGTTTTTTTGTGACGTATCAGGCATTATAGTAGCAAATTTATGTGAGTCTTCAAGGTCAATATCCTAAGAGCCTTTTTATTTTTTATTCAGTTTTTTTCTTGGGGGTGGGTTGGGGGAGAAGTATTGGGTTGTATCAGAGTTGTCCCAAAGGTGGTTGTGCGAGGTAATAGTTCTCTCTGTAGTCGGGGTTTGGATTGGGCAGGCTGACACAGCACAAGAAAAAGCGATAATGAATTTTAGAGAAATTGCTATGGCTGCACACAGATCTAATAAGCCCTGTAGAACAAGTGAGTCCAGGCGCCAAAATAGAGGAAAATTACATTTTTGAGTGTCTGCTATGTGCCAGGCACTGTCTCAGATCTCAACGCTCTGAAGAATTTTGATTCCTAACATTACAGTTGAAGAAACTTGATTCTGAACTAATAATAGCAGCTGACATTGTTGAGAGTTTAATTACCATGAGTAGCATTTACTGTAGATAAAGTTTCTCTTATATAGTCCTTAAAACCCTTTGAGGTAACTCCATTTGACCAATAGGGAAACAGTCACGTTTGCCCAGGCTTACCCATAAAGGGTTAGAGGCAGGGTCCAAGGAGGAAGTTCTGACAGTATCGGTGGAGACAGGGTATATTAAACCCTTTCTACTGTGGATAGCTTTATACAGTCTTTCTTTTTTTTCCCCCTGATCCTGCAAATCTTACCAATAGGTTACAAGGATTTATTGCAAAGAAAAAAGTTTGGAACTTGAAAAAACCAAACTTAATGCTTCAATTTAAAAGGGATTCCAGGGCCTAAGTTATTCGTTTAGTAAAACGATCTCCTGTTTGATCCACAAAAATCCTGACCTCAACAGCTGCAGCTACGGCCTCTCCCTGCTGTCTGGACATTTCTAAAGGGGTAGAGGTGCTGCGGCCGATGCTTCTGCACACTGTTTATTGGGAGTTCGAGGGCTCAGTGATTAGCTCCTGATCCTCCCACTTTCTCCTTTGGTTAATATTAGGGTTTTTAGAAAATCAAACCAGCTTTTCATTAAAAGGTTTATGATTTTTATTGCAATTGTGAGACTCCAGTTCTGACTTACATAACAATTTTCTTTTATTTATTTTTTTCTCATTCTGTATTGTTTAGCATATTGGTTTGTAACCTTATCCTTTGAGGGGAAAGAGTAATGGAACTGAGACCTGATAAAATACTTTCAGAGGAGGGGCAAGATATGAACTAAGAACCATGAAAAGGAATCACACAATTTTCAGATTGTCATAGTTTCTTCATAAAATTTGTGTGTTTTGAAATTTGCTTCCTTTTCACTTTGTGTTTATAAATTTTGTTTCTATAGGGGCTATCTGATGGGTTAGAGTGCCTTTTAAGAAGAAATCTGTGGATTCTGGATTTGCTCCTGGTAATGAAGTTTTAAAGGCTATACCAATCCTCTGATATGAAATGTGGAAAAGGATGAAAAGCAGCAGAAACGAAGCATCTAGTAGAAAACATGGGAGGTATATTAAAGCTCGGACTAGTATCAGAGACAAGCTTCTCCCAGTGTTTTTTCCTGCTGACCTACACTGACAAACCCGTGATGTTAAGTGGCATTTTCTTTTCAGTTTTTAATTTCTTAAGGAAAATATACTCCATTCTACAACTGTAATATTCAATAGAGTGATTATTTTTTACAACCCTCTTAACCTTTTTTGGAGATGACATTTCTGAGTTTCAGAAATTAATGTAATAGCAGAAAGCAGGGTCCCTAAGCTGAGAACTGTGGACAGCTGATCAGCTTTCCTGTGGTGCTTCGCCTTCAGACAGAGTGTGTGTTTCAGATACGTGTGCAAGACTGTTTCCTGAGCAATACGGTGTATGAAAGGAGCAGAAATAAATAATTTTTCTAATTAACACCTTTTATCTTTGTTTTTTAAATGATGATATTAACCTTTTGTCTGCAATTATTTAGTCCTATCTTGTGACTTTCGCTACTATTGGTGGCCTAAGATCTCAAAATGTAGTTGGCAGGATACCCCGTGAGGTAGCAACTTCACATCCCTATAAATATTCAAGCACAGGCTGCATGTCTGTATCAGAATTGTTGAAAATGTGGTGTGTTAGATGAAAATTCCCTTCAGCCATTCGTTTTCAGTACTTAACACCATTTTGAGCACATCTGAAAACATCTCTGGACCAGAGGGGCTTCCCCTCGTTTCTTCTAGCCAGGCCTTTCACTTCTCCCTGATGGCCATGAACTTCATTTCTCAGTTAATTCTTAGCCTAAAATACCGTATTTCCCTATGTATAAGACGTTCCTATGTATGAGATACACCTTAATATTGGGGCCCAAAATTTGAAAAAAAAATGTATTACATAAAGTTGTTGAACTCGTTTTATTCATCATAAAATTTATACAACTCCTCATCACTGTCAAAACTCCTATCCATTAGCTTGTCCTCATCTGTCTGATGACGAATCATTGTCTTCAACAATGAACACAAAAACAAGCAAGAAAAAGTGGGAAATGCAGGTTTAAAAATCTATAACTACTGTATAAGACACCCAGTTTATAGACCCCAAATTTTTTTTGAAAAAAGGTATGTTTTATACATGGGAAAATATGGCATTTAAGTGTATAGAGAAATATTCTTTCAGGTGAATTTTTTTTTCTAAGTTCAAGGCTGACCTAAAAGCTGTTCATTAAATTTAAGAAGATTCATTTATTCAAAAAGTTTTGACCAGCTATTATATGCCAAGCAAAGCTAAGGGTTATAGGGGTGAATAAGGTCTGTGTCCTCATAGAGGAAAGAAGATAATCAAAATCTTGTAGGGAAACCAGATAACCAAAAGACAAAAGTGTTTCTAAAAAGTCAGATACTGACGTGGCACTCACAAAAATCACGCAAGGTAAGTTAACGTCTTGTCCTACAGTGATGAGAGATGTGGAAGGAGGGGTCGCTATGCTGCAAAGTTCTGCAAGGGGAAAGCAGGGCCTGTATGTACTCACCACCTTCAAAGTCATGATTTACCTTCAAGTGCATTTTGTTATTTGGCCATATTTTAAAATGTTAAACTAGGTGGACAGAAGATAAAATAAAGGTAATGGCTTCCAAAGTTCTTTTCCCAAGTGATTGAGTAGTGAGTAGTGAATAGTTCCTGTTAAGCACCACCAGATGGTGCTATTCAAGTTTCTCCCCCCCCCCCCCCCAGTTAAAATCATTTTTATTTTTCAATTACAGTTGACACACATTATTCTATTACTCTTAGATGTACACCCCAGTGATGAGGCATTACATAACTTGCTAAATAATCATCCCAATAAATCTTACACCCACTGACACCATACAGTTATTATAATATTATCTGTATCCACTCTGCTGTACTTCACATCCCCCTAACTATGCTGTAGCGGCCAGTTTGTAGTTCTTAATCCCTTCACCTTTTTTGCTTATCCCTGAACCACATCCTATCCGGCAACGGTCAGAATGTTTTCTGTGCTTATGAGTGTGTGTCTGCTCTACTTGTTGGTTATAGTTTGTTTTTTAGATTCATTTTTGATAGGAATGTATTTATTGCCATTTTATTCATATTTTTTTATCTTTTTTTTTTCTTCTTAAGATGCTTTAACATTTCATAAAATACTGGTTTGGTGATGGTGAACTCCTTTAGCTTTTTCTTGTTTGGGGCTCTCTTTATCTGTCCTTTGATTCTAAATGATAGCTTTGCTGGGTAATGATCTTGGTGGTCGGTCCTTGCTTTTCATCACTTTGAATATTTCTGGCTAGTCCTTTCAGGCCTGCCAAGTTTCTGTTGAGAAATCAACTGACAGTCTTTGCATTTTAATTATGATGTGTCTTGGTGTGGACTCTGGGTTTATCCTGTTTGCGACTCTGTGCTTCCTGGACTTGTATGTCTATTTACTACACCAAATTGGGGGTGTTTTCTGTCATTAGTTATTCAAGTAGGTTTTCAATTTCTTGCTCATTTGGACACCTCTATTATGCAAATGTTGTAACTCTTGAAGTCGTCTCAGTGGCTCCTTCCAATATCCTCATTTTTTAGGATTTTTTTTTTAAATTTTTGTTGTTCTGAATGGGTGTTTTGTGTTTCCTTATATTTAAAATCACTGATTTGATTCTCAGCTTTATCTACTCTACTGTTGATTCCCTGTAAATTATTCTTTATTTCGGTTAGCGTGTCCTTCATTTCTGACTGGTCCTTTTGTATGCTGTTGAGGATCTCACTCCATTCATTGAGCATCCTCATAACTAGTGCTTTGAACTCTGCATCTACTAGATTGCTTGTCTCCCTTTTGTTTAGTTATTTTTCTGGGGTTTTGTTCTGTTCTTTTTGGGACATGTTTCTTTGATTTCTTATTTTGGCAGCCTCTCTGTGTTTGCTTCTATGTATTAGGTAGACTTGCTGTGTCTCCCACGCTTCATAGAGTGGCCTAATGTAGTAGGTGTCCTGTAGGGTTTAATGGCAAGGTCTCCCTGATCACCCACGCTGGGCACTTGAGGTGCACCCCCATGTGAGCTGTGTACACCTCTTTTGAGTCTTGATTGCTGTTGGCATGTCAGTGGGAGGAATTTACCCTTGGGCTGACCAGCTGCAAGGACTGGCTGTGACCACCGACCTCAGCTGTGCAGGGATCCACCTCACAGGTCAGGACTTCATTGAGGTTCTGGTGCCCACTGAGTGTGTTGGATGTGGAGGTAGTTGGGTAGTGATGCTTTTACGCAGTCTGAAACTATCTTCTGGGTCCACTATCTTGGGTCCACTGGCTCTGGGACCTCTCAGGAAGTGCAGGCAGAGGTAAGCCACTGCCTGGGGCTACCTGGCATGAGCTACAAAGTGACCTACAGATGGCTGCTACTTGTGCTGGGCTTGGAGGTGCCCAGGAGAGGCCAAGCTGTGAACCAAGGCCAGCTGCCACTAGTGCCGGGCCTGGGGCCTCTCAGCAGGAGGTACAGGGCACGCTGAGGGTAGTTGCTGTTTCAGAGAATTTAGGAAAATCTGAAGTATGAGCCAAGACAAGCCTCTCGTATAGAAAAGCCGCTGGAAGCAGCTTGGGTGGGTCTGAAAGTCTGATGGGGCAGAGCTTCAGTGAGCCATCTGGGAAGGTAACAGTGGGAGCCAGGTTGATGGAGTCAGATATGGCACCAGCCCGTTGCCTCAGAGGGGGAAGGGGTCATCAAAGGAACAGTGACCTCCCAGCGCTTCTGCCTGGGGGGAAGCTGCCCACCAGGTTTCATCTCCACGCTGGACAGATCAGTTCCTCCCCATATGTCTCTGATGCCATTCAAGCTGCTCCCCCAGCACTGGAGCGCAGAAGGAATGAGTCCCAGTGAGTCCATGCATGGGCCCATTAAGAACTGCCTGGGGCCCTGGCCGGTTGGCTCAGCGGTAGAGCGTCGGCCTGGAGTGCGGGGGACCCGGGTTCGATTCCCGGCCAGGGCGCATGGGAGACGCGTCCATCTGCTTCTCCACCCCCCCCCCCTTCCTCTCTGTCTCTCTCTTCCCCTCCCGCAGCCGGGGCTCCATTGGGGCAAGAGATGGCCCGGGCGCTGGGGATGGCTCCTTGGCCTCTGCCCCAGGCGCTGGAGTGGCTCTGGTCGCAGCGGAGCGACGCCCCGGAGGGGCAGAGCATCGCCCCCTGGTGGGCAGAGCATCGCCCCCTGGTGGGCGTGCCGGGTGGATCCCGGTCGGGCGCATGCGGGAGTCTGACTGTCTCCCCCGTTTCCAGATTCAGAAAAGAAAAAAAAAAAAAGAACTGCCTGGGACTCCAGCAGCTCTCCGTTTCTCTCAGCCTCAATCCTCACTGGTTTTTACAGCTAGGAGTTCCGGGGACTTCTCTTCTCTTCCTGGCACTGGAACCCCGGGATCGGGGTGCCTGGTGTGGCACTGGGACGCCTCATTCCTCAAGGGGAAGTCCGCAGCTGAAATAGTCCAGCTTTTTATCCGCCATGTGTGGGTGCAGGACCAGCCCACTCCGCATCTCTGTCCCTCCTGCCAGTCATGATGTGATTCCTTCCTTCATTTCCTAGTTGTGGGACTTCATTCAGCCAGATTTCAGTCAGTTTTGAATGAAGAATCTGTAGTTTTAGTTGATTTTGATTGGTTGTGGGAGGAAGTGAGTACCGCATTTACCTATGCCTCCATCCTGACCACAAGTGCTGTGTTTTTCTATGTCAGCTCTTAATGTTTTGCTTTGGTTTTTGTAATAAAAGTAAATTTATTAAATACAATGAAATATATTTAAATAATTTTTCCGGTGAAATTGCACTGTTTTATGTGAAGAAAATAATTGTACCTTATACTAGACTTAAAGTGCTTTGGGGGATACTAAACTAGAGTGTCACAGCCTGACAGAAAGCTGCAAGCATGATCAACATCCGCAGGGGTCACGTGAGTGAGAGTAAATTAACAGACTGGGCTGGAGCAGAGCAGTCTGATTTTATCACAGGATTCTCCGGGAAGGAGGTGCTAAAATGGAGTTAGAAGTGCAGTATCATTTAGCGCAGCGTAACACCAGTCAGAAGTAAAGGAAGGATGCAGAATTAGCCAGGGAAGCTTGTGATGCACAGCTGACAGAGTTGCCGTTGATCCAGTGGGAGCTCCAGACCGGCACAGACTGCCTATCAGGAGAGTGGCATGTTGCACGGACATGGCTAGACCTTTGTGCCATTGCCTCGTCAGGTCTCTGGCCACCTCGAGGTTAGCGTGGCCTTGGCCGCGAAGCCGAGGTGAACCCTGGCTAGACCTTTGTGCCATTGCCTCGTCAGGTGTCTGGCCACCTCGAGGTTAGCGTGGCCTTGGCCGCGAAGCCGAGGTGAACCCTGGCAAAGCGAACGGCGAGGCTGTCCGCTAGACCTGCTCTTGGCAGCCAAACAGTGAGTCCGTCGAGGGGATCTGAGCCACACACCTCTGTTTGTCACAGACTTACAAAGAAAACATCCTCTCTACAGGATTAAAGTGAGAGGAAATTCTATATATCTCGCTTATAAAAGAAAGATTGCACTATAATTGTCATTAATGTGTGAACTGGGAAGTGTGAGATAATAGGGCCTTAGGTAGCGGTACATTTCTGAAGTGTAAAGCTGAACTAAAGATTATTTTCCCGTTTTGCTAGTATGTAAATTGAGAATTGTTTGCTAGAACTTTAAGTAGAACCCAGGTTTTCTGCATAGCAGACCAATTATTTTTATTATGTGCTGTCATTTTTTGGTATTGAAGATCATTCTTTGAACGTAGCAATAAGAAGCATGTACTTACTTATAAAAGACAATGCCAGATGCTGGCTTATGTCAGTGAGCAGGAAAAGCACAGCCTGTGTTCATGTGGAATGTACAGTTTAGTGAAGCTACACAGACGGGCTAGTTCTCTTCTGCTATAAGAGCTCGTGGGAGGATCGCGGAAACCAAGATTTGGGAAGTGATCAGGCTTAATTTGTTTTTGGAACAATGGGCTACTAATGTGCCTAAAAGTTTCAAGTATAAACACATTTTTCCCCCAAAATACAGATTTTTCCCCCCAAATCTCTTTTACTTGTTTTTCCTTTTTAAAATTATGTACAAAGACTCTTAATTGCAAAATAGTGAGATTCACCCAAGCTATCTTTTTTTTTTTTTTCCTACAGGGACAGAGAGAGAGTCAGAGAGGGGGATAGATAAGGACAGACAGACAGGAACAGAGAGAGATGAGAAGCATCAATCATCAGTTTTTCATTGCGATACCCTAGTTGTTCATTGATTACTTTCTCATATGTGCCTTGACTGTGGGCCTTCAGCAGACTGAGCAACCCCTCACTCAAGCCAGTGACCTTGGGTCCAAGCTGGTGAGCTTTTTTTTTTTTTTTTTTTTTTTTTTTTTTTTTTTTTTGCTCAAGCCAGATGAGCCCACGCTCAAGCTGGAGACCTCAGGGGTCTAGAACCCAGTCCTCCACATCCCAGTCTGATGCTCTATCCACTGCGCCATCGCCTGGTCAGGCTCAGGCTATCTTAAAAGAGGGTTATTAGGATGTTGGAGTACTATGATACTCAAGACTGGGAGGTGGTGCGGTAGGAATACCAGAGTTGAGAATATGGCACAAGAAGGACTCTGTTGTTTATTTCTGACATGTTCTATGTGTCTGTTTCATGTTTTTCTCTCTAACTGGGCCCATTTTATTACTCTTAAGTCAGAGTGGTGGGAGTCATGGCTGCCAGCCTGTTGTGATCATTACATTTGGCAGCTTCAGCCACTCTAGAGGAAATACCTTGTTCAGTAATTCTTTACCGGCATCTCCTTAAATGGAAACTCCTACCACTTCCCTTGTCTTCGGCCATCCCTCCCTAACCCCACCCCCCGCCCTGCTGCACCCAGTTGTCTAGCTGTGCCTTTGCAAGATTACCCAAAGTTCTGTTGTTACCAAGTTTATGGTATTTAGCTCATATATGTGAGACAATCCAGTTCTTAATTTCATTATCCATGATGAGGTGTCCTCTAACTTCTGTTGAACCTGCCAGTGGTGGGAATCTTATTTCTCAAGACAGCCCATTCCATCTGCAGATCTCTTTGTCTTTTAGAAAGCTGTTTCCTGTTTTATTCTGGAGCATTGGTTTAAGGCCCATTCTTTGTGTCTAATACTAGACATATGTGGCTGTACTATGTAATGACAGTCAAATATTAAAGCCCTCTCAGGAGGCTCCACTGTATCAGGCTCACGCAGGAGGGCCTGCCCTTCACAATCATTCTCTCACTACAATGTATCAATAGGTCCTCAGTGTTCCTTCTAAAATAAGTTTTCCGAAGAGCATGTACCACTTCTGGTGTGCCTACACTGAAATTGATACAGCTGTTTAGGTGGCTACACACTTCTCATAAGCAAGGCTAAGGTCAGAGTTTCAGCAATGGCCACTAAAGACCTGATGGACAATACCATGAGTTACTAGGAGCTCACACTTGGGATCAATCAGGTCTAGGTTCATATCCCAGCTCTGGCAAGGGCTGGCTGTTTCACCATGGACAAGTCATTTAGATTCTGTGAGCCTCATTTTCCTCTTAGTAAAGTGAAGCTAACAATGTCTACCTCCCATGGATGTTCTGAGAATTAAATGAGTGCACAGCCACTAGAACATATTAGGTGCTCCAGAAATGTTAGCTCTGAACTTAGCTGTAATTTTTCCCTTTAGTCTGTCCTCTTATTTAATGCATAATTATACGTTCTCCTCTGGGGATGGGTGTGGTGGAAATTGCACACATAGGAGTGTGTGATAAATAGAGTCAAAGCATGGAGTGTCTGCTTTTATTTTCATGTCGACTTGAAAAAGCTTTTTATCATTTATGTGGCATCCTTTGGAAGGTGGAAGCAGTTTCTGTGCAGCTTGCAGCATGACCCCACCACTGAACTGAAGGCCAGGGAGCTGCCTTTGGTTAATGGATGGCATCTTTTCCTAAAGTCTGTTTCTGCAGATGCTGCTGTCGAGGATGAACCTTCACACAGGCCATTAAGTGTTTGTATTGGCAGTTGCCCCATCTTGGAAAAAGGGTCTTCTCTTCCCTGCAGAGTGGGGGTACTAGTCTAACCACAGAGCACTCAAGGTTTGACCAGGTCAGCACAGCTGTAATTCAGAGTCCCCAAACTGCCAAACTCTTTTAACAGATATGACAAGAAGTTATCTAACAATTTCAAGCCCACATAGTACGTATGTTTTCACATGTCACTTTATATTTGTATAAGAACCTATTTCAACTATTAAAAGTGCCCTCTCATCTATTATCTCATTTAATCCTAACAAGGAGCCCATCTGTCATTCAGTTCTCAGAGTCATAAGAAGAAATAGCAAGCTGAGTGCACAAGGGAAGGTGCCGTGCAGGCTACTAGATCTCCATGTCCATCCTCGTAACAATGCCGTCTGGTACAGAGCGCTGTGTCCATTTCACAGCAATCGGCTAGGATGGAACCGAAGTATGCCTGGCTCTAAATCCCTTCTGCTTTCTGCTAGCACATCATGCACTTTTCACTCTATATTCTGTCTAAAAGCCAGTCTTTCCCGTGATGTTAGCAAGATAGCAGATACCTTGAGAGCTGGGGCAGTGACCAGAAGCGAACATGTGGATTTTGCTTGGGTTGCTAGTAATGTTGCTTCTGATCTGGGCACTACCTAGATTGGTGTGTGCACTTTAGGAAAGTGCCTTGAGCTGTGCACTTACAACATGCGCATGCTATGAATCTTCTGTTCCAATAAAAAGTTTTTGTAAGTCACTTTTTCTTTTGAAAATACGAGCCCTTTACTTATTCCCAGAGTCTAACACTACTTATTTGCTACACTGGTCCAAGTGAGTTCAGGCGCAGTTTGCTCATTTACAGTGGAGAAATGGGAGTCAAATCCACAAACTCAAGGAGAGTGTTGCTTCTTCAAATAGTGTTGCTTAATCTTTTGGGTCATGGATCAATTGAGGATTTGATTAAAACTACAATAAAAATAATAATAAAGCATATACATTCTGTCTTAGGAACTGTGCTAAACTCTTTATATGTATCATCTGGGAATAACATGGTGAGATGAGAACCAAGTCTCAGAGAGGTACACAGCTTGACCAAGATCACACACTGAGGAATGTTTAATTCAAGATTCAAACTCACGTTTTTCTGGGACCCACACCCATCTCCTTAGCTGCTATGAACTGCTTATTTCTAGACATTCTTGCCAAAAGAATGGACTTTCCCTCACCTCCTCCCCTTCCAACACACAGACACACACACAGACACACTTTTGCCTGTTATTTCAGGTAATTCGTGAACCTCCCGAAATATTTCATCTATAGTCACTTTTTAGGAACCCTTTCAGGTTGAAAAAAAAAGAAAATATTTTCAGAAATGACTGGGCTATGGAAAAATATTCAGATTATTAATTTAATGAATTTGTAGTTTTGATGTCTTACATTCCTCTGTTTCTGCTGTAAGAGTTTATATCATTTTCATATTTACATTTATTATATAATAGGCAATATAGTCTAAGGAATATATGAAACAGACATGTAAATTGAGAAGCATAATAAAATCAATAAAGTCCTGTGAACCCATATCCAACATAAGAAATAAAATGTTACCAATAGCATTGGCTCTCTCTTTGTATTGTATCCTTATGCATTCCCTAGTTTTCCCTCTAAAGGTAGCCACTGCTCTGAATTTTGTATTGAGCACTTGTTACCACATTTGTATGACTATTTAAATAATATATCATTTAGTCTTGCTTGCTTTTAAGTTATTGCTTAACACATTGGTAATTTAAAATTGTGTACGGAACCTATCAGTTGAGATATATCTTGATGGGGCTTTTTCTGTAGACCTGCATTGTTGGAAATGCCTCATAGAGTAAATATGTGCTTGATCTATGGGGAGGAACTATAAGACAAAGCTGCTAAAACTATTAAAGAACTAACAGTCAAAAAAAAATTTTTTTTTATTGTAGGTATTGGGATATCCCCAACAATCTGTACTATTCCAGGGCATGACAGCTTAGGAGTGAATATGATTTGAACTTATTCATGTTTAGAGGGTCTCTGAAGTTGAGAACCAGGCAGATCCATCTACTCTGACCCTAAAGGTTTGGGGAATTTTTGAAGTATGTCCATAGTTAAGTGAAGATCAAAGAAGCCCAACTAAAAGAATCATAGACTAATGGACATGGCAACTGTGAATTGAACGCAAGTTCGTTGTAAAGGGGCTATCTTGAAGATTAAGACTCAAACTCAGGAGAAACTAAGGCAATGGAAAGAATCAAAGCATGAAATTCCTTAAATAGAAATTTACTAACTTTAAATAATTTTGTCTATGTTACACACAATCTTTTAGATGTTATAAAACTTGATTGTCATTTCTGGGGAATTGAAGTTTTCATCATTACGTAGTAACCTTCTTTATATTTGATAAAAATTTTTTGTCTCAAAGTCTATGCAGTCTCAGGTCAGTGTGACTAAACTAACTCAGTCCCCTGCAGGTTAGAATATGCCATGTATATTTTTCTATCCTTTTCTTCCTTTCAACCTTCCTTTGTTCTTAGGTTTTAGGAGTGTTGCTCATGTGTATCATAAAGCTTTATTTATTAGTGTTTTACTCTGACAATCTTTGTCTTTTTTACCCCATTGATTTTTAAGAGAGAAGGGGTGGAGAGAGAGAGAGACATCAACTCGTTCCACTTAGTTGTGTACCTATTGACTGTTTCTCATATGTGCCTTGACAAGGGCTCCAACAGGCACCCTTGGGATCAAGATGATGACTCTGGGATTGAACCAGGGACCTCAGTGCTCCAGGATGATTCTTTATCCACTGTGCCACCAGCTAGGGTTGACAGTCTTTGTCTTTTAATGAGTTTAGTCTATTTTCAGAAATTGTGATTATTACATATTTGAACTTTTCTGTATCTCCACACTTTGTACTGTTTGTCTAACCCTTTTTAAAATTGATTTTAGAAAGAGAGGAAAGAACAGAGAGAAACATCGATTGGTTGTTTTCACTTATTTATGCATTCATTGGTTGATTCTTGTATGTGCTCTGACCAGGAATCAAACCTGCAGCCTTGGCGTGTTAGAATGACACTTGAGCCTGACCTGTGGTGGCGCAGTGGATAAAGCATCGACCTGGAATGCTGAGGTCACCGGTTCAAATCTCTGGGCTTGCCTGGTCAAGGCACATATGGGAGTTGATGCTTCCTGCTCCTCCCCCTGTTCTCTCTCTCTCTCTCTCTCTCTCTCTCTCTCTCTCCCCTCTCTCTCTAATAAAAATGAATAAATAAAATATAAAAAAAAGTAAATAAATAAAAAATTAAAAAACAAAACCTTTAAAAAAAAAAAAAAAAAGAATGACACTTGAACCAACTGAGCTACCCGACCAGGGCTATTTGTTGTACTTTTTAATGCTTCCTTTTCCTCCTCTCTCCCCTTTTTTTGGTTGATAGAAATTTTTAAAAATTCTTAAGTGGCAGGTTATAGTTTCCAAAGATGACTGCAACAATAGCACTTGTCTGACTTGTTTTATTTAGAGTGACCTTGCCACTCCCCATCAGGAGGTGAAGATTTCTCTAGCCACACAACCTGGCTGGCCCTGTGACTGCTTTGACCGTGAGGAGATGGTAGAAGTGATCCTGTACCAGTGCTGGGCACTAGCCTGGCAGCTTTTGTGTCCTGCCCCTTAGTATGCCGGGTCTTGGAGCCCAGCTGCAAGATTGGAAGGAGCCCAAACCACACAGAGAAACCACGGTGACTGCTCCTGCCAACACCAGCTGAGCTCTGAGCTGCCACCGCCATCAACTGCCAGTCCTGTGAGTGAGGCCTTGTGCACATCGCCGTCTGACCTCACATGTGTGAGACACCTCAACAGAGAACTGCCCACTGAGTCCTGTTGGCCTAGAAAGGCTTAGGAAATATTAATAAACTGTTGCTTTTAGGCTGTGAGTTTTGGGGTGGCTTTTTACATAGCAACAGGTGACTGGGATGGAAATGTACTGGCTTTGGGACTGAGGGATGGATGGAAATGGAGAGGGTTTGGAGGACTTGAATGCAAGCTAGAAGGGCTTTGAGAAGACTCCAAGGGACAGTCAACAGGTCCCCAGGGAAGTGCTGGTGAGAGCTCGCAGACAGTGAGGAAAGTGACCTTGGAGGCTAAGAAAGGGGACCCTTGTTAGTAAAGGCCACAGAAAACTTTGCTAACACTGCTGGGTACCTGAGAATGCAGGGGTTCCACTGGGGAGATTGTAGGCAGAAAGCGTGAACTGGCTTCTTTGGGCTGCATATAATAAAATGTGAGGAAAGAGGTGAACAAAAGAAGAAACTGCTCTCGGAAGACTGTTCTCAGCTCTCTACTTCTCTAAACTCAGCTCAAAAACCGAGCACCTTAATAAATTCAATTAAAAAAAGAAAAGGATAAAAGTATAATCATTAGTATATTATCTTTGTGTGTTTAACTCATAACTCTAAGTTTTAGTTGTATTGCATGTTTTCAATTTACAAAGAACTTGCATAGAGATTACCTCAGTTCTCCTGACAACCCCACATGTTAGGCATTTAGCAAAGCTATTGTTAGTCCACAATATTAATAATAGCAACAGCCACAGCCATTCTTCCCCTTCTCCTCGAATTAAGGGGTTCCTACCATGTGACCACTGTTATAGTTTAGGTACACGATCATCGTCCTCATAGCAGAGTATTATGACTCACAATTTAAGGATGAAGACTTATTAAGCCAGAGAGGTAACTATCTCAACCAGAAACAGCAGGAGTGCAACCTTGATTTGAATATTGGTTAGACTTCAAGGTCAAACTCCTAGTTTACCATCTTCCCTGAGAAGAGCAGGTAGCAATTTTAAAACATAAAGTGTCTTCAATATGTGGATTTTTTTTTATCTTATAAAATTTCATACTTCTATCTCAGTCAATTTATGTGAACTACAATTTTGAAAAATTCTTTCACTTTCTCTATTTCTTCAAGTTAGAAATACACTATATTATAACAAGCTTCTTTGTTTGTAAACTAAGTGGATCAAATGATTTGGAATCTTTCACTTTTTTTTTTTTTAATTTTTATTTATTTATTTATTTATTTATTTATTTACAGAGACACAGAGTAAGTCAGAGAGAGGGATAGACAGGGACAGACAGACAGGAACAGAGAGAGATGAGAAGCATCAATCATTAGTTTTTCATTGCGCGTTGCAACACCTTAGTTGTTCATTGATTCCTTTCTCATATGTGCCTTGACCGCGGGCCTTCAGCAGACCGAGTAACCCCTTGCTGGAGCCAGCAACCTTGGGTTCAAGCTGGTGGGCTTTTCCTCAAACGAAATGAGCCCGCACTCAAGCTGGTGACCTCGGGGTCTTGAACCTGGGTCCTTTGCATCCCAGTCCAACGCTCTATTCACTGCGCCACCGCCTGGTCAGGCGAATCTTTCACTTTTGATATATCTCTTTTTAAATTTCTAACTCTTGGTTTTTCTGCAGGGTTACAAATGAATTTCATTTGACCAGCAGGTGGGGCTCTTGATACTTAAATAAGAAGTATTTATTGAGCGCCTACCAGGAGCCTCGGTACAGTCCTGTTGCTGTTTGAAACTTATACAATTATGTTTTTATTATTATTGTTTCTACATGTGGTACACATTTCAAAGGAATACTTCCCATTTTACCAAGAGGAAACGTCTCCATGTCTGAAACTGGATTCAGCAATTACCTAGACGTCTCCCAATGCTTAAGTGCCACACTGGAGCCCAGAGTTAAGTAACTTTAGTTTTCTCTGACTCCTTTGTGAAGGAACTGATAGGTCTGATCTTTTGTGGCCTTCAAGGAACTCAGAAGCTGGGAAATGCAACTTATTAAGGCTATTGTGATCATAAATAGGATCTTTTCATTTTATAAATAAAATTTTAATACTTAATATCTTTTAACCATAAATGGATACTAAATACTAATACCATCAATTACCCCCCACCCCCAGGTATCAACTAAATGATGCTTCAAAACAGGAAGCAGAAAAATCCAGGTGTTTCTGAAACTTTTTGTTTTTCTCAAAGTTGTCTAAGGGCTTTCCAGTATCAGTTATTATTTTATAAACAGCCACATTCAGTTGTAGGGTGGTGCTTACACTGGACTGCCACATTTCTTTCTTTCTTTTTTTTTTTTTTTTGTATTTTTCTGAAGCTGGAAACGGGGAGAGACAGTCAGACAGACTCTCGCATGCGCCCGACCGGGATCCACCCGGCACGCCCACCAGGGGCGACGCTCTGCCCACCAGGGGGCGATGCTCTGCCCCTCCAGGGCGTCGCTCTGCCACGACCAGAGCCACTCTAGCGCCTGGGGCAGAGGCCAAGGAGCCATCCCCAGCGCCCGGGCCATCTTTGTTCCAATGGAGCCTTGGCTGCGGGAGGGGAAGAGAGAGACAGAGAGGAAGGAGGGGGCGGGGGTGGAGAAGCAACTGGGTGCTTCTCCTGTGTGCCCTGGCCGGGAATCGAACCCGGGTCCCCCGCACGCCAGGCCAACGCTCTACCGCTGAGCCAACCGGCCAGGGCGACTGCCACATTTCAAAGTGAGAGATGTTTCAAGACAGGAGTGTACTCCACCTGGTGATACCACTTCCCACTGCCTCAGCAATCAGATCAAAGATTTGCCCAATCTTTCAGTCCCCTTCCGAAGGCAGACCAGGACAAACTACTACTGCTTTCATTTACTAAGGTTGGACATGTGTCCTTGTGAAAGGTCATGCCCGCCTCGGTGTAAGCCTCTTCTCAGAGGTATCGAAGGTTGAATAACCTGCACAGGTCTTCACAACAAGCTGGTCATATGTCTAGACCACATGGTTAGTGTCCTCTGCCCTGGGCCTCACCTGGCAGCACTTTGAGAGGAGCAGACAGAAGTACCAGAAAAAGCTGAAGACTACCTCTGGGTCTTTTGGGTCTAGCACTCGAAGATCTGCTTTTTCTTTCTCTCCGCTTTCCCCCAACCCCCCAAATGGCACATAACCCGGTGGTTACTAAACTAAATCTTTAATGAGGAAATTGCCTCAATATCCGGAAAGTTTGTTGTTCTCCTTGCCATTCAGATTCATCTTGGATCTGGTCCTCTGAGCATGTTAATCAGTATTTGAATGGACAGGGAGTAAATAAAGGAAAGTGCTGATTCACCAGCCTTAGCACAGCACTCCATCCCCCAGGACTTTTAACCTTTAAATCCCTAATTAGCGTCCTCCAGAGGATTTTCTCTTACTGTGGAAAGCTTTGTTGTTCAAGGAAGTACAGGAATTAGAAGTAGGTGATGTTTGTGCGCCCAGCATTGTTGCCAGCGCTCCTCCCTGGCCATCTCGCCGCATCCTCATAGCAGTGCTGTGAGGTTTGCCAGCGCGGAAACTGAGGCTCGGAGACGTCAAGTCACTTGACGGACCTGCAGTCTGGGTCCAGAGCCTCTGCTCTAAGCCACGACGAAGCATGCCAGAAACGTGTCCTTATTTGACCTCAAAAGAGTAGGAACTTTTTATTATTTATATAAAAAAATAATCAAGTAGATTGGAAATTGTTTTGAGTTCAGGGTCTGATTCTGTTTCTTTCTTTTTTTTTTTTTTTTCTGATTCTGTTTCTTAGTCACTTCTTGACAGAATTTTCTGTGCCGTAGCTCTGGTTACACATCCATATTCACCTCTTGTAGCACTTACCACATTTTATCAGTTTGGTCTCACTCATTTGCATCTGAGCAATAAACACAGTTGTTGTTGTTTTTTTACAGAGAGAGAGGGATAGACAGGGACAGACAGACAGGAATGGAGAGATGAGAAGCATCAATCATTAGTTTTTCATTGCACGTTGCAATACCTTAATTGTTCATTGATTGCTTTCTCATACGTGCCTTGACCCCGGGCCTTCAGCAGACCAAGTAACCCCTTGCTCAAGCCAGCAACCTTGGGTCCAAGCTGGTGAGCTTTGCTCAAACCAGATGAGCCCTCGCTCAAGCTGGCGACCTCGGGGTCTTGAACCTGGTTTTCCTGCATCCCAGTCTGATGCTCTATCCACTGCACCACCGCCTGGTCAGGCTACACACAGAATTTAACACGTAATAGGAGCTTGATTTGTGTTTGGAGACTTAGGTAGAAATAACTTTTGGGGAATGCTCTAAGGTTTACAAGACACCTGCAAATCACTCCATTTTTTACTAATTACAGATATTTATAACAAATTTCTTTAATTTGCTGGAATTAAGAATATTTTTATACAAGCTTTTCCTGCTAGCACTTTAAGCTGCTTGAGTAGGAACCTGGTCACGCTCACTCTTCTGTACGGGGGCATAGTGCTGCACGCACTGGAGGATATTATTTGCTTATATTTTCACTTTTCTTATGGAAATTTAAACACAGGCAGAAGAAGGGTGAGGAGTATAATAAATCTCTCTTCACCCATTGTTTAGCTCCTCTTGTTAGGAACTCATGGCTAGCCTTGTTCCATCGCCGTCCACTGCCACTTCCCCACTCCCGTTCCAGATTAATTTGAAGTGGATCCCTGATTATCTGTTTATCTGTAAACAAGTCTTTCTGATTATATAAATGTATTAGAATATAGCGCAGGACTATAGTGTTCATTTGAGATCCTATAACTATCAGTCACATTTCACAAACTGTTGTGAAAGGAAAGTTGTACTATACAAATCAAGCTCAAATTCTATAATTCTTATCACATTAAATTATATCGCTATTCTTTGACATGTTTGGGACAAAAGCATTACGGCCCAACTATAACACTTTTGCTGCAGCCAGCTGGGTTCTTGGAAGGGTTTGTGTTGTTTGAGATATACCTGAAGGTTTGTCCTCTGAGACAGCCTTGGCACGGCAGCTCCAATAGACTGCAAGTGATGCGAACCCAACACTCATCACTCAGGATATCAAAGTGGGGCATGTTTCTCCTTATTGTTTACGAAGAGCTAATGGTTCATCTTTTGGAAAAACATGAATCAGCTGTCAGAAAGCCCTCTTTGTAGAAATGTTCAGATGAAGACACCGTTGGGCAATCCCTGTGCAGAAGTATCAGCTTTAACTTTCTGAGATGCTGGTGTTTCATCTGTTCAGCCAGGAGGCCAGGGCTATCTTGGCAGTTTGGTTCCCTGGACCTGGCAATGGCCCTTCCCTGGGATGCGGTGCTCGCCATGCTATTCCCCTTCTAGTGGGGGGTAGCGTTGTGCTGCTGCTGATTACAAATGGCATCAGTTCCAAAAGGACCAATTATTTCATTTATTTTTAAACCCAGTCTAAGTCTAATTCAGATGGGAAAGGGCTGCAAGTAAGGCTTCTTTCCCACAGTATCAAGGCAGCATGCTAAGAGGAAATTCAGCACGGTGGCAGAGAAGGGGGTGCTGGGGTCAGTTAGGTTTTAATCTGGCCTTTACTGCCTACTAGTGTGTGACCTTGGCAATGTACTTCACCCCTCAGTGTCTCAGTTTTCTTACTTGAAACAAAGTGTTATCATAGCACCTATATCATAGGTTGTCAGGGGATTACATTTGTTTGTTCGACAAATATTTAAGAACATTACTAGTTGCCAAGAATTCTTCTAGATGCTGGTGATCTAACAGTAAACAAAATAAAGATATATTCTAGAGGAGACATAGCCACACAAATACATAATGTCTAGTAGATAAATGTAAGAAGGAAAATGAATCCCACTAAGGTTATGGAGATTAAATGAGTTAATGCAAGTAAAGCTCTGAACAAACACTAGGTTTTATTATTGCCTCCTCTAAAGCCATGGCTTAGGTAAAGAGGAATCAATCTTATTCAAAGATTTAGCATGCAAGAGCGTATGTCTGTTTCAGAGGATGAGAATGATCATTCATATCAAATTGTGACTACATACATGGAAAGTTATGTATTAATAATTGGGTATTTTTAATGGTAGTTGGAAGCAGCAGAAGAGGCAGCTAGAATCTTAATAAAAGCTACAGATGCAGGCAAGAAGGAGGTAAATAATAGAGATAACAGAGTCAAGATGACGAGGTGACCAGGACTTGGGAACTGTTCCATGGCCAGTCCGCCATGATATTCCAAGTGACTGCACAAGGCTGACTGTGTAACTGCTTCCAGTCTTCACTTCCTTTCGGTATTTAAAATAACTCCCTATGAACTGAAGCTAAAAGAGCCAAATTCGCACCAGCGGATACTGGTCTACACGTAGCTTTCAACCTTCAGTCTATAGAGTTATGACCAGGTAGGGAAGGCAAGGTGCTGAGCAGAGGACACCTTTCTTTCCAGCCCCTTCGACATTCCTAATGAAGACAAAGCCTGAAGAATCTGGTTCAATGAGAAATACCGTGAACCTGAAAAAAATCTTCATTGCCAAGATGTGATCAGTTTTAACACCCCAACAAAGACCTAGATTTGGAGTTTGAGTCAGCCCTATAAAACCACTCTAGAGCCTCTTTAAAGGCAAAGCTTGGAGGCTACTTATGGACTGCTTTAGATGTGGGAGTGGCCAGGTCAGACCTCCTGGTACTGGCTTCTCCTGGCTACATAGGCCCTTTGTAACCCAGATGATGAGTGGTTATTTCAGGTCTAGAAAGCAGTAAGAATGGCATGGAAAATGCAGAATATAAGTTGCAAGAATTGATTCATTCACTTGATATGTGTTCAGATCAGGTCCTGTTGAGAGACAGGGTGACCTAGCTCACCATGCACACTCGGGGAGGGCAGACTCCCTCTCAGGGCCTTGGCTTCGCAGTAGTGGAGAGAATCAAGTTTGGGCAAAGCAAGTCTCTAAAGCCTCATCTTTAATATAGTCTGTGAGTCTAAGGTGGAGAACCGATCAAGCAGTCACCTTGGGTTACTTTATCCTATGGTATTTTATTCCTAGGGATGGATTAAATCACATAAATATAAAATATATGAAATCTTGGGGAAAAAAACCCAGTAACTTAATTTTAAGTGTTACTGTTTGCTTCAAGGCAAGCAGGTGTCACATCGACTGTAGCAGGGATCACTGTGGTGGCAGGAGCTCCAGTAGTCTCCCATTTCAGCATGCCCCTTCTCATCCTCCCAGGTTCATTTCTCCCTTCAGACTTCATTGCTCTCTTCTCAGTGTTCCCATGACCCTCTGACCATGACTGAGCTTCTAACAGTGTGTTGAATTAGCCTATAAGCCTCTCTCTCCTCCTAGACTTTGATCTCCTCATTTATTTTTGCATCCATTATTGTACTTGGAGTCTCATAGCTCTATAAATGTTGTTAAATGATGAATGATATCTTACTTAAATATTTATGCTCTGCTGACATTGAGAGACAAACTATAGGCAAAAAATCCTAGTACAGCCAGTTCCTTAAGAGTTTAATTAAGTCAGAATGCAAATCTTCACCAAGTGGATTTGGTAACAAAACTAAGAGACAAAAACCAAAAAGATTGAGACCTAATGGGTCCCCAAACTTTTTACACAGGGGACAGTTCACTGTCCCTCAGACTGTTGGAGGCCGCCACATACAGTGCTCCTCTCACTGACCACCAATGAAAGAGGTGCCCCTTCCGGAAGTCCGGGGGGGGGGGGATAAATGGCCTCAGGGGGCTGCATGCGGCCTGTGGGCTGTAGTTTGGGGACTCCTGGAAAGGACAAAAACTTATTGACCTCTGTTGATTAGATAACAGTGATAAACTTGGCAAACTCCTTCCTGCGGAGAGCCAGTCGTCCCTGAGCGCAGACCAGCTCCTGCAGGACTGTCGGGACGCCTTGCTGCTGAGGGGCTGAGGCGAGGGTCATCCAGCCAGTGCTCCATCATCCAGCCGGTGCTCCATCAACACCAGAGACCGGCAGGGCACACAGAGGCCCTAGTCCATATCGAAGATGCTTTGATGTCAACAATTGAATTTTATTTTCCTAACAATTTACCAATTATAACAAACTGATTTATTTGTTTCACTTATAATTTGTTCAGCAAATATTTATATTGAATGTTTATTATTTTCCAGACATTGTTCTAGGCACTGGATAAAACAGTAAACAAAATAGACCAAAAAAAATTAAAATCCCAATTGTCATGAAGCTTACATTCTAGTGTGGAAGACAGATAATAAACAAGTGAGTGAAATAGGAGTGGATATGAGAAATGCTAAGCAAGAATAAAGCAGAAACAAAGATATAAATGTTGGGGTGGGTGCTTACAATTTTTGATAGGATGGCCTTTCTGAGACTGTAACTCTTGAGTAAGGAAATAAAGGGAGTGAGGGAGTGAGCTGTGAGGTGATTTAGGGAAGAGTAGGAAGAGCAAGTAAAAAGGGCATGGGGTCCATCACAAGGAGTGTGTAAGGAGGCTGTGTGGCTGGAGCTGAGTGAGCGAGGGGCAGAGCCCTAGGAGAGGAAAGGCTAGGAAGATAATAGGGGGTCACATCCTGCTGGGCCTGGAAAGACAGTGAGGACTCTGCTTTTAGTTCAGATGGGATGGGAGGCCACTGGAGTGTTGAGCAGAAGAATGGCTCAACTTGTCATATATATATATATATATATATATATATATATATATATATATATATTTTTTTTTTTTTTTTTTTTTTTTTTTTTTTTTTTTTGGTATTTTTCTGAAACGGGGAGGCAGTCAGACAGACTCCCGCATGTGCCCAACCGGGATCCACCCGGCATGCCCACCAGAGGGCGATGCTCTGCCCATCTGGGGCGATGCTCTGTTGCAACCAGAGCCATTCTAGTGCCTGAGGCAGAGGCCACAGAGCCATCCTCAGCACCTGGGCCAATTTTGCTCCAATGGAGCCTTGGCTGCGGGAGGGGAAGAGAGAGACAGAGAGGAAGGAGAGGGGGAGGGGTGGAGAAGCAGATGGGCGCTTCTCCTGTGTGCCCTGGCCAGGAATCGAACCCGGGACTCCTTCACGCTAGGCTGATGCTCTACCACTGAGCTAACCAGCCAGGGCCACAACTTGTCATATTTAACAGTATTAATTTGGCAGCCATGTGAGAATATCTTGCAAGAGCAGTTGCAGGGAGACAGGTTATGACGAGAGTTGCAATAATATAGATGAGAGATAATAGCAGCTTGGACACGGCTTGGGGCAGCGAGGGTGGGACTAGAAGTGAAGCCTGGCAAAGACAGAAGGAACAGTGGAGACTGAGAATGGGCAGCTAGAAGAAAGGGAGGAAAACCAGGCAAGGGGGTGTCCTGGAGACCAAGTACAGAAAGTGTTTCAGGGAGGAGAGAGTTATCCGCTGGGTCAAACGCCCTGCTAGGTCAGGTGAGATGAGGGCTGAGAAGTAATCAGTAGCCTTAGCAATGTGGAGGCCACCAGCGGCCTTGAGAAGAGCCGTTTCAGAGCAGTGGTGAGGGGAATGGTCATAGAATGGGAGAACAGAGATGCGACCATCTTGAGAGACATGAAGACTTTCAAGGGTTTTTGACAAAAAGGGATGGAGAGAAAAATGAGTATGTCAAAGTAACAAGTGGGGTTTAAAACGTTATTTTAAGATGGGCAAAATAGCAATGTACTTATAGGCTGATGGGAATAGTCAACACTGAGAGAAAAATGGACGATGTAAATGACAGAAAAAAGAGTGGTGGTGTGATGTCCTAAAGCAGGTGATGGAGGATGTCCTTAGCTAGGAGCATAGACAGTTCTTCCATCCCCAGGAAGCATAGAGAAGGCAGAATGTATATGGTGAGGGAAGATGGTGGAAGTTCTCTTCTGATTGCTCCAATTTTCTCAGCAAAGCCGGTGGCAAGTTGGTCCATGGAATGACAATGAAGAAAGAGCTGGAGATTTTAGGGGAGGGGAGACAACATGAAACATCCCTTTCCTGGCACAAGGAAGAATTCTGTACATGTTAGAAAGTTTATACTAAATGGAGCTAGTTGTTAACGGAGAGATTTAAACATAGATAGGATAACATTTGTCAGTGATGTCTTAGGGGGAATTCAAGTATCAAATTGAGGATGTAGTGATAGTTAAATGTTCCTTTCTCAAGTTCTTAATATTTATTCTCTCAGAAACTTATGTCTGGAAGGATTTTTTTAAAGTATTATATATAAAATCACTAATGTGGTATATAAATACAGCACTTGTGCACATATATAAATACATATAAGTGCTTGTATTTACACATACACATTCTAATTTACATAAGACTTTCAGAATTCCATCTCATCAAATATCAATAAAATGCTTAATAAATTCTAAAGATGAAAGAAACTGAATTCACTAAAATATGAAAATTTAAAATGAAGAATTCTTATCTAATAGCCCAAAGAGAATGTCTGTTATTTCATAAGCACTGAAAGTCCTCAATAATCTTGCAATAATAATATTCGTACACTCTCAGCACTCAAAGAACTGCTGGGAAATTGCCTCATTAACCTTTATATTACCCTAGGGGGATCGGCAGGAATTTGATGAGATTTCCATTCTCCATGGTGAACAAATGGGGACAGGGAGATTTGAAAAAATTGTAGACATAGCTCAAATATAAATAAATCTAATGTTGAGTCCAGGGAGAGTCATCAGTTTAGGCACATAAGAATGAATTAAATCACCTTACGATGAACCAGTCATTCTAAAGTTTAATCATAGCTCTCAAGACTAGAAAGTCATGTTAGAAGAAATGATGAGAATGAAGGAAAAGAAAAGAAAATTTATCAAGGAGTTTCTATTTTGGTCTTTTAAACTGTATCACTAGTGTAAGACAAGCAAGGACTCATTAAAGAGAGCAAGAAGTATGAGAATAAAACCAATACTAGGAACAAAAACAGAGATTCTTAAGTTGCTAAAGTGAGAGACAGGAATGAGAATGAAGTGAAACAGAAGAACCTTGTATGAGGCATGTAAGGGAAAGAGAAAAAACAACACGGACATTTTGAATTCTGGGAAAGCTGGGCTGACTATAAGTCATCCAGTCTTGAACTGAAGTGCGTGTGTGGTGGGGAATGTAGTGGAAGAAAGAACTGATGATCTCCTAAAAGCAGCATTCCTAATTTGACACCTAAATGGCCCTCTAATAATTTATTGAGAACTCACCATTTTCAAGGCACACTTTCTTAGCACTTTACATGTAGTAATCTAATCCTTAGTGCATATCTATGAGATAAGTACTACTATTATACTCATTTTACCAAATTAAAGCATAGTGCTAAAGTACCTGCTCAAAGTCACTTGGCATTCATGGCATTTCATGAAGTGGCCTGATAATCCAGTTCATGAATTTATTATGTACGTGCTATAATAAGCCGCTACATGTTATGTGCATAATAAATACCTGTTAAATGAATGAATGAATGAATGAATTCTTTTTTTTTTTTTTTTTTTTGTATTTTTCTGAAGCTGGAAACGGGGATAGACAGTCAGACAGACTCCTGCATCCACCCGTCCCGGATCCACCCGGCAGGCCCACCAGGGGGGCGACGCTCTGCCCACCAGGGGGCGATGTCTGCCCCTCCGGGACGTCGCTCTGTCTTGACCAGAGCCACTCTAGCGCCTGGGGCAGAGGCCAAGGAGCCATCCCCAGCGCCCGGGCCATCTTTGCTCCAATGGAGCCTTGGCTGCGGGAGGGGAAGAGAGAGACAGAGAGGAAGGAGAGGGGGGAGGGGTGGAGAAGCAGATGGGCGCTTCTCTTGTGTGCCCTGGCCGGGAATCGAACCCGGGACTTCTGCATGCCAGGCCGACGCTCTACCACTGAGCCAACCGGCCAAGGCCATGAATGAATTCTTGAGGTGGTTGGGCTCAATGCCAGGATGAAACTCAGACAATATTCAAACTATCTAAGGTTCTAAGTGAGGTATTTTGCCCTCTCTTTGACTATATTTTCCTCCTTGACTTCCTTTGGGACTCTCCTTACCTGTGTCCCCGTTGTTTCTATCCAGTCCCAAGCTCCTCAGATGTTTCCTACACCCACTGAAAACCATCTTTTTTTCCAAAGTTTCAGTTCTCTGATCTACCAACACTCTCAACACTCTTTATATCCTCTCCTTAGTTAAAAATCAGCGTTGTTCATGATTTAATCCTTAACACCTGCAATCCAAACTTGCTCACCAGAAACAGTTCTCACCTGGCAGGAATCGAGGGCTAAAGTGGAGGCCCTGGAAACATCTTTACCCAGTTCTCTCCTGAGGACCCTCCTTTGATGGTGTTAAACCCACTAGGTCATCATGCTTACACCCTTCAAATAAGGAAACCTTAATGAATGTCTTGTATACGGAATACTTGGAAGATTTCAAGTATGGAAATTCCATGCTTCAAAAAGTAGGAAACTTGTCAAGATGGCAGCCACAAAACCTGACATTTATGGATACATAGATCTTTGCTATCCTTTTCTGCACATTTTTGAATAAAGTAATAGCAATGATTTGCTGATTGTCTACTATGGTCCAGGAATTCTGCTCAGCATTCATATGTGTTCTATCATATAAGGCTCACAAAGACCCCGGGGACAAGAAAACAGGCTCAAGGACTTACCTTGACTAACACAATAAAATAAGTTGAGAAACCAGAATTTCAGTTTCTTCTCCCTAACTCCAAAACTGGTGGGGTTTTTTTGTTTTCTGTATTTCAGCCCTATAACCCATGTACTTTCTACTTGTGATAAAGGTGGAAACTTTCATGGCCACAGGCTCTCCATCCCTGAGGAGACCTTCCCAGCACATGCTCTTCAGAAAGCCATAAAAGCTTCACTCATCTGTTGCAGTAATTACTACATTTCTTTTCTGGAAACTCTTGTAAGTCAAGTCCCACAGGCCCAAGGAGAGACACATTCCTGTTCTGGAGGTCAGGCAGGAGCATTAGCCTTAACCCATTGTTACTCCTTGTCATTGAAGTGACCCTGAGCAAACCACGGGAATGCTTCCCTTCTCAGGCCATACCCAGGGTGATGATAAGAAAATAGGCGGTTGAGTGAATTCCAGCATTTTCCTGAACTTCAAATTGTAATCCATTTTAGAAAGGTTTCTTTCTGTTTACCCTCTCCCCTTTTACATCCACTGACCAGGGACTTTACAAAGTGCTTTTTTGTTTGTGTTGGTCTTGAGTTGTTATCTTACTCTATCTAATGAGTTTCAGATCTCCCTCAGAGTAACCCCTTAAGGACAAGGACCTGGTCTTGGTTGGTCATGCTGTATGCCCAGTGTCTAACTCTGTGCCTGGTATGTAGTAGAAACTCAATAAATGTTAGCTGAATGAATGAATACGTCAGACTCCATTAACTTGAAGAAAAATAGCAAACTGCCTTAATACCTTAGCCCTAGGGTATTTAGATATTTTGCAAATACAGATTCCCAGACCTTACAGTAGGTTTTGCAGAAATAGAATCTACATGGCAGGAGACTGGGGAATTTGTATTCTTAATAAAAACACCAGATGCTTCTTAGTATTGGGTGAATTTCTGAAACATGGCCCTGGGGTTTCAATTAATATACTCCACCTGGGTCAGTGTCTCAGGGAAGACTTAGTCCCTGTCTTTGAGCACTCATTTACTGAGCAACTACTACAGAATTTCTGAGTCATTGCCAAGCATTTGACTCTTTCCTGTTACGTAACATTGTTTACATTGATTCCCAGGCTGTTTTTAGGTTAATTAATTCTTTCACTTATTCATTCATTCAACAAACACATATTGAAAGTATGTTTTATACCAGTTGTGTTCAAATGCTTGGTGGAAAAAGGAAGTGTTCTCTGAAGTTATAGCACCGTGTTCCTGCTCAGCTGTTTTCACTGGGTTCGACAGGCAATTTATGGTGATGGTAGAGAACTGAGGAAGAGGGGGAGGCAGGAAGAGATGTGGCTTGGCCCTCTGTCAATATTACAATATAATTTTGCCATTGGCAGTGAACAGACTCTAAGGGACTGTTGAGATTCCTTTATTGGCCACAAATGCGGCTAGAGAAAATGTTATGTGCCACTGGGGCTTGGTAATTATTACTTTTTCAATACAGAAATTTTGGGGGCAATGGTTATAACTTAGAGTGATTTTTCTCCTGCCTGTGCAGGAAGAGTCTAATTTCCAGCTCTGTTTTGTTCTTGCCACTCTGCCTGAGACCTTTTCTTTAAGTATGGAATCCTCTTTGCTGGATGGTACTGCTTTTCTTAAGCAGAGCTGAAATGCCAGCTGGAATTGCAGGCTTGATGTGCTGTAATTTTATGTGTATTAATGAATGCTCTATTCAAAGGTGTAAAAACCAAGTTAAAGAGAGTGGGTGTATGGACAAGAAAACACCATTGTGCTCATGAGACCCATCGTGGGAACTGGATGCCTCTGTTGCTGCTGTCTGGGCCACTTTGGTGACTCTGCAGAAGGATCAACCCTCCCCGTCTGCTTCCCACTGCTGCCTTTGCCCCTTACCTGCCTCTAAACCCCTAACCTTCAGGCTTTCTTACTCTACCTTTTTGACATCAGATAGGAAGAAAGGCTGACAAGCCCTACAAGTATGTAAAGTGCATCTCTTAATATTTTATTGTGTGACAGTTATCTCAATGATTATTCAATTAATATTTATTACTAAACTTACTACTCAATTATTACTAAAGTCTCATATATATCCCACTTTTCCTTCCTTCTTTCCTCCTTCCCTCTTGAGCATCTACTATGATGGGGTCATTGAGGAAACAGAATAATTGGCAAACTCTTCAAAGTTGTTTGTGACCCATGCTCATAAGACTCACCTGGGGTGCTTGGGAGAAAGACTTGAACCCATTTAAACCCATTTAATCCCTGCGAGATAGGACCAAGCAATGCATTGTTAGCAAGCCCGACTAATGATCCTGATGCACAGTGAGGTCAGACAGAACGAGTGGCGTATCAGGAAAAATCCACTCTGTGACTGAGGAGTTTGTCCTTAGTGGAGATGCTTTGCCTCCTGAGTTTTAGCTTTCTCAGCTAGACAAACTCCTGGGTCACTGTGATGAATGGAGGTAATTAACAGAAAGCACAGCAGGTGCTTAACAGTGATAACTTAAAACTAGATGCTATGGAGAATAAAAAGTTTAGGCAACACACATTAACTTGACCTTTTCCTAAAACCTGCCCAACTTCCTTCTAACAGTGTTTCTCCTCCACATCTGTGGTTCTCAGCCTTGGCTGCTCATTAGAATCCCCTGGAATGCTGAGGCGTTTTTTAATATCTCGGTGCTGTGGATCCTGATCAATACGATTCGAATCTCTGGGAGTAGGACCATGCCATCTTGATTTTAAATTCACCAGATGACTCCAATGTGAATCTGGTCTACACTCCCTTCATTCTCCACCCTTTCTTTGTCTCAAGAACACCCTCCAGTTCCCTTTTTGGAAGATAGCCAGTGGCTGTGTCTTGCCACCTCTAGCGATTTAGAGGGTTGTACTTTTGTTGTTGTTTTTAAAGGGAACAGGTTCTGGTGTCTATCCTGCTCATTGTAAAATTGAGCACCATGTGACATATCTGGGGTTAGGGCCACATGACAGTGCTGGTGAAAACTATTATTATTAAGCAACATTCAAGAAGCACAGGTGGAGCTTGAAAGAAAAGCTTGGACAGGGTCATGAAAAGCTGTGACGGAAACAGACACCGAGGAACACTCAAAGGCTCTTCTGGGGGGATTGGTGAATGAAAATTATCTAAGCTGCACTGTAGGAAAAGGAGAGATATTTTCACTCAAATTACTTTAAGCCAAAAAACCAACCAACTTACTCGTCAATATAGATCTGAATTAAAGGGATAACAGGAGACCCAGGCCGGTTGGCTCAGTGGATAGAGGGTCAGCCAGATGTGCAGATGTCCCAAGTTCAATTTCTGATCAGGCACACATGAGAAGCAACCATCTGCTTTGGTTCCCCTCCCACACCCCTTCCCTCTCTCTTTCCCTCTTGAGATTTGACTGAGCGTAGACTTCAGGCGTTGAGGATAGCTTGGTTGATTCAAGCATCTGCCCCAGACCAGGTTTCCTAGTTGGGGCACATGAGGGAGTTTGTCTCTCTATCTCCTCTTCTCCTACTTAAAGGGAAACAGAACATTCCAGGGACTCCAGGGCAGGTGAGGGACCACCAAGCTGTCAGGGCTCCTTCTCAACCTCATTTTCCCACTTTGTTTTGCAACACCACCCCTTTGCTATGTCCCTGGTGAGCAGGTGCCTTTGCTCTGCTGGGCGCAGGGCACGTTACTCCCTCACAGCTCCTGACTTTACTCTTACATTTCTGACTAAACAAAAAGACAAATGGCTCTTTGTTCCAATTGCAATTTTTGCAGTAGAGGACCTTACTGGCCTTAGGTCAGGCATTCCTTGCTACCACAGACAATTACTTTCTCTACGATCCAACCAGCAGCTAAATTTTTTGTGTAATTGGTAATTGTATTTCCTGCAGATGTGGGACAATTTGGCTGTCAAATGGACTTGTGACAACGGGGGTTATAAGGTGTGCACTCTTCTTCTGTCATCTCATGTTTACCAAAATCAATTATACTCATTGTGCTCAATGATACTCATTGAGCATCATCATGATTGTTGGTTAGTGTGCTGATATGTGGCCATCAGTCATAGAGAAATGACAGATTGGAGAACATATCATTACTGTGACATTCATTCATTGCAGAAATAGAAGATATGGCCAGATTGTATGCATAAGTATTTGTGTACATCCACCACTTCAGCCTGTAACTCATCATTATACAAATTTAGACACATAGTAAAGGCCTCCACAATTTACTAGTTGTGGGACATTGGGCAAATCACAACTCCTCTGAGACCTAGTTTACTCATCTGTAAAATGTGGGCTAAAAGTAGCACATTATCATGTGAAGATTAAAATAATACGCTTGAAGTGCATTATGCTAAGCAACATGCCTGCCATATTTAGCTACCAGTTAAAATATCTTAACCCTTCTTGTTTTAATTTTTATTAAGAAAATTGATACCTCTCCCATCAGAGCTGTGAAGGATATGTACATGTATATATTTCACAGGTGTGCATGGCAATATTTTAAAGGGACCTCAATTCAGAATAAACAAACTTAAAAACTACCACCATTTGCTACAATCTGGTAGTGTTTACCAGTAGAGGTCAAAAGCCTCAGGTTCACTTTCTCCAGAGCCAAAGACAGAGCAGAAGAGGTGGGAGAAGTCCACAGCCACTTGATGAGTCAGGCAGAGGGCTGGCTTAGAGATAAGCATTATAAAACAAGCTTCACTTTGCCCTACACCTGAGGTGATGAAATTGACAGATGTCATGATTTCCAGAAAGAACAGGAGATAACCTCAGCGCCCAGTCAACATTCCTTTTGTACAGGACAGAGTGTGAGTCCAACGATGCAGGCAGGGGACTCCTGAGTGCGTCATTCTGTGTAGAGGTTGTCCTCTCATTTCTCTCAGGTTCTACCAGAGAGTGCTGGGGATTGAGGAGGTGGGATCAGCGTTCTTTGATTCTCTACCATGTGCTAAGCACCGTACAGCGTACTGAGTACTAAAACCCTTTCCATGCCAGAGCCTCCTGGGCTCAGAGAGCAGTCTTCCCACTCTCTTAGATGGGCCTGCCCACCCTGGGCTGGGGGCATCCCCCAGGCTCCTCCCACCTCTCGCAGCCGCTCTGTTTTCCTAGCAGAATTATTTCAACAAGCACAACCACTGCCTACCTTCTACAACAGAAAGTTAACATTCCTGTGTCCCATTATTTTCCCCAGAATTCCAGGGACCTGGGCCAGTCAGAGCACCTACCCTGGCATGAATGTATGGAAATATTCCTATGTTCAAGTCCCATTGTAACAGTTGTCAGTAATACTATATCTATAAAGCATGCCCTATTTCTACCCACTTACTTCTTCCCTTTTTCTCAAACAGCCCCTGTATGAAGATCCTCACTCAAGGCCTCACCGGTAGTTCCTGGTGGTGGCTGGGTTGGGGCTGCCGGTGGGGCTGCAGGTCCCAGGCTGCTCGAGGCAGTGAACTTGCCACTTGACTGCATGCCCTGTCAGTAGGCAGCCCCACAGTCTTTTCCTTCTCTGCCGCTCCCTGGTTTCTCCCATCTCTCAGCGCAGACAAGGAGAGGGAAGGAGGAAAGCAGACTCTGTGACCACGTGTGAGGACACACTCTGTGGTGGCTGGGAGAGACAGGGAAGGAGTCACTCTGAGGACCCCAGAATCCACACACGTCTCCATATATACGTAGAATAATTAATGTGCAAATTACATCGTTTGGATGACAGCATGCTAATAATCCTCCGTTTAGCTATTTCCAAATAAAATAAATGTTTAATTAAGAGATTTTACAGATGGGTTTTTACATGGTAGAAAAATTTCTCCCATCCAAGTACTAACCAGGCCCGACCCTGCTTAGCTTCTGCGATCAGACAGAAAAATTTCTCAATCTTTTCTTTTCTGGTTTCAGAATTGTGTAACATATTTAGAAAGGCTTTCTGCACCTCATGATTATATTTTTGAAAATTCTTCCAAGGTTTTTTCTAGTTTATTTATTTTTAACACTTAAAACTTTTACCTAAAGGGATATAAGCAAGATTAAGAGCCAGGTGTGGATGTTGGATCTGACTTCATTTTCCTCCAGGAGGCTGCCTCATTCTCCCAACAGTAGTGCTGGGATTCAAATAATCTTGACCCTGGCCGGTTGGCTCAACGGTAGAGCGTCAGCCTGGCGTGCGGAGGACCCGGGTTTGATTCCCGGCCAGGGCACATAGGAGAAGCGCCCATTTGCTTCTCCATCCCCACCCCCTCCTTCCTCTCTGTCTCTCTTCCCCTCCTACAGCCGAGGCTCCATTGGAGCAAAGATGGCCCGGGCGCTGGGGATGGCTCCTTGGCCTCTGCCCCAGGCGCTAGAGTGGCTCTGGTTGCGGCAGAGCAACGCCCGGAGGGGCAGAGTATCGCCCCCTGGTGGGCAGAGCATCGCCCCTGGTGGGCGTGCCAGGTGGATCCTGGTCGGGCGCATGCGGGAGTCTGTCTGTCTCTCCCTGTTTCCAGCTTCAGAAAAATACAAAACAAACAAACAATCTGACAACTGGTTCTCTGCCCTAATGACCATTTTAAGTATAAGAGAATGATATACTGAAAGGTAGTTTATTATTTCATGCCATTACTACTTAAATAAGAACAATAAAAGAGGTACACAAATATAGATGATAAGAAAGAGCTTTAAAATCTGACAAAAACCAATAAAACTATTATTTAAGATTGTTTTTATTTTTTATTTTATTGTATTTATTTTTAATGGGGTGACATCAGTAAATCAAGATACATATATTCAAAGATAACATGTCCAGGTTATCTTATCATTCAATTATGTTGCATTCCCATCACCCAAAGTCAGATTGTCCTGTCACCCTCTATCTAGTTCTCTTTGTGCCCCTCCCCTCCCCCTTCCCTCTTCCTCTCCCCCCTCCCCCCTATTTAAGATATTTCTATACTGCTTCTTGATCAGCGTCCTCACTTGCAATTTCTTTTTTTTTTTTTTAACTTATAGACAGACTGAATGTTACTATTGGCACTTAGAATAAACTGTTGGGAAGATGAACACTAAAAAAGAGTAAGGAATGTACATTTGTGATTTCCACACTGGGCAGCTGCCCAGGTGCCCACCTTAGAGAGAACCCTGATTACAAGTGCCATGTTAACAACTGGTTCACTCAACAAAAAATTAGGTATCGGTTCTGCCGAAATGGTGCTAACTGGCTGAATCCCACCACTGCTTTTATCCCACGCTGGCTAAGTGCCGGTGGCAGTTCCAGATTCACGTCCTCATACCAGAGCTCTTTCATTCCAGCATTCACTGTGCTGGGGACAGGCCAGTGGTTCATGGGTTGTGGCCCAAGGCATAGAGATAGTGGTTGACTTTACCAACAAGTGTGTGTGTGTGTGTGTGTGTGTGTGCATTCACACTCATGCATGCATGTGTACATGTGCATGTGGTATCTCCATTGGAAAACCTGGCACTGTTTAGATGAGGTTGGGAGGAGGGCATGTTGGGTCAGCAGACAACAAATGTCTAATGGAGAACATGTGCTCCACTCTGTGGAGGTAAAAATATGAATGAGAGTAGCTAGTGCTCTCAAGGACCTCAAAGGGAACTAGGTGACATTGCTATGTTCCCTAAGTGCCTAAACACCAAGTGTCTAAACACCAAGTGGTGTTTCACTGCAGTATTACCCAACTTTGATGCCATGATCAAAGTCTAATGAGAGAGAACAGTTAATGTGTGCCATGACACTGTGGGCACTGGCGCGTTGGAATCACAGCTCTTACATAATGAAGACACATTCACACATGTAAAAAAAAAAAAGCATTGTATAGGAAGAGAAAAAAGCTATAGCAGCCAATATATTAATTCCTTTTATGTGAGTATATCTGTTACTTATTCTCATTCTGCACTAGAGAAAGAAAATGAAACATTCTTTCTTCTTAGAGCTCCCTTATTAAGATATTCCTGTGTATTTTTAGAAGTTCATCTGACTTGTCTTTCACTTGGAAACTATCATTGTAGTAGAATGAATAATGGCCCCCAGAGATACCCTGTACAAATCCCTGAAACTATGAATGTTACATTATATCCAAAGGGACTCTGCAGATGTGACTAAATCAGAGATTTTGAGATGGGGGCGATTATCCTGGATTATCCACCTGGGTCTGATGTAATCACAAGGGTCCTTATAAAAGGGAGGCAAGACAATCAAAGAAGGAGGAGATGAAACAACAGATACAGAAGGTGAAGTGCTGCACTTTGAAGGTGTAGGAAGTGGACCAGGAGTCAAGCAATGCAGGTGGTCTCTGAAAGTTGGAAGAGACAAGGAATCCGATTCTCCCCTAGAGCCTCCAAAGGGAACTAGTGTTGCATATATATATATATATATATTATATATATATATATATATATATATATATATTATATATATAATATATATAATATAATATTATATATATAATATAATATTATATATATAATTATTATATATATAATATACTTTATATATATATATTTTAACTCCATGATATTAATTTTGAACTTCTGATGTTCAGAACTGTAAGAGAATAAATTTGGGGTGTTTAAACCACTCAGTCTGTCGTGATTTGTTACAGCAGCAAAGGAAAGGAACACAACCACATTACCTGTTTTGCTGCCTCCAGATTCACATCTTTGCTCTCTACCTTGCAGACTACCTTAGAGGGCTCTATACAATGCCAATCTGTTTGTTTAAAGCTCTTCATAGACCCCTTAGAGCAATGGTAGTCAACCTGGTCCCTACCGCTCTCTAGTGGGCATTCCAGCTTTCATGGTGGGCGGTAGTGGAGCAACCAAAGTATAAATAAAAAGATAGATTTAACTATAGTAAGTTGTTTTATAAAGATTTATTCTGCCAACCTTAGCAAAAATCCGACATAAAGTACTTGGTAAGTAATTATATTATATGCTTTAACTTGCTGTAACTCTGCTTTATAAATTTTATAAAGTAAAGTTACTTCCTTACTTTATAAATCACCATTACTGTGGAACCAGTGGGTGGTTAGAAAATTTTACTACTAACAGAGATACAAAATTGGGCGGTAGGTATAAAAAGGTTGACTACCCCTGCCTTAGAGTCTAGGGGATAATGTCCAGATTCTTTTACAATTTGTCTTATTTATCCCTTCACAACTCTTACCTTTCTCCCTCCTCTTGTATTCCATTTCCCTTTATTTTTTGTTTTCACTCTAGGCCCTGGGATTTTGCACATGCTATTCCTCTGTGTCTGGAAAGGGGCATCTACTCTTCCCTGTTAGTAAATTATTTTCTTTCAACATCTTCTGGACTCTGAAGACTCCAGGACCTCTCTGGACAGAGTTGACTGCTCTCTTATCAATGTTTCCATCACACTTTCTATGTACCTTGTTGATACTAGCACGTATCATCTTGTGTTGATGTTTCGCTGTTTACAACCTGGCTGGGGCTGATTCCTGGCAGGAACACTGGAAGAGTCCAAGAAATATTTGCCAGAGGCATGGATGATTATGCCTGTGTCACCCTATACTGCCTCCCAGTCTCCAGTGAGCTGTACCACCTCTCCTTTCCTCCTCACAGTGCAGATGGGCTTTTAAAATGGTTCTCTAGGTTGGCATTTACCAAAAAGACCTACACCTCAGCCTTCAGCTTTCAAGCCAGGGAAAATGCTCCAGGAGAAATGGGGTCAATGGATGGTTTTGCTCTAAGTGTAAGCAATCCTCAGACATAGGGATACAAACATAGGAAGAACAGGCTCACCAGGGGAATATTTTAGTAGAAAAGATAGGCAAGAATTTCAAATCATGGGAAGCCAGTTCAAGTTAATATGGGGATGTGGCAAAAGTAGGTTTACAGTTGTGAGTGTGTGAAACACAGAGTTTATCCCTATATCATTTGTTATTTTCCAAATGAACAACTGTGAACCTGCTTTTACCCTACCCTGTGTTTAGCCTTGAACAAATGGTTTCAAAGTACGCCCCCCACGAGAGTGGACATTCATTCACGCAGTATTGCTTCTCTCCCTTCCAGCCTCCGTTTCCAACTTCCTCACTTCTGCTTCCTGGGACTGTCTCCAAAACAAACATCTTCCCCAGCTCCTTGTCTCAGTGTCTGCTTTTAGCAAAAACCCAAACTAAGGCGTTGTTTAAAACCACACGATTACTCCTGAGAGAAAATCATGACTTTTATGACTTCATTATGGGGATGGAGATAAGATCATTTTTCTGCCGTTTCATTTTGAAGTCTCGCCACCTGTCCTGTTCATTTGGTAATGTAAAGGATAGTCTGCTTCTCTTTCCCTCAGCTGGCAACAGCTCCCCCTTCCGAGGCCCATGTCTGTCTACACTCCCAAATTATAACACCCAGAATCAAGCCAGATCAGATACAATGCTAATGGAGGACTATCTAATGCAAACATGCCATTTAAAAAAAAATACTGTTTTCTCTCACTTTTGGACTTGACCTATGAAACTTTCAAAAAGACACATGGAAACAATCACAATGAAGATATTTTAGGCATTTTTGGAGCAAAACTTATTTATTCAAGTTCTTTATAGTTGGATCCCGTCACGTTAGAGGATTTTAGAAAACCTCTTAGTTGTCATTTTCAATTCTGTAGATTTCTTATTTAATAATTAATAATATCTTTCTGTAGAGAATTTTGTTTTATTCACTGGACATTTTCCCTATTGATATGCAAATAGACTCTTTTGAGGATTCCAAAGCAGTGCTTAGTAATAATACCTTTTCACATTTTATAGAAAGGCCAATTACTGTATATCTAAACAACTACAGAGGCTTTATTCTTTATTCTAAGACATAGACTTTCAACCTTTTTCATCTCATGGCACACATAAACTAATTATTAAAATTCTTGCACACACCAAAAAATATATTTTTTGCTGATCTGACAAAAATTCACTCACACCATACAGTAGATAATTCTGAGCAAAGGATGAAGTAAGCATCTTGGGGCTTCAGAGCGAAGGAAGGTCACTGCAGGACAATAAGAAGAGCAGATGTTCAGGAACTAGTAGTTGGCCTTGCCACATAGAGAGGTAAAAAACCATTATCTCTGATAATCTCTTACTACGGGCAAGGGCCCTAATTCAAGTTCTTCTAGGTAGCTAAAGGGTGGGGCAGATGTTTCCCTTGAACCCTAGGGTCTGGGGTTGACTTTAGTTCAAAGTAATCTGCATACCACAGAGGCATATCTGGGGGTGCTGTGTTCTGAACCCCTACTCTTGCTGTCTAAAGCCAGTTCATCAAATTAACTGGTTTGACAATATTTCATTGGTAGATTCGACCATCTATATTAATTGATTACTTATTTATGCCTCCGGCTCTAACAGTTTCATTATTTTTTCCTAATAAATATTTCACTTATTCATTTTAAGTATTCTCAAGGCGCTGAGTTAACAAAAAGACATTATTTGTCTTGAAATAATGTCACTATTATGACACAGAACAGAGACAACTTTGAGAAAATACAGACCTAAAATACAGTGGGTCCGTAAAGTCATGGTGCACTTTTGACCGGTCACAGGAAAGCAACAAAAGACCATAAAAATGTGAAATCTGCACCAAATAAAAGGACAACTCTCCCAGTTTCTGTAGGATGATGTGGTAGCATGTGCGCATGCGCAGATGATGACGTAACACCGTGTATACAGCAGAGCAGCCCACGACCATGACAGTCAAGATGTGGATGGTACAGAGGAAAGTTCAGTGTGTTCTGTGGCTTGCTAAATTCAAATCCATGACCAAAGTGCAACGTGAATATCGGCGTGTTTATAATGAAGCACCACCACATAGGAATAACTTTACTTTGTGGGCTAAGCAGTTGAAGGAAACCAGCAGTTTGGTGGAGAAACCCCGTTCTGGTAGGCCATCAGTCAGTGACAAGTCTGTAGAGGCTATACAGGATAGCTACCTAAGGAGCCCTAAAAAATCTGTGTGCGAACTCACATTGAACTGCACTGAATAGGTATGAAACTGGGAGACTTTTCCTTTTATTTGGTGCAGATTTCACTTTTCTATCGTCTTTTGTTGCTTTCCTGTGATGGGTCAAAAGTGCACCATGACTTTACGGACACACTGTACCTATTTTTAGATAATTAGGAAAAGAAGTTTCAGGATTTAAGATTATTGGTAGTACAATTTTACATAATCATATATAATGTAAGGATTGATTTTTATAAAATGTTCTTCATGCTCTAGAGCAGTGGTAGTCAACCTGGTCCCTACCGCCCCCTAGTGGGCGTTCCAGCTTTCATGGTGGGCAGTAGCAGAGCAACCAAAGTATTGATATAAATAAAAAGATAGATTTAACTATAGTAAGTTGTTTTATAAAGATTTATTCTGCCAAACTTAGCAAAAATCCGACATAAAGTACTTGGTAATTAATTATTATTATATGCTTTAACTTGCTGTAACTCTGCTTTATAAATTTTATAAAGTAAAGTTACTTTTCTACTTTATAAATCACCATTACTGTGGAACCGGTGGGCAGTTAGAAAATTTTACTACTAACAGAGATACAAAAGTGGGCGGTAGGTATTAAAAGGTTGACTACCCCTGGTCTAGAGCCTCGTTACTGCAAAAGTGGTGTGATACCAGCAGCATCAGAAACGGCTGCAAGCTTACTAGAAACACTAGAAATGGTGAACCTCTGTCCCCACTTCAGATCTATTGAAACTGGAATTTTCATTTTAATAGATTTCTATGAGGTTCGAATGTTATGAAAGTGTGAGAAACACTGTCCCAGAAACAACCTTAGTAATTGATACCATTCTGGTCTCCTAGACCCGGTTTGGTTCTTGCCTACTACATTTGACACAGCAAATTTTGTATATCCATATAATGAAATCATGGTGTATGTGAATGATGTAAACATATTTTTACCAACACAGAAAGATGGCCATGTAATTAAATTTTTTAAAAGCAGTTAAACATTTTATATGGTTCCATATTTTAAAATGTATACATATGTAAGTTTATATGGAAAAAATTCTACTCCAAATATTAATAATATGTGGGAAAGTATATTGCAAGTGATTTCTTTTTTGTTTGTTTTTAATTGTTTTCTAATATTCACATGTATTACCAGTATACTTTTTTTAAATAATAATAAAAGTTTTTAAATAGTAGAAAATTTAAAATGGGACGGAGCATTCTCTTGTACCTTGAAGTCCGTGGCATAGACTCCCCACAGATTCCGCGATTTCAGCGAAAACTCCTGATCACTGGGAGAATTTGGATCCTGTGGTAGGACTTCCGCTTGGTTTGTGTTATGGACAGGTTGCTTCTGATCAGCTTATTTACTGACAGGGCAGCCCTGTCCTCTTTCTCTTCATCTGTCTTTTCTGTATGAGCACAGGTTTTGACAACAGCACCATTAGCATCCGGCTTGATTTTGTCTTTCTGAAGATTTAAGCTGCTCAACGACTTGGCATCTGCTTCCTGCTGGTCCACCTCCGGGGCCCACCAGTCGGTGGTGGCCATGCTCCTGCGCACAAGTAGGACGCTGGTGCTGGCACTGGCGGGCTGGCGTGGTGCAATCCTGGGCTCCCAGGAGGGGCGGTTGGGGGGGAGCCCGGCTCTGCCCCCACCCCCCTAAGGGGGAGGTCATTTGCTCTGATGGTGGAGATCAAAAACCCAGCGCCCTGACTCCAACATTTTTTAAAGGTTTGGAGGAAAAATCCCAGGAGCCAGAGGTATCTGAGTGCAGTCCCAGCTTTGCCTCTAAAGCTATGGGGCACCTCATCCAGTCACTGAACATCTATGGCCTTCTATCAAACAAAGGAGCTGAGCCAAGGATGCACTCCAAAGGAAATACTAACAGGATGTTATTCAAGGAAAAAGGAGCCGGGCTTGTGGTCGCGCAGTGGGTAGAGCTCTGACCTGGAACCCTGAGGTTGCAGGTTTGAAACCCTGGGCCTGACGGGTCAAGGCACATATGACAAGCAGTCAATAAACAGCTAGAGTGAAGTAACTATTTCTCATTATCCCCCACCCAGTCCTCTCTCTGTAAAATCAATCAGTAAAACTTAAAAAAATAAAAACAAATATAATTCCAGATGGAAGGAAAAAAATGAAGAGGAGCAATAAAAATATATATGCCTAAGATTACAGACTTAAAATATAAGATAATAATATTCAGAAGATGATAAATGAAATAAAAAATATTCTTAGGTGCTTGCACTCACCAGAAAGAAGATAAAAATACCAGTCAATATTGCAATATTGGATTTTAATGAGTATGATTTGGTTTGCTGAAATTTTGTTTAGAATTTTTGCATACATATTTGAGATTTATACATACACTTTCTAAATATAGTGATATATATAGTCTATACATATAAAATACATCATGACCAAGTTGAGTTAATTTCAGGTTAGTTTTATATTTGAAAGTAAATCTATGTATATTACCTATGTAATTTTCCTGCCAAAAATGTTCCACCTGAATTTAATCATGAGGTAAATTATACAAATTTGAGTTGAGAGACATTTTCTAAAATGTCTAACTGGCTTGGACTCTAAAAAAAATGTCATAGTGATGAGAGAAAAAAATAGAAAGGGAAATATTCTAGATTAAAGGAAACTAAACAGAAGTGACAGCTAAACACTATGCAGGAACCTTGACAGGATTCTGAATTTTTAAAAAGGGCTATAAAGGACACTACTGACACATGTAGGATATTTGGATATGAATTATATATTGGATAATAGTGTAAGTTAATGTGAAATGTCCTTAATATGTTCATTTATTTGTAGGAGAATGCCCTTGTTTTAGGGAAAGACAAGGTGAAATATTTAGGGCGAATTGCCTTGATATCAGCAACTAAATCTCAAATGGCTCAAATGGGTTAACCAAAGCCAAAAAATATGTGTGTAAGTACAGAGCTAAGAAAGTAAATGGGCCTGACCGGGCGGTGGCGCAGGGGATAGAGCATCAGACTGGGATGCGGAAAATCCAGGTTCGAGACCCCAAGGTTGCCAGCTTGAGCATGGGCTCATCTGGTTTGAGCAAAAAGCTCACCAGTTTGAGCCCAAGGTCGCTGGCTCAAGCAAGGGGTTACTCGGTCTGCTGAAGGCCCGCGGTCAAGGCACGTATGAGAAAGCAATCAATGAACAATTAAGGTGTTGCAATGTGCAACAAAAAACTAATGATTGATGCTTCTCATCTCTCCATTCCTGTCTGTCTGTCCCTGTCTATCCCTCTCTCTGACTCTCTCTCTGTAAAAAAAAAAAAAAAAAAAAAAAAAGAAGTCCTGGCCGGTTGGCTCAGTGGTAGAGCGTCGGCCTGGCGTGCAGAAGTCCCAGGTTCGATTCCCGGCCAGGGCACACAGGAGAAGCGCCCATCTGCTTCTCCACCCCTCCCCCTCTCCTTCCTCTCTGTCTCTCTCTTCCCCTCCCGCAGCCGAGGCTCCATTGGAGCAAAGATGGCCCGGGCACTGGGGATGGCTCCTTGGCCTCTGCCCCAGGCACTAGAGTGGCTCTGGTCGCAACAGAGCGATGCCCCGGAGGGGCAGAGCATCGCCCCCTGGTGGGCAGAGCGTCGCCCCTGGTGGGCGTGCCGGGTGGATCCCGGTCGGGCGCATGCGGGAGTCTGTCTGACTATCTCTCCCCGTTTCCAGCTTCAGAAAAATACAAAAAAACCAAACAAACAAAAAAAGAAAGTAAATGGGGCAAATGTTAATAATTGCTTATTCCAGGTAAAAAACCCCAAAAATAATGACTATAAAATTTCACATAACAGTGTAAGTTATATTACACTGGTTTAAAAATTCTCAAAATAAAAACTTGTGGAAAATATACAGAAAAAAATGAAAATACAATAAAAATGATATAACAAAATATAAAGTGGCTATGAATATGAAGGAAATTGATGATGAAATGCAAGTGATAATGTAACATGGCCTTAAAGAAAAGGCATAGTGAAAGGAATTTCTCAGAGGGAGGACTGGAAACATTGACAGGCAGTTAGTAAGAAAGGTATCTTGTGCTTAAAAAAGAAGAAAAAAGAAAGTCATTATAATCACCACATGACAGAATAAAGGAGAAAATCATGTAATCATTTAAATAGATACAAACATCCTTTGATAAAATTCATTGTTCTTTCATGATAAATACTTGTAGCAAGTAGTAGTTGAAGGGATTGTCCTTAATTTTTTTTTTTAATTTTTTTAATTTTTTTAAATTTTATTTATTCATTTTACAGAGGAGAGGGAGAGACAGAGAAAGAGAGAGAGAGAGAGAGAGAGAGAGAGAGAGGAGAGACAGAGAGAGAGAAGGGGGGAGGAGCTGGAAGCATCAACTCCCATATGTGCCTTGACCAAGCAAGCCCAGGGTTTCGAACCGGCGACCTCAGCATTTCCAGGTCGACACTTTATCCACTGCGCCACCACAGGTCAGGCCTGTCCTTAATTTTATTAGATATTCACACACACACACACACACACACACACACTATCTGTAACAAGTATCATGCTTAGTGTTAAAATGTTGAGTGCTTTCCCTCTGGGACTGGCAGCAAGACAGGAGTATCTGCTAGAATCAATTTTAGTGATGATTGTATTAAAATTTCTGGCCAGTAGAGTAAAGCAAAAAGAAAAAATAAAAATATAAGGATGACAAAGAAATAAATAAAATAGTCATTGTTCGCAGATGATTTGATTATACAGATACACATCCAAAAGAAGTAAGAGATATTTTTTTTGTAATTTACAAGTGCTTAGTGAGTTTGCTGCAAAGTCAATTTGTGAAAATCGACTAAGTTTCTAAACACCAAGAACAGTTGGAAAGTAAAATGTTATTATTTTTTAATGTTCATTTTATTGATTTTAGAGAAGAAGGGAGAGAGAGAGAGAGAGAGAGAGAGAGAGAGAGAGAGAGAGAAACAAGAACACTGATGTTCCTATATGTGCCCTGACCAGCTATTGACTGGCAACCTCTGCAGTTCAGAATGATGCTCTAACCAACTGAGCTATCTGGTCAGGGTATGGAAAATGAAATTTTAAAAAATATGCTATTTTGGCCCTGGCCGGTTGGCTCAGTGGTAGAGTGTCGGCCTGGCATGCAGAAGTCCCAGGTTCGATTCCCGGCCAGGGCACACAGGAGAAGCGCCCATCTGCTTCTCCACACCTCCCCCTCTCCTTCCTCTCATCTCTCTCTTCCCCTCCCGCAGCTGAGGCTCCACTGGAGCAAAGATGGCCCCGGGCGCTGGGGATGGCTCCTCGGCCTCAGCCCCAGGCGCTAGAGTGGCTCTGGTCGCAACAGAGCGACGCCCCGAAGGGGCAGAGCATCGCCCCCTGGTGGGCAGAGTGTCACCCCCTGGTGGGCGTGCAGTGTGGATCCTGGTCGGGCGCATGCGGGAGTCTGTTTGACTGTCTCTCCCCGTTTCCGGCTTCAGAAAAATACAGAAAAAAAAATATGCTATTTACAGTGGCACCAAAATATATCCAATACCTTTGAAACCTAACAAAATATAGACATCAAGGCATAGATTCCTTATTTCAGAACAATCAGGAAAAGGTCTTGAATTGTTCTCCTGTCTATTTCAGCTTGACATCTTATCTTGGAAAGAGCCTTTTCTTTTCTCAATCTCCTTCAGGAATACCCCTCAACTCCTATTAACAAAAAGTTTCATGTAAAGTCTCTATATTGCCTGGCCGGTTGGCTCAATGGTAGAGCGTCAGCCTGGCATGTGGATGTTCTAGGTTGAATTCCCAGTCAGGGCACACAGGAGAAGCTCCCATCTGCTTCTCTGCCTCTCCCCTTTTCTCTGCTCTCTCTCTCTCTCTTTTCCTCTCCTTCTGCAGCCATGGCTCAATGAGAGCAAAATGGCCTGGGGCGCTGAGGATGGCTCCATGGCCTCCGCCTCAGGTGCTAAAAAATGGCTCCAGTTGCAATGAAGCAAGACCCCAGATGGGCAGAGCATCGCTTCTTAGTGAGCTTGCTGGGTGGATCCCGGTCTGCCTTCCCTCCTCTCACTAAATAAAAAAAAAGTCTCTATATCTACTGGCCTCCACTGCCCCAAAAGATGTCTTTCCATGTATCACGTGAGCGCCAAGCCTTGTTAGAAGGATGTAGGTAGGACAACTCACTGCTCTTCAAGACTTCCCTTACAAGGTTTACCTGTGATTGTTTCTCCAGGCCCCAAACGTAAGACTAGGATGGACACACTTGGCAGTTGGAGTAACCCCCACATGGGATTCTTGCCTGGGGAGTAAGAGCTACCACAGTGGAGAAGGTCAGGTGGAAGACTCTGAAACTTGTCTTTCCACATACCTGCCCTCACCCTCTCCAACCGAGATGATCTATCAAAGGCAGTATCACATTCTGGGCATTGATGGCAGTAGACATCAGTGCCACTCTTAGAAATCTAAATAGTGCATTTTTCTTCTTAATTAGCTGACTTGGTTTCTACAGAAACTAGATAACAACTGGAAAATTACTATACACTTTTGCGGGGTCAACCAAGCAGTAGCCCAATTACAGCTGAGGCACCAGAGTGGTAGGGTTGTTAGGAAAGTTAATAAGGTCTCATCTCCATGACATGTAGTCATTAATTTAGGGAATATGTTTCTTTTTAACTTAATCAGAAAAGGAAATCGGAAATGGTTTGTATTTTTATGGAACAAACAACAATACTCTCTACACTTTTACTCCAGAGCTATGTTAACTCTCCTGCCCTCTTTCATAATTTTGTCCAAAACTATATGAGCATTTTGAAAAATATCAGTTATCCACTACATAGATGATGTTATCCTGATCCTATAGGAAGAGGGGTGGCTGGCACACTGGAGGCCTCAGTAAAGAAGGTTTGCTCAAGAGGGTGTGAGGTAAACAGTACAAAGAATCAGGGACTTGTCATTTCAGTAAAGTGGATGATGGCCACATTATAGGTAGACTTAATGGCCTCCTTGAAATTTAGTGGGAAAGGAAAATCTTCCTAAGGTAGAACTTTGAGTGGTGCACCTGGTCATCTACTTTGTGTGGAAAGAGAAGTGAGGTGAGCGTATATTGAATATATGAAATATTGAACAGTGGTGAATGGCCTGGTTAGTTGGCCAGGAGCCTGAAAAAACTATTAGAAGGTGTGTGACAAGGGAAGTATTGGGTAGAGCAACACAAATGAATATATGGAATAAATACCACATTTTAAGATTTTAAAATATCACACGTTAAGGTGTAACACAGAAGAAGTCTTAAACAACCAAGTGAACAAAATAGCGGGGCTGGTTAACATTAGCAACACTTTGGCATTAGCCATCCTACAGTAAGCCTAATAGGTACATAAGCATAATGGCTACAGTGGCAGAAATGGAGGCAATGTGTTAGCGCATAGCATGGACTCCCACTTACCAAGACAGATCTAGCTGTTGCCTTCTCTGCATACTTAATCAGCCTGCAAAGAGATTAACACTGAATCCCTGATATGACACTATTTCTTGAAATCAACTGGTTTTGTGGTGACAGGTTAACTACACTGGACCCCTTCTATCCTGGAAGGACCAGTGGTTTGTTGGCACAGGAATAGACATCTGTTTGGGACATGGACTTGCCTTTGCACAGCCTAAGCCAGCACCGCAATCTAGAAGCTTACAGAGTGCCTGATCCACAGCCATGGAATCCCACAAATCATATCCAAAGGGGAAACCCACTTTACAATGAAGATGTGCAGGGTGGCCTGACCAAGAGGTGGTGCAGTGGATGGAGTGTTAGACTGGGACACAGAGGACCCAGGATTGAAACCCCGAGGTCACCAGCTTGAGCATGGGCTCATCTGGTTTGAGCATAGCTCACCAGCTTGAACCCAAGTTCGCTGGCTTGAGCAAGGGGTCACTGGCTCTGCTGTAGCCCCCCAGTCAAGGCACATATGAGAAAGCAATCAATGAACAACTAAGGAGCTGCAACAAAGAATTGATGCTTCTCATCTCTCTCCCTTCCTGTCTGTCTGACCCTATCTGTCCCTCTCTTTGTCTCTCTCTCTGTCTCTATCATAAAAAAAAAAAGATGTGTAGGGTGGGCTGATGACCACAAGACTGACTGGTTGTATTTAAATCACACCATCCAGAAGCTGCCATTCTGATAGGGCATTGGAATACCAGGTGCAGTTGGAGCACAGCTCAGAAGGAGAACCCTTGAAAGGATGGGGTGTCATCCTTCAAAATGTAGTGTTTGCATCCAATCAGAGATCTCTAGAGGCATGGTGTCCACAGTAAGATTTTAAATCCTAAGAGACGAAAGCAGAAAAGGCCCATTTACAATCAGTGACTCAGTGACGAATGGTGTTCTTCCATTCCTTATAATTTGGGGCTCTGCAGGGTCAGAGGCCTTGGTCACCAACTGGGTGCACTTTTACCAAAGGACAAACAAAACTCCTGTTAAACTATTCAATACAAGCTATGCCTTATACTTGACTATATTGCACTCCTCGCTTCTAGGAAGCAGCAGGTGGAGTCACCACATTGGTGAGATGGCCGCTGTTGCACAGTGGGGGAGGCATACGTGTGGAGCTTGGGTGACTTGTTTTGGTGTCTCTTGGCACTCCTTGCCTAATTGTGACTGTGAAAGGATAAGGGCTGCAGTCCTGGCCTGAGGAGGGCATGATTCCCAGTGGCTCACACTGCTTAGGAATGGGGGTTTGAGTCACACCTCTACCAGGACGTCCAGAGTGATTGCTGAGGGTGAGTGCAATTTCAGTGGTGGAGGAGGGAGATGAGAAAGTGCCGGTTGTGGCTCTGAGGTTATTGGCAGTGACCAGCGTCATAGTTTGCTCCACTAATATCACTCTTCTAAGAGAGACCTGTTGAGGAGCCACTGAGGAACTGCTCCCTCAAATGTGTAAGGAAGTGGCTCTGTGTCACAGATCCTGTGGACTTGGCAGCCACGGGGTGTCTATTGAAGAGGGAACCTGTGATGATGAGTGCAGTCAGACCCTATAGTGTTTTCCAGATCCCCGGCAACATTGAAGCTGGATATGCTCTGGGAGTCCCAACCCGCAGGTGAAGTCAGCAGACACGAGGGCCCAGCCCAGTTCTCCTTTTCAGACAGTCTGTGCACTGGAGCCCCCCACGCGCTGACAGAGACCAGAGCTGCGCCCCCATTGGAGGCTCTTCCCACTCAGTCTTCATTTCTGGGTCTTCTCCTTTCATAGGTGTCAGGCCTGAAAGTCTCGCCTGACTACTCACATTTCCTAGCTCCTCTTACAGGAGTCACTCCTGTTGATCTCTTGCCCGTATCTCTTGGTGTTAGACCCATCTTGGACTCTCTTGAGTCCCAGAGGACCCAGACTGACACAGCCTCTCCTCTGAGGCCACAGAATGGAGGCAGCTACCAGAACATCGCACACAGATGCAATCAGGAAGTAATCACGTATTTCTGTATCTCTCTTTCTTATTATAAAAACCTAATTTTTAGATAATGAAGACGAGTGGAGTGTATTGAAGAATAAAGTCTTAGTTTTTTTCTATTTTTTTAAATCATTTTATACTTGGAAACAAATACAGGTATGGTTTTCCCCCACCTCCTTTGAACGTCTATACCAGCCCCAGTAAGAGGAGACACAACAGGTGCTCACAGAAGTTATCTCATCATTATCTTCTTCACTAGAAACAATACAGAGACCTCTATCCCCTTTGGTCTTGGCCATGTTTGGGAACCAACCTCAGCATTATCCATCCAGGCTCCAGAATCAGTTATATTTTTAGGAGTAAAATGTATTAATAATGAGACCTTGCATTTTTATAGCATTTTTGTAGCATATTTATCTATGACAAACTCAAAAAGGAAGTTTTTTACAATTAATTTTCCTCCCATATCTTTTTCCATTATAATGGAATTGCCATAACAGAATTATTACCTCTTATTTATGCAACAAAACCCACAAAGTTTAATAACTATTAGGAAAGCGATCGAGAAACGGGAAGTTTATGTTAAAATGTACATCTCTTCCAGTTGAGCACATTGCCCTCCGAGTGCCGTCTCATGGTACCAGTATGTGACGGAGAGCCTCTTGAGGTTCTGGACTGCCCCATGTCTGGTTAGAAATGTGTATGTGGGTGAGGGGATGACAAACCTAATGGTAAGAATAGGAAGATGTTTGGTTCAAAGCTAATTTCTTACCTGACAGGTAAGTGACTTGCCAAGGTGACACTGCCTGAGCAGACGAAGCTCAGTGTCCTGACTGTGAACACAGTGCTTTGGCTCCTGCTGCCGCCCCGGCTCCTCTTTAGTGTTTTGGGGTGCACTCCTTGTTCCCCGACCCCAAGTCCCCACAGGACCATGACTACCTAGTCCTCGTTCCCCGCTCGAGGACTGGACTATTCATTCACTTGTTAACATTTGCTGTATGTGATTTTTCCCCCCAAAGGACTCTGATGTTACCACCCCAACCCTTAATATACTCTGCAGAAGACAATTTTACTTTGCTAGTAAAAAATGTTTGGTTAACATCATCTTTTATTTTACTGTAGTCCATAAATATATACAAAATAAATCAATATAGAATTCATATTTTAAGGCACTAAGTCTCCAAAGTTAAGGAAACTATTGCATTTCAAACATTTCTCTCATTTCAAACATCAAAACCTGAGAAGTAAAACTGCCAACATAATATTCAACTTAAAGCTTAAATTTAGTAGAATAAATTAAGTACATTCTGAAATTTCAAGTAATGAATTAAGCTAGAGGCTGAACTAATAAGCTTGACATGGTTTGATCATCACTTGGTTTCTTACTACTCATTTACCTTTTTTACTGACATATCTACATGGAATGCAAATTCTACGTTTAGAGAGTAGAGAGTAGCGAGAGCTGTTAAGAAGATACTTCTGTTCATTCTCTGTAACTCAGGACATTTATCTTGGTTTAAGACACTGATCTATCATGTCTTGAGCCTCTTACTGAGCAGTGAATGTTTATCCATGCACAATCCATTTCTCTTCTGGCTGGGGTTTTCTTTCTGGTCCGGAGCACCCTCACTGAGCAATTCCAAATGTGCTTCCTTAGGCATCTGCAAGACAGGCATCAAACTCCAGTGGGGGCTCCACCTCTAACCTGCCCAGCCTCCCCAGGGCTCATCGACAGGCCGACAAGCACAATGCACAGGGGAACATAACCCAACGCAATACTGGTTGTTCCTCCCTAACCCTGATAAGCATCTTCCGTAGACATTTGATATGTGATGCCAACGTAAAATCTGGGACTCCAAGCCACTGTTTCAGAAATGCATGTTAACTTTGCTAACTCCAGAGTAGGATTTCTCGTGGTGAAGCCCTGCTGTTGAAGCTCCTTTTCAATGCTTGCTCAGTTCTTACACCTGTCACTCTGTCCTAGACAGATAAGGTCGTGTCAAAGAGCAGATAATCAATGATTTCTAGAATTGTTTTGTGCTGTGTCAAGAGACAGAAGCAGTCCTGTTAGCAAATCATTCGCTCTCATTCAAACTGCCTAATGTTTTTCAATGAGGAAAAGAACTTTGCTGACTGCACTGAACGAGGCAGGCAGGCTCAGGGCACTGATTGTTCCTTTATGCGCCAGAGTCATAAACAAATTATGCAACTAAGCCTCCCAGGTTTTTTTTGCTTTACTGTGTGTCCGACCCAGGGAGCTCTTTCTCACACCCTGGGCAGCGCAGGGAGAGAACGGAAAGGCCCCCTGCTGGAAGTACACCAAATGCAGAAACTAGGCCACGGCTGCTAGACAGTTCCCAGGCTCAGGAGGCCGTTTGAAGTTCCACTTTAGTTCGCTTCAAGATACAACTGGCATTTCAGAGCCACACTGCTGATGCCTCCGTTGATTTTAAAGAGTGGTGTTTGTGAGTGATTCTGTGGCTGTGTCAGGTGTCTTCAGAGCAAACAAGAAGGCATTTAGGACATGTATAATCATCTCTCTATAAATTATGAGGCTCCTCTTTATGAGCCTGATGAGGTTTTGCTTGTTGCTATGGGAATGATCCTATCAGAATGGTTCTTTGGCTTTATTCCTTTCAGTGGTCTGACACACACCTTGAAATTGAATTGTGCACTCAAAATTGCAGCAATAAACCAACTCAAGCAAAAGCAGGTTTTATCCTAAAAGTCACTATATAATTTTTTAAACTTGCATTTATTTTTTATAAGTTCCTAAAGTTTTCAACTTTCCCCCTAAAAATAAAAGAGCTGACTCTTACCTTTGTTCTACATGTTGTATTCTCAGAGATCATCACACTGTCAGTTTTGGCTCCAATGCCTTCTTCTAAAGCTACATCAAGGAGAGTATAACAGAGAACACAGAACATAAAAATCTCAGAAAACCCTTCTCGTATATATAGGAATACCTTAAGAATAGAGAAGTAAATGTGTTTAAAAAAAAGTGTCACTAGGCAAATTGCTACCCTTAAGCTTCTATTACAGCTTTTCATCATTATCATTTACAAGTGGCACTGGACCTTGTGTTAGCTATGCCTTGGTCACTTTATTCAAAAGAAATTCTTTTTCCTTTTTTTTCTTTTTTCTTGTGACAGAGAGAGAGTAAGACAGAGAGAAGGATAGATAGGGACAGACAGATAGGAAGGGAGAGAGATAAGAAGCATCAATTCTTTGTTGCAGCTCCTTAGTTGTTCATTGATTGCTTTTACATATGTGCCTTGACCAGTGGGAGGAAGGTGCTACAGCAGAGCGAGTGACCCCTTGCTCAAACAAGGGACCTTGGGCTTCAAACCAGTGACCTTGGGTTCAAGCCAGCGACCATGGGGTCATGTCTATGATCCCACGCTCAAGCCAGCAACCCTATGCTCAAGCTGGTGAGCCTGTGCTCAAGTTGGATGAGCCCTTGGGGCCTCAAACCTGGGTCCTCTGTGTTCCAGTCCGACACTCTATCCACTGCACCACCACCCAGTCAGGCCAAAAGAAATTCTTCAGCCCATCATTGATAATGCTTAAGCTCTGAGTTGACTTTTAAACAATAATGATGGATTTGCTCCAACCTCTACTCTTACCACTGCCTGGTTCTTCATGGGACCAGAAGATGAGTAAGTGAGAATGCTAGCCATGTTTGAGTGTCAGCATACTCTCGAGCCAAAGGTAATGAATAACTTATCACAAAAAGTTGGGCTGACTCTCAAGTTGCCAAACATTAATTCTCTATTTTGTATGCTACATTGGCCTCTGGTTTCTCAGCCTCATCTTAACTGTAAAAGACTGAGAAATGCGTAGAGAAGTTGAATCTTGAAAATAGAACTAAAGCAACAACAAAAATTCTAACACTTGACAGTACTTTTTGTTTTTCAAGATGGTTTTATATTGTTAGTGTATTTTCTAATATCAATTGTGATCATGACAAATATAAACCTAATTCTATAATATAGGAGGTAAACAAAAGGTAAATTCCGTTGACAGGCTATAATTCTGAATGACAAAAGTCCTCAAAAATTAAATTGTAATAAGTGAAATACACACAATCAAATGATTCTGCATATTACAAATAGTTGTTAATATGTAGACTAATTTTTATTAATAATGTTTCCCATATTCTCAGAGAACACTGTTGAAATATTATACACTGAAGCATTTGTGGTGCATGGTACAATGGAGGTATGCAGTTTTTAAAAATTGAAAATAAATGATAAAAATAAAGCTGTGTGCTGTTTCAGTAAAAGCTTAGGTTTGGAATTGTGAGAGTGCAAACAGAAAATTTTGATTTAACTAAGAGTCCATGATGTGGTTATTATTTTTTCAGCTATCTTTTCCTACTTCTAATTGTGAAGTTAGCATTCATTTCTGCCGTCCTTCACTGTTGTCATGAATGATGAGATGCACAGTCATGTATGAGCAGGCTGGGGTGAGGGGAGGAGAGCACTGGTTGTGGTGCATGGAGTAATCTTAAAAACCTGTGGACAGACCTGTTAGAATCTCATCGAGTTGGTCCACCAAAAACTTTGCATCTTCTTCAGTGAAGCACATAGGTGGTTTTATTTTAAGCACGTTTCTATGAGGTCCATCAGCACTGAGGAGCACTCGCTTTTCTTTCATCCTAATTAGGATGCGGGAAATACACAAGAGTACATGCAAATGATAAGTACGATTCTTTAAGAATAATGTGAACATAGAGCAGTTTCATATTCCACAGACAAGAAACCCACATTTATAAATTGCATGTGCCTTAAACCTTCCTTATTTAGAGAGATGGGAGGAAGCAAAAGAGGATTTCAAGAGGGTGGACACCCCAGAACCCAGTCACCAGATGGGAGGGAGGGTGCATTTACTTGTAGATAACGTGCTGAGCTTCAGCTGTGGCGGGGGTCCTTCCTTGATGGTCCTTCACTAGGTCAATTCCGATAAAAAGGCCAAAACCCCTGAGGGAAGTGAAGAAAGAGAACTTGACACACACTCTACTAAACACGGCATTGTCACAAAAAAGTAAGATGATTCCTAAACTGCAGTTGAATGAGATGCTGAAGGTGGCTCCCTTTAAGAGTAATTGATTCTAACTAATCCCCAGAACCAATCCAGTGTCTACAGCTCTTTCTATTTTTTTTTTTGAAACAAGTCAGTTTTTGTTATCCAGTTTCTTTTACCCTCAATTTGTGAAAGCAAAAGGCTTAAAAGCAACCTCTTCAGACTACTTACTTTCTCTGGACATTAATGATGAAAAATGCAAAATATCAAGTTTTCCTGGACATCATTTTAAATAATTTTAATAGAGAATTTACAGTTACTTTAAGTTCCTTCTTTTCACTTTTTTTTGTGCTGAAATTATCCCAGCTTTATCTTTAAACATCTTAAAAGATATACACCCAAAAATTAGCAGCAATGATGATATCTGGGTTCTAGATGAAGAATGAGTTTTATTTTTCATGTTTTCAGTGTTGTCTAGATTTATTCTTATGTAATTTATTTTAAACTTATAAGATAAAATATAAGCTATTTTCATTTGGGAAAAAGAATAACTACATAACAACATCATGATAAACACACCTGATATCTCCTATCAAAGTGTGCTTAGCCTTCTGTTTATTCAGTAACTCAGTAAGATAACTCCCTACTCTTGTGGCATTTCCTTGAAGGTCTTCCCTTTCAATTACATCCAGGACAGCCAATGCGACAGCAGAAGATACCGGATTTCCTCCATACTTCAGAAAAAAAGATTAAAAAAAGTAAGAGTTAAATTAGTGTTATTGCTTCATCTATGAGAAATTCAGTAAAGATACAATTTCAATAACATTTTCTCTTGTGATATTAATTTTATAGATTTAGAATAGAGCATGATTTTATTCATTCAGAATCAAAGGAAAGTTCATTCCCAGTTATATTCTCCATGTCGCATAAGTAGTATGAAGGACTATCAGGAAATTTATTGGCAAGTCTGAACAAAAAATAAACAGCGTGTTGGGAATTAAAGATTTCACAGTGTGTTTCAGCGAGGGAGAATATGGATTTTTGCCCTTGAGTAGTTGTATGAAAACAGCTAAGCAATGACATTTCCTACAAATAGTTTATATTTTTAGATTTGAATTTTCCTTTTAGCTATAACAAATCCTATTATACATACTGTACAAACTATAATAATTTTTCTGAGCTTAAAGCTTATTTATTAGTTTTAGGGGTAAAACTAAGAAAATAAAATTTTCTAGAGATAAAAATTTAGTATCACCTATGACAGCCATATAACACGTATAGTACTGAATTGTTCAAACAGAGGTGTTTGGGAAATTTAAGTATGATACAAAACAAAGAAATAATATCTGTTAATGGGATATCATAACCGCTAGAGTTTAGCAGGGAAGCCATCTATCAGTGGAATAATTAATGAGAACATTTGAAGAAAAGGAAAGATACAGAAGGCAAAAGACAAAGAGAATTGTGTCAGATAGAATGAAACATGGTAGATCAAAGTTTGGCTAGGGTTCTGGGGTGGTTAGTTGGCAAAACTGAGTTTTAATCTTTACTGTATAGGCAAGAAGTACAAGAACAGGCATTATTTTTCCCTCTTAGTATTAAAGTCAGAGACCAAGATATACCGTATTGAAATACTCCATCCCAGAGCTGCTGAAGGCTTCTGCAATTTCTTTGGTTGTTACTACACATGCCACTGGGTGGCCATTACCCATTGGTTTTCCCATTGTGACAATGTCTGGGACAAAGTCTTCGCCATGCATTTGGAAGCTCCAGAAATGTTTCCCAACTCGTCCAAAGCCTACTTGAACTTCATCAGCTATGAAAACACCCCCTGCTTCGTGTACATATCTGAAAAGCAAAAAGACAGTTTAATGCATTCAGGTTGCTGAGAGTTCCCATACCCACCCACAAAGATAAAGATTTTTGAGGACATCTTAAAAAATGTTGTTAACTCGAAGCCTGGAATCTTTGTTAAAAATATTTCAGTGCTCAAAATCCTCAATGACATCTATGTTGTCATTGACTTTGAAATATAACCACATAATTTCCAGATTAGATCTATTCTTTGTTGTTTGGATTTGTAAGGAAGCTCTATGGAGGCATTTTAAGTGGGAAGAGAAAGAAGTGAACCAGAAGTAACATTTATCAGGGTTAATCTTCACATTTTTATTAACTGGTAAGGCTTAGGCACTGTCCAGCCAGAGAGGATGCCAGGCCAGGGGAGTCCTGGAGGCCCCCTGTGCTGGACCAGGTGGAAGCTCTTTATTTGCTGGATCTTGGGAAGGTGAAGAATTCTGGGAGTCCTGAGGTGGCAGGCACTCAGAAGTGGCTATTTACCAGCTAGTTTAGAAGTAATTCAAAAGTTTAACAACCAGTATGGCCCTACAGAATTGTCACAGTGCCCTCAGTTTGACCAAGGGTGCTCACATCAAGTACATACTCTGCCACTTTCTGGAAGTAGCCTGCTGGAGGAATTATTTGTCCGCCACAACTCTGCATGGATTCAGCAATAAAGGCAGCAATCTATACAAGAGAAGATGGGGTCAAAGTCCATTAGGTCCCCCTCATACCACCTAAACAAGAGGACTTCTTATAGAGCAGTTTTTAAAAAATGGCTGGAATGGACCTGTGGCAAGTGGCAAATAGACCGTTTAATTAAAAATAAAAGGTGTCTATGTTGGAAAAGCAAGAGATCTGAAGCATTAGTTTTTTTAAATTCTAGGTTATCAGTGAAACTACCATGAGGAGAGGGGAGCTTTCCATTTCTTCATAACTAAGTGCAGTATTTTTATTAGAACCAATTGAGTAAAAGTTTTTTTTATCAGTCTTGATACGAATCTCTAAAATATGACCCAGGTTCTCAGTACATTACTGCTGTGCCTATTCCTCAGCTTGGTGGAACAGGACTGCCTGGGCCTGGGCATTGCAGGAACGAAACAGGAAGATGACCTGGGCCACACCCACATTACTGGGCTGTATTTCTAGTTCTTGTCCTGAACCGGACTTAACAGAGTTAGACAATTCACAATAAGAACTACAGAGGAACTATTCTAGATGCTGAGAAAGAAGTGGAAGATAACTAACCCTGAACTAAGAATAGAAAGCACAGAAATATTGAGATAGGAAGTCAAGAAAACTCAGGTGCTAGGCCAGTTTATTACCATGTGTTACTTTGGCTTAAGTTTTCACTTTAAAATATTTCAGTTGTTAGCTGTAAAATGAGGTCATTGGACTCAAGATATTTCTTCTCTACTACTCCATGACTTCGTAAAAACATCTAATATTCTGTAGCATCCATTTTGTGTTTGCTTTTTGCTTTCAGCATTGTTAATGTGACAGCATCAATATAATACCTATTGAATGCTGATGTGCTAAAAAAATTATCCAAATCCTTTCAGCAGCAAAAAAGACCATATGACCTTGATGATGTGAAATGTTTTTCCTGGAAACAGTGCTCACTGTTCAAATAAAGAGGTAGAGGCTACATTTGAAGAGGAAAAATGTATGAAGCTTAGGTCCACCTGCATAGGTATGACATAAGAAGATATGAAAATTGAATGAGTTAGAAGGGAAAAGTAGAAACAGTTAAGAAATGCAAATGAGCCTGACCAGGCGGTGGCATAGTGGATGGAACATCAGACTGGGATGCGGAGGACACAGGTTCGAGACCCCAAGGTCGCCAGCTTGAGCGCGGGTTCATCTGGTTTGAGCAAAGCTCACCAGTTTGGACCCAAGGTCGCTGGCTCGAGCAAGGGGTTACTCGGTCTGCTGAAGGTCCATGGTCAAGGCACATATAAAAGCAATTGATGAACAATTAAGGTGTCACAACAAAAAACTGATGATTGATGCTTCTCATCTCTCTCTGTTCCTGTCTGTCTGTCTGTCCCTATCTATCCCTCTCTCTGACTCTCTCTTTGTCTCTGTAAAAAAGCAAAACAAAACAAAACAAAAAAACAAAGCACACAAACAAAAAAAGAAATGCAAATGACTCTCTAGTCATTAAGACAAAAATATTTGAATGGGGAAAGGGAAAGGCTTCATTTTTATCTCAATTAAAATTTATTTTATTGCCACGTCGATGCCTAAACATGTTGAAAGAAAAGCATGTGTCAAATTGTATTACAATATTATGTAAATAACCCTCCAATGCGCTGAGAATTCAACATTAACCTGAAGACAGTAGGGTGAAAACTCAGAAAAGAAGTCTTTTGCCTATTTTGGAAGATTCTGTTTCTGTCTTAGAAGTCCAGGCCCAAATTGGAGAAACGTTTTTCTGTCGTGACTTACTCAAGCTCTGTGTCTTCAGGGAAGTTACACCAGTTCAAGGCAAGCACGAAGGCTCGCTTGTTGGTCCTGGAGTCTGCATGGTCCTGGTGCTCCTGGGCCACTCTGCCTCTCCCTTTCCCGGCACCACGTAGGCCCCGTGTACCGCTCTGCGTTGCAATAATCTGCCCCTGTCCTATCACCTCGTACCCTCTCCACCCTGGCCTTTGCACGAGAGCCTGCTTCCCACTGGGATGGTCAGAGACAGGCTACCAGTTTTGGAACAGGCACAGTAATTGCATTTCCAGAATAAATAAAATAGATGTTTTTAGAGGCATGACTATAGCAATGCACTTTTTGAAATAAAAATCAAGTAAAAAAAATAACCAGAGAAGAACAGAAGGGGAATCGGGATCTAATTCTTTTTTATCTCTGCAATGTATTGCCAATGATTTAAATGCATTTTATAAAAGATGTTAAAATGTTTCTAAAGCTGTAAATACATACCTTCCTTCCATTCTTATGAGCTTCTACAATAATTTTCTTTACTTCATCTGCATAAGCGCTGGCTGGGTCTGTATGATCTTCTCTGTATTTTCCTCTGTAAGTATCTGGAGTTGGTGCCTGAGAACATCGAATAATAGTTTTTTATGATTTGCCTTTTGGACGAATGACCCTTTAAAATTTGGCATTTCCCCACAAAAACATATTAGAAAGGTGACTATGTGGCTTTAAGTGACTCTAGGCTCCGTTGTTCTTTCTCTATAACATTTCTGAATTCCGCCAGTACTGGAATCTTTTCATTGTGAATGGAAGCTTAGATTATTAGCTCCTAGATGCTTTTAAGTCAAGACTGCATCCCTATTCACATAGGGACCAAATTCAAATCAACAATGTGATTATATTATTTGAAAATTTCAATGAATGAAAACTATTAATTCTAGATTGAAAATAAACTAACATTTATCAATTATTTAGCAAATTGTAATCATTCAGAAAACTCAAGTGCCTTAGTGCTAATCCCAGACCTTACAATTTTGAAAGAAGGTACTATGGTTCTCTTAAGAAAGTCTACTGATTCTTAATTAAGCCAAATGAGTTTTACTGTTTCAACACTTAATTCATTTATTTTAGTTACTAATTTTACTTAGTAAATTTATATACTAATTTAGCCAGAGTAATTTAATTTTAAGACAGTCATATACACTTAATTCAACTCTGAATATCAAGCTGCTATTAGCTTTCAGTGAATAACAGCTATCATTCCACTATCCTAATTTGCTCCTTGTGGTACTCATCAATGGATTTTAACCACATCCTGTCATTAACTAGCTCTTTGGCTTTAGTGAGTCTCACACATTGCCTTAGACTTTAGTTTCTTTTTCATGATTTCCTTTATTTTTGTTTTAGTTATTGAATTTTAGAGAGAAGATAGAGAGAAAGGCAGAGGGAGAAGCAGGATGTATCGATTCGTAGTAGTTGTTTCTCGTCTGTGCCTTGACCTGGCAAGCCTGGGGTTTTGAACTGGCAACTCAGCATTCCAGGTGGGTGCTCTATCCACTGTGCCACCACAGGTCGGGATCATGGTTTCATTTTGATGAAAGGATTGGACTGTATTATCACTCGGCATTCTTCCAGTACTAACATTCTTGGATTCTAAAATATGTACTTACCACATGCACAAATTCTTTCCTGACATCTTTGCCCTTTCTAAATTTATATGGACTGATCTCAATTAAAGATGATAGGTGGCCATGGTAAGCACTGAAAAAGAAAAAGTACAGTAAGAAAATTGCTCAAAGAAGGATGTTTTTCTAGCATATGAACAATAGTATTGCATATCACCCAAAGAGCATCTCAATATTGGTGCCAGGTTTATCAGTATGGGATCTAGTTTTTCATGGCAGGACTAGCCATTTAATTTGTTCAGTTCTCCTTACCCATGTAATAAAACAAAAGGAAAGGCAAATCTGTATCCTCATAAAAAATTCTTTTTGATTGGAAAAGAACTTAATTTCCTTAAATCATATTATAGCTGTTAAATTAGATTGTCTAAATATAAAAATGCTGTTTTCTATAGCTTCATGGAAAAGTTCTTTAAATATATATATATTTTAATGAGAGACAGACAGACAGTAACAGAGAGAAATGAGAAGCATCAACTCATAGTTGCAGTGCCTTAATTGTTCATTGATTGCTTTCTCATATGTACCTTGACCAGGGGGCTTCAGCAAGCCAGTGACTCCTTGCTCAAACCAGCAACCTAGAGCTTCAAGTCAGTGACCTCTGGGCTCAAGCCAGAGACCATAGGGTCATGTCTATGATCCCACAACTCACACTCAAGCCAGCGACCGTATGCTCAAGCTGCTGAACCCACACTCAAGCTGGCTACCTCATGGTTTTGAATTTGGGTCTTCAGCATTCCAGCTTGATGCTCTATCTACTACACCACTACCTGGTCAGGCTTTAAATACATTTGATAGTTACATTCTAGTAAATCTTAAAAATATATATAAATGGGCTGTGTTTCTGTTTGGGATGGTTTCCAAAAGATGTCCTGGTACATATATATCAGGCAAAAGTAAGTTGGTAAGGCACAGAAGATCTCTTTAAGAACTAAGACTGAGAGGTGATCAAGTAGCTATGAAAATTTTTCTTTCACTTAAAATACAGGTGGCTCTTATATTGCCTTTTCTGTTTCTTGCCCAGAGATATAATTGAGAGATCTGGAAAAACAGTTATGAAAGGCCCATGCATAGATAAAGCAGAGGGAGCCCTGTCTTTAGCATACATTAAGTCATGCTGTAGAGCCTTAAAAATATAATTATTATGGCACTGAGATAACAACAAAGAGATGACTAGGACAGAAGGTGACCTCAGTGATATACCCATAAATAAATGGTAACACAGGGGACTCCAGGTGAATTCAATATGAGGAGTAGTTATGAAGGCAGTGGAAGAAAATAAAGAACATTTTTCTGATCAGGGGGTTGGGAAAGAGATATTAGCAAAACTTAGAAAATAAACCATAAGATAAAAATATTTATCTTTTGATTTAATCAAAATTAAAGATTTCTGTTGAAGAATATCAATGACACAGTTAAAAAGAGATATGAAAGGTAGAAAAAACACATATGAAATATCTCAAACTAAAAGAGATTAACTCCCAAAATGGTGGTTCTTAATTCTGCATATATAACTATATTAGGATCACTTGAGAAATTCTAAAATATATACTATTTCTTAGAATCCACTTTTAGTCTGGCATGGGGCCTGGCATTGGTATTAAAAAAAAAGATTCCACCTGGCCTGTGGTGGCGCAGTGGATAAAGTGTCAACCTGGAATGCTGAGGTCACTGGTTCGAAACCCTGGGCTTGCTTGGTCAAGACACATATGGGAGTTGATGCTTCCTGCTCTTCCTGATCTTCTTTCTCTCTCTCTCTCCTCTCTAAAATGAATAAATAAAATCTTAAAAAACAAAACAAAACAGATATGCTAGATAATTCTAAAACACAATCAAGGCTGAAATCCTCTGATCTAGACTAGTTATGCAACCACAAACCAACAAAAAAAGGATGCAATCTCAATTTCAAAAATGGGCCAAGAATATGAGCAGCAATTATTAGAAGAGAAATCAGAAACATAATAAGAGAGAAACTCATAAATAGAAGATTGCAAATTAAAACAACATTGTTATCATTTTATGCCTGTTAGGCAGAAATTAGAAAAAGTTAGAAAGCAGGATACTGTTAGGTTTTGGTGAGGATATGAAATACAGAAAATTTCATGTACTGTGTAGTATTGCAACCGTTCTGGAGGCGGATCCGGCAGTATTTAGTCAAATTAGCAATGTTTATAATAACCTTATGGCCTAGCAATCCTGTTTCTGAGTGTTTATTCCTAAGACATTCTTGGAAAGGTCTATAAGGGCTCATGTGCAAGGTTGTTCACTGCAGTGTTGTTTGTGGCAGCTGGGGGTGAAGGGCTGGATTTTAAAGACAAAAGAGAGAGAAAGCAAATGGCTGATACCTTTCATAATGATTACAAATTGAAATGATATTTCAGATATAATGGCTACTAGAAAACTGTAAGTTCCCTACATGGCTTAAATTATATTTCTATCGGATAGCACTGAATTAAAAGACTAGAGGTATGCCCATCAACATAGAATCCTGAAACGGTGCTGAGGGGAAAAAAGCCAAACAGAAAGAGATCTATAATAATATCTGTAAAATTAAAACAGATGCACATAAAATAATATACATTTTACAAGAATAAAAGCTATACATTAAATACAGTAGAATAGCTGTCTGTAAGTGGGGAAGAAAGGGAATAAAAAAAGAATACAAAAATTAACTGTGGTAGGCACCCTACCCCCATGATGCCCATGTCCTAAACCTTGGGACCTAAGAATATGTCCCTTGGCAAAGAGGACTTTGCAGATGTGATTGTATCAAGGATCATGAGGTGGAGAGATAATCCTGGCAAGTCCAATGTAAACAGAAGTCTTTATAAATAAAAAAAGCCAGGGCAATGGTGATCAGAGACATACAAGGTGACATGAAGATGGAAAGAGAACCTGGAATCATGGAATGGCTGGATCTGAAGATGAAGGAAGAAACCATAAGCAAAGGAATGCAGGCGGCCTCTAAAATCTGACCAAAGCAAGGAACAGAGCCTCCCTAGAGGCTCCAGGGGAAACCAGCCCTGTTGGTCCTTTGATTTTAGCCCAGTGAGAACCATTTTGGACTTCTGTCACACAGAACTGTAAGAGAATAAAGTTGTGTTGTTCTAGCCACTAAGTTTGGGATAATTTGTTACAGCAACAATAGAAAACTAACGCACCAGCCAACACATAACGAGAGAGAAGCCTAACAAAGGGCAAAAAATAAGGTGCAGGCTCAGTTCAGCCCTCTGTGCCTGAGATTAGTACAGTGGAGAGGTAGAGAAAAGAATTTAAAAAAATATATTTGCTTAGTAAAGATTGAGGTTGTTAGATTCCTTATTTAAAGTGTAGTAAGTTCATATTTGAGAGGTAAAATTTAAGTGACTATTAATAGTCATAAACTCATTTTTACATGGCTTCTTATTTCTTATAAAACTTGCTCTAAATTCTTATTTTTAAATTAATTAAAGTGCATAATCACAATAGTGAAGTAAATGCTTGGATTTTTAAGAAACCATTTTCTTAATTTTGAAAAAGATTGAGTTATACATGTAATGGCTCAAAAATAGTTGATGTGTTCAAAGTAAACCTTGATTCATGCAAAGCCCATAAGGCTACAAACACAGCACCCAAAAGAGCCTCCGTTGTTGGCAGGTATTTGGAAGGAATCAAGTATCCTGCAGGCCTAGACTGGCCTTGACACTCTAATCCAGCATGAGTGAAAATCCCTGTGCCGTGTATGCACCCGCCTCTACATGCGCTGATTGTAGTCGTATGGACAGGGTTAATACAGTTTTGTCTCTGAAGGAGCTTCTTGCTTAGAAATCTTGCTTCCAAGACTTACTGATCAAGAGTGATCACATCTTGGTGGCCCCTGAACTGCCGAGCCAGGCGTAAGGCTAAGTCATTGGCTTCAGATCTGTAAGACAACACAGAAGAAACAATGTAACATAAGCTCTCTTAAAAATATTTCAAATTTTGGCCTTGGCCGGTTGGCTCAGTGGTAGAGCATCGGCCTGGCGTGCAGAAGTCCTGGGTTCGATTCCCGGCCAGAGCACACAGGAGAAGCGCCCATCTGCTTCTCCACCCCTTCCCCTCTCCTTCCTCTCTGTCTCTCTCTTCCCCTCCCGCAGCCGAGGCTCCATTGGAGCAAAGATAGCCCGGGCGCTGGGGATGGCTCCTTGGCCTCTGCCCCAAGCGCTAGAGTGGCTCTGGTTGCAACAGAGTGGCGCCCTGGAGGGGCAGAGAGCATCGCCCCCTGGTGGGCAGAGCATCGCCCCTAGTGGGCGTGCCGGGTGGATCCCAGTCGGGCGCATGCGGGAGTCTGTCTGACTGTCTCTCCCTGTTTCCAGATTCAGAAAAAAAAAAAAATACAAAAAAAAAATATTTCAAATTTCTAATTAAAAAGTTGTAAGATTCCAATTACAGTAGTCTCCCCTTATATGAGGGGCATATGTTCCAAGACCCCAGTGGAATGTGTGAAACCTTGTATAGTACTGAACCCTATATATATATATATATAATTTTTTCCTATACATACACACCTAAGATAGTTTAATTTATAAGTTAGACACGGCAAGAGATTAACAGTAATAACTAATAAATAAATCAGTTATAACAATATACTGTAACAATAGCTATGTGACTGTGACACTTCTCTAAAATATCTCATTGTACTGTACTCACCTTTTTACTCAAAGGAAGCACTTTTCAGCTCCTTTTTGGCGTATCTGAACTGTCAGCACTGCTACTCTTTGAGCTTTGGGACCATTGTTCAGTAAAGTCAATGTTACTTGAACATGAGCATGTAGCATCCTGGGTGATCAGACAGTCAATCTGATCACTGAGGGGGCTACTAAGTGACTGACTGGCGGGGAGCATGTCCATTATGGATACACTGGACAAAGGGATGACTCACGTCCCAGGCGGGACACAACCAATTAGAGTGAGATTTCATCACGCTATTCAGAATGACCCACAACTTACAACTAATAACTTGTTTATTTCTGGAATTTTTCATTTAATATTTTCAGACTGTGATTGGCCATGAGTAACTGAATCCATAGAAAGGGAAATCCTGAATAAGGGGTGGGGGGCATTGTATTAAAAATGTATTAAGAAGTAAGTTAAACTACTCTCCTTCGCCTTCAATCTTGCCCACCCAACAATCTCACCTCATCCTTAGAATACAAGTTCCCTGAGGTTTTCAATCAAGAATGAGACACACAGAAGAAACAAGACAAATGAAGGATATGCTGCCTGTTTCAGACTTTAGTGGAGTTCAGCCACATCTGTAGGTGATTAACTTTGAGGACACTAAGGAGCCTGCCTTAAGCCTGATCTCCCTGGGGGGAGTGGAAGCATAAAGGCCCATTAACTTGGCTTCTAAACTCTGTTGTAGTGGCCCACTATTTAATTAATTTCCTATCTATAACATGAAGGTCATAATTTTTCTATCTGGTTCAGAGAGTCTAACTATATTACTCAGACACAAGGGAAGAAAGTAATTTATGGAATGTTTTCTAACTGCTAGACATTGTGCTGAGTGTTTTGCTGGCATTTAGTCTCACAACTATTCTAACAGACAAGCATTGCCATCTCCTTTTTATGAATGAAGAAACAGCTCCTGAGTAGGTGACAAGAATAAGTTCTCTTGCCTGACCGGGCGGTGGCGCAGTGGATAGAGTGTCAGACTGGGATGCGGAAGACTCAGGTTCGAGACCCCAAGGTTGCCAGCTTGAGCAAGGGCTCATCTGGTTTGGGCAAAAGCTCACCAGCTTGAGCCCAAGATCGCTGGCTCAAGCAGGGGGTTACTCAGTCTGCTGAAGGCCCGCGGTCAAGGCACATATGAGAAGGCAATCAATGAACAATTAAGGTGTTGCAATGCGCAATGAAAAACTAATGATTGATGCTTCTCATCTCTCCATTCCTGTCTGTCTGTCCCTGTCTATCCCTCTCTCTGACTCTCTCTCTCTGTCTCTGTAAAAAAAAAAAAAAAAAAGAATAAGTTCTCACAGCTAATAAGAGGTACAGTCCGCTTTCTGACTGAAACCTGTTTAATTTCAAGATTACTTTGTACTATCTCAGGCTCTACCGCCTCCAGTCCTTACAGACAGTCTTTGAAGACAGTGTTCTTTGGAGCTAATCCCTCTCTGGCAGTATAAATTATTTAGCAGAGAAAGTAAAATATTATGATATTTAGTTTATTAAAAGCCAGAATGCTTTATAACAAAATATTTTAATCATTTATAAAGAAAAAAAGAATAATCTTCTGGTTAAAAATTTGCTTTTAAAATACCTAATTGAAAAAAGAAAAATGAATTACATAGCCATATAATCAACCATTTATAGAATTTCTAATAGCTAATTTTTTTTTAATTTTTCAGAAGTGAGAAGAGGGAGGCAGACAGACAGATTCCTGCACGCGCTCAACTGGGATCCACTGGGCATACCCACCAGGGGGCGATGCTCTGCCCATCTGGGGCATTGCTCCATTGCAACTGGAGCCATTCTAGTGCCTGAGGTGGAGGCCATGGAGCCATCCTCAGTGCCTGGGCCAACTTTGCTCTGATTGAGCCTTGGCTGCGGGAAGGGAAGAGAGAGATAAAGAGAAAGGAGAGGAAGGAAGGGTAAAGAAGCTGATGGGCGCCTCCCCTATGTGCTCTAACCGGGAATCGAACCTGGGACTTCCACCGCTGGGCCAATGCTCTTCCGCTAAGCCAACCAGCCAGGGCCTCTAATAGCTCATTTTAACATATATATCATTTTTAATACATGAGTATTTTAATAATGATACATATATATTATTTTTAAAATATGAGTTTTTGCTGAATATACTGGTTGCCTCCCAATATAACATTGCATTGTGAACTTTTCACCTGTCATTAGGCATGTACTTTCAAAACATACTTTTTAATGTCTGCACAATATTCCATAGAATCAATATATAATAATTTGAATATGTAGAATTTAAAAGTTGGTATGTATTTATTCACTTCAATTTCCCCCCCCTTTTTCATGTTTGTCTTGTGGAATTATGTTTAACTTCCTAAGAAAAATCAATGAAAATCTTGCAAAAGACATCTCTTGTCTACTAGAGTTCTTTTTTTGCTAAATTTCCTCATACATGCTTTGAAAGAACTACGTTATCTAAGCTCGTGGATTCTTTAGCTACTTACTCTATTGCAGAAAGAGGTGGGTCTCATTTGACTAATTAGGTTTCTTCACATGAACACCAGACTTGAATATATTTTGGCAAGGAAGACCTTAAGTATCAACCCTTTTAGGACACTTAAGAGGATGCCTTCCCCATCTTTCACCAAGAAAACCATGGCAATTAAAAGTTGAATGGCATGCACATGCTAATCATCAGACTCTTTTTATAGGCTGTGCTCAAAAGCCTTGGGACATGCTGTCTAGTGTCCTGTCTACAACCAGATGAGTCAGGTCCCCAGTGTATGGTCACTTAGTAAATGAAAAGAATGTCAGGAAACCTTTTTAGACATCTGTGCTTCACCACCTATCAAAACAAAAAGGTACGTGCGAGAAAGTAAACAAAGAGAACGCTGGGAATGGAATGGGTCGGAAACCTAGAAACATACCCCGAATTTGTAAAATAACAAACAGAGAGTTTCTCCGGCAGGGTTGCAGACAGGCGTTTGGCGTACTCCACAATGTTGTCGTGGAGGAATCGAGAATTTGTATTTAGCAGTTCCATCTGTTTCAGGGCAGCTTTGACCACTTCTGGGTGACAGTGTCCCACTACAATTTCAGAGACAAAGTCAAAGAAACAAGTTACAATACTAAATGCCCGGCAAGCGAGGGAGATTCTGAAGCAAGAAAACAAACTAAAAGCTGAGCATTTTTCTGTCCCACATTTTGCAGCAACTTTTCTCTGCTAGGACTATTGGCCCGGTCAGCAAAGGAACTGCAGCCTCTGCAATTCTGGGGACAAATATTAATGGTGCCAAATCTGCCGTAGCCCATAAAGGTATCCCGCAGGCACAATAAGACAGGACAGTTACCATGGGCAACGTTGTTGATGCAGTCCAAGTACTGTTCACCTTTCTCGTCAAACATGTACTGCCGCTGGGCTCGCACTATTTTGATGGGATCCGCAGCAAAGAAAACTTTGCACGAGGGCCTAGAAATAATGAAAGGAAACAGTCTGCTCTGCTAAGACTGCTCAGTGTTTTTCCTTCGCAATGAAGGTCACGATAAGTGGAAAATTACAGTTACATAAAGGAAAGGGAAAACACAACCTGGGTGACATACTTTTTTTTTTAATTTCGTATCAGCTTGCGACCTTTTATCTTAATCCCCCATTCATGACACTGCTCACATTTATTTTTGTTATATTAAATTTGCCATGATTTGACAACACTATTTAGAAGCACATGGATCAACTCTGACAGCTCTAATTACATAAACCAATAACTAATTTCCTTTGGGAAGTTTTGTTCTATGGAGGTGGGGGTGGGGTTGAAGCTTACTATGTGTCAGGAACTGACAGATATCACAAATATTATCTGATTAAATCTTCCAACAATTATATGAAATTCGGATTATTATCTTTCTCATTTTTATAGGTGAGGGAACTGGAGCACAGATAAACTAAGGAACTTGTTCAAAGTTACACAGCTAGTAGTGAGAAAATTGGGATTTGGAAGTGGACTCTCCTATGCCGTAGTCCAAGACTGTGTTTGCTTGCTTTCTCTTTTCCCCTTCTAATCTAATTTATAAATAAATAAATAGCACTAAACACTAAATATAAAAAACTTCATGTTAAATACTATGAAGATATTTTATTGGAGATCATTTTGATGTCTTTGAGTGGTGGTTGTTCTGTAGCCAATGGATCTTCAATTCCTTTTTTTAAAAAATGTTTATTTATTGATTTTAGTGAGAGAGGAAGAGAGAGAGAGAAACATCGATCTGTTCCTGTATGTGCCCTGACTGGGGATCAACCTGGCTACCTTGGTGCATTGGGATTATGCCCTAATCAACTGAGCTATTCAGCCAGGGCTAAATCTTCCATTCTTGAATAATAAAATCCAATTATTTTAACCCTTTAATCAACTCTTTCTGGCATAATAAAGTCATCTATATTTTTTGGTTATTTGGGTGAATGTTTGGTATATAAATTTTAGCAACATAGAAACAAGATCAGGTTTCTGATCTTGGCTGTATGGACATTTAGAAACTAAAACTGAATATATTATTTTTATTTTGGTGATTTTGCATGCACAAAAAATGCCACACACATTAAAGGTAGCTTAAAGCATGATTGGATACTTATATATTAAATTGATATTTTTAGAAAGTATTTTGATTATTGTGAATAGATCATCTGAAATTTTAAAACTGCCTAAGATTAAACATCATCAGCTAAAGTGAAACTAATATTTAATGTAAATATTTTATTGGTTCACACTCAGCTGTTAGTTCATACCTAAGAGTTGAAAACCTTTGTTATGAATGTGGATTGAAAACTACAAGTTCCATCTTGCTCCTCAGACTTCTGGTGAGATTCTTCTTTTAGTTAGCCCACGGTTACATTCCATCTATCACAGAATTTGTTTTGCTCACATCAGAAACCATTAGGTTTTCATTGGAACCTAACTATATAGGATTGAAAACTAACAGAAAGGAGTAATGATTAGAAAAAGAGAAGGGGTTGATCGCGTAATGAGGAGTCTATTTTGCTGTACAGCGGGGCTGAGAGTGCTCTAACGGGCCTCCTAAACCATTAAGAAACTTTTCGGGGTTGGTATCAGGAGCCTCAGTATGACAAACTGCCCAGCCCTTCTCGGAGGAGGGCCCTAACCCTTTCTTTCTTGTGTCTCCCAGGCCTCTCTCAAGCCTGCCAGCTGCAGCCCTTGCTAATTACATGTAAATACTGCAGACCCCCGATATTACAAAGATTGGGGGTAGTGAAGGCAGCAACCATCATTCATTTTTACATACACCTTAAAAAAAAAGTCAGATCACACTTATTAATCTCATTTGATCACTCCAGCGAAGCAGAACTTTATTCCTGTTTTCACAGACGAGGAGATTAACTTGACAGAGGTCACACAGGTAACATGACACCCTAGTAGGATTCGAGCCCTGGTTTGACAGTGTTCGGTCCGCTCGCTCACCAGTATACTGCCAAGTGGTCCACTGCTCGGGCAAAGACATGTAGACTGGAGAGAACACCGCACTTTAAACGCTGAAGTGAGGGCACAGCTCGGCAGACGCCAAGGTAGGGAAGTAGCATTTACCCTTAAGACGGTGATTTCAAAGTTTTTCTACTGGCTGGGTAAAACCTTTACCGATGAACCCAGCACGCAGTAAGAAAAAGTTTTTCTACTGGCTGGGTAAAACCTTTACCGCTGAACCCAGCGCGCAGTAAGAAAAACTTCACTTTAAACAAAAGATGTCAGAATTAGCTTCTTTTCATAACCGTCATCAAAAATATTTCTGAGTTCACAGTTTTGAAAACCTTTCGAGTTGGTGCGAGTGGCGGAGAGGTACCTTCTTCCTCCCAGCGCCCATTCCCGGACTGTGCTTCTCCCGCAGTTAACCCTCGCGGGGCAGTGCCTCCAGCAGCGCGCAGCCCGGCTCCTGGCCGGACGGTAGAAGCGGAGCAGCGCTGGAGCCGGCTGGGGGCGCCCCTGCTGAGGGCGCGCGTGCGCAGGTGTGCGGCGCTCGGGGACGCAGTGAGAGGTAAGTGTCGGGCGGGGATACGGGGCGGGCGCGTGCGCAGGTGTGCGGCGCTCGGGGACGCAGTGAGAGGTAAGTGTGTGTGTGGGGGGGGGCGCGTGCGCAGGTGTGCGGCGCTCTGGGACGCAGTGAGAGGTAAGTGTGTGTGTGTGGGGGGGGGGCGGGCGGCGCGCGTGCGCAGGTGCTCCAGGCAGAGGCCACTCGCACGCCTCTGGCTGCCGCCCTAGAGGAGCCTTCGGGTGCCTGCCCTGGCTCGCCGGCTCACTCCCCGCCGGGCTTCAGCTCTCAGCCACCTGCCCTCATTTCCCCTCTCTGCACCTTTCCTTGGGCCTGGGGCGCCCTTACCCGATGTGCTTCCTCCTCAGCGACAGAGTGTCCTGCTTGCAGTACAGTTCGCACATGGTGGCGGGCAGCCGGACAGGCTTCTGTCTGCCTCCTGGGAGTCTGCGGGCTGCTTCAGCGGCGGGCCTTTCCTCCCGTTATACCGCGCTGGGTACCCTTGTCCTGAGCCTCGGAGGTCAGTGGTGGCATCAACTACCTAGTCATCTCCTTTTAAGTCTTGTCCTGACTTTACCCTTCCCCAAGCCCCACCCTCCTCCGCCTGGTGCCTGCTTGGCAAGTCACTGTGCTAGCCACTCATTCACCACCCACCCTCTGCCTCCAGTCTAACTGGCCTCTGTCCCTGTCCTGCTGATGCTCATGTCCCCTCCCGGTCCCTGTTACTTCTTCTGACTCAAAGTTAGTTCCCTAACTTTGCCTTCGCCTTTCTTCCTTCTCTGCCTGTGAATTCCCTTCTTCCCACTTTCTTTCTTGTTTCTTTTTTTGTGTCTCATTGTTTTCTTGTAAACATTCAAAGATAGGCGCTCTCTGGAGATATCAAGACTGAACAGTTGTCTCCATTCTCACACCGAGAGTATTCCATTACCAAAACCTACCACAACTCAAGGAAAGTAACAAGGCACATGCCCTCAGGATAAATGACGGACTCAGCCTGGTATTTGTTGGGAGTGATAACGTACAGTGTTTCAAACATCTGCTTTAACAATACAATACATACACTTCTACTTTCTCGACTACTGTACAGATTACAAAACATTCACGTGATCTATCTGGTTCAGTCCCAGAACCCTGAGAGATGAGCATGAGTCACCATACCATTTAATATATGGGGAAAGTGAGATTGTTCCCTGTTCCATGATTATGCGTCTACCTAGTTGTGAAGTTGGAATTCATTTCTAGGTTTTTTGACTTCCTTTAGGATGATCTGCACATTGATCGAGTTTGAAGTTATGTGGACAAAGGGAACCCTAATTAACTATAACCTTTAATCATAAATTGTTTAAAAAAATACAATTATGTGATAATTCCTCAGTTATGTTATTTTAATAAAATAAATTAAATGTAGTCTTAAAAGATAAATTATTTTAGAGATAATCTGGTTTAACCCCTCCGTTCTGTAGATAAGAACAGTAAGGCAAAGATAAAGTCTTATTCAAGCTCACACAAGTACTTAACCATAAAATTTAGGTCATTTCATTCTTTCTGTGTTTTGAAGTCAGCAGAGAAAGTTTAATTTGTTACCTATAACAAGATACTTGAGGCCCTAGCTGGTTGGCCAGCGTGTAGAAGTCTCGTGGGTTCGATTCCGGTCAGGGAACACAGAAGAAGCGACCATCTGATTCTCCACCTCTCCCTCTCCGCTTCTCTCTTCTCCTCCAGCAGCCATGGCTTGAACGGCTCCAGCAAGTTGGCCCAGGGCACTGAGGATAGCTCCATGGCCTCGCCTCAGGCACTGAAATGGCAGGGTTGCTGAGCAAGGGAGCAGCAGCCCCAGCTGGGCAGAGCATGCCCTGTAGGGGGCATGCCCCAGTGGATGCCAGTAAGGGTGCGTGCGGGAGTCTGTCTCTCTGCCTCCCTGCCTGCCCACCTCTCACTTAATAAAAAAGAAAAGAAAAAGAAAGACACTTAATAAATGTTTGCAAAAGACCTTTCTATTTATTTATTTATTTATTTATTTATTTATTTATTTATATTTTTCAATTACAGTTTACATTCATTGTTATTTTGTATTAGTTTCATGTGTACAGCATAGTGGTTAGACAGTCATATACTTGACACAGTTTTCTCCTGATATTTCTGGTACCCATCTGGGACTATACATAGTTATAACAATAATATTAACTATATTTTCTAAACTGTGCTTTAAATCCCTGTGACTATTTATACTTAATCCCTTCACCTTTCACCATTTCTCCTCTCCCGTCTGGCAACCACCAGTTTGCTCTCTGTGTTTATGAATCTTTTTTCAATTTTGTTTGTTCATTTTGTTCTTTAGGTTCCATATATAAATGAAATTATATGATATTTGTGTTTCTCTGACTGATTCATTTTACTTAATAGTATACCTTCCAGGTCCTCTCATACTGTCACCACGATTTAATTCTTTCTTATGGCCATGTAATATTCTATTGTATATATGTACCACAACCTTTTTATCCACTCAAATGACCTTTTTCTTGAATAAAGTTGTTAGTTTACATTAACACACACAGGAGTAGTAGAATTGCATTATTTAAGACAGGTTGGGTTAAGAAATTGAGTCCTATGAGGAGCAGCATGTTAAAAATTCTAGATGTTACAAATGAAGGGTAGAAGGCACTTAAAAAATTGCGCAAAATCCCAATTATGTACTTTTGGTCTAGTTCCATGCCTAAAAGATGTTGCCAATAGTACATCTGCTTTCAAGCCACCTAGATCTGGTGAAGTCACAAATAGTCGCACTATCCTTCACAAACCATCAATGGTTCTTTGATATTCCCAATGCTTTCTAATATGTTCTTTATATAATGCTAGACTCTGAGTCTTGGGTTCTAGATCTGGATCTTCCAGAAACTATCTAGGCTTCTTGACCTTTGGTGGCCAAATTTCTTTGTATTTAAAACACACACACAGCCTGGCCTGTGGTGGTGCAATGGATAAAGTGTCAACCTAGAATGCTGAGGTTGCTGGTTGGAAGCCCTGGGCTTGCCTGGTCAAGGCACACACAACAACTAATCAATGAGCAACTAAAGTGAAGCAACTATGAGTTGATACTTCTCACTTCCCCCACCCTCCTTTCTCTGTAAAATCAATACACTCTTTAAAAATAAAACTCTCTCTCTCTCTCTCTCGCTCTCGCTCTCGCTCTCTCTCAGCATTACCAGTAGGGCTTTAAAAAGATCAGTGTGATTGTGTAACTTGTGGAAAGTGTCAGAATTACTTTGATCTCAATGCTCCTGTCTTCTTGGTCCTTTAATTTAATATTTTTCACCTGACTTCTCAGCAGAGCTGACCACTTCTTTCTCTTGGAAACATTTTCCTTTGATTTCTTGACAGCACCACACTTTTCCTGGTTTTCCTCTTCTCTCACTCAGTGTTGAAGCATTAGTATTTCTGAAGGTAGGGTTCTGGTCCCTTTCATTTTGCTACACTTTTCCCTAAGGTGATTTACAACAATTCCCTTGGATTTAGAACCTATGAAGGTACCAGATTTATATTTCCACTCACATACTTCTTCTCAGTGCTAATCCTTCCCATCCATTTCTTTTTTTTGATGCCTCTACTTAAAGGTCTCATAAACACCTCAGACTGAGTCCAAAATGGATGCTTTGATCCCCACCCTTAAAACTATTGCCTCTAATAAGCTCCCCAAATCACTGGGCATTTATTCACTCATTTAAAAACATATAGAATGCTGTCTGGTCTGTGGTGGCACAGTGGATAAAGCATCAACCTGGAATGCTGCAGTTGCTGATTCAAAATCTTGGGCTTGCCCCATCAAGGCATATACGACAAGCAATCAATGAAAAGCTAAAGTGAAGTAGCTATGAGTTGATTCTTCTTGCTCTCCTACCCCTCTCTCTCTTCTCTCTGTAAAATCAATAAATAAAATAAAAAAAACCCTAAACCCCCCCATCTAAAAATAATCATTATTACAACATATTGAATGTTCAGTGTATGTCACTGAATGGTTCAATAGCTAGAGGAATAGAGTGAACTAGATTGAACAGACCTGCCTTCAGGGACTCACATCCCAGACCTGCACTGCCCAGTCCATAGCCACTAGCCACAGGTGACTGTGAGAGATTGGAAATGTGGTTAGTCTGGATTGAGATGAGCTGTCAGTGTATATATAGTACACACTGTATCTTGAAGACTTAGTACAAAAAATATTTTAAAATTTTTTATTCATTTTTATATTGATATTTTGTTGAAATAATACTTTGAATATAATATATATAAAAATTATATATATATATATAATTTTAACTCTATATTTAATGTGACTAGTAGCAAAGTTAAAACTACATGTGTGGTTTGCATTACTTTTCTATTAGACAACATTATTGTAGATGGACAAAATTAACCAGTAAACAAACAAGATAATGGCTTATGATGCTCTTATTGTGGTAGGAGCCTTGAAAGAAATAAATGAAGAAAATTATCCTAAGTCAGAAATCTAAGAGTACTGGGTAATTCCTGTCTTTTTCTCAATTCCATCCCCATGTCCGATTATTTACAAGCCTAGCGTACCCCACTTTAAAACACATCTTAAATCTACCTGCTACGACCTTATCTGCTGCCACCTTCAGCCTCTTACCCAAGACTTCCGCAAAGCACTCTGTACCTCATTTCCATGCTCCCCTTTTTGCTCTATGCGGCCTTATCATGTCCTGTCTATACGTAAAATCCATCAACCACTGCCAGCTTTTTTCTCCAGCTCATTCGGGGCTCCTCTCCATCAACCCAGCCTGCACACACACGTACACCCTGCTCTCCCTTGTCCTGAATCACTTCAAGGACTTTGCATTTGCTTCAGTTTTATTTCACATGTCCCAGACAGCTTCTGAGAGGTCATTTGTGACTACTCTGTCTCGATGGTTCTCAATTAATTAAACACACACACACACACACACACACACATACACACACACACACTAATCCCTATGTTGTTCCTCTTTCATAATCCCCTCTTTGTTTGGTCTTTATCTGTCTTGTTCATCCAGGGACCCTGCACTAGCAAAGCTCTTGGCATATAGTAGACTTGATAAATATTTGTTGACTGATTGACTGAAAAGGAAAACACATTTTAAGACTTAATACTTTGTTTTGAAGATGAAAGTTGTTATAAACATACAGCCCTTGAAACTGTTTCCTCTACTTGTGTGATGACTGCCAACTTACATTTTATCTATTTCTTTTGTAGAGAGATACTTGACTTGTTATCTTTTATGAGAAAGCAAGTGACTGTTGCATAAGGTAATTTTTCCAATGTTTAACTTATTTCATATTGTGGAACATACAATTTTAACTGAGTAACAAGGACTGTCTACAAATAAAGAACATGAAACAGGAAAATATATCAGATTTGTGCTGCCTGTCACCAATTCAGAGACAGAGATTGAATCTTTATGGTGCTTTATTCAGATGGCCAGTGATCTTGGAGGGTTACATTCCCACATCATCTCAACTCCCTTTCCCCAGCCAACCTTTTTATAGGGAGAAGAAAAGGATAGGTAAGGGCTTTGGGATTTCAAGAGAGAGTTAACCAGGTCACAGTCAAAGTTAATTAGATCATAGAGAGTTCCTTTCCTGGAGTACAAGGACTTAGCTTGCAGTCCCTGGGGGCACAAAGGTGGATCACTGGCAGATCTCATTAAGTCCTGTAGGTCTGCTAAGGTACCCCAGTCCTGGAACAAAGCTTTTACTTGCATTAACCATTATGCCCACTGACCATAACCAAAGCCACCATTACTCAAGCTAAAATTTTAACTCTTGAGCTTCCTCTATCAGACAGACACATCATAGCACCAAAATAAAGATGGATAAAAGTTGACCTTATTCAATGTTTTGCCAAAAATAAAATCTAAGGTATTTTTTGGTACATGTTCCCATGAACCTCTCCACCATATGACTATTTGGTAGGAGTGGGTGCTAGAGTACATTTTCTCCCCAGAAGCTGACGTTTGCTCAGTTTTGTTCCTGACCCTATTGATTGGTTCACCCTATTGAGTTTGTTCTGAGCTAAAGGTCACAGATTTCTCAACTAGCTAGGTGTGGCCAAATAAACCATACCTGTGCATGACTGAAATGAAATGGCATGGCCACGTGAGTTTGAGATAATAAGTATTCCACTGAACAGTCTGGTGAGAAGAGGCAGAATGGCAGGTTTTAATTTTCTTGTCAATGAGAAATGTGCAAAGTGAGTGAACTGTATGTTCCAACAACAGAGAGTGTCCAGCTTATTATTGTGGGGGTTAAGATGTGTCTCTGTGGTATGCGGATTGTTTTGAGCTAAAGACAACTGTAGCCACAGGCTCAGGAGAAACTTCTAGCCCCCATCCTTAATTGACTAGAGGCATTTCCCATAGGAGAGTATCAGTGATTACTTTTTGCACCCACTTATATGGCAGGACAAACTTCCATTTAGGAAAGGTACACTCTTCTTTTCATTCTGCAATGACCTTTGATAACTCCATTGAAACTTACCTCTTCCTCGGTTTACAGTTGTGAGTATAGGAAACAGAGTTTATTCTTGTATTATTATTTATGACCATTGTATTATTTTCTATAGGAACAACTACAAAGTATATAAACCTACTTTTGCCTCATTCTGTATACCCACACTCCCTTTCCACCTCTGAAGCTCCCTTGCATGTAGGTCTCTGATTCTCTTGTGTACGTGGGGTTCCCATACACGTATATGTATTAATCTTGGTTATTTTCTCTTGCTAATCTGTCTCATGTCTGTTTAGTAAACCAGACAGAAGAACCTTGAGGATATAGGAAAACTTGTTCCTTCCCACATACAATGCTCAAGACAGAATGGGGGGAGGTTTGATTAGTTTCTCATTATTTCCTATTACCCTTTCCTGCCCTGGCCTACCCTACCTCTCATGGGGGCTTGCTTTTTCTGAAAACCATCTGGGACAAATGCTGGGTGTGATGCTTTGCTGGCATGACACATGATCTTCAAAGAGGGTGCCTTTTTGCCCCTGACAGACCTTGCATGAGAGTGCAGATCACACATCTTAACTCCCCCCAGTAGTCCACACTTACTGACGTCAGCATGTGCATACAACTAACTGTTCACATCAGGAAGAGCCTGACGGGCCTTCCCATCCCTGAGAGTCCAAAACCACTTTAAAGGAGCCATTCAACTATACATGATATGTGGGTATTTGTCCCTGCTGTATACCAATGGCACATTAGAATCATATATACCTATTTCTCTTTTCATTTTATCCTGAAAACTCAGCCTACAGGAGTCTTCCAGATTTGTGTCTGTGTGTGGCAGAGGGCAGGATTGTGGGGCTTCCTGGGGGAGACGGTGGTGGTGGTGAAGTAAGGTTATACTTTAAATGCACTAGGCTCATTTCAGTTCATAGCCACCCTGTAGCCATCCTGAATGCCACATAGAAACTCAAGCCGAATAATGATACTTGTACTTTGTGATGCACATGTAGATAGGGATCTAGAACATAGACTTGGTTTCTTTCTAGTGAGTCTATTTCTACTGTTGAAGGGGTCTAGAACATGCCACTGTGGCATAAAAATTATTTGAGCTATAGGCATTTGAGAATCAACAGATAGTTGACTAGTTGTTTTTTTCTAAACCTCCTTTATCTGCCTAAAAGCAGAGCCTCCCAAAATAACTCAACTGCCATAAATCCCCTCCTTGGAATTTCACAAGCAGAGAAGATTGACTATTATCACCTGGATGGCAGACCACCAGAACAGACACTTACAAACTATCATATCCGTCACATATTCTCAGGCTCATCTACCGTTTCTAAAAGCTGTTTTGTTTTCTCAAATCATGCCCATTCATCCCTCCCCCTCCTCTAAGAATATGTGTTAAAAAATAAAACAAAATGTAGCCTGACCTGTGGTGGTGCAGTGGATAAAGCGTCAACCTGGAATACTCAGGTCTCCAGTTCAAAACCGTGGGCTTGCCTGGTCAAGGCACATATGGGAGTTGATGCTTCATGCTCCTCCTCCTACTCTCTCACTCTCTCTCTCCTCTTTCTCTAAATATATATATTATATATTGGTTACAAAACAAAAACAAAAATAACCAAGTAAATTTGAAGATCTAATTGTCTTTATTAAACAATTCATGAATCAGGCAGCATCTCACCTAGCAACTAGAAGGGTGCTACCGGGAGTCACAAAATGAAAAGATTTTATAGGAATAGGGCTGGGGCAAGAGAGCTATAAACAAGAGAAAAGAAAGGATTGCTTTTATTTTTATTTTTTTATTTTTTAAATTTATTTTATTTTTTTGTGGCAGAGACAGAGAGAGTCAGAGAGAGGGACAGATAGGGACAGCCAGACAGGAAGGGAGAGAGATGAGAAACATCAGTTCTTCATTGCGGCTCCTTAGTTGTTCATTCATTGCTTTCTCATATGTGCCTTGACTATAGGGGGCTACAGCAACCGAGTGACCCCTTGCTCGAGTGACCCCTTGCTTGAGCCAGTGACCTCGGGTCCAAGCTGGTGAGCCTTGCTCAAACCAGAAGAGCCTGTGCTCAAGCTGGCGACCTCGGGGTCTCAAACCTGGGTCCCCCACATCCCAGTCTGACACTCTATCCACTGCACCACTGCCTGGTCAGGCAAAAGAGTTGCTTTTAGAGCAGCACATCTTGTTTGGGGGACACAGAACTTCAAGGGTTTTAATCATGCCAGTTGCTTCTTCTTTCTAGTGGAGGAGGAAAACGGAGAGGGCCCACATGACAGATTACCTTATTGATGTTAGACTTTGAAAATTCCAGATTGATTAAGGTTATTACATTTCTGAAAGGAGTTGAAACTGCAATTGGACAATGTATTGAATCTAGGTTTAGTAACATGGGCTTTAGCACAAGTGACAACAGTTTGGGCCTGTGATTTTTCTCTTTAACAAATGGTATAAAAGTTCCAAATACTAACTTCCTTAGAGTGGCATTTTTCTGAGTGACTCACCTTAACTGAGTAAAATTTGTTGCTAGTTAATCTTGCTCTTGTCAATTTTATTTGCAGGCCCCGAAGTACTGAACCTAAGTGGGTAGAGGAAAACTGTTCTTTCCAAGACGATGTCAAGTGTCTGGAGGAAAGATCAACAAATTAAGACCCAAATCAGCCCATCACTGGTTTTTATATGGCTTGTGAGCTGAGAATTGTTTTTACATTTTTAGACGAGATCAGGTGTGTTCAGGGTGATATGGCCATAGACAGTTTTTACATTTTTAAATGATTTAAAAAAATCAAAAGAAGAATATATTTTATAACATAAAATTTAAATAAGATTCAATTTTCAGTGTCCAAAAGCCATCTCTTGTCACATTGCTGAAGCCATCAGTCAGCATCTGGGTCTTGTTTCTCATTCTCCTTATAAACTAAAAGCTTATCAAGGATTCAACAAGAAGATGGATATTGATATGTGGCTTATCCTGCTCCTATAACAAAAGTTACATGTGAATTCTGAATTTATAGGTTATCTGAAAAAGGAGCTTCAATTGTCTTTAAAAGAAAAAAAAAAGAACATTTCATAACATATAAATATTAAGTGAAATTAAATTTCAGTATCCACATATAAAGTTTTACTGGAGCACAGCCTTGCCCATTCACTGATGGATAGTCTGTGACCACCTTTGCTCTGTAACAGCGGAATTGAGTAGTTGTGGCCCACAGTGCTAAAAGTATTTACTATCTAACCCTTTACAGAAAAAGTATGCCCAACTCTAATCTTTCCCATTCCTAAGTTTTAGCATTCCTCAGTGTATTCATTTTTGTATATCTTTTTTTTAAAAAAAATTATTTGTCTATTTTAGAGAGAGGAAAGGAGAGACAGACATATTGACCGACAGTAATGAGCTGTTCCTATATGTGCCCTGACTGGGGATTGAAACAGCAAGCAAGCTCTGCATATCAGGATGATGCTCCAACCGACTGAGCTATCTGACCAGGGCTTGTTTACCTGTTTTGCCTGATCCCACAAGAATGTAAGCTTCCCAAAGGCAGAAACCTTGCAATCTTGTTTTTCATTGCATGTCCGGCACTTTAACCATAGTACCTGAGAGGTAACAGTTGCTCACTCTGAAGGAGTGGATAGTAATAAACAATATTAGTTGAACATGTACTATATGGCAGGTAAGTGTATTAGGTCTTTTAATCTTGATGATAACCCTTCTGGATGGATATCATTTGTTATGGACTGAATTATGTCCCCCTAAATTTATATGTTGAAGTTACAACCGCAAATACCTCAGAACATACTGTTTTTGAAGATAGGACCTTTAAAAAGGTAAATTAAGCCTGACCAGGTGGTGGCACAGTGGCTAGAGCGTCGGACTGGGATGTGGAGGACCCAGGTTCAAGACCCCGAGGTTGCCAGCTTGAGCACAGGCTCATCTGGTTTGAGCAAAGCTCACCAGCTTGGACCCAAGGTCGCTGGCTCAAGCAAAGGGTTACTCAGTCTACTGTAGCCCCCCACAGTCAAGGCACATATGAGAAAGCAATTAATGAACAACTAAGGTGCCACAATGAAAAACTAATGATTGATGCTTCTCATCTCTCTCCGTTCCTGTCTGTCTGTCCTTATCTATCCCTCTCTCTGACTCTCTCTCTGTATCTGTAAAAAAAAAAAAAAAAAAAAAAAAAAAAAAATTAAGGTCATTAGAGTGGACCCTAACACAATGTGACTGGTGTTCTTATAAAAGGGGAAGGTTAGGACATGGATATGCACAGAAGAAAGACCATGTGCGGACACAGGGAGAAGACAACCTATCTGAAGAAACCAGCTATTGCAAGCAACCTGATTTCAGACTTTTAGCCTCCAAAATCGTTAGAAAATAAATTCCTGACTCTGGCCGGTTGGCTCAGTGGTGAGTGTTGGCCTGGTGTGTGGAAGTTCTGGGTTCAATTCCCTGTCAGGGCACACTAGAGAGGTGACCATCTGCTTCTCTAGCCCTCCCCTTCCCCCTTCTCTCTCTTGAACTCTCTTCCCCTTCTGCAGCCATGGCTCGATTGGCTTGAGCACATCAATCCTGGGCACAGAGAATGGCTCCGTGGAGCCTCCGCCTCAGACACTAAAAATAGCTTAGTTGCGAGCACAGCCCCAGATGGGCAGAGCATCAGCCCCAGACTGGGGTTGTTGGGTGGATTCCAATTACAGTTCATGTTTGAGTCTGTCTCTCCATATCCCCTCCTCTCACTTGGAGAGGAAGAAAAAGAAGAAGATTAAAAAAAGAGAGAAGAAAATAAATTGCTGTTGTCCAAGCCATCTAATCTGTGGTACTTTGTTATAGGAATCATAGCAAACTAATATATCATTACTATTTCCTTTTCCATATGAGAAAACTGAAGAACAAAATGATTAAGTAGCTTCTCCAGTTAATAAGAGGCAGGAGTTGAGCAGTGGCAGTTTGATTCTCCGACCTGGTCTCTTAACCTCCATGCTATGCTGCCTCTCTGTGGATAAACTGATGGAGAGCAAAACTGGGTAGATAGACTGCAAAAAGCTTTCTTCCTACATCAACTGAATAATACGCCACTAGGCCAATACTGGAAAGAATTTTTCAAGGACAGAATCCATGTAAGGTCTTAATATTTCCCTCTGGAGAGGCTGGCAGAGGTAGGGGGCATGTAACAAAGTCTCCAGTTGAACAACTGCTGGGCGGAGAGGTGTCCCTGAGCTCTGCAGGAGTTATAAAATGCAGAGGTGGGCGGCGCTCCACCCACGCTCGCCTCGCGGCGACCTGGCGGTGTTCTCAGCCACGAGGGCCTGCTCCTTGTCTCCCTCACAGCTGTACATCTAGTAAGGTTCCCAAGAACTCATATTTCAAAAAACACACTTTCTAAAAAACACCAGTTTAGATAAAGTGAATGTTGAAAATGACAGTTGAAGTGCTTTTAGTTCTAAGTAGGGAAAGCATATGAGGACTTAGAGTTTATGCCTGAACCCTTCGCTGGTCGGGGTCATGAGAAACAATCTCTAGAAGTACTGATTTATTGTACAAGGGGAACGAAGGTGTATTTCCCAGTGCATTCGGTAGGCTGGCACTGGACAAACTTGCCTAATGAGAAGAATCGCCAGAGAAGCATGTTTAAAGTACAGATTCCGAGGCCCTGCCCCAGACCCACAAAAATGGAACCTCTAGCGTGGGGGCCTGGGAATCTGCATTGTTGACAAACTTCCTAGATTTCTATCGTCAGGCAAATTTGGAAAACATTGTAATAGGAGATAGGCTGGAGCCACCGCACCATTTTGACATATCTCTGCTTTCCTCTTCTAAGATATCACCATCTCTTGACTGAATAACACTAGCAGCCTCTTCACTAGGACTCCAGACTTTCTCGTGGGCCCCTCCCGTGTCATCCTCAGAGCACCCATTGTGACACATTTACAAGAGGCTGGCTCATCCATTCTCCTGTGAATACTTAATAATTTCCCTGTTTTCTTAGAAATAAAGTCCAAGATCCTCAACACGGCCCGCGAGCTCTGTGTCCTCCACCCCCAACTCATGCCCCCTTTCCTTCTTGCCTGCTTATTTAAGCACACTGGCCCTCCTCAGAGCTGCCTCATCCGGGTCCTCAGTATGGAGCTTTCCTGGCACCCACCCTACTCCCACCTCTTCCACTTCACTCAGCTTCAACGGTGCTATCTCATGGTGGCCTCCCCACCTACCTTAGAAAAGCAACTGCACCTGGCCTATCATTGCTTAGGATTTTCATAACATCCCAGACTTTCCCTCTGTAGCTGTAAAGCCAGTAGCCACTGTCATTGTTCACATGCAGGTTCTCACTGGATTCGGGCAGAGAGTAAAGTAACTGTGGAGCCAGAAAATGGTGGGCCATTCTGTTTATTAAAGTTCGTAATGGCAGACAAGCAAACAGGCAGGAAAAAACCACTGCTCTCTTACACAGGGCTCCCCAAAGCCCCCACACCCTCTGGACTCACAACCCGTACTCCCAGGCCCTGCCAGCCTCAACACTCGCCAGCCAAACAGGCCCGGTGGAAATACATGTATCTCTTCTCTGGAGCCAGCAACGGCCCTTCCCAAGCAGGAAGGCAATCGGCAATCCGCCACCCCGAGGGCAAGTGCCCACAGCCTTCCACAGACTAGACACACATGGCGCTGCCCCAACACAAGAGAACAAACCTAAAAAACATTTGTTTACCCAACAGTAGCATTTGTCACAATTGTAATTAAGTAATAAATGAGCTGTGTCATTATGTGTTTGAAGCCTATTTTTCTTCCCTAGAATTGAAGTTCCACGGGCCAGAGACTGGGCCTGAACTTTTCCTACTCTATCCCTAGTGCTTAGGCCAGAGCCTGGCACATGGTTGCTACTTGATAAATATTTTAAAATAGATATCAAATTTAGTAACCAGTGTTACAATCACAGCTACAAAGTATTGCCCTGCCCCACCATGTGTTGGCATACTCTGGGTGCTTTGACTTAACATCTCTTTAACCTTTATGCCAACAAGGTAGACATTGTTATCTCCATTTTCAGAGAAGGAAATTGATAGAAGGTCAAATGGTTTGTTCAAGGACACAGAGCTGCACTGGGTAGAGTCAGGACAAGATTGAAAGTTCGTGTCCCTTCTACTCTGCCCAACACCTGGGCTACCTGCCATAGTTACTTACCCTCTTGTCAGAACTCCCTTCTTAGAATTTTGTGTTTATTCTGCTCTTCACACTGCCAAGCTAGTCTCTGCTAACACCCAGTTAAGACAGCTCCTTGCAGGTTTGGCTGAGACTGAGCCTCAGCTGTTGGAGAAAGTTTGAGGTTTCACAGTCAAACAAAACAAAACAAAACAAAACAAAAATTACAGTCATCAATGCAGCAGCATTCAGTGGATATGTTAGCTCCCTTTTATGTAAAAAAGTCCAGAAATGTCAGTAAGTTTCTTTAGGGAACTAAGTACAGAACGAAGGGGGTGACACTGCAAGAATAAACACGGGACACGGGAGTGCCCACGCCTCCGGCAGCCGCCAGGAAGCAGCCTCCCTGGGAACTGGCAGCTCGGAGCTGCGCGGCCGCCTGGTGCTGGCTAATGAGATTCCTTCTCACCGGCTTGCCTGGAGGCTGAGGTGTGGAGGCAGGCCAGAATCTGCCAGAGTTACATAATATGTACGATCAATTTCTTTTTAAATGGAAGTAAAGCAACGGTTAATTTGATATTATATTTGGTATGATAAACGTTTAAAAATGAAGTATACTGAGGTTTTCATGGCCTTCTGTTTTTGTAGCCTTGAAATTGCGCCCATTGTTTTCTGATTATAACAGCTCTGCGACAGGTTCTGTGGCAGGCGCGCCTGCTAGTGGGAAAGCCAGCCGAGCCCTGGGGAGGGGAGCTGCCTTGGAAAGCAAAATAACTTGAAAAGGTTTCTGAGTGTGAAATGGGAGGCCTCAGAACAGTCTAGAAAGACTCATGCGACTGAACTGCTCTGCCTGGGAAAGGGGGTGGCACTCTTGTTCCGGGGACAAAGGGCTCACGAAGACGACAGGACAAAGAGAGAACGGGAGAGAGAGATGAGCGTCGGAAGGGGCGACAGGCTGTGCAGAAGAAAAGGTCAAGGAGAACAGGGCTGCCTGGTCCATGCGAACCAACTGCATCCTGAGACGCTGTGCAATCAGGGGAACAGGAAGGGGTTCCCTGGCTGAGTCCACAGTGCGGAGTGGGGCCAGGACGCAGCAGAGGAGGGAGCCTGGAGCAGAGACGGCCCAAAGAAAATAGCGCCATAACCACCCTGGACCTTCTTCCACATCTACACAGACCTTTGCAGACACTACTTGGAGGGGCAGGAAAGCCCCAGATGAGAAGTGGGATGTGTCTGTAGTGTCTCCCTGTCTCTTGTCTCCATCTTCAGCACTTTTTTTTTTTTTTTACAGAGAGAGGGATAGATAGGGACAGACAGACAGGAATGGAGAGAGATAAGAAGCATCAATCATTAGTTTTTCATTGTGACACCTTAGTTGTTCATTGATTGCTTTCTCATATGTGCCTTGACTGTCGGGCTACAGCAGACCGAGTATCCCCTTGCTTGAGCCAGCGACCTTGGGTCCAAGCTGGTGAGCTCTGCTCAAGCTGGTGACCTCGGGGTCTTGAACCTGGGTCCTCCACATCCCAGTCCGATGCTCTATTCACTGCGCCACCGCCTGGTCAGGCAGCACATTTTTTTTATTCTTTTTTTCATTCTTTTCAAAATTTATGTTTGAATTACCACTGACATACAGTATCATATTAGTTTTAGGTGTACAACATAATGATTAGACATTTATATGCCTTACAAAGTGATCACCCTGATCAGTCCAGTACCTATCTGAGACTATACATAGTTAATACAATATTATTGGCTATATTCCTGGTGGCAACTCTTTCCTTTTGGGGAACTGTGGGGGAAGGAATAAGGTTCCAGAGACAGACGAACCTGAAACTGAAGCTGAGTGGTTTTAACTGTTTAACCCATTTGGGCTACAATTTTCTTAGCCATACAAAAGAACTCACAGGACACAGAATTATGGGGAGGTTTAAGGTAAGTGACATGTCACTCAGGGACAGGTCCCGGAGTCAGACTGCTTTCTTCAACTCCTGCCACCACTGTTTGCTGGCTGTACGGTTTTGGGCGTGATTCAACCTCCTCGAATGGAAAATAGAGCAAATAGTAGGTTGCTTTTCGGGTTTCTCACATTTAAATTTGTTTTCTTATTGCTGCTTTAAGAATTCAAATTCAGATTCAGATTTTGAAATTTATACTAGCCTGACCAGGTGGTGGCGCAGTGGATAGAGCGTTGGACTGGGATGCGGAAGGACCCAGGTTCGAGACCCTGAGGTCGCCAGCTTGAGCGAGGGCTCATCTGGCTTGAGCAAAGAGCTCACCAGCTTGGACCCAAGGTCGCTGGCTCCAGTAGGGGGTTACTCGGTCTGCTGAAGGCCCACGGTCAAGGCACATGTGAGAAAGCAATCAATGAACAACTAAGAAGCCGCAACGCACAACGAGAAACTGATGATTGATGCTTCTCATCTCTCTCCGTTCCTGTCTGTCTGTCCCTGTCTATCTCTGCCTCTGTAAAAAAAAAAAAAAAAAAAAAAAAAAGAATTTTATACTAAATGAAGGTATTCTTACAGGCAGGCTCTGAATAGGGAAAGCCTTGCAGCCCCTGCCTCTGTGGAGCAGAGCTCCGTAGTGCTCCAACAGAGAGGCCCCTGGGACGCAGTGTCGCTTGCGGGAGAGTCGGGACGTGGGGTGTGTGTTTGAGGCCCGGACCTGAGCTTATGAGCGCCCTTGGTCAGATCATTCCATTTTTCTCTTTGGTTTCCTCAGGTAAAATAGGGTAACTGACCCTAAGGTAATGGAGGGTAAATAAATTGTCTCTATAGTCCTAACACATGGTAAATGATCGGTGTCAGTTCTTGTTAACTTACTAGGTTACTTAGCGAGTTGTTTCAGGCCCCAAACCAGACTTTCCCATCTCCAGTTCAGAAAGTAATGAAATCTAGTAGTAGAGAAATTCCAGCAAATGTGTGGTGTTGGTGGTTGGTCGTATTCTTAGTCCTGAAAAGACATGCACGCCTTCCTAATCTTGAGGTAAAATGTTTCTGAGTCCCCTGATTATAGCTTCATGGCTCCTTAATACTGGGCAGCTCCCACTCTTGTGAGAGATCTCATGAGACATCTGAAAGCCCTGTGGCCTCGAGCTGGGTTCTAATCCTGTTGGGAACATTTTCCAGGCAAACAGACCAGAGGACAGAGGCTAACAGTGTCATTACATAAAGAGTTTATCAAAGGAACTCACATGCTTGATGTGTCCCTGGAGGCAGCACGACGATTTGGATATTCCTTGATGCATAGCAAGTGCTAGAGGGTTGGATAAAATAGGGCAGAAGAGATAGGGGTGCTGCCCCAGGTAAGACAAAAGTGTCTGTTATGCTTGTTCAGGGAGAAGCAATGACCCGTTCTGAGAACCAGCACAAACCAGCAAGCTCTGTGAAATAGGGGAGGAGTCGACTGAACAATCTCTGAGGGGATTTAGGAGAAGCAATCTCTGTTCTGCCCTGGATCGAGCTGGCGTGACCTGCCACGCTCAGGCAGCAGTCACATTACGAGACAGTGTTTGCTCTACAAGTCCCTGTCCTCATTTTCTTTTCTTTTTCTTTTTTCTTTTTATAAGTGAGAGTACGGACACACTCTCGCATGTGCCCCACAGGGATTCACCCAGCAACCCTGGTCTGGGGTGGATGCTCAAATCAACTGAGCTATCCTCAGCACCTCAGTGACACTTTCACTAATAGAGCCACTGGCTGCAGGAGGGGAAGATGGAGGAAAGGGAAAGAAGGAGAGAGAGAGAAGAAGGTGGTCATTTCTCCTGTGTGCCCTGACTGGGGATAGAACTTGGGACAGCCACACACCAGGCCGATGCTCTATCCACTGAGCTGAATGGCCAAGGCCTATCGTTTTCTACAGAGACTCACAGCCAACATTTCACTTTCCTGAGCATGTTTTTATAGGTTAGATGACCTTGTAAATGTGAGTTTTCAAATTAAGGAATGTTAGAAAAATATATTATCTTATGTTATATTGATAATAGTGATAATAGTAATAAATTTTTAGGGCTTACCTAGAGCTTATTTTTTCTTCTTTTAGTCATGATGTGGGTGATCTTAAGCATCACACTCTTTATTTCTTTGTTATTTATTCTATCTTTCTTTTTTTTTTTGTATTTCTCTGAAGCTGGAAACAGGGAGAGACAGACAGACTCCCGCATGCGCCCGACAGGGATCCACCTGGCACGCCCACCAGAAGCAATACTCTGCCCACCAGGGGGCAATGCTCTGCCCCTCTGGGGTGTCACTCCATCGCAACCAGAGCCACTCTAGCGCCTGGGGCAGAGGCCAAGGAGCCATCCCCAGCACCTGGGCCATCTTTGCTCCAATTGGAGCCTTGGCTGCGGGAGGGGAAGAAAGAGACAGATAGGAAGGAGAGGGGGAGGGGTGGAGAAGCAGATGGGCGCTTCTCCTGTGTGCCCTGGCCGGGAATCGAACCTGGGACTTCTGCACGCCAGGCCGACGCTCTACCACTGAGCCAACCGGCCAGGGCCTCTTTCTTTTTTTTTTTTTTTTTTTACAATTCTAACATCTAGGTAGGTTCTATATAAAAGGTTATAAAATGCATATTAGTCAAATTTTGGTAATTATTAGCTACAGTAAATGATTTAAAGAGAAAGAAAAAGATTTTGGGGGGGTTATCATGTGGAGTTAAACTATCCATGTGCTTTAAATTTGGGTAACTTAAGAGAGTGTAGAAGGGGCTTATTTTAGGGTAATATATTACAGATCCTTGATTTATAACTCAGAAATGAATGAAAATACTCTTTTCGTTATTTCTAAATGTCTGTTCTTTTTGAAATTCTTGATTTTCTTTTTCATTTGTGTCTCAGTAAACACACCCCGTGATGAGTAGAGGTTGAGGGAGAAAGTGCTTGCTGTTGTCTTAGTCTGACAGCACTCTTTCTCTGCATCCAGAAGTTCCAGTAGGACTGTCAGCTGCCCCAGATGCTGGAAACCTTCTCTTGGAACTCCTTTGACCTGGAAAGTCACCATGGGCCAGAACCATCCCTGGTTTCAGGAATCAGCCCTGGGACTCTAGTCTATTCCCAGACAGCTCCCTGCTCTGCCTATGTAGTGTTATCATTTATGTGAGTATTTCTTCCACTTTCTCATTGCAACACAGAAGGTCCAGACCTGGAAAATGGATCTGGTGTTGTTGCGGGATTCTAAAGAAACCACAAGGATGAGATGGAGTTAACATAGCCTTTATTATTATTATTATTATTATTATTATTATTATTATTATTACAGACAGAGAGAGGGAAGATAGGGACAGACAGGCAGGAAGGGAGAGAGATGAGAAGTGTCAATTCTTCATTGCAGCTCCTTAGTCTCCTTAGTTATTCACTGATTGCTTTCTCATATATGCCTTGACCAGCGGGTTACAGCAGAGTGAGTGACCCCTTGCTCAAGCCAGTGATCTTGGGCTCAAACCATCGACCTTGGGCTTCAAACCAGTGACCTTGGGCTCAAGCCAGCGACCATAGGGTCATGTCTATGATTCCACGCTCAAGCCAGCAACCCTGTGCTCAAGCTGGTGAGCCTCTGCTCAAGCCAGATGGGCCCGCGCTCAAACCAGCAACTTCAGGATTTCAAACCTGGGTCCTCCGCATCCCAGTCCAATATTCTATCCACTGCGCCACTGCCTGGTCAGGCAACATAGCCTTTATTACTCACATACAAGGGCAGCACCAGTGGCATGGTGCCCAGTTGGTGAATGTTCCATGCCCCAGTGGGTGAGGTTGCGGTTTAAATAGCTAAGTCCTGGGTGGTTACTCAAATGAAAATTTTTGTCTATGTATAAGCAAGCAGGTAAGCAGGGGAGAGGGAATGGAGGTATGTGCAGTTCTGTATTGTTCTTTCTTGATACTATCTGGTGACTCAGTTCCATTGTTCTTAGCAATACCTTAGTTACAGTTTTATTACTTTTTATCTCATGACCTGAGGTTAGGATTGGTGACCAAGGTGTCATGTGGCTGGGGAGGGGGGAGGGTCATGTCCAGCATCAACCCAACACTCATTTAAAACATTTTTTTCTTTTCTTTTTTTTCTTTTTTTTTTTTTCTGAAGCTGGAAACGGGGAGGCAGTCAGACAGACTCCCACATGCGCCCGACTGGGATCCACCCGGCACGCCCACCAGGGGGCGATGCTCTGCCCCTCCGGGGCGTCGCTCTGTCGCGACCAGAGACACTCTAGCGCCTGGGGCAGAGGCCAAGGAGCCATCCCCAGCGCCCGGGCCATCTTTTGCTCCAATGGAGCCTCGGCTGTGGGAGGGGAAGAGAGAGACAGAGAGGAAGGAGAAGGGGAGGGGTGGAGAAGCAGATGGGCGCCTCTCCTGTGTGCCCTGGCCAGGAATGGAACCCGGGACTTCCGCAAAATGTTCGTATGTAGAAAGAAACTCATTTGCATGTATACCAGAACTTCTGTTGAGCTTCAGTGAGAATGTCCTCACTTGCTGAAAAAAACTTGATTCAGGACTTAAAAACCATGACAGTAATAAGGAAACAGTTTTCTTCTGTTTAAGAAGTTTCATTATTTCTTCTTGGTTTTCCCCACAAGAGTTCTTTGCTCCACCATTATAAAATTCATTTTTATGCTCCTGGGCATTCAAATAAGTGGATTTTGTTTATATAGATTGCAAATACCTTGAGGGCAGGTGCCTCTTTGTTATCTGGGACTTTATACATGTTGTGTGCTACAGTGTTTTTGCCTTGAATAAAATGTGGGAGTGGGAAAATGGATTGAGAAAGATAAAGAAAAAATAGTGAGCAAATTTCACTTTTTGAACTTAATCAAAGAATTTTATTTTAATTGAAAATTTAGAACTTCCTATCAATTCAATAAAGGTGAGTTTGTAAAATGTAATATTACTGTTTTTAAAAGGTACTTACATAATTTATTTAATTTTTTAAAAGTCAGAAATTTCTGAGTACTCAGGCAAGTTCTTTCTGCCAGTTTTCAAATAGGTAGGCCTTTTGGGGGCTAATATTTTGTTTGTAGTTTATTTGTTTTAATTGAAATATATATCTTTATGTTAATTAGCACTCCGATTTCTGGATATTATCAAATACACATCTTTCCTTGAACTTACTGGAAAAACCTGCTCATTGTATAGATCAGCTTTTGTTTTCATCGTTATGCTATTTGGATTTGGAACTTGTAGGGATATTTGGTTTGCTTATTTGTTGGCTTTTTTATACTGTTTTCTTAAAACAAAAGGACATTATTTGAGAGAAAAGATGTGTATGCAAAGGAAATACATTTTGCATAAATGTGTTAGATTTGGGTCGCTAATGTAACCCGAAGGTCTTGTAGCTGTAATTCTTTACCTTACGTGAGCTTAAAGGAACTGGGTCCAAGGGCATTTAAGGAGACATAACTTTACTGGGCATTCAGGGTCTGCCCTCTGTTGGTGAGATGTGCTATTGAAAAATGCCTTTAACCTTCAGAATTCTGCACTAGTTTGAAAGAAATCTTATTGATTAAACATAGTGTTTATGGGAAGTTTGGCATGAACAACATAGAAAACACTTTAGAAACTCAAAATCAAGTTATATTTTTTTCTTAGGGACTTGTAGTTAATGCAGGAAGATAGATGGGGGGACTAAAGACAATTGACAAATTATGAGCAATTTTATTTTTCATATTTAGATGAATATTTACTTTCATATCTTGAATCAAATGAGGGATTGGACACCTCTCTAAAGGAGTAGTAGGTCCACTTCACTTTCCTCCACATACCTCATACACAATTTAAATTCACACAAATATGTCTTGATCCTTTCTATATACCAGTTCCTGCTCTTGGTAGTTACTAATAAGACTCAAAATATTTTGAGACACAAAAATGTTTAGTTTATTGCAGTATACCAGTAATTTAAGGGTTTCTAATTTACAATGAAATGATAATTTCATTAAACTATTAAAGTTATAATATAATGCCATTTAAATATTAAAGCTTAGTGGGATCATTAAACAAAAATAATAGAGCAAAAATATTAAGATTATGTACTACTTTGCATTCTTTTAAATCTCTTATGTTTTTTTGTGTTAAAATGAATATATCTGAAAAATCTTTGGTGAAGGAAAACACATTTTCATATATTACTTCAGTGGAATAAATGCTACATGAGTGGGCTCTGGAACTTACTGGGGTTTGCTCATTGACAGTATCATAACTGTTTTAGGTGAATACTATTACAATATGTGAGTCATCTACCTCTTTGTCCCAGTTGTTTGGTTTGTAGACTTTAGTGTAGTTCGAAGTAAATTCCTGTGTTAGCAACATAAAAATCTGTTTGTTGTTTTTTTGACAGAGACAGAGAGAAAGTCAGAGAGAGGGACAGATAGGGACAGACAGACAGGAAGGGGAAAAAATGAGAAGCATCAATTCTTCGTTGCGGCATCTTAGTTGTTCACTGATTGCTTTCTCATATGTGCCTTTTACCAGGGGCTACAGCCTGAGCCAGTGACCCCTTGCTTAAGCCAGCCACCTTGGGCTTCAAGCCAGCAACCTTTGGGCTCAATCCAGTGACCATGGGGCTGTGTCTATGATCCATACTCAAGCCAGCAACCTTGCACTCAAGCCAAATAAGCCTGCGCTCAAGCAGGCGACCTTGGCGTTTTGAACCTGGGTCCTCAGCATCCCAGCCAACAATCTATCCATTGCACCACTGCCCGGTCAGGCAAAAAAAAATATCTGTTTTTAATAAGCAACCTGAAGGAATAACAAAACCAAAGTTCCTTTATTATGAAGCCCTCTCTTTTTAAAAAGCATCAAGCAGAAACAATGTGTTATATGCAAAACCTTTATTTCTAGAGCATCAGCACCTCTCTCAGAGTATTCTTCAAGTGTTGCAGCAGTTTTTTGGGTATCATGATTTTCAGGGTAGAAAAGCAAAGCTTTCTACCTGTCAGGGTGATTGATACCTGTCATTTAACTTATTTTTTTCTTTCTGTCCACCTGTTATAAGTTGAATTATGTCCCCTGTAACAGCTTGCAGTCCTAGCCTGACCAGGAGGTGGAGCAGTGGATGGCCGGGAACGCAGAGGACCCAGGTTTGAAACCCCAAAGTCTGCCTTGATCATGGCCTCACTGGCTTGAATGTAGGATCATAGATATGACCCAACTGTCACTGGCTTGAAGCCCAAGGTTGCTGGCTTGAGCCCATGGTGGCTGGCTTGAGCAAGGGGTCACTGGCCCAGCTGGAGCCCCCTGGTCAAGGCACATATGAGAAAGCAATCAATGAACAACTAAGGAGCTGCAACTGTGAGTTGATTGATGCTTTTCCTCTCTCTCCCTGCCTGTCTGTCTGTCCCTGTCTCTGTCTCTCTCTAAGAAAAAAAATAAAGAGTTTACAGTCTTAATTCCCAGTACCTGTGAAAGTGATCTTAGTTGAAAATAGATTCTTTGCAGATGATCAATTTAAGATGTGGTCATTAAGGTGGACCCTAATCTAACGTGACTGAGTCCTTATAAAATGGGGAAATTTGGTCACAAAGAGAGCCAGATAGAGAGGGAAGAGCACGTGAAGACACAAGAATGGCAGTTTTCTGCTTGTAGGTTTCACTTGTGGTTCCCTACTGGCACCCAGCACACATTCTTATCTTTCACCACCCATTTTCCCTCTTCTCTACGGGCAGGACTTGGTTTTCTTCAAGTCCGAATGTCGCCATTCTTAGAGTTTTGGAATACAAGGCGAACAATTCCTCCTGACATTTCACTGACATATGTTGCTTTTCCGCAGGGAGGTTCTGCTTTTACCTGTGAAGGTGCCCTCAGCACTTCAGAAGACAAGTTCAATGTAAATTCAAATTATAATTATTCTTAAGAGATATTATACAGAAAAGTGCTCTGAAGCACAGAGTATGATTAGACCGAAGCTTTTATTGTAATTATCAAGCTCACGTGAGACACTGTAATTATATGTGTATTTTGAATCTTCTCTTGTTCACTGTGAAAAGGCTGATTAATTGAAGAGATTTTAGAGTCATCTTACTATCAAATGTTCTAACCCAGAATATTTTATGCACTAAGTAAATTTATTCTGATTATCAATTTTTTTTTCTTAGGTATCCCTTTTCATTATCTGGTTCACATCTTTCATTAGTGATTTTAGTGTAAATGGTTGAATATTCTCAGAGTACGGTAAATACAACAAAAATAGCATCTTAATCATGTATAAAGACTTGTTCTTCAGTTTTTCTATCTTAATTTTATCCTTTTATATTTTGGAATATAAATCAGCTGCTTCTACACAGCATAGGGTTAATTCTTGCTGTGTTTTCTGCTGTCCTGAGACCCAGAAGCACAGAAATACATATGTTTAATGTAATTAATAATTAATGTAATATAATAATTTGTATGTAAATATATATTTACATGTATATTTGCATATATGTGTGCATTTGATGTTCAAGTCCAGAGTTATATTTGACGTTTCTGTCAGAATAGCCACTATAACTGGTTTCTTCCTGCTCTCAGATTTACTCAAAGAAATAAATTATATTATATGAAAGGAGAGGTGTATTGGACAATGGCTAGCTTTTGGAAATGGAAACCTCATTAAGAGATAGTAGCCCAAATTACTATAGTATTTGATATGTGGAATAGAAGGACAGAAAATATTTTTAGCACACATGATTCTTAATTTTGGTTCTGAGTCTTAGAGAGAAGGAAGAAGTTCACTCTCCAGTTCCCATTTGGACCAGTTTCAGGTGTTGGCAGCAGGTATTTGAGAGGGCTGTGTGGATTTGCAGCCTCCTCCCATAAATCCAGCCACAGCCCGCCTGACAGGCAGTGGCGCAGTGGATAGAGCATCGGACTGGGATGTGGAGGACCCAGGTTCGAGACCCTGAGGTTGTCAGCTTGAGCGTGAGCTCATCTGGTTTGAGCAAAGCTCACTAGCTTGAGCCCAAGGTCACTGGCTCGAGCAAGGGGTCACTCAGTCTTCTGTAGCCTCCCGGTCAAGGAACATATGAGAAAGCAATCAATGAACAACTAAGGAGCCACAACAAAGAATTGATGTTTCTCATCTCTCTCCCTTTTTGTCTGTCTGTCCCTATATGTCCTTCTCTCTCTCTGTTTCTTCTACAAAAAAAAAAAAAAAAAAAATCCAGCCACAGCCCCTATTTTTTTAGCATTCTTGGTCATAGAAGGATAAATGGAGTGGGTTTGGCCAAATGTCCCTCTTGTGCCAAACTGTACCTTAACTCAAATTCTGGCTCTGCTACTTTCTAGCTGTGTGAACTTCCTTAAGCTTTCAGAGTTTTAATTTTATAATGTGTAAAATGAGAACAATAAAGTATGTAAATCACAGGTGGTGTATGAGTTAAATGAGATGATGTATGTGATGTCATTAAATGACATGCATCACTAATACCTCTTTACCTGTATAGATCATTAATTTCTTTGTCTCATTCCACAGAGCTTGGCAATAGACCCCTGTAACTGTTGAGCTGAACTGATTAATGAAAGTTTGCTCAGGGTGTGCATGGTATATTGAGCCAAGGAACCAGTTAGGTTTGGACATGTTGGTGGATCACTTAAACTCATGTCACTGGCTTCAAAGCAGTTTAAATAAGAACATTGTCTTGGTTCATTGAAGACCTATCACTAGTATTAAGAAACAATTCAAGCACATGTAAGTAGAAGTATCACCTCTACTGGTGGAGGAAGCATCACCAGAGCTAATTACTGACTTTTTGCTATACTTCAATGTGAGCTAGATTTTAGCCCCAATGTAAATATCTTTATGAAAACACAAGCATTCACTTAATTACTAGGGAATTATATGACAGAAGAAAGAGTTTGTAGTTATCTGTGGTAATATTTTTATGAGTTAATCCTTAGTGAATGTCAATAAAATTCTACACTATCGAATTTAACCAAATAGAGACTAATTTATGAAAGGCCCATCCCCCTAATCTAGGTGTTAATAATTTTTTTGTTTTTGTAATATGATAGTATGCTCTGTAGTGCCAGGCTTGGAACACAAAAGTTCAGGGTTATAGAAGTGTCCTGGTGTGTGGAACTCTTGAGAAAGACACGTGGAATTCTATCTTGTCCGGCAGTTTGACTAGACTGCAAATAACATGGGTAAATGTAACAAAAGGCCTGTTTCAGTGTTTCTTAATCCAGCTGGCTTTGAATGGCCCTCTCTCTAACTGTTCATTCCTGACAGTCCCATATCTTTCCTTTGTCTAACTATCTTGACACAAGGACAATAGCGAAGTGTAGTGATTTTCAACCAGTGTGCTGCAAAAACTTTTAAAACACGCACTTCCTGACTATTTGGTCAGGGGCACTGACTTCTTTTTTTTTTGTTTGTTTGTTTTTTAGATTTTTTTATTTATTCATTATAGAGAGGAGAGAGAGAGAGAGAGAGAAGGGGGGAGGAGCAGGAAGCATCAACTCCCATATGCGCCTTGACCAGGCAAGCCCAGGGTTTCGAACTGGCAACCTCAGTGTTTCCAGGTTGACGCTTTATCCACTGCGCCACCACAGGTCAGGCAGGGGCACTGACTTCTTTTCCTATCAAATAAAAATATGACAACAGCCAAGGCAACACTAGCCATCCAGTGTGAGTGAATCAAAATTACACCTATTTTTTTTTTTTTTTTTGTCAGATGGGCAAAAAATATATTTTTTGGTGTGCGGCAGAATTTTAGTAATTATCTTATGTGTGCCGTGAGATAAAAAAGGCTGAAAATCCCTGGCTAAGTGTCTTGGAAGGTGGTGACATTCAGTAATGTTGAATTTAAGTTATCAGAAGAACACTATCTGCAGTATTATTTTCAGAACCTCACGTATGGAAACACCATAAGAGTCTGTCAACAGAAGAATGGATAAAGAAAACATGATACACCCACTCACCCACCCACACACACATAGACGGTAGAATATTATTCAAACACGAGAAAGAAGGAAATCCTGCCGTTTATGACAACATGGATAAACCTGGAGGACATTAAACTAACTGAGGTAAGCCAGACACAGAAAGGCAAATACTGTATGATCTCACTTACATCTGGTCACGAAAAAAGTTGAACTCATTAAAGTAGAGAGTAAAATGGTGGTTTCCAGGGGCTAGAGAGTAGGGAAAATGAGAAACTGTTGGTCAAAGGGTACAAAGTTTCAGTTACGTAAGATGAGTAAGTTCTGGAGGTCTAGCATAAAATATTATATTGTATACATGAAATTTGCTAAGAGAGTAGATTGGAGTGTTCTCACTGCACACACACAATAACTGTGTAAGGCAGTGCATATAATTAGCTTGATTGTGCTAATTATTTTAATGTATACATATCAATGTATACTTTAAATATATATAAATTTTATTTGTCAATTTCACTTCAGTGTAGCTAGGATGGGAGAAAAGAAGAAAATAACTTACTATTCTTATTAACTTTTCTATTAGAATTGGTGCTAGGCCTGTATACATGGTACACACAGATGCTTTGGTGACATTAAAATCATCATTGAGATGTAAGAAAAAGAATTTAGCTTTTAAGAATAAATGTCTTACTTCTTTAATATAGAATGGAATCTAATCACTGCAAACATTCCACTAAGATAATAGCCACGCAGGGCTTTTGTTCTGAAGAGAATAATAGCTAGTGGTTCATTGAGTATTGACTCTGGACCATACTCCAACCTAAGCTTATATAGGTATTGACTCACTAAATATATGCATTAACTTACCATCTGGAAGTAGGTATTTTCATCATTCCCATTTCACAGATTAGGACACTGAGGCCCATTGAGGTTAGATAACTTCTCTTAGGAAGTGGTCAAACTAGGATTCAAATACAGGCCATTTAGCTCCAAGAACTGAGTTCTTAAACACTAAGCGGTTTGTATTTTGAATGAGAAGAAAGACTTTGAAAATATCAACTGAGAACATTCTGGAAATAATTTCTTCCTAATATTACAAAAAAGGAAAGAACTTAACTTGGGAAAATGATAATGCTTTAGAATAGTCTTTTCAAATCCTAAAAACATCTCATGAAAATGTATGTCAAAAAGACTTTGTAGCCCTGGCCAGTTGGCTCAGTGGTAGAGTATCAGCCTGGCATGTGGATATCCTGGGTTCAATTTCCTGCCAGGGCACACAGGAGAAACGCCCATCTGCTTCTCCAACCTTCCCCCTCTCCTTTCCCTCTATCTCTCTCTTCCCCTCCCACAGCCAAGGCTCCATTGGAGCAAAGTTGGTACAGGCACTGTGGATGGCTCCATGGCCTTTGCTTCAGGCGCTAGAATGGCTCTAGTTGCAATGGAGCAACGCACCAGATGGGCAGAACATCGCCCTCTGGTGTGCATGCCAGGTGGATCCTGGTTGGGTGCATGTGGGAGTCTGTCTCTCTACCTTTCCACTTCTTGCTTCAGAAGAATACACACACACACACACACACACACACACACACACAAAAGGACAATGTAACACTGCTTTTTGGGGTTTTGAAGCTCTGTTTCTTGGTGAAAGGACAATGTTCTAAGGCTGAGATGTTTCTGGTTCTATGGTCTGCTATCAACAGCTGTGCCATCTGGGCTTAGTAACTCTTCCTCTCTGAATCTTTTTTCCAAATGAAAATATTAGTTCACTGTTTTTCATCTTAATAGTCATTGGGAGAATCAGGTATAATTGATATGGAAATGGCTTATAAATACAAAATTTGCTATGAAATATAAGGAGGTAATAATAGCACTTAATATGTGACTACCAGTCACACGTGGAATCATGTCATCTCAGGATTTGAAGAAATGGTAGAGATATCAAGTACCCTCCCCCAGAGCAGAAGAGGACAGTGGTAGAGCTCTCCAGAGCTGTACTGGTTGTCCTGCATAAAATCCTTGCTTGGTCACTATTTACTGGATGAAGAGTGATCCAACTTTTCTGAGTCTCAGCTGTTTTATTTGTAAAAGAGGGAGAATAATATTTACTTTTCAGTGTTCTGAGGGTGCAGTGAGGTGTTATGTAATAGTAGTATTCTGTGACATAGTCTCTCATGAAATCCTAAATAGCTTAAAACAAAACAAAACAATGCAAAGAACAGCTTTCCAGTTGAAATCAATAAAAGCAACAAAAACCACACATCATAATATTTTGAAGATAAACCGGAAAAAAATATTTAAGTATTAATATAACAAGATTTTCAAGCATTCTTCCTGGTACAGCATGTGAAAAGTATGTGATCTGAATAGCATCTTTAATGTATCAAAAATATCAACGTTACAATAACACTTTATAATTTTAGAAGATGCCAAACATTGAAAAATATGATACTTTTTAGTTTTTTAGGTTTATCTATATACACAATCAAATTATCTGTGGATAATAGCAGTTTGGGAGGCAGAATAATGACTCCCAAAGATGTCCATCCCCAGCCCCAAGGACTTATGAATATGTTATACTACAAGCTAAAAGGGGAATAAAGATTGCAGAAAAATTAAGATTGCTAATCAGCTGACTTGAAAATAGGGAAATCACCCTAGATTAATCCAAGTGGGCCTATTGTAATCACAGGCATCCTTGGAAGAGGAAGAAAGAGGCAGAGGAGGAAGAACCTGAAAGATGGTGGAATCAGGACTTGGCCAGAGGTTGCTGGCTTTGATGATGGAGGAAGGCGCCAAGGATGCAGGCAGCCACTGGAAGCTTGGAAAGGCAAGAACACTGATTCTCCCCAGGGGCTCTGGAGCAAGGCTGCTGTGCCAAGTGAGTTGAGCCTAGTGAGATCTTCTGAACTGTGGAACTGTAAGATACTATGTTTGTTGTTTCAAGACACTAAATTTTGGTAATTTGTTACAGCACTATAGAAAACTAATACAGCCAGCTTTGTTTCTTTCTTTTCAACCCTTTTACCTTATTTTTTCCTTTCTAATTGTATTGGCTGAGACTTGCAATACAATGCAGGGTGGGGCAAAACTAAGTTTATAGTTGTTCATATGGAAGATAATAGATTATTAATACAAAAATAAACTGTGTTTTGCCCAACCCTGTATGTAATAACAGCAGTGATGCTAAATATTTATTCCTTGTTCTTGACATTAAAGGGACCATTTCTAACTTTTTGCTGTTAAAAAGATGTTTGTAGACTGTGGTGGTTTCATGGGTGTATACTTATCTCCAAACTCAAGTTGTATACATTAAATACATACAGCTTTTTAAAGTCAATCATTTCTTAAAGTGGGTTAAAAAAAGGAAAGATGTTTGTTGTAGACTTTAAACATATATATACCTGTATCAGATTAAGGAGACTATTCTATTTCATTTTTTCCTCAAGAATACCTATTAAATTTTATCAAATGCTATATCTTTCTTATGCTATATATTTACTACTTTTTTTAATATCAAAACCATGACATACTTAAGCTTTTCCCCATCCCCTTCCTTATATTTTTGAAAAGGTGATGATTCAGTGAGGGTAGTACTGTTTCAAAATTAATGAATCCATTAGCCTTAGAAGTAGACAAGATGCCATTATTGTGTGGCATTCTCAGAGCAGCACCAACATTGTTAGATGAATTAAAGAAGAGAAGTGAGAGGGAATTATGGCAGTAAGTTATGGACAGCTAATTATGTGTAGTAAGTTTAAAACAGCAAATAGTGTAAAGTATGTGGCTAAAATTTCAGGTTAACTTATCTTGTCAAAGACCTTTACACAACTTTTCCAACATCATTTACTTCTGTTTATGTTTGCTTTTATTTTCTGAAGATGGACAGAATTAGTCTAAGAAACTCCACAGTTATTCAATACCTAAATGCAAAGATATTTGATACTTTGTCCATCTAGCAAATATTTTAGCCATAGGTGAAGTCAACAACTATTTTTCTAGTCTTACCATTTCAGTATTCGTAGCTTTTCAGCCAGTGACTTGATCTATTGACTCAATATACATGTGCTCACCTCTTTTCTTGTTCTCATATTCCAACCTCCCCTTTAATTTGCAAGTCAACTCATAACTTTGTATGAAAAGTTTATTTCTAGTTGACTGCCTATTATGCACTCTGCTGAAAAGCATTTCCCAAATGGGACTTTATTACTCTTGGATCTTGTGATTGCCTTTGAATGATGGATTTGGCTCAATACTAAAATCAGGTTCCAATTCAAGCTAAGAAGTATAGTCTAGTACATTTAGGGTGGAGATATGAGAGGGGCTTGAGGGTAGTAACAGAGATGAAAAGGGGGAGTGAAAAGGAGTGCCAAAGAGTGAGGTGTTGGCCCTGGCTGGTGGCTTAAGTGGATAGAGTGTCATCCCAGTTTATGGACATCCCCAGTTTGATTCCTGGTCAGGGCACACAGGAGGAGCAACCATCCACTTGATTCCTTTCCCCCTTCCTCTTCCCCTTCTGTCCCTCTTCCCCTCCTACAGCCAGTGGCTCAATTAGTTTAAATGTGGCCCAGGAACTGAGGATAGCTCTGCTGGAATGCATCAACCTCAGGCACTAAAAATAGCTCAGTACTCAAGCATCAGCCCCACATGGAGTTGACAGGTGGATCCCGGTTGGGGTGCATGTGGAAGTCGGCTTCACTATCTCTCCTCCTCTTACCTAAAAAAAAATGTGAGGTGTTACCAGTGAAGATAGCTTTGAACAGTCACTCTTTGGAACAATTCCTAGCACAGAAATGCCAACTGAGCAATTACACACTGACTACTGCATGCCTGAACCATGGCAGATTTTGAATGCATTAGATTACATAGTACTATGAGGCAGCATTTTCCAAACTGTGTTCTATGAAAAGTGTATCTTTTATCCCCTTCATAGATGTATCAGTTCATATTCTTATATTTGATCACCTAATTTGTGGAAAACCTATTTCATAGGACATTTGTTTTCTGGAGAACACAACTTGGTCCAAAAGAAGTGAGGAGGCCCTGGCCGGCTAGCTCAATGGATAGAGCATCAGCCTGGTGTATGGATGTCCCAGGTTGGATTCCTGATCAGGGCACACAGGATAAGTGACCATTTGCTTCTCTCCTCCACCCTCTCCCCCTTCTCTCCCTCTTTCACTCCCACAGCCAGTGGCTCAACTGGTTCGAGCGATGGCCCCAGGTGCTGAGGAGAGTTCATTAGTTTGAGCATATCAGACTCAGGCAAAAAATAGCATGGTTGGTCTTAGCGTTGGCCTCAGGTGCTGAGTATAACTTAGTTGAATCAACCATTGGCCCCAGGCAGGGGTTGCTGGGTGGATCCCTGTCGGGGTGCATGCAGAAGACTGTCTATCTCCCCTTCTTTCACTTAAAATTTTTTTTAAAAAGTGAGGAAAAGCCCCCTAAGTCTTGGCTGTTATCACTATTTTGTACTGATAATATAATTTATAAGAAAATGGAAAGGAAAATGCCAAGAAAATCATGTTCCTTACATTGAGGAATTCCTTGTTATAATTTCTGAGTCAATAGAATAGTCATGCAAATTTTTAATATGAATTATATGCTTACTGTTGCATCACATATTCTTACACTCAGTTGCTTATATTTTCTTTGGATAATTTGTTCTGTATCCTTTTGGGTTAATGGCTTACATTAATTTATTTATTCAACAAATATTTATTGAGTGCCAACTATATTCCAGGCATTGTGCTGGGCAGTTAAGACTCAAGATTAAATAACACAAAGATCTCTCTTTCTCTCAGGAAATACCATATAAAAAGTGCTGTTAAAAGTGAAACACAAGGTGCAAAGGGAGCGCCGAACTAAAATTTGATGATCTAGAGAAGGTTCTCCAGAGGAAACAATGTCTAAACCTAGACTCGAAAGACAGGTAGGAATCGTGGAGATAAAGTAGGCTTTTTAGGTAAAGAAATGATTTTTTAAAAAGTCAGAGAGAGAAGATCTGGAAATGATAGAAACGAGCTCAACTGAAGAACTGAAAGTAAGTTTTGGTTGTCTAGATAAAGTACAAAAGGAGAATGATGAGAGGGACGGCTAGAGAAATAGATATGGACTGAGTAGAGAAGGATCTTGTATAAAAGGGGAGAATGATGAGAGGGATGGCTAGAGAAATAGATATGGACTGAGTAGAGAAGGATCTTGTAAACTAAAATAAGGGAATTGAAATTTATCCTGAGAAAAATGAAGAGCTTCAATCTAAAGAGCAGGGAATCATCATTCTGGCTACAGTGTAAGGCAGGACCAACTACTGTGAGACCTGCTACTAGAGTAATTCAGGGAAGAGATACAAGTTACCTGGTTTTAGGTTGTCACCATGGAAATACCATAAAGATAATAAGCCTAGTATTTATTGAGCCAGGAGGATCAGCTGGCCATGAGGGTGACTGGGATGGTGAGGGGGAAGGTTGAGTCAGACATCACAGAAAAGTTTTGGTTTTGCCAACTGTGTGAATGGTGATGCCATTTCCCGACACAGGGAGCACAGGAGGGAGAGCATAGTCGGGGGGCAGACGGCAAGTTCATTTCTGCACATGCTGAGTTTGAGGTGCTTGCTGCACATACAAATATTGCCATCAAAAAAGCAGTCTGGAGGAGGATGGGCATAGGATGGTGACTTAATTCATAGGCTCAAATTCACCATTGGAGAGAGTAGTTTGGTAGAATGGTTGGGGAAGAGCTTAATAGTGGATTTAGGAGTGGAAGGAAGGTGAAGTGGGTAGTGTGAGTATATAGTCAACTTTTTAGAAACTTGCCTCAGAAGGGGAGAGAGGAGAGAGAGAGGGCAGCAACTCAAGGGGCACACAGTGTTGAGAAAATGGAAAACACATAAATAAGACACAGCCATATGTGCTTTCTTTGAATCATTGCCCTCAGGGTGATATACAGTATGAGGTGGAGGGAAGGCAAATATTGGAAGCAAGGAGGTCAGGTAGAAGGCTCTTCTAAAGAAGAGTTCAAGAGAGAGAAATGGGTGAGGCAACTGTAACAGGGATAAGGGGACAGGGGTAGATCTGAGAGATCTTTTTTTTTTTTTTTTTTGTATTTTTCTGAAGCTGGAAACAGGGAGAGACAGTCAGACAGACTCCCGCATGCGCCCGACCAGGATCCACCCGGCACGCCCACCAGGGGCGATGCTCTGCCCTCCAGGGGGCAATGCTCTGCCCCTCCGGGGCATCGCTCTGTCGCGACCAGAGCCACTCCAGCGCCTGGGGCAGAGGCCAAGGAGCCATCCCCAGCGCCTGGGCCATCTTTGCTCCAATGGAGCCTCGGCTGCAGGAGGGGAAGAGAGAGACAGAGAGGAAGGAGAGGGGGAGGGGTGGAGAAGCAGATGGGCGCTGGCCAGGAATCGAACCCAGGACTTCTGCATGCCAGGCCGACGCTCTACCACTGAGCCAACCGGCCAGGGCCGAGAGATCTTTAGAAGGTAGAATGGAAGAGGCAAGGTAATGAATTAGATGCTGCATGTGTGAAGGAATGGGTGGGTGAAGAGCGAGAAGCAGTGTCCAGAATGATTCTGAAGTTTTGTCTTGTTGGCTTGGGTGGCAGGTGGGGATGGTATGTTCACTATAATATAGAAGTCTGGAGGAGAACCAGGTGTGAAGGTGAAGATGGTGTGAGCCACTCAGGTGGACATGCCTGTAACAGTTGGTCTGGAAGTAAGAAGAAAATGTCCAGTAGAGAGAGAAACTTGGTCTTCGTGGGACTAAACGAGCTTTTCTGGAGAGAGTGAAGCAGAGAAGAGCAAAAGCATGCAGGTCAGAATCCTGAGGATCATTATTTATAACCAGGTGGAGGAGAAAGAGCTGGCAAAGGAAAACGAGACAGGGAAGCAGGAAAAAACAAGAGTGGAGGGATGTGGGAACTAAAGGAAAGAGTGTGGTCAAGTGTATTTAATGCTGCTGGTAAGAGCAAGAAGGACGAGGACTGGAAAGTGTGCACTGTTAGCCAGTACTTGTAAATAATTCGTGACTTGAGTGGAGGCATTCAGTCATTCATTACTAAATACATTTAAGTGATCACTATGCATTACATTCTAATGGAATAATGAGAGATTTGATGTTGTGGAAATAAAAGGTAATGGAGTATAAGAAAGTTTAACTTATTAAGACGGAGAATTCTGGAAGAAAGGTGAGTGTGGAGGGCAAGCTCAGTCTGGAGGAATTACCATCAAATAAACAGAGTGTAAATTTTTTTAGAAAATCATCATGGCCAGGTATGTGCACCAAGTGGAACAGTGGGTGGTATTGCAATATTGTAGAAAAGTAGAATAACATTAGTTATAGACTGTGTTTAAACCAGAGAAGACAGTCCAAGATGTTCATGAACATCAATAAAACTTTATGACAACACAATTCATTACCATTGTTTGGATTAATACTGTAATAATTACACACTTTTTACATTATGAAAATAAGTCATAAATAGTGTAAAAATAATTCTGAAGATCAACTTCTCACAAACTAGAAACCCTGTAAACAAGTAAAAAAGCAAATAAAGACAAATTAGAAACCGAACACAATGCAATTATCTTCAAACTGCAAATTGAAAACCACACACATCTTTTGTTTCAGCAACGTCAGCTGGAGAAATTAAAATGAAACTGAAATAAGAAATCAAACAGGAAAATTCAATTTTTCAGTTATATACACTACTGAGAAAAACAGGTTTGTGCCATATTTACAGTAATAAGACACAACACATTCTTAGAATAATCAATTACATGAGACTGGCCCACAAAACATTAAGAAAAATATGCAGTGTAATGCTTGCCAAAATTTTTTCTTTTTTGCGTTTTCCTCTCATTTTGTATTTATGCAATTTTTTGGCAATATAAAAATAGCTGCACATAGAGATGAACTTTAAAATGTAAAAATACAAATAAAAATATAATATTTTCTAAAGGAAAATCAGATACATACATCTTTTAAAAATGTTATTAAGTTGCATGAAACATATACAACAGTATAAAGAATATTCACACAAATGTCAATAATATGTAAGACATTGTTTTGTGAATCCAACTTATTAATATTTCTGAGATATGTGAGAATATCAACAGCATTTTGAGAGCTGAAGGTACTTTTTTAATTAAATTATCAATATCATAACAGGTCAGGTTGAAAAAGTCTTCCTATTCCTAAAAGGACAGTTCTGTCAATAAGCAGCACAAGGAAACTTATGTATTTCAATACATTTGAAAAATCAGACATGCCATTAAAACGTTTGAGCACGGGATTAATGAAAACTAAATCCACTAAGAATTTAAGTTGGAAGGGTATTTCTGCTATGGTGTACAGTAAATCTTGCCAATATGAAGATATCTCAACAAAAGTGGAAGAAATAGGTAGGGACTGAAGGTCAGTGAAATTATAATTGGTCAATCATGTTAATTCTCCCAAGAATGAGTAATTTTAACAGCCAGAATCAAACACATATAATTGTTCATAATGGTTATTTATGAGAATATAAGAATATGTTGTTATGGTCTTGACTTCCTTGAGATTGCAAGGGTTTTGTTTTGTTTTGGTATAAGTTGAAAAGTTCATTTTTGGTAATGTTAATTATTAATAATAACTTGATTATCAAGAAATAGGGAAAATATCAGTATTGGCATATTCCTGTGACTAGTTATTAGAAGACATTAAAATACCACTCACCACATAAGCATAACTGACTTCTGAGCAAGATAATATAGAAGGGCAAAAAGAAAAAAAAGAGGTGAAAAGCGGTGTTAACATTTTATGCTACAATAGTAACGTTAAAAAAAAATCTTGGAAAAGTAAGCACATTTTCTAAGTGATAAAACTATAAGATATTAAAGATAATTTTTCTATAGGTACTGACCTGCTGATCTGACCATTTTCCAAACTAGCAGAGGACATATAAGATGAACTACTGGATGTATAAGTTCTTACTGTCCTTTTAGAATACTATGTACAGGAAGTCAATTCAAGAACAGATATTTTGGGGGATAGAAATACATTATATTCTCATGTTTTCTATAAAATCAAATAAAAAATAAAAATTTGCCAAGATTGCTTTTCCTATGAAAATAAAACTAGAAGAAAAAATGAGGCCTATTTGTATGTCAGGTATGGTATGAATGCATGCAGACTTGTCTAATTCTGGTTTTGTCACACTTAACCAAATTATGTAAGCTAAAAGATGATCATGAAAGTTGCTAAAAGGCATATAGTACACACACAAAAAACACACCATGTAATAAGAGGATCCATGATCCAAGTAAAGGACACATCATCTACAAGTACAGTTTTGTTTTGTTTTACATTAAAGAGACTGGTCATTGAACCATAAATACAGTAAATTCATGAACTTTAAAAATAAAATCACGCACTAACAGTTTAGGAATGCTATTAAACAGAGAAAGAAATTATCCATAGTAGAGTTGCACTGTTCATAAAGAAAAGTAAAAGAAATCCATCAGCACCGGCATGAATGAAAACCAATTTTAAAGCTAAAACACGTACCAATTTGGTATCCTTAAAAGATTCTTATCAGAAATAAAACCTGATCTTGACTTATTTATAATGTCTTTCATGTATTTTTTGTAATCCTCTATCCAATAGTATAAATTAAAAGAAAGAAATCTTTAATAAAAATATGTATCTGCTAACACATATATCAGCAGACATAATTTATTAGTTCATTTGGCAATTATTTGAGGATTTCCTATATTGATGACAATGAATGGTTGAAAATATTTTAGTAACTGAAAGTTTAAAATTATCCATAGAGGTTAAGACCTAGTAATTCCAATGAACAAAGAGAAGTACTATCATCCCTTTGTTTGTCTCAAGGAAATAAATGTAATAGAAATTAATAATTTTATTCCTTTAATCATGGAATAAAAGTCAATGTTGTCAAGTCAGTGAAAACCCAATATACACAAAGGACAGAGCAATATTCTTAAAGGGTTGCATTTAAAAAAAATTGTACATAAAATGATTATCTCTTGAGGTATTCTCTTTAGAAGCTGTGCAATTTTTAAATAGTGATTCATCCTAAGACCTGTTTCTACCAGAAGAGTAGAAAGAAAGATACATAGGATGAAATATAGCCACCAGATATATTTCAAAACACTATTGTTTGTTTTCTTGAAAAGAATGTAGGTATATTCACTTTAGTTCATTTTCCCAATCTATTTAAGACAATTATTTCAGACATTAAATAATAATACCTTATTCTAACCATGTCACACAAGAAATGGCTAGAAAAATGCCCTCTGTTGTTTTAAAAATGCCAATTTGGCTACAGTCTGTGGAATGTTACCAAAAATGTGACCAATTAGATTGATCTAATATTTTGAACATCTTTCCAATCTTGAAAACTTAATGGAAATAAAAAGAAGGCATTTTGTATATTTGATATAGCATTTGGCTATATCAAATGAAAGAGATCATAAGGACCTTAGGATTATATTGTCTTATAATCACATCTTAACTATTGTCAGTATAAGCCAATGATGAGCTAATTTTCCCTCTGGTGGTAAAAACCTATATATGAAATTAGAAAATTTTCCACAAAATGGCATTAAGTCAGGAGAAAAATTATATTGTCCCATGGGTTAAAAGTAACTACTCCTCATTGATGATGTTTGTCGTAATGGAACTTTTCCATGCAGAATAAACCATGTCAAAACATGTTACCAACACATTACTGTGCAAAGAAATGCTCAATCTAATACAGGTGGGTAACTTTTGAGAAAGATGAGAAAATACTCTCTTTATGGCAACTATATTTCACAGCTTTTTGAGATTTCAGATTTGGTCTGTGCATAAAACAAACATTTAGAAATGTAAAAAAAAAGATAAAGAAATCTAAATATAAACAAAACTTAGATCTAAATAGAACTATATAAAAATAGAAATGAGTTAATATGATCAAATGTGACCAAATCTTGACTTTATCTTAACTGGTAATCACTATGTATATAAGTTATTTTCATCATATGAATAAAAAGTCAAAAAGTACTGAAAATTTTGGTTAACTTTGATACTTTACAATGAAGTAAAAGTGGAACTTCTTTTCATTCTCTTCAATTTTCAGAACAAGAGAGAACGAAGTTAGTAGAAAGTCACCCTGACCATCCAAGTTGTCAAGATTTGAAGACTTTTCTTTAAAAAAAAAATTGTTCAAACAAATATGACAAAAGCGTTTCAGCTTAGTATTCCTTCGACTAAAAATAAAAAGAAAAAGTATATAAGAGAATTTGAAAAACTTTCTGTTTCTAGAAATTTGTAGAAAATGTTTAAAATGGGTTCCATCTTGGAGAGAAGGGAAGCTCTTACATCCGCTTCAGTTGTGATTGTGCAGTGCGCCCCCTTCCGGACATAGGATGTCTTCACACTCCTCATCCTCAGAAACAGAGGCTGCCATTCCAAGAATCTTCTATCTGAAAGAAGTGCTGTATGTCTCTGTATTTAAAGCACCCATATTATCACCAGTTGGAATTCAGTTTATTTAAAAATAAAGTCTGCTGTTCTGGGTGCCTGCATTTGTAAACCTCTCTCCTACTTGGTCACACGAGAGACAGCGCAGGATGCTGAACTGGTCCTCTTTCTTGGTCTTCACTGCCAAGGACAGCCCAAGGAAAACCGGTGGCACAACCAGCTCAACCCCTTGCTATTTAAACCAAGGTGGCCACGTGAACCCACAATACTGGAAGCTGTAGATCTGCAATTGGAACTGCAACTCCCTCAAAATACAAGAGCACTAGTGTGTGTTCTCTCCACACCTTATCTCTTTTTGGCAATAAGCCATGGTGTAACCCCCTTGAGATGACAAAAATAAAAATAAAAATAAAAAAAGAAAGAAAGAAAAGAAAAGCTCAGATGTGATTAAAAGAGTCATCAAGAGGCATGCGAGCATCCGAAGTTGCACAACGAGCAGGTGTGGCACAGTCATGCTTTTTTAGTCAGTGTCAGCGGGTGATGTGAACTCACTGCTAATAGTGAAGGTGAGTAGGGGTGTGACAATAAACTCTAAAATCAGTCAGTATAGTACATTTTCATAGTTTTGAGTCCATATTTGGTTACAATTTTATGTAAACTATGTCATGGCACCTTTTGTCCATGCAATTAACAAGCCCAAAGTAAGAAAATAGCAAGAACAATCATTCTTTATCACTGATATGTCCATATAAATACGTATCTTTACATAAAATAAAGAGATACTGATGTTTTTGCAGGCTTCTCACTAGTTTTACATGTTGCCCAATTTTAGATGTAAGCGAAGAAAAGGTGAACATGGCACTACTGCAAACAGGAAGAAGCAGCTATACGTAAACATATCTCAGACTTATAAAATCTGCAATTCAATTTTCAGCTATAAATACAAAAAGTGGACCATTATATACACAACTTCATGCTTGGAAGGTTAGATTCATCACTGCAGAAAAACAGACAACAAAAAAAGACAAATATATAGAATTAGTGGTCTAGGATAAAAATTCCAAAATTAACATTTATTTTAAGAAAACTGGTAGAACGCTGAATAGAGGGCTTTTTTGTTTTTGTTTTTGATTACCATTGTTTTATGCAATGAGCCAATCAACATGTATCCTACACATTACTTTTCTAAAACTCCCATGCCATTAAAATTTCTAATCTAGATTCAACCCACATTTTCTTTTTGCTGCGAAGAAGTTTCAGTGTTTGTTTCAGTAGCTATTCTGGGAAAGCAGAAAATTAAGATATTTAGCATATATGTGCCATAATTAAAATACATGTCTTATTTATAACTTTCATAATTTCCAAGCATTAAAACACTTTGGAAAAGGGTAAGGACTCTGACCTCAGTGGCACTGTCAAGTTAACCGACACCTGATTACAACACTCTGCTTTTTTTTTTTTTTTTTTGGTGACAGAGACAGAGAGATAGATAGGGACAGACAGACAGGAAGAGGGATCTTCGTTGCGGCAGCTTAGTTGTTCATTGATTGATTTCTCATATGTGCCCTGACTATGGGGGCTACAGCAGACCAAGTGACGCCTTGCTCAAGCCAGCGACCTCGGGGTTTTGAACCTGGGTCCCCTGTGTCCCAGTCCGATGCTCTATCCACTGCACCACCACCTGGTCAGGCCAACACTCTGCTTCTTGTTCCTCTTTGCTTTTGCTCATCCTGCCCTGCTGTGAGTGATGTGCAAGGGAAGCCTGCCTGCTATGAGGTCTTTAGCTTCCACTGTGACCTAAAGTACCATAAATCTCTGGTTCCACATTAAAAAAAAAAGATCTTTTGATGAGAGAGAGAGAGAGAGAGAGAGAGAGAGAGAGAGGGAGAGAGAGAGAGAAAGGGGTGAGGAGGGGAGAAGGCAGAAGCATCAACTCATAGTAGTTGCTTCTTGTATGTACTGTGACCCAGCAAGCCGGGGTTTCAAAATAGTGACCTCAGCATTACAGATCAGCACTTCCAGGGGTCCCCAAACTTTTTACACAGGGAGCCAGTTCACTGTCCCTCAGACCATTGGAGGGCCGCCACATACAGTGCTCCTCTCACTGACCACCAGTGAAAGAGGTGCCCCTTCTGGAAGTGCGGGGGGTGGGGGGTGGCCCGCGGATAAATGGCCTCAGGGGGCTGCATGCGGCCCGGGGGCCGCAGTTTGGAGACGCCTGCGACTGCGTCACCACAGGTCAGGCTGGTTCTGCATTTTGAACAGCCATAATTATTAAGGTTTCCCAGAACTAAAGTGAAGTCTGAGAGAACTGAGGGGCAATCTTCTTTGAGGTAGAAACTTATAGAGCAGATCTTGGAGATGCTGACTTTTACTCAAAAATAAAAATCAATGAGAAAGGTAAAAATGTCCATTTCATTAATTGAAAACAATTGTTTTTCTCTCTCCAAGAAAAATAGACGCTACATTAGATATGCTGAAGAGGCCGGAAATTTTGTGATCTTCAGAGCTAGAGTCCACTTCATGTTTATGCATGTTGTGTCCACGCCAGAGAATGTGCCTACAGGAAGCGTTCCTTTCTCCAAACGCTCACTTATCTCAAATTTCAGATACATTTTTTAAGTATCAGTGTTTTGTAAATAATATACAGAATTTTAAAAACTACCGTCCATACCCTAGATTTTAAAATTTAGTTAAAAAAAAAAATCTGTCACCTTGGTTTAGGTAAGTTTTGCTAAAATACCTGTCAGCTCCACTGGGAATAATATGGTTTAGTGAACCATTTTTAAAAATAAAGGCTACAGTCTCTTCCCTATTAAATAGTTTTACTCTCCATATGAGGATGGATGACAACTTCAGTAGTCTGTAAGTCTTTCCTTAATCATAAATTCTGTTATTTACTCACTGTATGAATTACCCTGTGCATTGGTACACCATTATGCTTCAAAATTTAGAAAATTGAACAGTGTCTAAAAAGCAAAGTAATTTAAACAAGGATCAAATCATTTTGCATAAAAATAACTACCGAAACAGCACGGCCAAAGGAACTTGTTTGTGCGTCACAGTGATTGACACGGCCACCACAGTGAAGTTTCAGTCAAAATCTACCACTATGCCGCAGGGCTAATAAACACCAGGGCCTCAACAATAATGTTTAAAAGAGGGGCCCACATAAAACAGGATTAACTAAAAGGAATCTACTGGCCTTCTTTTTAAAATACTTTCAAAATAATTTGATTTGACTAACAGTGTATTTGAGATAGCTAAGCTGACCACATAGGAGATTTTAGAACATTCCATTTTTCTAATTGTTTTACTCTTTTTCGGGGAGGAGAGTGTTGGGAGAGGTTGATCACAATGATTTGCATTGGTGTGTTGGGAGTGTGGTAAGTCATATGAAAGTTTTATCATTGAGTTATTAGACTTTATATAAGAAGATGCTAGATTTAAGAAATCTTTGATCTTATGTAGACCATGGTACCTGTTCTGTGGAAAAATGAGTACTTAAAAAGGAAATTTCTGATTTTCTGATGCCTTTCATATTACTAGTAGGTTTGGCCTTTTTATGACCCAAAAAGATGATGAGTGCTTTGCTTGTTGCCATTATTATGCCTTCACAGAAAGGAAATGATTTAGAAGCAGCTGAAAATTATGTGAATCCAAGTTCTGAGTAGTGGTAGAAAGCTGATAAAGTAAGCCTTTCACATCTCCCTCTATGTAAGGTATGCCAATGACTGTATTAAAAAATCATTATAGCATTAGATTATAGGTCAAAGGTTAGACAGCAAATGGTAATTCCAGCTCAGGATGGTATTAGAAATTCTGAGAACAGGGGTTATGATGGTGAAAGGATATTTTTCTCAGGTGAAGAAGAATATGATGATAGCCCCACCTTTCTGAAAACCACCTGACCTTAGATTGAGATACAGTAATTATCTCACAGGCTGAAAGTGGAGTTTGGGAAGCTCCTAAATAAATGACACTGCTCAGAAAGAAGGAAGGTGTTTTTTTTCCCTGGTCAAGTGGGGTGAGACTAGTTAAGCAAGAGAGTAAGTTACATAGAATCTCACCAACGTAGTTGATGAGCTAATATGAAACCGAGAGAGTGACGTTTCTGTTCACCATTCTGCAGTCTTACATAGATTTGCAGAATTATGATGATGAAACATGCCAGACAAAAATTACTGAATAAGCCACAAGGTTTTAGAGAAAAAATTTCAAAGTGCTCAAAGCAGCAGGTATACTTCCGCCAGCCCATATTTACATCAGTGGAATTCCTTTATCCTTCAGTAGCATATATGCACAGTCCTCTACAGGTTCTTGTGTCAAGGCTTGGCATTCCCTCAGCACAGCACAGACACTGCACAGACTCTGCTCTTCACTGCTCAGAGTTCTGCCCTTGCTTCCCATCTAGTCTACCTCTCGTTCTGTTACTAGCTCTGTGCCTTGGAAGTTACTTAACCTCTTTCCTCTTTGGATTTCAGCTTCCTCATTGGAATCATTGAGGATAACACTCTATGGAGTTATTGTGAGGATTAAATAAAATGATACCCCTTCAATGAAAGGGCTTATCACATAGACGGTTCTCTGTCAAGGATAAGTTCCCTTCTCTACACAGTGGCCACAGGCAGCCATAGGAAGAGGCTGGAATTGACTAACACCACAAAGGACACCGACTTAAATATAACTGGAGTTTCCTACATAAATCAAGATATTATTGAATAAAAAAGATCATGCTTACATTTTCTGCTTTCTCAGCTTGCGACTACTATTGACAGGGTTCTACCATGTATTTACATGTTTGCCTAAGTAATTGAGTGTAAAAAGAAAAAGAATCACAATCAAGAAGAGTTTTAAACAGTAGGAAGACAAGGAGTTTACTGATAGACAAGCCAGCTATTCCGAAGATGCACTGCCTGCCCCTTTCCATTTCACAGAAAGTATTAGACAGGGAAGGTTCCAAATTGCAGTGTTTTCTAAGAACTGATTTACTCCTTAGTTTAGGAAGAAATTAGCAGTAAACATAGTAATCAAAAGATGTTCTGGAGATGGAATCTTTTGCTTTTTAATAAATCCAAACAACTTGGAGCAATGTCAAATTCAGAAGGCCTGCTCTAAATGGAAAGGGCTAGGCCAGGTGAAGAGAAAGGGAAAATGCCTCCTTTAGAAATAATTCCATAAAGCTTACCTTTTGCCAACAGCCAGGCATGGGTAATCCATCCGGCCCCTGTGTCAAAGAGAAGAATAAGAATTCCTCAGGCTCCACAAAAGTTCACTTCCTGGTTCACATGCTCAGACACTTAAGAAATGGATTTCTACTCCTTAGGCGGCTTTAGTCACAGGCATCTTTTTCTAATTATAACAATTAACTTCTAATAGAATACTCAATGTTAGTTAAAATAAAGAAAATTAAAATGTTTTTCTAGAGAGAGTATACATTTTGAAAATTATATATAAAGTATAGATAAAATATGCCTCATTTTGAAAAAGTAATTTACAAACCATAGTGGTCCAGTCAGTTCTACATTTAGATAATAAATCTGTACTATTTCTTTTGATTTCATTAAAATACATTTCACAATTATCTTTATTAAATAAACTGAAATCACTTCCTGGTCACTGTAGTTTATGGTTGAATTCATGGTAATGATGAATAATCACTGATGAACCATTTCTATCTGAAGTTTATACTCTTCACATACTAATTTTTTACTTTTCTATATAGAAAGCAGATAAAGTAGAATATATTTAACCAACTGAATTAAAATATAGGTAGCTTATCTATATCTTTACAGTAAAATGTCATCTATAGCATTCATTAATTTATCAAAATTCTTCAGAAGCCAGTTAAATTCTGAATAAACAAGAGATTTCTAAATGTTGCAAAATTTATTTTCATTTAAAGTGTCAACACTCTTCAGATACAAATGATATGCCTAAAGCAGGGACAGTTGGTCTATGATGAGGCATGCTGTGTTTTCTACCAACAAAATGATTGTAAATATTATTTTTTATCATTACCAAGCAAACAAAATAAAAGACTGGGCACTAATATTGATATTTTCTAATTGTAATTATAAACTAAATGATTTTTGCTATAAATACAGTGTCTTAAAAGACTTCAGAAACATAAAATTATCTTTATAGAATCATGCTTAGCACTAAAAAATAATATAAAAACATGCAGAACAAGTATAATCATCAACACAACCATAAAATGTTTTCCTTTACCCCTCAGAAAATAGGAATATACTTTAAAAAATGTAATAAATACCCACTTTGAAATAGCTTTCTACTTGGGAAAAATTCAGTAATGCCAGATTGGTACAAGGAGAAGGATCACCCAGTAGAATTTTAGATTTTAGTACAAGGAGGATTTGGAGTTCATGCCAATGGAGACAAAGGAGTTCTGTCTACTTTAGGAAAGTGAGTTTCAAAAGGAGAGACCATTACATCGAAAGGTTATGTGACAAAGAAGAAGGTTTGGGCTGTAGACTATTATCATCTTTAGAAGCTCATAGCAGCTTGGTTTACTTCCCTGCGGGCTCTTAACTGCTTCGCCTAGAAACAGCGAACCCTTGACCACAGAAGCTTCACTCTGTAGGTTGGCCTCATTTACAGCCTGACAGAAATTTAGTGGAAGAGGCAAAAATTCCTTTACTTCCTTTAGAGGAAAAGAGAAAAAAGTTTAATTTAGGGGTAAAACCCAAAGTGATGGTCTAGCTGTGCCTTTACATAGAAGCTTTTCACGTAATTTTAATGTAATCTTTAAATACTTATTGAATAAATCAATATTCCCCAGAACACAGACATGGTACTCATTTCAGTTGTGAGAACGATGTCAGAAGGTTAATTTGCAGTCATTGGTAGAAATGCATGCGAGCTCTCTTCACTCTGCAGTCACTGAAGGAGCTATTCATGCACATGCATGTAGTGTGTTTATCATGTAAAGCTTGGTCCAGAAGCACCACTTTACACCGGGAGAGATGATTATGTGATAAACAAAGGAACTGCATGCAGGGTGGTAGGAAAGAGAAATACTGTACCAATTGGCAAGGGGCATCCAGCCCATCCAGGCCAGGCTGGCCTGGCTCCCCTTTTTCCCCCTTAATGCCACGGAATCCCTGTTTGTAGAGATTAACTTACAACGTTACTAACAAGAAATCACTTAGCACAAATTCTGCTAAATAAATAACCACAATAACAAGAGGCTGGGAGAGGAGCAACTCTGAAGTGAAATGTAACATACAGTGAAGCTGGTCAAGGCTTCACATGGAATAAGGGCTTGTCTGGGAACTGTGAGCTTTTTTGAGAAGTACAGAACTGATGCTGGCTCCTTTTTGGACCCTACCATTCATGGTGGATCAATACTTGAGTGTTAAGAAAACAGGCCGAGCTGGTGGCCAGAGACAAGGTGTGGAACATATCAGGATACCCCGGAGGGATACTCCTGGTGCTCTGAAGTCTACGTTAAATGACCCCAGCTGGAACCCCTGTTGTTACGGGTCCCTCCAGCTTGCTCTTCTCCCAGCTTATCCCTCCACCGCGACATCTGGAGGCAGAGTTCCACGAGTCAGACATACCAATGGGCAAGGTGCATCTAATCCAGGAGCACCCTGTTCTCCTTTCTCCCCTTTAGGCCCCTTTTTGCCTTTCTTTCCCTTTTCCCCCTGTGGATACAAGGGTTTAAATAAAAGATAGGTTTTACTGGGAGGGGGGATAATGGTGATTCAAAAGATGATTTAGGCAATAAAATTCTGGAAGTGCATTTACCACTGTTTTCTGGTTTAGGTAAGGCATGATCTTATAAAAACAACAGAGTGACAATAGATTCTGGGCAGCGATAGGTGGCATTTTATTCATGGCACTCAATGAAATGATGGGAGACCTAAAAGGCCAACCCATCAGAAAGGGGGATCCGTCCCGACATAGAGTCCAGGGCAGCAGTTCTTTTGAATGAGGTGTTTCTGCCATGGATCTGGGCTGGGGGTAGGGGTAACAGATGGCAACTGTCCAGAAGCCAGCCAGTGAGTGGCAGGTGATGTTCAGAGGAATAATGGATACTTCGCCCAATTTTCAATATCTGTCAACTTGGTTTTTTTTCCCCCTAATCCTGTAATAGATGAAAGCTATATTGAGCCAGTGAAAAAGATAGTAACAGCTCTACCTTTTTGAAATATATCCAATTTTAGGACATTGTTTTTTGTGGGTCTCATTAAAAATATTCAATGTATTAAAATATGCTTCTATTTCTTTTAACATTCTTTTTTTAGGAAACTAAGAGCAAATACTTTCCTTATCAAGTCAGGTAAATAAATGGAAAAAGTGCTAAGACTGCTCAGCAATACCAGTTGGAGAAACAGACATTTACAAACCCAGGGATCTTCTTTAATTCACTCTATTGATCTCATGCCAGGTGTTCACAGTGGTAAATGGCTTCCCAGCTTACTCACTATGTAACAAATGCCAAAAAAAAAAAAAGTTCTGTTCAGGAGAGGAAAAGCAGTTTGGACTTAGCTGAGCTAACACTAAAAATGAGGTAGGCAGGATAATTACATAGTAGGAATGTAGCCATGGAAATTAGTGCTTAGGAATCAAGGTAAAGGTTGTGGAAATCTGCATGGATCAGAGGGATGGAGGAATTTAGGAAAGGAGGCAAAAGGAGGAGAAGGAAGGAATGCACCTCAGCTGTTTTACATTAACATAAATATCTTCATATTTAGAGACAAGCAGTTGGTGAGTACAGATTACAGAATACAATACATATTTAAATTAGTGTATTCATTCCACAATCAGGATGGCAGTTATGGTATAAAAACAGAATAATTTCAGAAGCAAAACAACATGAATATTCAAAGGTGAAAAGACATATATATTACAGAAATATATGAGATATGCTTTCAAATTAATGTATTCATTCTGATTGCATTGAGCGAAAGCTCCTCATTTCTCTACTGTGCGCCAAAAAGATTGCGTCAGAAGGCTCAGAATCAAAAACACTTGGGTCTCTTTAATACTGGGGAAAGCGAAATTCTGTGTGGTGTAGTTGATCATGCCTAAAGACAAAGACCTGAGAAGCCAGGGTGAGCTGAGAGCAGGTGTGACAGGAAGTAAGGTGGGAGGAGCATTTGGGAGAAAACTGCTACTCATGCAAGATTGAATCAACACCTTTCCTCAGCAAATAGCTTCAGTGCCATGACATAAAAGTGATTTAAACTTGGTTGGGTGAGCTCTTTCCTCCCAGGAGGTAGTGGACTCTCCTTCATGTAGCTGAGACTGACACCAGGTGTGTTAGGTATTATTAACTTAGAATTCACTTCATTGTTTGGTAAATCAACTCATACTAGTAATTCCACGGAAAAGTGTTGTCATGTGAATGTTTACTGAACAGGTTATGGAAATAATTTTCCAGTAATATTTTAGTAAACTTCAAGCTTTATGGAAAACAGACACTATCGTACGGAGAATAATATATCAGTGTTATTATTAATCACCATAGTTTTGTAACAGAGATTTCCTAAGTAACAAAACCATCAGTCCTTGTGTGTCTGAGCATACAAGAGCTTCTGCTCATATTTATCTCCCATGTCAAAGAATGATATGCATAAATCAGTCACATGTAGAATCTAATATTCCCAAATATAAAACTTCTGTACATAGAATGTGAAATATGGAAATATTTTGTATGGGTGATTAACATTACTCTGAGGATGAAATTTGTAGCTTACTGTTTTCATGAATTATAATACTTGTTTAAAATTTTTTATTTTTATTTTATTTTTATTTATTCATTTTAGAGAGGAGAGAGAGAGAGACAGAGAGAGACAGGGGGAAGGAGCTGGAAGCATCAACTCCCATATGTGCCTTGACCAGGCAAGCCCAGGGTTTCAAACTGGCGACCTCAGCATTTCCAGGTCGATGCTTTATCCACTGCGCCACCACAGGTCAGGCCGTAATTTCTTGTTTAAAAGAGGATTAAAATGAATAGCCTCATAATGGTGACATACTTTTGAATAAGACTTCAGATGCATGGAACCCATGAAGTAAAAATAAAACCCACTGTCTTTAAAGCACACATAACTTGAGCTAAAATATACACTTTATCTCAAAACATTTCTATTTTATACTTAGAATTTATAATCCAGAATAGAAGAATTATTTTTTGCCTTAGTTTCCTTGTCTGTGAAATGGGGACAAAACAGCACTAACCTCAGAGGGTTGTGATGAAGATTGAAAGATTTGTCATATGTAAAGCTTTTGGGAAAACATCTAATAAATGCTCAATAAATATAATATGATGCTGATGTTGGTGGTGGTGGTGCTTTCACATAACCGCACAGGCGAGCTCTCTTACCAAGGGAAACTGAATCATGTTTAAGGTTAGGATACACAGCAGTCTTTATACCCTTCTTTGACAAACTCTCATTTGGCCTTGCTTTTCAACAGCTATGAACTTCACTGTCAAAGGTAATTTCTAGGGTTTTGAAAACTGTTGTTAAGTAGATCAGGACATGAATTAATCTGAGAAATAGAATTGGTTTAAATTTGAACTGTGAAAGTGCAATTTCAGCCACTTTAAGATTTTCACTAATATATTGAAGTGCTGAGTTTTTGTTTGCTTCTTCTGCTGTGTCCAGTATAAAAAATTATTCTTCAAAGAGCTAAGACAAAGGGGGAAAAAAAAGAAAAAAATGATTTAAAAAATTCATAATCCAAGTTTTACTTTCAAGCATAAAATCATTTAGCCTGATTTTGGCTCCTATATATCCTGGGGTTGATGGTCCTGAGACAGAATCTAAACACGACCTCATAAAATACACCGTATCTTCATTTAAAAATATGGACACCATCTAAAAGTGGCAAGTCCTAGTCCCTGCCTAATGGACTCACTGTGGTTTATCAGTCACACTGCTTGTCTTCTATTTTCAAAAAAAAAAAAAAAAGATATGGAATATATCTTGTGTCTCCTCACTGGGAGCGCTGTGAAGATGAACTGAGGTGTGTGCTCTATGGGGTTAGGTTGGCTCCACCAGAAAACCACTACAGATCTGTGCTGTTTCAGTGCACGTTCATGTAGAATAAATGGTTTTTTTTTTCTTTTTCAAGAATCCCTAAACATTATTACATCTTTCAACAAATTGGTGTCAAGTAGTTGAAAAATTGTGGGCTAGCTATCTGGGGATTGTAAGTTTTTTCTTCTATGTAGAGAGTGCTGTGCTTTCTAATGTAGCCTTCTTCATTCCTCTGTGAAGACCCGACCCCTCGGATCAGGCATCAGCGTGTTTTTGGAGCACAGGACGGACACAGATTAGATGCGTGAAAGAAGCTCACAGGCTGAACAGCCAAGCAGACAGCATGAGAACAATCAAGCAGGCACATGCTGGGAGGCAGAGGTCACCTTTTCTCCCTTTTCTCCTAGATCACCCTTCTCGCCTCGTGGACCGGGAAAGCCCTACAGGATGAAAAGCAAACCAAAGAGACTTATTGATATAACCGTGGCAATATCAAATTGAAAAAATAAATTTTAAATTTCATGTTTCTGAACATAGCTACATAGAAAAATGGCATGCCCGTCAATCTCAAAACTTAGGTAAAGTAGCACTTAGAAATGACAGATTACTGACATGTCAATTATCTATGTACAGCAGATTTCTTGCTTTTTCTCCTAGGAAACGCACGGTGGAAAGAGTATCAGGATCTTAGTTTGAATCGTGGTAAGTTCACTGCATTGTGTGGCCTCGAACAAATCACTTACCTCAGCCTTTTCGTCCACTGACCATAAAATGTGGCTAATGATAGCTACTATTTAACTGTTGTTGTGCCCATCAAACGTGATGACGTAAAATGCCAGAATTATGTCTGCAGGTAGCAGGCACTCAATAAACAATAACTACTATCCCTTTTGCTATTGTCCTTATTCACATGATATAGGATAAGCAGTGCTCATTTCAAGAGGCATTTACATTTGAGATTCTCTATATTTATAGAATTATAAGATATACAGGAACTTCATGCTAAAAGACAAAAAATATTGCATCAGAGCTCTGAGAATAGATATAATACACCATTACCTAAGGATACCGTGTGAAAGATGCTTCCATTTAATGCATATTTTAAAATAGTTGGTTCAACTGCAAATGTTCAGAGTGGGAAATTTGGGAAAGTATTTTGAAGTGGCACTATCAATTGTCAGTTATTAATTTGATGCCAGATAATTTTTTTATGTTTATCTCATGCAATCACTGGTGGTGTATTTTATATTGCTGTCTACATGCACAGCAATATATGTTGTATGCATAGCTACTATGTGCACAGAAAAATGAGAAATATGACTGCCGCTTTTGATGATGGAGACCATCAGCATCTGTTTAAGAGAAAGATGTTCACGGTACATATTACTTACATCAAGACCAGGCTCTCCATCTTTCCCCTGCCAAAGAACCACAGGAGCTACATTAGTGTTCCTAGGTTTCATGAATAGGTTATTGTTCTATGTAAGATACGGAACTGCCTGGACATGCAACACTAGTATTAGCACTACTTCAAAAATGTGAAAAAGATTCTCTATTGATTAGTAATACAAATTTCTTTCACTAATTTAAGTGAAGTGACTGTTAATGTCGCTATTATGAGTCATGAAAATTTTTTCTTATATATAAATTGGGTTAAAAACAGTTGTTTGTTTTGCTGAAGTTGAATGCTTGGTATCTAAGTTATCAATCCAGGAGTAAGTTGAAAGAAAAAATAGTTTAGTTGATTTAAAAACACACTAGCACAAATAAAACATGCAAGTCAATGATTTAATTTGATAACTTAGTAGTGAGCTCATAAACGAGTAAAAAATGTAGGAACTTTATTGTTAAATATAGTTTGAATTTGACTAAATGTGCACCTTGTCTATAAATATTGAGGGTGTGAAGGTCACAACTTAAACATTGTTTTTAAGTAAGCTGTGTTAGCTGAGTGATCTCCGAATATAAAAGGAGTCATAAGACTATTGTGCAAGGACAATAAATGCACTCCTATGGTGCAGATTATCAGGGCAGTGGCCTTATTCTGTCTCACAGCAGATCCAACTAAGTTACTGAGACGTTGCTTTAATTCTGTCAACTGAAATCTAGTAGTCCCTTGTCTATCATGGGGGTTAGGTTCCAGAACCCACTGCGATAAGGCGAAAATCTGCAAAGAAGCGACCTTATATTTATTTTATTATATATATATTATATATATTTATATACAAATATAATATATATATTTTAAGACTTTATAAACCCTCCCCACTCTCTTATAAACCTTTCCCACACTGTTATTAACCTTTCCCACACTCTTATAAACACTTTTTATGCTCTTTAAACACTTTCTAAATAATTAAGATAATAAATATATAAAATACCTATATACCGCAAAATCCCACAACATAGCGAAAAATCTGTGATATAAAATTAGATATAGACAATTTAAAGATCCACGATCCAGTGAGACTGTGAAACGTGAACCGCGATATGGCAAGGGAGGAGTATATTTCAAAATCAGCCTTCACTATATATCTATTTTAAAATCAGCCTCTCTTCTAGCATTGAAGTTAATCATGGTTTAAGTTTTTTTATTTCAGTTCATAAAAGCTGAAAGTACAAGGTAAGTGGGAGGTACAGTGGGGTGAAAAACCTTAATGTAGCACATACTTTGACGATAGTCCTTCTCACGTCATGCAATCACTTAGGATTACCCCAGAGATAATGTCCTGAAGCCTCAATTTGAAATCTGTGTAGTTGAGAGTTTCTAGTAGACAGAGCACTGTCCACACTCTATGTTCTGAAGATCCCTTGTCATCACAGTAACTTAGAGGGATCAGCGACATCAAAGTTATTGTAAACGTCTATTTGAGAAATAACTTTTATTAGCAAGAGTAGTTTTAGTAAGTACGGTAACCAATGAGAACAGGGTAAGTCTGCAGGAAGTTGTTTTAAATAAAGCGTCTACACCCACTTTTAGTACAGTGACCTTCCAAAGAAGTTCTAATTATGGGCGTCCAGTCATATGGTATAGGGAAGGCGTCATCAGACAGTGGGAAGGCCACCTTAAGGTAGTACTACTGTTCAGCTCCTGGACGAGCTCTGGTTCTCTCCATCTGTGAAGTGTGAGAGGGTGTGTCTGTATGTGGGTGGGAGAATATGACTAATATGACCTGTCTCTGGAGGACATCGTGACATTGGGGTTGAGAAAATTAGTGGATTGTTCTTGCTCCTATAATGTGATAAGCTGGCCCATGAGGGCAGGGTTAGCTGTGCCAGAGATGGGATCTACGCATGCTGAAAGTGGAGGCCGCGCACAGAGAACTCACAGGCAGGCCATAGGGCCCTCTGGGTCCTGGCTCTCCCACAGCTCCTTTTTCGCCCTAAAATGAAAGGCAGAAAGTTCAAATTGTACACAAACACCTACATTCACGCATATGCCCTGATGGCCTGTATATAAAGCCTCTATTTGAAGTCTCATTCCATCAAAATTCCAGAGAGTCAGGCTCTTCCAATGTCACTGCCAATGATATGGTGAAAGTAATCTACATTAAACTATATTGTATTAAATCACCTTTGAAAGAGGAGCCTGTGGCTCAGTGGTAGAGCTTTGGCCCGTGCCTGGATATCCCAGGTCCGAGTCCGGTCAGGGAACACAAGAGAAACGCACCTCTGCTTCTCCACCCCTCCCCCTTCCCCTCTTGCTTCTCTCTCTCTCTCTCTCTCTCTCTCTCTCTCTCTCTTTTTCTTCTCTTCCTGCAGCTATGGCTTGATTGGAGTGAGTTGGTCCCAGGCTCTGAGGATGGCTCTATGGGCTCCGCCTCAGGTGCTAAGAAGAGCTTGGTTGCTAAGCAGTGGAGACACCACCCCAGATGGGCAGAGCATCACCCCCTAGTGGGTTTGCTGGTGGATCCTGATTGGGGCACATGCAGGAGTCTGTCTCTACCTCCCCTCCTCTCACTGAATTAAAAAAAGGAAGGAAGGAAGGAAGGAAGGAAGGAAGGGAGGAAGGGAGGAAGGGAGGAAGGAAGAAGGGAGGGAGGGAGGGAGGGAGGAAGGGAGGAAGGGAGGAAGGAAGAAGGGAGGGGAGAGGGAGGGAGGGAGGAAGGAAGGAAGGAAGGAAGGAAGGCAGGCAGGCGGGCCATTAGACTTGCACTGCCCAGTTGTACAAAAGGACTGGCGAATCTAGGATGTTGTACTTGGGTTTCTTTGGCACTAGTATGAAATATTTATTTGTAACTCATTATTTTAAGTTACAGTGGCCCTTCGTCTATCATGGGGGTTAGGTCCCAGACACTCCCCTCCCCCCCGCAATAGGTGAAAATCTGCAAAGTAGCAACCTTATATTTCTTTTATTATTTATATATATAAATATATATAAATATATATATTTATGGCTTTATAAACCCTCCCAACACTCTTATAAACCTTTCCCACACTGTTATTAACCTTTCCCACACTCTTATAAACACTTTCTATGCTCTTAAACACTTTCTACACTCTTAAACCTACGTAATTTTAATGACATATAAAATTCTATATGGGTTTTCACCAGTGAATACTAATATGTTTAAATTAATATTTTTTATATTTTTATATTGTTTTCAAGTTTTAGGCTAGAAAATGTTTATTTTACCAAAAAATAATTAAAATAATAAATATATAAAAATACCTAAAGCAAAAAATCCACTATAACAAATTAGATATATACGATTTAAAAATCCGCGATGCAGTGAGACCACGAAAAGTGAACCACAATATGGCAAGGGAGGACTGTACTACTCTTTTAAAGCTATAAATGTCTTTTTTTTTTTAAATTTCTGTCTAATGTCTTTCCTTAGCAAGGCCTTCCTTGACCACCCCAGGCCTTGGTGGTGCTCACATGGCACCCACACATCAGAAGACACACGCAGGTTATAACCTGTATTCTCCACCCAACCTGTGACTGAAATGTGTGCATTAGGCTGCTAGGACCTCTGGCTTTGTTACCTGCTGCACCCCCATGGCTGACAACAGTGTCTGGCACATCAGTAAATATCTGTTGACTTAATAAATCAAGTTAAATTAATACAATTCTGTCTGTTGTGCTTCTTTTCTGAAAAAGAGGCTTAAAAAACTTTTATGTTTTCTACTGAATGCCTGATAAGCTTCATGCCTTGGCTTAAATGATAATCTTGAATACTTATAAAGACTAAATAACGGGAGGAGGTCCCATGAATATGAAGTAATTGTGATGACAGAGGAAGAGATTTCTTTTTCTCCATTAGAGTTTTGCTCTGCTGCCATTCAAAATTAATGTGTTTGTCAGGATTTAGCAGGAACACATCAGGAGCCACAATGATGTTTATATGAGTGGCCAAATAGAAAAGTTACCTTCTTTTATTACACCTCTGAAGAAGTTTCAAGCTTAGCAAATCTTTTCCAGGGGTAAGATGCCAAATGCACTGATAACTGTGCATGCAGATCCAAGTATTCTGTTCTGTTTCTCTATTCTCCAGATCCCCAACTGAGCAAATTTCAAGTCCCTGTTAACATTCTTCTTTAATCTAAACTTAGGGATTGGTGGAGCTAATTAGCACTGTCACCTAGAAGCACATAAAGAGTAAGATTACTGAAAAGAAGTATGCTTTATGTTTATTACTGAAAGAAGAGCAACTGAGTTCAGGAAAGTGGCCAGCCTTTGACATAAACAGATTTAAATTGAATTCCAGTTCTGTCACTTACTGGCTGTGTGGCCTTAGGTAACTTTCTTAACATTTCTGTGCCTGAGTTTCATTGGCTGTAAAATAATAATAATAATACATATTCTAAAAGAATTGTTCTGAAGACAAATGCAATTATAAAATATAAAATCCTCTGTTGCCAAATAAGTCCCATAAATTGTAACAATCATTATTATTATACATTATTATTATATAATTTTTAATAAAAAGGGCTTGGCAACTCAAAAAACACATAATTAAAAATAGATTTATTTCAGATTGATCTGGCAATGTTATTTATGATTTTTAAAATGGTGGTGGGGGTGGTGTGTATATATATAATGGGGGTGGTATGTATACATATAGTGGGGGGTGTGTATATGTATAGTGGGGGTGGTGTGTATACGTATAGTGGGGGGTGTGTATACATATAGTGGGGGTGGTGTGTATACATATAGTGGGAGTGTGTGTTTACGTATAGTGGGGGTGGTATGTATACATATAGTGGGGGGGTGTATACGTATAGTGGGGGTGGTGTGTATACATATAGTGGGGGGGTGTATACATATAGTGGGGGTGTGTGTTTACGTATAGTGGGGGTGGTATGTATACATATAGTGGGGGTGTGTATATGTATAGTGGGGGGTGTGTATACGTATAGTGGGGGTGGTGTGTATACATATAGTGGGGGTGTGTGTATACATATAGTGGGGGTGTGTATACGTATAGTGGGGGGGTGTATACGTATAGTGGGTGTGGTGTGTATACATATAGTGGGGGTGGTATGTATACATATAGTGGGGGTGTGTATACGTATAGTGGGGGTGTGTGTATACATATAGTGGGGGTGGTGTGTATACATATAGAGGGGGGTGTGTATACGTATAGTGGGGGTGTGTATACATATAGTGGGGGGGTGTATACGTATAGTGGGAATGTGTGTATACGTATAGTGGGGGTGGTGTGTATACGTATAATGGGGGTGGTGTGTATACGTATAGTGGGGGGGTGTATACATATAGTGGGGGGTATATATGTATAGTGGGGGTGGTGTGTATACGTATAGTGGGGGTGGTGTGTATACATATAGTGGGGGGTGTATACGTATAGTGGGGTGGTGTGTATACGTATAGTGGGGTGGTGTGTATACATATAGTGGGGGGCTGTGTATACATATAGTGGGGGTGGTGTATATACATATAGTGGGGGGTGTATACATATAGTGGGGGTGTGTATACATATAGTGGGGGGGTGTATACGTATAATGGGGGTGGTGTGTATACATATAGTAGGGGTGTGTGTATACGTATAGTGGGGGGGTGTATACGTATAGTGGGGGGGGTGTATATGTATAGTGGGGGTGATGGTTTAAAAGGAGGGTTCACATAACCTGGAGTAGATCTATTCTTAAAAATACTCAACAGATTAGAGTAAATTTTTTGAAAAAAATCTCCACAGATTACTTTAATATATCTATTCCCTTCTCCCTCCTCCGATTGAGCAGCTTGTCTTTATTTTGTTTCTAAAACCAATGTACCATGGCTTATTTAAATTAAGCTGTTACTAAAACGTTTGTCTATGGAACTTCTTTTATAGAATTTCCCACCCCAAATAATTAACTAATAATGACAACCCCACTGCTCTCACCAGTGACTACTTCGGAAGTAGATATGAGGTATGGTGGGCAGTCAGCTGAAAGCTGTAGGGAAGGTTCCTCACTGTGAAGGGAAGAGGTGGGAATACAAGGTCTCTATGTCTGTTTGCCACAGAGCCACCATGACCAGCTTGCCAGTGGTTAGAAGACAAAGCCAGCATGTCGAAAGGTCACAAAAACAAAGCTTAGAGCTCCTCCTTTAAACATTTTGTTATATAAATATATATTTTAAAAGTCTTTATTGTTTAAGGCATTTTGATTTGGGGTTCTATCACTGAGAGCCAAAAGCATGCTAATGGTCCCAGCTTGAAAACTTTTCAGGAGTGGAATATTAACACACAGATTGAAATGGGCAACTTCTTTTTCTGGATTAAATAACTCAAAAAAAACCCTTTGAACTTCTCAAATTTAACATCCTTGACAGAGTTCTTAAGTAGTTACAAGGCAGATGAAGAAATCAACTGACGGCCGGAACCATCCCGTGCTTAAAGAGTGAATACTAATGGTGTCAACCATGTATTTGACAATTTCTAGATAACCTGTTGTCTGTCAAATGGCCTGGCATCCTTGGCTGATCTCATTTTATTCCAGCTCTTTCATTTGCATGTTTACACTAAAAAATTATTCTAGAATGGCCCCCTTTCTTGAATCCTCCCGCTTTAACATTTGAAACTTTTTCAAGAGAGTCCAGATGGCACCTCAATCAATTAACATTGAGAATCACACTCCAATTTAGCACTTGGGGTGAGGGGCACTTAGAGAGTCCTGATATATGATCCAGTTAAGATAGTTAACATGCTGAGTAAATACAAGTGTAACACTTTACACTGCACACCATTTGACTTAAACTATGCCTTCAAAAATTCTTAGAGATTTCATTTGCTCTCCTGGTTAATTCTGCCCCAGGGTGGAGACCTGATACTCTTGTGACACTGAGGAGCTATCGGAAGTAGCAGCTGATTTACCAAATGGTAAACCCTCTTGAGCCCCAGGGCATTCTGCCAAAAGACTACTTGAGATTTGCTGCTCTGTTTTTAGTACATGTACTGAATTTCTTGATACAATGCTTGAATGGTTCAGTGGTGGGGGTTCTTTGCTTTTAAATATTTTTAATTAAGATGATCTTCATAAATCATTGGCTTAACCTTAGAAGTAAGATCAAATAAAGAAAGGTAACTACAGATTCAGATTATTTATTCCTTTAAGACTCACCTTTTTCTAGAAGCATTCTTGAACAAAGTCAGCTTCCTCATCACTGTCTATATAGACTGTACCTACTTTTATATTCACTTTAGCCTCATTATCTGGTTGTATTTTATAGATTTTTTCCCCCTCTGCAATTAGGTTTTAAACTCTTCAGATCAGGGAAAATAGCTGCTGCCTTTATAGTATTGAATAAATATATTAGTGTATTAGTAAAAGATTATAGGATGAAGAATTCATTATAACATTATTCAACTCACTGGAGCAAAATAGATTTGCTCACACTAGCAGTACACTGTGTTTTGTACATCATAACATGATAAATATTTACTGAATGAATGAATTCAATTTATATAACATGGAATTAGGGTGTATGCCAAAGAAATAATTATGTGGACCCTCTATTTAAAGCAAATTAGCCCAGATTGATGGAAGTTTAGCTTTAAAAGACCACAAACTTGCACAATGAATGAATTATTCCAATGTCTTGAAGCCCTCACTATTAGGATCCTTTCTTTACACCACATCTTGGATGGTGGGGAAACTGATGACACACTTCCACCTGACACACAAACATGTCTAAGGTTTCCTAGGTGAAGAAAAGAAAAAGTGGGAGAAAAACAGAGAAAGAGGGAGGGGAGTTCCAGACGGATGACCAGCTGCGGATGCGGCAGCACATTTTTTCGTGTCAGATATTTATCTCCTGCTCTTTTTTTTTTTCCCAAGGATATGGAAACAGGGACTTGCAATAGAGAGGTTAGTGAAAGGTTTTTGTTTTATAATGCACTGAAATTATTTCCGTATGTTAAAGAAAGACAGGCTATTCTTTTTTCTTTCTTTTTTTTTAAACAGGAGCATGTGTAATAGTGTGGAAGAGAATAGTTAGCTTTTGTCATTTTCTTTAAAAACAGTTGTGAGTTACTCTCACTGAATACAGTAGCTTTATATAAAAGATTATCAACCAGAATATGTAGTCCCAGAAATTTTAGCCCTAGTGACTTCAATTTACTGGATTCAGGCCAAACAAAAATATCTTCCTTCTAGGTTCAGAAGGAATGGCCTGAGCTCCTTAGCTATGTAAATATTGCATTGTTTTCTATTAAGGCAGCCATGTTCCCTGTAAATCTCTGTTGTTCTTTTCTCTCAGTGTGAAGACTTTGAATAGAACTTAAGATGATATCTACTTTTATTTAATATTAGATGGCCCTTTGTCTCTTCTTGGCAGTGAACAGTTCAGTTCAAGCAAAATGAAAAGGCCACATTCTATTTTCTTTAGGTCACTGTTGAGTGATTTCAGGAGCAACTTACTCTTTCTCCTTTGGGACCTGCAGGGCCATGGGGTCCCATAGGGCCATCTGCACCCTATAAAAAGTAAAAAATAAGGTAATATGAGACATATCCCAAGGGCTATAAGCAAAGCAGTTATCATGTATCCTGGACCTTTTCTGGGTGAACGATGCCTGAGAATGTCAGTGAAACAACTCATCTCCTTTCAAGTGCTCTCCACTTGATTCTTTCAGACCAGTAGTTTGCAAGAAAACTCATGCAAAAGGGATGAGTTATGTAACTGCATATTTCAATAAAAGCGCACACACAAAAAGCTGGATGTCACATTTAATTATATATTTTCTCCCCGACTAAAGGGAACATCTTCACTTTGCACCCATAATCTTAAGTAATGTTTTTCCTTCCCATCAACTCTTGTTCATATTCACTTTCCACCCCCACTTTCTTTGGCCATGGATGCTCTGAAGCCCTGCTTTTAGCTGGTGAAGAGGCCTGAACAGTTACACAGTGAAAACAAATAAATAAATAAATGAGAACAGTGTTTAAACCAAACTTTCTTCTCCTCTGTTGGGAGCGACAGGGGGCTTAGAGGGAAGGAATTATTCTTGCAGGTTCTGTCTGTACAGTGGCTGAAGAAGTCACTAGGCTCACAAGGCACACACCAGGCAGCTGGTGATTTAATGGCCTAATTGCCTTCTGGCCTCCTGTTTAAGATTAAGATTTCTGTGGCAGATGAGATAATATCTGAATGAGTGTAAGAACATGAGGTCGGAGAAAACAATGACTGCCTGAAGAAGGTTTTTAGAATTGAAGAGCTAAAATTTGTTTTTGATTCTTAAAAAGCTAGCAAGAACTCCAAGTTTATTTGCTCATTTTCAGGAAGATCACGTTTAGATTTGCAAAGAATTGACTATAAAGTTTGCAAATGGAACTATTTGGCACAAGTTTTTGTAGTGTTTTTATTTCTCTTCTAGAATTCTTGGTTATTCTATTTGAGCCTTATTCTATGAAATAATCCAAGGTTTAAATTTATTTTAATGTTGGTGAATTTAATTTTCTTAAACTGATCTTTTACTGCCTGAACTCAAAGTTCACCTTCAGAAGATTTGTAAATACTGAGTAACTGTGGCTGAAATTTAAGAGATGGTGCTGTTAAGAGCCAAAGAAGAGACAAAATGACAGAAGACAGACAAGTCATTTTGATGAACAAATGTTTGGAAGTTAGTTTCAGAGAAGAAGTTACATTTCAAATATAAACATAAACAAAACGAAAAGCAAGTTAAAATAAATTCACATTATTTTAATCACTTTCATTCCTTTCTCATGAAATTACAGGTAGTGTCCATTGGTGATGGAAAAATCTGTGGGGATTCTAAGACAATGATGTCAATTAGCCTGTCAGTCTTCTCACCGAGCAGGTAATCCAGACCGGAGCCCCGCTGCAGAAACACGTTCTGTAGTTAAGGCTGTACGTCAATTGGAGCTGGAGCCCATGCTCCGTTCACCTTTCCCTTGTCCGCCACTATCTTTGTCTACCTCATCGCTTCACCCCCATCCCAGGCACCCTCATCTTTTAATGAGAGCACATGAGCCAGAAGGGTCTGTCCTGAAGCACAGAATTCATAGTCACAAACGCGCTGGAGCAAGACGAGGCACTGACTCACCCGGGCTCCTGGCTTTCCGTCTAAGCCAGATGCTCCCTGTGTGATTTGGTTGGTAGCAGGGTTGGTGGGTGTAACACGAATGACAAGAACAGAGATTAGTATGAGGTACCAATGAACAAGTGTAACACTTCAAACAACATAATACCCAGTCACAAGGTTCTGGGATGAATATCACGTTGCTACATATTGTTAGTTAAAATAAACAAAACACAGGACAATAAACATCCCTACAGACAATGGCATTTTAATGACATTTCCATTTAACAAATTCTTATTTAGAAATCAAGTAAATGAGGTTTATAGAGTGGGTTTATAGAGTTACTGGTATAGGTAACAGGCTGCTAATATCTATACAAAATTCATTTTTTAAAGACTGTACTATTCACAATACTTTAAGTTACGAAGGAAAAATAATAGCCAATGTCCTGAGAAAGGGCTCATTATAGTGTGTACAGGGTGCTATTTTTGAGTGGAACACTTGAAACCATGTCAACCCAATAATTAAAAATAAAAATTAAGAAAAAAGAAAAGGCTTATTATAATAATCAATAAAGGTTAGCATTTCAGAAGAGGAGAAAAGAACTCTAGTTTTACTTGTTCAAACAGCATTTATGAATAACAAATTCAGAACTTGAAACTGCCAGAAGGACTCTGGATTTTACATGAACAAGTTATTGTTTCCTAGGTTGTTTTTACTGTGTTCACGTTAGTCACCACTAGAGGGACTTCTAGGAACAGGAAAAAGCTAGAAATGCAGTTCACGAGTCCAAACAAACTGTCCCAAACAAAAGTGTTCATCATTTCACTTCAAATAATCATTGCATCAAAGTCTGAATGGGAAATGCTTTAAAAATATAACGTTGTTCTCAGATAATGCATGCTTTCCTTCACTTTGGACCCTAGGCTATGCACAGTGTATGATTAAAAGACATTTTCAATACTTATTTTAAGAATAAGCATAATTACTTCTTTGATATGGCTTTTGTATCTCAAAAATCAAATACGTTTTTTAGTCTTTTAAAAATATTGATTAGATCAAGGAGCATTTAGGAGAGACTATGCACTGGCTCTATAAATTCTCTAGGCAAAGCTGCAGAACTATTTCCCCATTTCATGCTTCATATGTAATTAGTAATAGAAAATGAAATAAAAAAAATCTATTCCAGCTGCAAACTCTACCAATGATGCTGTGCCACATATATTTTGAGTAATTGTAGATTTTATTTTACAATTTTTTCTGTATAATTCTGTTATGAGTCAGGCTATAACTGCAAAAATACATCTTTAGTTAGCAACGATTAAAGAATTTTAAAAGTGTGGTGTTGTTTGTCTAAAGCTAGCATATGTAGAGCTTTCTAATAAGTGTTTTATAAAAATTATTATAAGCCCTAAATGTGAAATTAGGCAAACTTTAAAGAAATCAGATTAAGAGTTTAAATGACGTAGAAATCCAAACTTTCTTTTGCCTTTTGGTACTTTTTTTTAGAGTCACCATTATTATAGCATTAAAAAATAAAATAGGAGATGGTAAAATTTCTGCACTGATATGATTTTACCTGGAATATGAATTAAAGACTCACATATATTTTACAGGTTTTTATCTCTGAGGTCTATTGATCTAATTGGTGTGATTTAACCTACGTTCTATCTAATACAAGGCTTATATCACTCATTCAAGAAATGAATATATATGGAGCATCTACTGCATGCCTGATCTATGTAAGGTACAGATTCTCAAATAGAAAAATATAAAAAATAAAGTAAGTGGTCATCAATTTACATGTAAAATATGTACATAAACTATTCCCTATTATCAATTTTGTTACATTTTAATAATGTAATCTATAATGTTCTTTATTGACTTCTATAAGCATTCACTGAGTAGACAGCATAGTAAAATCTTGAAACTAAAACCTTACATTCAATAATTATTATTTTTTTTAAATCTCTTTTTAGTTGTTGTGGAAAAAAATCAAATGCATGAAAAGTAAAAATCCTTTTTTGTTAAAAAAAATCCCTAAACAACTGCAAAATACTCTGTCCTTTCCACAATTGCCACAATAATCTCATAAGAGAGCATTTCCAGAACAAACAACATACAACATTTAGACCACATTGTGATTGGTTACGTAAGGAGTCACAGCACTGACCTCATGCCATCAACACTGGCCAATTGCATACCTGCCACCAACAGAAGGCTACAGTTTGGGTATCGAAGGAGAAAAAAATGGAAGGATAATTTAAAACTGCACTAAATTATAAAAATGTTTGGGAAAAATGATGAAATTATCAGCACAATATATTTTTAAAGAGGAGGGTAATGTGAGAAGAATTGTCAGCTTAAAAGAGGGAGGTTGGCATGTATGTAATTGAAGGACAGACACTTATGGCATTGTGTGGTATGGGGTCTTCCTCTGACAGGACAGCAGACATCAGAAGGCCACACTGGGCTGAGCTCTGCACTAACACAATGTGTTCTCCAGTGACAGAAATCCTGACTATAAGACAGTCGCTGAGTAAACCAGAGTTGTTACTTAAGGTAGAAAGAAAAGTCTGAGATTTGCACTGAAATGGAAAGTTTTCTTTACTTACTGGAAGACCAAGGGGTCCTCTGTCACCCTTTTGACCTGGTTCACCCTTCAATCCTTTAACACCATTTAACCCTGGTTCACCCTAAATGCAAAAGCAAATGCCAATTTTGGTTGCTATCATGGGCGTTTCAACTCTGAGAGAAGAGAGCCAGTCTCTGAAATGGTTGCAGATTCCAGTTTTAGGTAACAGCTGAGTGAGGCTAGATATGTCATGATTTTAGTTCAAAATTAATTTTTAAAACATTAAAGACTAAACTGAAATTGACAAATTATATTCTAGGAAACAAAACTCCCTAGAAAATGTGCTTTTTACGATCAATATACACTGCTCATGAAAATTAGGGGGTCAGGGAATGTGCAGATACTCCAGTACTTTCAGCCTTTTGTGTAATGCATTTTCACCAATGTAATAAAAGTTGGTTTTGCATCTCATCTGCATAATCGAACACCTTTCTTTGACTTGTCATTTGCTTTTCTGATGTTCTTGTTTAATAGAAAAAAAATCAAATGCTTTTTTTTATCACTTCATATTCATTTTGAGATATCTCCTAATTTTTGTGAGCAGTATATATGTATATATAGCCGAGTTCCTGAATTTTTCAGTTGTATACCAAGGAAATTGGTGTTATGCTACATTGTTCTGACCAGAAAAGTCAAAGACAATCACAGTGGAGGATGCTGAAGGAGACTCAGGGGTAGAAAACCTACTCTGCTGCAATGGAAAACTGGAATATGCAGGACAGTATTATATACAGACATTTTAAGCCTTTAAGCATTTTGCCCAGGGGAATGAACTAAAAATATAGCAGCTAATGTTTGAAGTAATGCCATTTAGTGAGTCCTCATTCACTGACATTGCCAAGTCAGGTCCCTTCATGAATTAATCAATAGAGTAGAGAACAAATAGCCAATCCCAGAAGAGAATATAAAGATCACAGAACTTATATGTAGTAAGTTCATCTGCCCAATGTTAGAATAAAGAAGGTTTGAATTTTGCTTAGGGTGACATTACAAAAGCCATGGGAAGTGATAAATTTTGTTGACTCTGGTTTTTGAAAAAAATCTAAGAACACACCTATTTTCTATCAGCAGCAGCAGCATGTTAGACATAGAGTTCTGACTGGTTCACTTTTCAACTTTTAAGCACAGACATTAACTTCATCAAGAAGATCTTGAAAGACTTGAAAGGAAGATTTCAATCTCAAAGCCCTGAAGAGTCTTTCTGGGTGGAGTCTAGGACAAGGGAGAGTATGTTTACATGGAAGGAGAGCAGTACTTTCCCCATATATCTGATGATGAAATCAGTGTGATGCTTGGCAAACATAAAGAGTCCGGGGCCCCTAGATAGCTAGACCTTAGTAGCACAGGAAATGTGTACTTTTAATAAGCCTTTCAGATGGTTCTTCTCATCAGAAAATTCTGGGAGCAGCTCATCCTTAGAACCATGGTATATATTTGAACTTTCAAAGGGGTCACAATATAATGAACATATCTGGACAGTAAAATTTTGGGATTCTAAAGATAGGATGATCATCACAGTGCTGCCACTATAGGAAATCCAAATGTGCTGTGGTTGGCAATGAATGATTCTGTGAATGTCATGGAGCTAGAGTTCATGTGAGATTAAGGCCAACACACAATAGCCAACTTCAGTAGACAGGTCTAAACTTAAGATGTTGGCTTTGCGCGTGTGTGGTCTCTTCAGCGAGTGGTCCTGAGATGATGAATAGGCGGGAAAGTCTTGGTAGGCTGTGAAATTCTTTGATGAAGAATCATGCATTGATAGAAATAGAGAATTAATAGAGATTAATTCTCTTATTAATTGAGAAGGTGAGTTTATAAACAATCTAATTCAGTGGCAAAAAAGACCAAATTTCAATGTGCTGGACCTAATTTCTTATCCCTGATTGGATCTCTCCTTAATTAGAAATGTAATTTAGAGTAAATAACCTAAATTTTCTTGGCCTATAGTTTATCATCTATAAAATCAAGGAACTAGCATAGGTAATCTATGAGGTCTTTGAAACTGTATAAAAATTATCTGAAGCCTATGATTTAAGTACAATTAAGTGTAAAAAACAAACAAACAAACAAACAAAAACTATTACATTTTAGACATCAAAAGAATCTTGGGCAACTATTGCATCTATTAATGGTAGTGGGGTATCTGAATCTATCATGGAATTAAGAACATAGTCTTGATGGCTTTAGCCTGAGTTAATATGATTGGACTGGTCTTTAGGGATGCCTTAATGTCCAAGGACAAGTCAAGAGTGGGAAATGAGGCCCAGAGAGATTAGATAACTACTAAGACTCTTACCCAAACTATAATCCATGATGCTAAGACACTGTCACTCACTGGCCTTACCGGAAGGTAAGGTATTCTATGAAGAATAAAAATAAGGAGGCATGAACTCTTCCCATCCTTGACTGAGCCACCGGCCTGACCATGAAAAGGAGACTCAGATTCCTGGAGTCAGAGCAATGTCTCCGGCACCCCCAAAGCTGGGTGAGCCAGAGGCAATCTCCAGGGGAGAGAGTGGACTGCCTTTCTTATTCCTGGTGCCAATTGCATTGATGTCTTCTCACCTCTCACCATTTAAATGCACCAACTCACTACTCAGGAGCTTTCAAGAGTATTTGAATTTTCTCTCAAACATCCTTGCGGACTAGCTGAATTTTTCTGTTCAGAATAAAGCATCAAATCACAAGATAATAAAAACAACTGCCATTTATTAGGTGCTTATCAACAACTGCACCAGATATTTTGCTATTAAATCATTACAACCCAATGTGTTAGGTTACCTAGTTGAGTAAATGGAGGATGAGAGAGGGTGAATAATCTGCCTAAGGTAACACAGTCTGTCAGGGACAAAGCTGAGATTAGAATGTAGTCCTCATCATACATGTTCCCTGGGAGAAGGAGACTGCCCTTCAAGGCTCACTTTAATCCTTCAAAATGCCTTCTTGGTTTTACAAGAACAGGTAGAGACCATCTTCACAATACAAACTGCACTACTGCTGAAAAGGAGGGGCTATTTCCCCTGTTCTCTTATTAATTCAGAGTATAAGAACGTGTCTCAATGTATGTGATGTGATCTTCTCCTCAGCAGAGCACACCTGATACAGCCTGCTCCATTCCAGGCCAGTGACCTCCAGGAGAGCACAAAACTAAGATGCTGGGCAGTCAAAGCATTTAAATACAGTACTGCTATATGACAGGAACAAGTATCAGTAATATCTTAACATACAACTAAAGATACGATAATAAGAAAAGCATCTGGACTAGTCTGAGAATCTCATCAGATTTACTTCTAAATGGTTGATTTTGAGTATAGTATGATTAGTGACTTAAGAAACTTACATGGTAACATGGAAAAAAGGCAAAAAATGAAGAATAATTCATCTCCAGGTGATATCACTTAAAATTGTTCTAAGTCATTCTGTGTTGTGAGAGTTAAACATCTGGATACTTAAAGGCTTAAAGATTATCAACATTCTTGACAAGTAAATAAGACAGGACAGACATGCTTCCGTCATGCTTCTCCATGATTAACAAGGAAACAGAAATCAAATAATCAAGGGATTTGTTAGATTACCTTTGGTCCAGGAAGTCCATGGGGTCCCTGAAAATGAAAAACACAGCTTTTAATTAAGAACTGATTCCCTGTTTCCCAGCAGAAGTGATTACATAAAGTAACAGAAGAGATGTAAAACAAGAATCTTTTTGTTTGAGCTCTAGCTAGAGGCAGGCCAGTGGTTGTTAATACCTCGTGGAAGTCCCTTCCAGCTTCTGGACTGCTTTGTCATAGAAAATTTATTAATAGCAATTCTTTCTGCTAAATACCTGTGAGGGAAGGAGGAATCTAAAAGGATTATATGAAATAAAAAATAAAAAACAAAGGATTGTGAATCTACACTACTCCTATTTCTTAAATCTACATTTAAAAAAAATCTAGGTGGAAAATGTGAGATATTTTATAAATTTTATGAAATACAGATAGGTCTTAAAAGACAGAAATTTGCCAAAGAAAATATGGAAATAATAGTCCAGTCTGGAACCCCGTTGCATAATTTATTTAAGACTAAGGAAAGGATTCTAATGCAGTAGTGGTAAGCATTATTCTTTAGAACGTATATATTTTTATAAGGATGAATTCTTCAAGGTTCTTGTAACAGAATTTTACCAATGGAAGGAAGTCGTTAATGCCATGCATGCATGAATCAGCGCTTTTCCCTTGCATTTTGTGAAAAACCTAAATATATAGACTAATAGCCAACCTAAATTAACTAAAGGTTACTGCGAATTGTTTAAACTTTTCAAGTAGTTTATATAAACAATTGGAGAGAGGAGTATTTAAATGCCCATCAGTAAAATCATGACAGTGGGAAATATTTTTAACAAGCAATACATAGATATTTGTTACATATGTCTACATTGGAATAACATTTTCCCTTTAGATAAGCTGTGGTAAACACTTTCAGCAACTGTATGATATTTTATCAGGTATTCTTATCTTATTTTAGTAATGATTTATAGCAGTTTTAAACTAGGTAATTTTATGATATAAAAAAGAGATAGTGTTTTTAAATTAAATCTTCTAACTTAAAGTGGAGGGAGTATAAAAAAGTGAAAAGTATGCCATTTGCTTAATTTTTAATAAACAGTCCAGTTTTTAAATTTATTTATTCATTTTAGAGAGGAGAGAGAGAGGGAGAGAGAAAAAGTGGGGAGGAGCAGGAAGCATCAACTCCCATATGTGCCTTGACCAGGTAAGCCCAGGGTTTTGAACCAGTGACCTCAGTGTTTCAGGTCGATGCTTTATCCACTGTGCCACCATAGATCAGACGACAGTCCAGTTTTAAGAAAATAAGGTTAATTATAATTGTTTTTGTGGGTGAAATAGAAACAGCAGTAAAAAATAGATGGTTGGGTCTGGGGCTATGCTCTGTGGCTCAGGTCATTCTACTGATGCTCTTTTGTAGAGCACAGTGGGAGGAAAGAGAAACCCACAGTGTCATGAATCCATATGATTGAAGACATGTGGTTTACTGAGACACTTTATACATGAATGTGATCTTAGATGCTTCTTGACTTTTCTCCATCCTGCCCCGCTCAAAAGCTTTGGCAGCACTCTGCCTTCTATGGTCTAGCCTTAACTCAACTGTCATTAGATCGACAGTTGGAGAATTACACTGGTTTAATGCCTGCCTTCCTCGCTGGATATAAGTCCTATGAGGACATGGTCCTTGTCTACATTGGTCACTGAGGGATACCGGCAGTAAATACTGTATCTATCAAAGCACCAAAAAAGTGAAAAGGAAAAGATCCAATAATATATGTCATCTGTGGAAGCAAGCTTCAATTTCTATAATACTATTTTATAATTGTTCTTATTGAATATTTTATTAAAGGACCTTAATTTTCAAAGCTGGTTAGAAACATTCATTAATGGCTACAATTATTAATCTTGTTTTTTGCTACTAATGGTCTAGAACATTGTTTAAAATGATTTGCCGATGTTCACTTTGTAAGGCCGTAGTAAAGCTTGCCAAATCTGTCTGTCTTCAACTTTACTATCACAAAACTACTCTATCTCCTTCCAACAGACGGGGTTGGGAGAGTGAAAGACAACACCATAAAATCAGTGTATCTCAAAGCACCTCATATTTTCTGTCTATTCCACGGAGAGTAGTACAAAATACAAGCTGGCTGTTTTGAGGAATGTGCTCATGTTTTCTCTAGTAGCAGGCTCATAAATAAATGATTACATCTTAGAGAGAAGAGAGACTTACCATGGGGCCTGGTGGGCCATGGGGACCTGGTGGGCCTGGTGGGCCTATGATCTGTATGTCCAAAAAATAAACATGGATTTGGTTACTTCATTTAGATAAGGCTTTTCTTTTTTCTTTTTTTTTTTCTAGGGTCTGCTAAGGCCATTAATAGTTGCAGAGAAAGAAGGATACTAGAAGAAATGATGTGTTTGATTCTCTAGGTTTATAAATTCCTTTATGAGAATAACAACAAAAAACCTTTAAAAAATACAGTTGTTTTATAAAAGCCAGAATAAACAAAAAATACATTAAAAGAAAAGGAAGCAACTGATTACCAAGAAATGCTATAATGCCACAACCATTATTAAACTTTCCAGTGTTTCACTAAGCAACAACAGGGCACTGGAGAAAAATAAGAACATATGTTTTATATTCATGAAGCTCTACCTACAAGCATCATGGGAAAACCATTGATTTTTCCCCACCAGGGTTAGTCCTCTAAGAAACTGCTTCTAACTGAGACTTCTGAGACATTTTGTCTCTCATTGTGCAAGGCCAACAGATATTTATTTATTCTACAGTTTGACAAACCAAGAGTTTTATGGTCTTTCCACTGTTGATAAGCCATCTGGCATAGGTTGGGCTAGATGAATTATAGGGTCGTTTCAGAGTTTTCAGGAACCACGGAAGTTCAGCCACCGCGAACTTACGGAAGGGCCCTGAGGACCTGGCAAGCCGGAGTCTCCTTTCTCTCCTTTCATCCCGTTGGCACCCTGCAAATAGCCATTAAGAGAGGTGAGCTGCTCTGGTTATTTCCAAAGTGTAAGGAACAGCTGAATTTTCTCCCCAAACCCAATATCCTTTTGAAATTTTTGTGTTACACATACGATATTTAAAAGAAGGATTTATCCCCCTGCATTTTAGCCTTAAACAGCAAGCTTCCCCAAATCTCTAAACTGTGGGTGATATGTGAAATAGAATATAAAGTCAATATAAACTACGTTAGGCTTGATTGGTTAAACTTATACATTGCTGAATACATCATATAACAAATGTTACACTTCTTATGGTGGTTTTCACTTCAAAAGGCAGAGGTCAGCCTTTTAACTATGTTGTCATTGACATTTACCTATTCATTTTCCTGTTTTTTAAAAAATGGAGGGTGGTAAGGTTTTCTGCATTCTCCCACCCCCATATTTTTCTATAATTTCCCTCCAAATTTTCAGTAAAAAACTATGGGAGAAAGCCATGAAAACACCATCCCAAAGTATGATTGATACACATCTATAAAACACTTTCCAGAGTAATTTGTATTTTAAATTATTTAATATTTTTTGGTTTGTTTAGGTTTTAATTATAGTTGATTTTAAAATTATCAGTTATCACTATCTTGTGCATATTAAATTCAAATGACCTTTACTTATTTTACTATCTTTAGTGAAAATAATTCAGGAAAACTTGAATTATTTTTATGGTGCATTTGTTCAGAGGCTTTAACATTTGTTATAGAGCCTCAGTGATTAACCAATAATAATACCTCAAATACTTAAAAATAAGAATATTGTATTAATCATTAGCTGAGACTGCAATTAATAATACAATTTTTTTCTGATTATTTATCTTAATAAGAACACATAAACGTACCGGTAACCCAGGAAGTCCGATTCCTCCTTTCTCACCAGGCGTACCTGGGTCTCCCACGTCTCCCTTTGAACCCTTGAGTCCCTACAAATGATACAGTTTGCATGTAAGAATCGTACTAGCCCTTGATAGTTACATCCTAGAGAAAACAGAATTCCAAATCAATTTTGTCAATAGGTGTGTCCTATGTGGAGATGATTCTGATTTTCATTTTCAGGTAGAATTATTTTTAGTAGCAATGTTCCACATTTAATCCCTGTGTAATAAAAGGGGTTAAATTCTATCATTTAGGCCGCCTACCTATGAAAAACATGAACTTAGGTGTTATCATTTCTTTTTTTTTTTTTTTTCTTCTGAAGCTGGAAACGGGGAGAGACAGTCAGACGACTCCCGCATGCGCCCGACAGGGATCCACCCAGCACGTCCACCAGGGGCGACGCTCTGCCCACCAGGGGGCGATGCTCTGCCCCTCCGGGGCGTAGCTCTGCTGCGACCAGAGCCACTCTAGCGCCTGGGGCAGAGGCCAAGGAGCCATCCCCAGCGCCCGGGCCATCTTTGCTCCAATGGAGCCTTGGCTGCGGGAGGGGAAGAGAGAGACAGAGAGGAAGGAGGGCGGGGTGGAGAAGCAAATGGGCGCTTCTCCTATGTTCCCTGGCCGGAAATCAAACCCGGGTCCCCCTCACGCCAGGCCAACGCTCTACCGCTATCATTTCTATTGATTCATATTTTTACCTGGCAGCTAATTCTATATCATCTGTTCTGAAAACAATTTAATGGACTTAATTCTCAATAGTACAATACACATTTGAACCAGAACTTATTATTATAATAAAAAAGGTCCAAATAAATTCCCCCCATTGCCACTATGTTCCTTATACCCCCCTTTAAATGCTGGCAGAAGTTCTAATTACCATCAGTTCTCAATGGTATAATCTATAAACAAGTAAATCATTCACTGCACACTAATGCTCAATCAACATTTAGAAATACTTCAACCTCACCACAGTGTTCTTATTTTCTTCTCATGACATCTCTATGAAGTTATCCAAGATGTTATTTTTATTCTCCTTTTACTATGAGGAAATAGATAAATGTGTATTTTGAATGTGAACAGTTCTGAATTAGTGATACTAATACTGAAATTAATTTATGTTGTTAGGCATTCTCATTGAAGGAAAATGCATAATTTTTTTATTCCTCAAAACGGCATTCCTTGATGAATATGACCTGATGGCCCATTCTTCAGCAGGGATAACCAGAATCATGACAGTAAGGGGCTCTGAGGCTGCACAGCCTGTTCATCTTTTCTATAGTAAAAAACTGCTTGTGGACAGAAATGTGTCTTTTCTTGTTACTTACACCTATTTTACAGGACCTACTTCAGAACTACCTGTTAGGTGGGTGGATAGATGCTTGAATGGCTAAATAAATCTTATTGGTTAATAGACCCTGGTTGGTTTTAGGACTCTAATAATAGCAGAATAGTCAACCCACTGGATGTGTTAGCAGAAGAAAACCTTGTAAAGCCTACAGGGGAAGAAATCCAGCTATTGCACATGTAAGGACCATGTAGTATGTTGTGACACATGTCAAATTATTTATAGTGACTAATACTGGGGAAGAAAATGTACAACCAGATTTAAAAGTTCTAATGTGATCTCCGATTCATATAGTGAATCATCTAAAGTTTCTTTTTTAACTACCACATTTATTTAATGTGACAACATGTAATTTCTTTTTATTTATTTATTTATTTATTTTTGTTTTTTTTTTATAAATAAATTTTTATTTTAATGGGGTGTCATCAATAAATCAGGGTACATATATTCAAAGAAAACATTTCCAGGTTATCTTGTCATTCAGTTCTGCTGCATACCCATCCCCAAAAGAGAGATCATCCTCCATCACCCATGTAATTTCTTTTTAAAAAATTCATATTAAATTTATTGCAGTGATATTAGTTAATAATATTATACAGGTTTCAGGTGTACAATTCTATAATACATCTACTACATACAGCATTATGTATCATCATGTAATTTCAACATAAGATTCTGATATTAAAATAACTCTTCTCTTAAACTTAATTTCCTTATCTAATACTATCACCTAAGGAGTATATTTCACTAACTATCTCAGAATTCCCTTGAGCCCTGGCTGGTTTGCTCAGTAGATAGAGTGTCACCCGGCACATAGATATTCTGGGGTTGATCCCCGGTCAGGGCACACATGAAAAGCTACCATCTACTTCTCTTCCCCTTCCTCCTCTCCCCCTTTTCTCTCTCTTCCCTCTCGCAGTGGCTTGACTGGTTTGAGCACTGGCCCCAGGCGCTGAGGATAGCTCGGTTGATTCGAGTGTTGGCCCTAGACGGGGTTGTTAGGTGGATCCTGGTTGGGGCACATATGGAAGGCTATCATCTATCCATCTCTCCACCTCTCAATTAAAAAAAAAAAAGGATCTCCTTGATTTCTTATGATCTACTTGACTTTAGCCATTTCTTGAGTAAATAATGCAAGCCCAGAAAACATCAAATAGCTTGAAACTAACCCTGTGATTTGATTCTGAAATTTGAATACTGTCCACAATCTCCTGGCCAGATTCTTTCAGGTTTATAGGCCAAATCCAGCCCAGGGCTTGTTTTTGTACAGGCTGAATGTTTTAAAAAAATTTAAGGGGTGTTAAAAAAAAATGAATCTGCAACAGAACCTGTATGTGGCCTACAAAGTCTTAAACATTTACTGCCTAGACCTTTATAGAAAAAGTTTGCCAACGTCTGTTTTAAAGAAAATCCTTGGAGAAGCTGTCATATTCTGCAAAGCTCCAACTGCCCTGCTTGTTTCTATCTTTTCTAATGACTAGAAAATTAGGTCATCTTTATTTGGGAAAAGAAAAAATATATAAGCAATATCTAGTTTTGTTGAAATTTTGTCACTGATTTTCTTCTTGAGGTATTTATATTCACTGACAAAAAGTGGGCTATTTTTACTAAATAGGTAATCATTCTACAAGTCTATTAAAAATTCACAGAGGTATCACTGGTTGATTGATAAGGGGTATTAAAACAAAACCAAAGCATCACATAGCTTATATGTTTCTGTGTAGAAAATTGTCTAATTTAAAACCAGTTTCTCTTTAGAGTCAATGTAGTCTCTAGAACAGATGGTGAAAAAAAGAGAGAGGATATCATATATCAGCACACATGCCTTTCTTGGCTTCAAACTTATAATAAAAGTAGTGATCGATAACAACGCTTTAAATGACAGTATGCATCTTTGAAAATTACCTGCTCTCCATCAACTCCTGGGATTCCTGGAGATCCTGGCTCCCCCTGTTAAGATAAAAATTGATGGCTTCCTTCCATTTATCATTGGTAGCATACTAAACTATATAAAAATGTTGCTAGTTGGTAACAGTACAATTTGACTTTCAGCAAATGTATCATAACCCAAGAATATTCTATTACATCATGCCACATATCTAAACTAAGTGAAATAGCATTTTCTTCAATATTATGTATAACAATATTTATATATAGTTAAGATCCAGTGTGTTTATTTTTTCCTCATGTGAGATGCAGTCTAAAAAAAATTGGTGAAACAAACTGATAAAAATCATTTGATGGTTAACCATATTCTATAGCAACAAGCTATATGCTTCAGTTATTTTTTTTCTCCTTAAAAGATCTGTATGATTTCTGTTATTTTCCAATTTGAGAAAAAAAGCAAAGATATGACAGTTATCTGAAGAAAAAATAAAATGCAAAGCCTCATAAGTTCAGAATGTTTTAATTGGCACTGTTTGAGCCACAGACACAAATTTGTAATGATTGTGAATGTGTTTCTTCTAGAAAAGCCTCACGGAAGGATATAATAAATCAGATAATATTGTAATTTACATAAAATTACTTTTGGATCAGAAAAATAAAAAAAAATTACTTTTGGATCAATTCAATTTCCTATACTATTTTAGTAATGTACTAAATTTACTATTTATATTATGATTTATTAGAACCCTTGACAAACCCAATATATATAGATTTATTCTTTTTAAATAAAGATGTTCCATTAAAAACAAATTTAAACAATGTACTAGAGATTTATTCAAACAACAAATTTCCAGTCACGTTTTAGTTGGAAAAGTACTGAATAAATTCTTTGAAAGACAAGATATTTTATATCAATGAATCATATATTTGAATACCATTATAAAGATCCCTGGTTTCCACATTGTGGAAACTTTGTAAAAACAGCTCTTTTGAGGGTTGAGTGGCCTGCTTTACAGACAGAATTTTAAGGGGGTTGACTTGAGGCTGTATTTTTCTAGAAAGACTTGTTTGGTGATGTTATAAACCACAATATTGAAATGGCTAGAGCTCTTTTCCCTGGTAAAAACTCGAACAGCTATGGGCCACAGCATGAAATTTGAGCTTTCCAATGTTATAGAAGGCATGACAAACAAATGAAAATAAATAAATAAATAGAAGAAAGAAAAAAAAGAAAGCACGTTTCTTTTCCAGATTTCCTGCTCTTTGTGGTAGCAGCAAAGTTTATTTTGCTACAAACAAGCCTGCTGAGGTTGGATGCAACCGGCTAAGCCCTAGTTTCATTCAGTCTGAATACTTGTCAGCACTCTGGGTCCAATAATGATTGCTTTGCTAAACTTTTACCTTTAAAATGTGACCCATAAGTGTTTAAAAGAAAAACATAATGCATGAGTTATTCATTTATCCTTCAGCCATCAAAAGTAGTTTGTAAAGAGTTATTTGATGTGGAAGAAGTCAAACAATCCCGGTTTGATAATGGAAGGAGCAATGCTAATTGAAAAAGTTCCTATTCAGTCTGAGTAAGAACGGGGTTTAGATTTGACTCAGGCTGTAACTGCTGAGTCTTGGTCATTAGTTTAAGTACATCTCACCCCGATTATCCCATGGAGAGATCATAGAACACATAAAGGACTATATCAACTAACTTAAGATCTCAATTATAAGATCTTTGTGAGGTGTGGGGGCGGGGCACAGTGACAGCATAGTGGGAAGGATGGCAGGGTGAGAGGTAAGGGAGTATGACTAGCCACCTTCCCCTCCTCTACCCCATCCCACCTGTCTAGACATTTATTTTGGCCAATTTCCCCATCTTTCAGTTTCAGCTTGAAGTCATCCTAGACTCCCAAGGTTAAGACAGCCTTCTTAATGTGCATCTTGATCAAAGCATTTACTTTTATTTATAAATAATGGTGCTTTTACTTGCGTTTCTTCCTCTCCAGGTTGTAATGCCCTGGTTGAAACCCCTTACTATACCTTAGTATCCTTACTAGATATCAATACTTATCCCAGAGTAGATGCTCAAAAATTCCTTATTGAATAGTTGAATTAATAAATGAGTAGCAACTGGATTATAAGACAAGGGGGATATAGGTTTTAATGATATAGCCTTCTTGGTGAGGTGGTCCTTTTTGCCTTTACAGGTCAAGGGATGGGCACTTTTTGGACTTCTGTAGACATTTGGGCTATAAACAAAAGTCCTGGAACTTGTGTAGGTTTGTAGCGAATGATGTGCATATTTAGCACTGGGGACAATTTTGATTCTGGAGACTCAGTTAAGTGAGGATATGAAACAAGGAACTCAGACCTTGGCTGACTCGATGTTGAGAAAAAAAGAATCTGTAGATTTCCTTCTAGGTTATCTAGTCCAGCTTACCAAGATATTACAGCATAAAAATCTAGACTGGCTTGCTCACCAAGAACAAAGACTATGTATGGCTTGGTTACATCTCTTAGGGACCAGAATGTGGTGGAGAAATAGAAACTTAAAAATCCCAAATCTTACTCTATTATACAGGAAATCTGTTTGAAATTAAGGTCTATGTTCAAATATATTTCACATAGCCAAAAACCTCAGTAGTATTTTACTTTATATTTCTTTTTATAATAGAAAAATAACTGTTTCCAGTGCTAGCTTTCTGTTCCTAAGTATCTTGAAAGGGAAGAGTACAAAAGCTGATGTGTGTGTGTATACGTGTACGTGAATGTGTAAGGTTGATTTAGCAAATAAACTGCCTTAAGTAGCATAAACAAAAGATGGATTTCTGAACTACCTGAATTGCCTACAAAAATCCAATGATGGAAGTCATATTTCAACACACATAGCTTAGTTCTGAAAAGCCAGAGTAACTGGCCATGTGTTAACTGATTAAATATCTAAGCTTTAGTTAGGAGGGAGAAAGCAAATGCCAAACACAAATTTTGATATAATCAAGTAATTCTAGGTTTCTACTGTTTATTGTTGGTATGTTTCATTAGATAAGATTTAAATAGCAGAATGTTTGAATATATATAATATTGGGATGTGTTATAGAAAATGACTCAAAAATGAGTCCTAAAATTTTCATTGTAAATGCATCATGCTAAGGCTTCCCTTATATTTTTGATTACAAAAGAATTGGAAAGAAGGATCCTTTTTAGTGTCTGAGTAAATTTTCCTTCAATCCTCCTCTATTATTTTCTTCATACACCACACATAGTGTTTCTTTACACTTATAATTTCTGTAAAATCTATTTTCCCTTGTTTAATATTCTGTTTTACCAGTGTCCTCCTCCCAAAATTAATGCCATTCCTATTTCTCTCCCGTTCTTCCCTAATTTTCCTTTTTCTCCGATCCCTCTGCCTTCAGCCCAAACTTCAGTTTCTACTCTTACTCCTTTAAGCAATAGTGCTCACTTCAGCATCTCCAGTATTTTATAAGATTAATTTCCAAAGATACAAATATGTAATATAGAACTCTCCGCACCATACATGATAAATGGAAACATGCAAAATAAAGAATAACCTTTGGCCCCTGTAGTCCTTGAGGTCCAGGGGGTCCAGGGGGTCCCTAAATCCAGAAAAGACAAAGTTATAAAAAATAGCCAAGTCTATATATTAAATGCTATGATGCAAATAATGAGTATAATACACAACTTCCTAATTTCTATCACAATCAAATACCCCAAGTATTTAATTTGCAATGAATAAAAATTTCACCAGTTACAGAATTATAAAAACTACCTACTTATATGTAAAAACATCAACAAATATTTAGGCCAAAATAATATAGAAGATGATTTTGAATTGATTTGTAAGACAATATAAAATTGCTGCATGTCTCAAACTCTCTGGATTGAACTTAGTGTATTAATATTATCTGTGTCTCGAGACACCCCCCCAAAAGGCTTTCATTTCCCAAACACTAAAGAACGAAGCTAAATAATTAAGATAAGGCCAGAGTTTTAAGGAAAAAAAACTTCTTTTCTTGACTTTTTCACTAAGCAGACAATGATTCAACGGGGACAAATGTGTGAAAGGTTATTAATATAAGAAAATTCAGATAAAAGCAGTTGCTACATTAGTATCACTATGAGCAGCATGCATCGCCATCAGCTACAAAGCCACGAACCACAGAAATCATGCAATAAGAGTTACCGTGACAGTTAAGGTGGTAATCCTCTGTTGGGAAAATGTATTGATAAAGACAGGGTTACCTATTTTGTGTGCCAAAGTACAGTAATACACTTCTGAAATAATCAACTTTTTGAATATGTTTTGGTAAGACTGATATTTCATAAGGCACTGACAAGAGCGTATTCTATCTTCAAACGAATACAACATATTGTAAAGATTCTTTATAACATTATTTTTAGAATTTTATTTAAAAAACTCTGTGGATAAAGAAAAAAGAAAATGTCAAAATTTTAATTCACCTGATTTTTAAAAAATTATGTAGTAAAATACTATACATTAGATAGATGTTTGTCAGTGTAGTGGTGACCTGAGAAACTTCATCATTCATAAGAGCTCTATTCTTAATACTTTGATTAGAGAAAACCAAACTAATTGTGTAAGTGATATTTTTTTTCTCTTTTAGACTGTACCTCATGGTTTCCATGTGCATGCCATGTCTAAAGATAAAAGTTGACATGGGATTCATCTAGTTTCTTAATGTAAAATGGTAAGTACTGTAACAAAACATACTCTCTGAAAGTATAACTCTCCAAAACACTTGATCTTTTATCCACGAGTCTTTTTTATATTAACATTTTCTAGTTTAAGTCTTGTACTAAATGTTCTGTAGGACTTATGACCAATCTATGCAATCATAGAGGGGAAAGGACATCTGTTCCAACAGAGAAACATTATCCAATTACATATACCAGTGTGAATACTGACTGGTTTAACACTACCCCTTTGTTTTCCACTGCTTCATTCCAATTCCTAATTCAGGTGGTTGTTGTTATTTTTTATTGTTATCATTGTAAAAATGATCTTAGTATTATCTATCATACTTCAAACAATTGGTTCTCTAGAGACATGATGTCATTGTTCCTTACAAAATAATACATTTATGTATGTGTATAAATCATTCACTTTTGCGCTCTAGGATAAAAATCAGTTATAGTCATTATAGCTTCAGAGAAAACACGGTAGGAATAAATCAGGCAGTACTTCTAAGATAAAGGCAAAATGACCACAAACTGGGGCAGGGTTATAAAAAAAAAAATCAAGGCCAAGATTTTTATACCATCATATCTGTGTAAATTAAGATGCCACTTTATTTATTCTTATGGGATTCACTGAAAGCAAGAGTTGCACTTACGGTTATGAAAAAGCTATTTCTTTTCTTCTATAGGTAAATTTAGAGTCAGTTTTAAAAAGGCTGTTAGAAACTTATAGCATAGAAATACTTTCTCATTGCCTTCCAATTACATACAGCAATTTTAACTAGAAAACAGCATCATAAGACCTTAGAAAAGAAAGGGAGTTTAAAATTTGGACCCTCAGTGCCTTGGCCAGATACCATGGGTGGTTGGAACATCATCTGGAAGCACAGAGGTTGCTGGTTTGATCCCTGATCAGGGTACATATAGAAACAGATCAATGTTCCTCTCTCTCGCTCTCTCCCTTCCTCTCTCTCTAAAATCAATCAAGAAAAAAAAAATGAACCCTAGGAGGTTTTCCCACATGTGCCATATGTAATTCATTTTTCACCTAAACACAAAACTAGTTTGTCTTTTTTTCTTTTAATTTAAGGACGAGAGCATGTTTTATAATTAGGCGTGTAATAAAACAATATTATTAATGGTAACTGAACTATCTAACAGATAGGGTTTAAAGGATCTTATTAAATAATTGTATTTGTGAGACCTAAAAATTATACAGGGCAGGTTGCATTCAGTTGATAGAAGAACAAATGACAGAAAGCTGAGCTCATTTCTCAAAACCGGAGTTTTTATGCCACCCTGCAGCACCAGGGTAGAGACACACAGAGACGTCCTAACGATGTTTCTTTACATTGGACTTCTTGCATTGGGTTTGTCTCAGTTAAAGCTATACAAATGCAGCAGGATTGTCTCTTGAAGTTCAGTAATGATTTGAAAACCAGAATTTGGGTAGTGATGAAGAAAGGCGTGCCATTCTCTAGTGAGGCCTGATGTGAAAGGGAAGGCATGAGCTGGAGCGAATGTGAACTGGTTGAAGGCTGCCAGGCTGCTTTGTGATTTATCTCCTGAGATACTTATGTGAATCGCTCTACAATTAAAGGTTTGTTTTTTTTTCATTCTTGACAAGGATGCAAGCTTAAAATCACCCATGATTTACACTAGAGAACAGGTTTAGTTTAAATCGTGGTGAGGAATTTTAAAAGCTTGAGTAGGAAATGGAGAGATTTTACTGCTAATTGTGGAAATGTATCCACCTTAAATAAAACTCAGAATAAATGGCTTATGGCAAATGTTCATGTAAATAACTTTCAATAGAGGCAGCAGTAAAAATTTATATTTGTAATGTGATATCTTTATAACTGTTATATACTCCTATTTATCAAATTATCCTAGACTTTTTTTTGCAGATTTTTTTAGAGGAGGCAATAGTGAAAGGAAATTGGCAAAACTGAAAATTCATCACTGGCAAGAGAATTAGAAGAATAAATGTCTGCTACTTACTCTCAATCTAATGGCTATTTAGTTTAGTTCATTTTATTAAGGACTCTTCATCCATTAGAGTACATAATTAGGAAAACAAATAAATATAAACTATTTACAAGCATAACATACAGCTTCCCTAACAAGCCCATAAGAATAATAAATCTTTAGAGGTTGAGATATAAATATAAACTAGTCGATTATGATGAATTTTTTACTTGTTTACACTCATGCAGAATTCCAGATGAGAAGAAGAAACTGAGCACAAATATCCTCTCTTATCAAGATGCAGGTATCAGAATTTTAATAAAGTACATTGTGTTTAGGCACACTAGTAAAAAGTGTTCAAGAGCTCCTGAAAATAATCTTAAGCATAATGTTAGATTTTTAGAAAAAAAAATTCATTCTAAAAAATCCTCATTTTACAGATGCAAACAATGAAGTCTAGATACATTGATTCCCCAAAATGACTTAGCTAATTAGTAGTAGAGGGGAAATCAAACCAGAGATTTCAGTTTTAGGCTAAGTGATTCTCTTTCTTAACTAACCAGTTTCTGTTAAGTATACCATAAGTCTTTGAATTTCTGGACATAGAAATTGCTCCATGCCAGGCCCTGTTCATGCACAGGATGCTTTAAAAGGACTCTTTTGGACCTGAACAGACACTTCTCCCAAGAAGATACTTTGAAAATGGAAACAGATGCATCAGGTGAGATATAATGGATAAAGGACTAGTAATACAAATGGTTTAAAAATAACTCTAGGCCCTGGCCTAGAGTTGGCTCAGCAGTAGAGTGTCAGCCCAGCATGTGGAAGTCCTGGGTTTGATTTCTGGTCATGGCACACAGGAGAAGCGACCATCTGCTTCTTTACCCCTCCCCCCCTTTCTCTCTCTCTCTCTCTCTCTCTATTTTCCTCCTTTAGCCATGGCTCGAATGAGAAAGTTGGCCCCGGGTGCTGAGGATGGCTCCAAGGCCTCACCTTAGATGTTAAAATAGCTCAGTTGCCGAGCAACGGAGCAGCAGTCCCAGATGGGCAGAACATCAGCCCCAGATGGGAGTTTCCAGGTGGATCCCAGTCAGGGTGCATGCAGGAGTCTGTCTTTCATCTCCCTGCTTCTTACTTGATTAAAAAAATAATAACTCTAAAGTTTCTATTTCAAGAAATTCAAAGACTTATGGGATCATCAATAGAAATTGGTTAGTTAAGAAAGGGGATCACCCAGTTTAATTTTGTGTCTTGGTGGAAGTTGATAAGGCAATGGTGCATTTATAGATGACATATTTCTAGATAGCTGGAGGTACATGCAAATCAGACCTGGTGATAAAAGATTTAGAAGCAGCCATAATGAAGAAGAACACAGAATGACTGTATTAAGAAAAGACCAGAGACTTGAGGATATGCCAAAAATTAGGGAACAAACAGAGAAACTGAAAATATAAAAATAGAGTGGGTCCATCTCAATACAACAGTGGAAGAAGTAAGAGTAGAGGATCAGAAAAACCAGAAAAAAATGTCTTAAAAGGAAGGTGGTTTACTATAAATGTCACACGGAAGTCAAGGGTGATAGCACAATGTGCTTGACCTAACGGTTGTTAGTGATCTTTAGAGGAGTTACAACAGAATGATGATACAGGCTAGAATGCAGGAGTCTAAGCATGGAAAGGATGAGCAGGATGCAAAATGATGGAGACATGCCACTCAGGCTATGGTTTTTATTTAATGGAAGGGGAAAATATTGAATGGTAGTAGTAATAAGAAACACTCATAGCGGACTTATTATGGGCCAGGCATGTAACCATTTACGGCTCACAGCAACCCCATTAGGTAGAGACTATGACTGTTCCTGTTTTAGAGAAAACTGAGGCACAGAAAAGTTAACTTGCCCTAGGTTGTGCATTTAGTAAGCAAAGAGCTGAGATTTGAACCTAAACAGCTTCAACTCCAGAACCACAGGGCTGTTCATTGCTTTGCTAGGCTTGATTTTCAAGCAAGATGCAAAGATCTGTGGAACTAACACAAGGTTTAAACCAGGTGAGACTTAAGTAAATCTAAAGGTAAAAGAGAAAGGAAAGATTGAAAAATGCTAGGAAATAAAGAGGGTAGACTGGGGCAGCAAAAGGGGGATGGGTTCAGAATAGGGAGAAGGTGTGCTTTTAGCAGTGGACCTTGGGGATCCCTGTAGTGAGGAAGCTGATATTTGCACACATTACGTGGTGCTCATCAGGGTCACTGTCTGTGTCAGGGCAGGGAGCAGTCACTTGCCTGCAAGGCTTCATGGAGGTTGCCATTATAGTCTATGATCTCGGTGGCTCCTGGATCCCCCTTTTGACCAGGTGGACCCTATGAGAAAAACCAACCAACAGAAAGTCATGTGGCTTAGGCTGGGATATAGAAGGAACTATGGCAAAAACAGAAACAGCAACTTGCAGCTCTTTTTTATTTTTTACCATCAATTCCCAATAAAGCACAACCGCACTTTAGAATACATAATCATGCTTGAATTTTGTCCTTATTTCAAAGGAGGCAAACCGTTTCTAACTTCCTTGTCTGTGGTATGTTAATGATATGAAATCTGAATTAAACAGAGATATGACTCAATCTCTGAAACTGTTTTCTGAAAATTATGAAATGTAGGTTACTCTGATTTGGCTTACAAACATTAATTGGCTTTATCCATATTTATTAAAGCAACCCCTAAACTTTTCTAGTCATCTAGATTACTTCCTCAGTCTTTAAGAAGATAGAACACTGTTCTTAGAAAATGCCTGGTTTTCCCAATAGAAATAGAATTCTATTAAAATAAAACCAGAGAACACAAAAGACAATACAAATATTTTTAAGAATTCTATCCTACTCATTAACTCTGTTGCTGAATTTCCATTAGTTGTGTCCTAATTCTCTACCTGTGTATAGAAAAGGCTCTGGAAATACAGGTTATTGCTTTTTTTAATAATTGGGTTAATCCAAAAATGGAAAATTCTACTAGCTGGATGACTGTGGGCTTGCTATTGCTCATTTAGAAAAGAGAAAGAAGATTGAGAGAGTTTCTTAGATCTTCTTTTGAGCTTATTTTATGTGTCAGAATCTATACATTCATTGTAGACAAAAATGAAAAATAATAGGAAAGGGGCAGTAATCCAGAATAATTATAGGAGTCTACATCCAGTGTTGCTATTGGTTATTACTTGCCCAGGTGCCCTGTAAAAATCCACATAGACACATACTTTAAAGCTGGGCTTGGGGTGGGGGGCAACAGCTTAAATGAGAGACACTCACCCTTGGTCCCAGGATTCCAGAATCTCCTTTGTCTCCACGGTCACCCTTTCACCAGTGAAAAGAGAAAAAATCTAATTAGTAGTTAGAACAACAGTCTAGAAATATCTCAGATCCAAAGAGGTATTTAATACTATACCGTAGCACCCTTAATACAAACTTCTTAAGTAAGAGTCACAACTAGAAGAATAATAACCCCAATGTGTCAAATGCTTCTTTAAGATACATCTTGAAGTGAATTAAAATTCCCCTTTCAGATAAGAGAGTATCTTGGAATAACAACATCTTTGCTAGCTCTCTCACTAGGGATCTTCAACAGAAAAGCATGTGTTTTCCATGACACCCAAAGTACACTTTTACCTCTCAGACTGAGCCCTGTCCTTGCCTTTACATGAAAAGATTCGGGGCAAAGGGAAAAAGAGCCAACCACTTTGATTGTCTTTCCTCTGAGAAGTGACATGTAAATAATCGAGACAGGGAAGGAAGGGAAAGCTCATTCTAGGGAGAATCAGAAGGGAAAGGTCACCAGATAGGCCTTCCTCTGATATGGGGATTTAAGAAATTTTCCAGTAGGTACAGGCATTTTAACACACAGAGGTGCTGAAGTGGACAGCAGCTAGCCCGGACTGGTGGGCAGGGCTGAAGGTCAGGGTCAGGGCAAACCCTGCTCTCTTTCTTTTAAATGCAATATGAAAAATCTCTGAAGTTCCATTTATGGTGTTATTGCAGAGACCACCAGGAATAGTGCAAGTCTCAAACTGAACACACATCACTCTGAGAACACTCAAAATTCTCAGAAGTCTAAACAGAAATGTTGGAGAAGAGATTTGAATCTGGGTAGATTTGAAGGTTCTTTAAAACAGCCTTAAATTCATAGAGAGCTTTTCCTAAATGGAATTCAAAGCATTTTGATATATCTTGCTATATATTCCTATAAACTGGGTAAGGACCAATGTAGAGAAGCAGGAAAAGGGATTATAATTTTTATCCATCCACATTGACCCATAATAATTAAATTTGCAATGAATGGAGAATAATTTCTGCCTTGTTTTCTTCATTTTTGTACCAATTTTTCCATGTATTAGCTAATCGCATCTTAAATAACACATGTCTGCTAACAGTGTATAAATAATTGCAAATATTCTAAAGAATGTGATAAAGGAAAGAATTTCAACTGGTGGTAAAATTTTAATGTAGTGAAGGGCATCAACTAACTTAAAAGCAAAATATAATTTGAACATTTGTCACAAAGATAGCCAAAAAATAAAAAATGAGATCATACCATATATAAGTTAAATTAAGAACAAAACTAGCCTGACCAGGCGGTGGCGCAGTAGATGGAGCATCGGACTGGGATACAGAGGACCCAGGTTCGAGAGCCCGAGGTCGCCAGCTTGAGCGCGGGCTCCTCTGGTTTGAGCAAAGCTCACCAGCTTGGACCCAAGGTGGCTGGCTCGAGCAAGGGGTTACTCAGTCTGCTGAAGGCCCTCGGTCAAGGCACATATGAGAAGGCAATCAATGAACAACTAAGGTGTCGCAACAAAAAACTGATGGTTGATGCTTCTCATCTCTCTCCCTTCCTGTCTGTCTGTCCCTATCTATCCCTATCTCTGACTCTCTCTCTGTCTCTGTATAAAAAAAAAAAAAAAAAAAAAAAAAAAGAACAAAACTAATTTTTTCCAAAGAAACTATGCTTATTGAAACAGGAAATAATTTCACTTAATGAATAGTCTGAAGCATGGGAACACAACAACAAACAAGATGAAACAAACCAATTGTTTTCAGATATCATCATAGGGATGAATGTATTGTAATCCCAGTGTGTGAAAAAGTTTCATTTAAAACATAATTCTCTGTAGAAGAGGGAAAAAGTACAGCTCTTGAAGGCCTCATGTTACATTAAAATGATTGCCCAGTTACTGACCTTTGACCCCTTTGGGCCTCTAGTTCCTGATTCACCTTGTTTCCCCTATTATAGGAGAATAGGAAGATGAAAAGGAGAAAAAAGAGGAGATAAGAACAGAAAATGAAGTTATCAGTGACTCATAGAAATGGAAACACTTTATTTTAACCGCCACAGTATATGGCTGTATGTAATGCTAGCTATGAAAATACTAAACTTATAAAGTACAATCACAGGTTGATTCCCCGCTCTTTCTGTCAACCTTCACTCCACTATAACTGAGGACTGCCCTTCCACCAGTGGATGGGAAAAGCTCTGTGAATAATTCTCATTAGTGTCAACAATGTTTGTATAAATTTCCTTTTCATCAAAGACTAAATAATTTCTTGTGTCTCTAGGATGGGTTATTAAAATAAAGTGTTACCATATTAGTTTGCAGGAAGTTCAGAAGAATAAAGATCGAATAGTCAAATAAATCCTTAGTGCTAGTATTTTCAAGGTGTTACCATCAAGTTACCATCGAAACTAACACAACACCTCAACATGTCCTAGGTAAGTTTTCACACCCATTGAGTGATAATGTATTAACAACAGTACCTCCCCCTTTGCACGTGGGTGTGTTATTAAATTTACTCATTGAAAAGAAGAGAGAACACCAGGAAAGTTGAATTGTAAAATTCCTTTTGAATTGGTGTGTATTGCAATAAATTACTTGTGCATTTCAATAAATTATTTATACCTGTTGAAGAATTTTTGAATTTTAGTTTCATAGTCTAAAGGGCACATCATTTCCAAACCAAAGAATGTTATTTTCCAACATAAGAACAACTGACCTTTGGTCCAGGGGTTCCAGGCTCCCCTCGCTCACCTCTTCCAGGAGGCCCTGCCTCTCCTCGTTCACCCTGTCACAGATGCAAAACTGGTAAATGGCCACCCCTCTCTCCATCCCCTCATTCCCAGCTGGCCACTGTAGATTAATAAGTAAGTTGGATAAAATTAAAGAAAGCAGAGAGTTGCCACTTATTTATGTACCCAACACTGTATTGATCTCAATGTGAATTATGTCATTTAATAAAATGACTGTTCAATCAATTGTATTATAATTTTCATTTGCTAGGTCAGAAAATGAGTTGGCAAATACCTGTCAGACAAACACCTATGTTGTAAATAAAAGTTCTTTAAGGGGACTTGATAAGGGCCATCATGATACCTCAAAATAGGAATAGACATAGTTTTCATCCTGCAGCTACTTTCTCAGTCCTACCAGGATAAAGCATGGCGAAGTGGTTCAGGTTTTGTAATGGCTATACCTTGTCATTGTAACGGCCAGGCTACTTGTAACCAACATTCTGAGTCTTAACCCTGGCTTTGTGATTTAACAGTTCTGTTTTGGGCCAAGTTAGTTATGTTCCAAAAGCCTTAGTTTCTTCTGTAAAATATAGAAAATTATAATATTTATCCCATAACTTATAAATAAAGTGCTCAGCATGGTGTAAGACACATAGGTATTATAGCTTTTACTCTATTGACAGCTCTGTGAAGTATGAACATGGTCACTGCCCCCAAGGAACTAGTGATCTAGTTAGATAGACAAGATCCATATAACAAGGTAGTTAAGAATTGAGGAGTAATGTAAGGTCATATATGAGAGAAGAGGAAACCCCATAAGATTGTCAATGGGCCAGACTGGCTTCCTGAAAGTGAGACTTGAGCCATGTTATGAAGGATGAGTAGGTTGTATTTTATAACTACTACTGTTTATAACTGTGCTATTAATGAGTACAGAAACTACACAACACATTTTACATGCATTATCTCATTTAATCCTAAGGACAGATGAGAAAGGTGTTAGTATTCAGTCTACAGATGAGGCAACTGAAGCTCAGAGAGGCTAAATAACTTTCTCAAAGTCATAAAACTTGTATTCTTCTATCGTCAACTTCTGTGTAATATTTTTCTATGTAATCTATTGAACATCTCTGGTAATTTTCTTAGGATAAATTTATGGTTAGGGAATTGCTGTGTCAAAAAGTATGAACATTTTAGAAGTTTGCCAAGTCACCCTCCAGGAAGATGGTGCTGTTCTAGACTCCTGAACACCAAGTACACCACCCAGCTTCCTGCATGATGGGTAGAATTTCAATAACCCAACAGGCTTTGAATTCAGCCTGGTGTCAGCATGTTTATGGATGAGAGAGGCATCCTCCTCACCAAAGGAACTGATTCATCTTGGAAAGAAGAAGAAAATAGGATTGGATCCATGATGGGTATCATAGGGCTTTAAATTCCGAGATCTTTATTTGCATATCATTCCCACTCTGGCAAGCCTTACGGTTTTGCAGGTGGGGATGGGGGAGAGTAGGAGAAGCATGAAAGAAGCCTCAATAGGTTTCCTAGCATAAGCCAGAGGGTGTGGGGAATGGGGGAGGCGGGAGGAAGGCGCGAGACTTGGCTGGGGGCAGGGGACAGAAAGGACGCTCCTGAGGCCTTTCCAGGGGGTAGAGACCGAAGCACTCCTGTTGACATATGAAATTTTTATTTTAAAAAGTAGTATATTTGGTGTTTTTCTTAATATTTTACAGAAGACCTCTAAAATAGTAACAACAATCTTATATCAAGGAAAAACAGAAACCTTGGAAAATCATTTATCTGTAGTATGCATAGGAGTAGAATATTTATATCTTTACCTAGAATCACTTTTTTTTTTTTAAATACCAATGCCTCTAATTAGTTACTTATCACTTTCTGGAATTATATTATTTGTTTATTTACTTCTTTCTCCCCACCCACCCTCCCTCACACATACTGAAATATAAGCTTTAGGAAAGTAGATATGACTTTTGCTGCATTTCCTCTTCATTCTCAAATACTAGAATATCTGGTAAAAAAAACTGTTAAATTACTAAATAAACAGCATTACTCAGAGTATTCTAAATTATTGGGAACAACAGCCCATATCTTTAGACCGCTATGGGTCTCTCTCGGGACTGAGGTACATGCTGAGGATACAGCGATGCCATTATCCATCTTCCTTCATTATGGTTTCTCTTCACTGTGTTGGGGGTAAAAATGCAGGGTTATTTTATCTATCTATCTATCTATCTATCTATCTATCTATCTATCTATCTATCTATCTATCTATCTATCTATATGAAGTGAGAAGTGGGGAAGCAGAGACAGACTCCTGCATGTGCCCCAACTGGGATCCACCCTGCAAGCCCCCTACCAGGCGATGCTCTGCCCATCTTGGGTCATTAGCTCTGTTGCTCAGCAACTGAGCTATTTTAGTGCCTGATGCAAGGCCATGGAGCCAACCTCAGTGCCCAGGTTCAATGTGCTTGAACCAATTGAGCTATGGCTGCAGGAGAGGAAGAAAGAGAGAGAGAAAGAAAGAAGGGGGAGGGATGGAGAAGCAGATGGTCGCTTCTCCTGTGTGTCCTGACTAGGAATCAAACTGGGGACTGCCACATGCTGAGCTGATGCTTTACCACTGAGCCAATTGGCCAGGGCCTAGTTTTTTGTTTTTTATATGAATTGAGTGGTACAAATCTAGACTACCTACACAACTGGGAAAAAACTAGTGTTTGGCTGGAAGAGATTTTTAAATAAGAATGACTTTTCCATTATGATCCAATTCATGTAAGATAGGCAATTTAGTTGAAAATAAACTTTATAATATTGTTAATAAAATGGATTTCCCATCTATATCCCTTCTTGTGGAAATGCAGAAGAGCTACAGTAAAATCTTTACTTTTATTGCAAGTTCAGAGTATTACTTGTTATAAAAGTATCTGTTGGAAAACCAGGCTGGATTCTTCATAAACAATAATTAATGTTAATGTTATGGCTCTACATCTGTATTTTTTTGGAAACTGGAATAGTTTAAAATTAGTGAACTGAAGAAGAGATATTTAGGGATAAACTCCATTCTCTATTGCCTGCGTTTCTTCTATTTTCCCTTGTTTAGCAAACACCAACTGCTGCAAACATTTAGAGATGACTGAGTTCACTCCTGGTTCTCTGAGGCGCTGACCAGTTTCCCTGGTTTGCGCCCATCTGGGAGGCTGCTGCCTTGTCTGGGGCTGCGAGACTGAACAAATACAACGGTTCTCACATGAACAAGGATGCTCATTATTCTTGCTCTCTTTCTCTCTTTATTCCAGAAAGTGTTTCTTGTGTGAATCTGTTCAGGCTAAAACAGGTACTTCTCATACTTTGTTAATAAGCCTGACAGCTCATTATGCAAAAAAGGAATTGCTTGAAAAAAACAGCAATTTTTTATAAATTTGATCAAGTTTCAGTCCCCTTAGCCACATATAGTTTCCATTTACTGAGATTAGTTATTTTCTTCTGACCAGCCGGAACGAGGACCTCTCAGCCAGAACAGACCATGAGCACATTTCTCCAGCCACTGGAAAGCATCCTGGTTTATTTCTGGTGAGTGCAATACACATTGAGGCAAAGACTGCTATGGTTTAAACACAAAAAAATGTAGTTTCATCTAATTTTGTCCCTCCTTTGATTCATGAATCTGTCTTGAGTAAAGTTCCATCCTCAGAGCTGTACCTTTTTATGTTTTACTGGGTAAATAAAAATAGAACTATAGGCCTGACTGTATCTGCAGCAACATATATTTTTATTTGGAGATATATAGATTGTGCGTTTAGAGCCCTGTCTCAGGTTGCCAAGTGGAAGATCATGAGATGGTTTTCATTACATAATCTTTCTGCAAACGCTATTCAGGATGAGTCCTTTTGGGGTGAGGCACTTAGGAGTCTATATGACATCAGTACTCCTTGAAATCTAGGCAGTGATGCAGGAATAATAGTGGTTGATTTACAAACACGTTTTAAAATTGGTGATAAGGAGCAGGAGTTAACGAGTTCTATCTCTGCTTCTCATAATACCCCCACTTTTACATATGGCCAGAAAGCTAAGAGCATCACATCAATTTAGGAGCAATTTAAGGAACAAATGGAACAACTAAATATTCTACCTTCCTGTTGTCTTGCCTAAGGCTTTCTAAAATTAACTTTTTATTACTCTATTTAATACTGTGTCCCTATTAGAAGTGTTAGAATGGGTGATAGACTGCTTTAGTTCTTTAATAGGCAAAAATATAAGGTCCCTTAAATAATAAAGATACCCCACATTTTTTTCAACATAATGGACTAAAACCGTATGACAGAAAGATTCAGAAAAAAAGAAAGAGACTCACCTTTGTTCCTGGTAACCCTGGTAAGCCTGGCTCTCCTTGAGGACCAATGAAACCTGGTTCACCCTTTAAAAAGATAGGCGTATGAGACCATTATCACGTGTCAGTAGGTAAAGTTAAACTGACTTCCTTCTACTGGGATTTTTACTCCTTTGATTGTGTATAGCTAGCTTTCTTGCTTAGATCAGCTACTGACTCTAAAATGAATCAGAATAGGTTTTGATCAATGAGGATACATTGAGCAAAGCTTTGGAGAAACTTTAGAAAGTAACAGCAGAAAACCAACCAGATACATGTCTTTATAATTTCCTTTCTCATTTCTTGTCCAGCACTTCTTACCATTTACCAAATCCAATTAATTACATTTCGGCGACAGTGGTCAATAGTCTTTGAGATAGGGGTCAATGATCCCACCCTCTGGTATTCATGCCTTTATGTAATGTCCTCTGCTTGAGTGTAGACTAGATTTAATGACTCCTACCTAATGAACAGAATTTGGCAGAAGTAATGGGATATATTAACTTCTGAGACTAAGTTATAAAAAGGCTGCAACGTCCATCTCCAGGGCTCTTTCTTGTTCTCTCTCACTTGGATCACTTGCTTTGGGGAAAGCAAGCTGCCATATGTAAAGAGCCCTATGAAGAGGTCCTCATGGTGAGGTCCAAGGTGAGCCAACAGCCGCATGTGTGCGCTTGGGAGGGGATGTTCCACTGAAGTGAGACCAGGGCCCCACCTGACAGCTTGACTGCATCCTCATGGGAGACACTGAGCCAGAGGCACCCAGCTGAGCTGTGCACAAATCCCTGTTTGCCCCAAACCGTGAGATAACTGTTGATTAAAGCCACTTCAGTTTAGGGGGGGTGTAATCATAGAATGTAGCAATAGATACCTGAACAATAGTTATGGCTAAGGAGGAGATTAGGAAAGTTCAGCATATAAGAAAAAAGATCTTTTTTGCCCTACCTCCATAACCCCTTCTCTACCACTTGGAGGAAACCCAGTTGTGGCATAATAAAAAAATATTTATATATTTGATCTTGTTTCTGGTTCCTTGCACAGAGCTCCCAAAACCCTTTGAGTTTTCTCAGTGATAAGAGCACGAGAAGCATCTTTTGTTATTCTTAACAAACCTCTTTCAAACTTATCTGAGTTTATGCTAATAAGGTGACTCCTGGTGAGCCCCTAAATAGCTTCAGGATGGGGTCTGTAAAGAAGGTGGAAATTTTAAGCCATGCCTCTCCTCTCACCATCTTTAGGGAGGGGAAGAAGGCTGGAGACCTGAGTTCAATCACCAATGGCCAATCATTTAATCCATCATGCCTACAATGGCACCTCCATAAAACCCCTGAACAAAGGAGACTAGAGAGCCCTCGAGCTGTTGAACACATCCGCATGCTGGCAGGATGATGTACCCCAAACACATGGGGACAGAGGCTCCTGTGATCGAGTCCTTTTGGCTACAACCTATGTACCTCTTTATTTGGCTGTTCATTTTTATCTTTTGTAATAAACTGTAATAATAAGTATGGTCTGTTCTTGAGTTCTCTGAGTTCCAGCAAATTATCAAACTTGAGTGGGGGTAGGAGTGGGTGATTGTGAGTACCCTCAATTTGTAGTTAAGTCAGACAGAAGTGCAGGTAACTAGGGGACCCAAACCTGTGATTCACATCCGAAGTGAGGGCAGTGTTGTGGGACTGAGCCCTTAAACCTGTAGTCTGATGTTAACTCTGAGTAGCTAGTGTCTCAATAGAATCAAAATATAAGACACAGTTGCTGTCAGACTATAGAATCAGGGTTGCATACTTAGTGTTGAAAAAGATACTATGTATTTGGTGTCTTTGAAACACCTGAGACCAATGTTCATATCCATAAAGTTTTATTTTCTACTTAAAAATGTGAGCTCAAATGTAAGAGTCTAACTTTCTAAAATCTATAATGAAATTTTAAAGCAAAATTGTAATGGTTGTATTCCCATATTTCCTACTTTTGTGTTGTTTGTTTTGCCCCCTTTGGAATATTTCTGGGCTGTTGCCAATGTTGATACATTTGATTTTTTTTCTAAGGTAGTGATATTTCAACATTTCTTCAGGTTTTAAAATACACTATATAAAATCTTGGGTATTGGCTGAGCAACAAACTGATATCGCCATTACAAAATGCATCATATAGATATATAACTCAAACAGATGTATCTCTGGCTCAGATAAGGTACTGGTTTAATAAATAAGGTGGAGGGGAACCAATGCATTAGGGTTATTTTGGGTGAAATTTCTATAAGTCTATTATATCTGTCTCCATACCCTTAGATACATTGGAAAGGACAATCTGAACAAATAATTTTGGGTAGATTTCTTAATGGTCTAAAATGAAAATCAACTATATTCAGAGAAATCATAGTGACTACTCTACTTCTTTTAAAATAGTTCAACTTGTTTTTTAATCAAAAATATCATAGGGAATACATTTATTTAAAAGATATTTCTCCCAATAAAATTATATAAATATATCTATAAATAAATAAATATTCCCTCTCCACCCTCAAAAAAGTTGTATTAAAGTCAATGTGTATCATTAGTAATGACTTACTGTGGTGGAAATATAATGCAAGTTAATAGGTTGAAAGTTTACATGTAGACAAGACTTTTGTATATCCTCAAGTAGAAACAAAATGATCTCACTGTTTAGCAAAGCAAATAGAAATATCATTAAAGCATACTAATAAAAGAAAAAAAGCAAATGTTGCAAAATGTCACTCTTATTCATGTTAGTGCTTAGAGGAAGCATGCAGTTTCACAGTTCACAAATAAATAAAGCTTTGTGATCTCAGTGGCCAGACAAGTTTTTTTCTCCATTTTTAGAAAATAGAAAATATATTAAATGCTCCTGAGTAAATGTATAAGAAGTTCTTTTAAACAGAACGGTCAGAGGAAAAATTTAAGAAAGCATCTACTATATTTCTACACTTATTTATTTCAATTTATTCAAGGAGAAAATAATATACTTAACTTGAGGATTACAAACTTATGTTTATTTAATTCCAGAGTGCTCATTGGCTTTAGAGACATTAGTTCCAATCTTTCTGTGGGGAGAGAATAATCACTGGTCTCTTCTTTGTTTCATTGCAGATAGACAAGACTAAAGCAAAATAAGGCATAAATATATCTACTCATGGTCCTGACTGTGTTGGTTAGACTGTTGTTACCTCCCTTAGCTGTAGTAGAGCCTTTTCACTTACCCTTATTAGTGTACAGAGTAGTAAAAATTCATTGATATGGTTTCAGATTCCACACGTCACCTCACTGTTAAGAAACTACCACTTGCAAAGTTTGGGGTAGTACCAAAGAAGAATACCCATAATTTTATGAAAGAGCTTTATAAAAATGATCTTCCCTTCTCCAATTACATATCTATATAAGGCTAGTTTTCTTTTATATACTTCAACCCAAACAACAGATAGAATGCAGAAGCAATAAACCAGACATAAAAGAGATTTTTTTTTTTTTTTTTCATTTTTCTGAAGCTGGAAACGGGGAGAGACAGTCAGACAGACTCCCACATGTGCCCGACCGGGATCCACCCGGCACGCCCACCAGGGGCGACGCTCTGCCCACCAGGGGGCGATGCTCTGCCCATCCTGGGCGTTGCCATATTGCGACCAGAGCCACTCTAGCGCCTGAGGCGGAGGCCACAGAGCCATCCCCAGCGCCCGGGCCATCTTTGCTCCAATGGAGCCTCGGCTGCGGGAGGGGAAGAGAGAGACAGAGAGGAAAGCGCGGCGGAGGGGTGGAGAAGCAAATGGGCGCTTCTCCTATGTGCCCTGGCCGGGAATCGAACCCGGGTCCTCCGCACGCTAGGCCGACGCTCTACCGCTGAGCCAACCGGCCAGGGCCAAGAGATTTTCAAAAAATAAAAAATGTCATATTTCTTGCTTTTTTTGAAGATCCAGTTATATTTCATAAAACATTATTTAATTAACACATAACCAGTTTTTCAAATTTCTGAGTTTTAACTTCTAACACGAAAGTCTCAATAAATATCAATATAACCTACATTGACGAAAACTATTTCAATCCTAATCTGTAAGTGTATAAAGAAGTTTGAGACCAAATGTTTGAGAACTTTTGGTACAAAGTTACAGCATTGAGTTATAAAGCCTGGCTTTGCAAGCTGGGATCTTAACCTGCCAAATAATGGGAGATGCTGGCATTATTAGGGGTGACTTAATTAAGACTTATTGTAAGATAATGCAAGTAAAGCACTTAGTGCCATCTCTAGAGTGAAGTAAGTGAACAATAAATGTTTGTTATTATTGTTGCCCTTATCTATTGCTCAAAAATGTTAGCTCTCATTATTATTAGTAGTAATAGAAATAGAAGTATTATTATATCTCTCCAACTATTTGGTGATATACAAGGTGACTGTTGGTTTACACCCTGGATGAGGCTAGACTCAATACCTCTTCAACTTCTTTCAAAAAGTAACCCTAAATTTTCTCATATGATCATATCATTTTATGATATAATATCCATCTGCTAGAGCATTTAGGATTTCAAAACCAAAAGTGTGTAAGGTAGAGAGTAGTGATAGGTTTACTATGAATTTTCATCCTGTAAGGAAGAAATGGAGAAAATGGCCATAGCTATTAAATTTCCCTACATAAATGTATCATAGTCCCCCATGTATAAGACGCACCTTTTTCTGAAAATTTTGGGGTGTAAAAACTGGGTGTATCTTATACAGTGGTTGTAGAAGTGTGGCATTTCAAATGCCATAGATGCAAGTGAGGACGAGGCAATATATGAAGACAGTGATTCGTCATCAGACACAGATGAGGACAAGCTAATGGATAGGAGTTTTGACAGTGATGAGTTGTATGAATTTTATGATGAATAAAACTTGAGTTCAACAACTTTATGTAATACTTTTTTTTTTTTCAAATTTCAGACCCCAAAATTAAGGTGCGTCCTATACATGGGAGCGTCTCATACAGGGGGAAATACGGTAATCCTTTCAAGAAATCTTGCTTCTTTGACAAGGACTGATGTAGAGTTTAAAGGTTCCAAAATCTCCTAAAATATCTAGTGGAAAGGCAATAATAACAGACAGTTATATAAATACTTCAATGTGATAAAAACAAACAAAAACCAGCAGGAGATTATTCTACTCTTATCACGTTTCTAGTTAACCGGAACAGAGGAAGGATACTGGATCAGAGAAAGGTAGGGGGAAGCAGCTGAAATATGATTCAAACACAAAACACTTTGGGGAAATCATCTTTGGACTAAAGCAGACTACACAAAAATGAGGTTACATAAGCTCTCAGGGCAATAAACAGGAAAAGTAGCTGTTTATATTGGACTATGAAATGATTCTCAGACCTGTTTTACATATCTAATCTCATTTAGTCAATGGAAATAGAAGATTGCTAAATTGTTATGATTCACATGTATTTATCTAAGAAGACAGGTGGGAGTGAGATGCAACAGAGGAAATTAGCACTATAATAAAATTAAACTCTTACATTTAATGAAGAAACAACTAAATCTAGAGGGCTTCCCCCCGCCCCACAAGGCAATTACCTGAATTAGAAAATCCAAATTATAATTTCAGCGATTCCTTTTAGGAATAACATGGGAAGCATAAGGCAGAAATCTTTTGAAAGGGCAGATACTGGCTACCATAATCAAGGAAACATGGATTTATACAGATAAACAGAATGTAAATAGCTTTATAATTAAAATAAAAGCAGTAAAAATACATTTCCTGAAACAATATTAATCTTTTCAGTTTATGATGTTAGTGTTTGTTTTTTTTAATGACAACACTAAGGTCTAAGAAAAATGGGGTGAAGACAAAACTTTAAACATGAGTTTGTCAAGAACATCAGGGCACAGATGAATAACGTAAGAATAAATTACCAAGAGTGCTAATTAGTTCAGAACTGCTCTAACCTGTTTTTCTCTTGTTCCATATATATTTTTTCTCTCATTTTATATATTCTGAATATTACACCATCTCCCTATTCACTCACCATCTCAAGTGAGGTAGCATTTTAGGTTTTTACTTTTGTTATTGTTGAGAACAAAATCAATTGGGATTCTATTCATATTGGTTCTGCTGATTGTGTGTGAAAGGGAATTACAAGGGTGAAGGCAACCCACTGACAGATATTACAATATAATTGCTTGCAAAGTACCTAATCAGGGAGAGAGCAAAGTAGAAAGAAGAAAGAGAAGAAAGGGAGAATGATAATAAAGAAATGAAGGGAGGGGCAGGAGTAAGGTGGGGGAAGACAAGAGGGGCATGGAAGAATGCAGAGGAACTAACATCTCAACGTTTTCTATTCCTCTACCATGGCCATAATAATTGAATCCAGGTTTAATCTGTCATTTTTATTTGTTTGTTTGTTTTCACTGGTTCTAGAAAAATCCAACTAGATCTACCCTTGGAAGAAACAGGAAAAATAAACATCATATTTAACTCTTTCCCCCCTTCTTTTCCAAGTGAGAAGAGGGGAGATAGAGAGACAGTGCATGTGCCCCCATTGGGATCCAATCAGCAACCTCAGTGTGGGGCTGATGCTCTGCCCATCTGGAGCCATGCTTGCAACTAAGCTATTTTTAGAGCCTAAGCCAGAGGCTCCACAGAGCCATCCTCAGCGCCTGGGGCCGATTCACTTGAACCAGTTGAGCCATGGCTGTGGGAGAGGAAGAGAGAGCAAGAGAAGGGGAGAGGGAGGAGTGGAGAAGCAGATGGTCACTTCTCCTGTATGCCCTGACTGGGAATCGAACCCAGGACATCCACACATTGAACCGATGCTTTACCACTGAACCAACCAGCCAGGGCATATTTAACTCTTAAAATAAATGCAGAGCTATGATTTAACCAAAGCCTAGAGATAAAATATACACAAAACTATTTACCAGAACCCTTGGTACATTCCAAAATGTTAATCACTAAAACACTAAAATAGCTGGCACCATATCGTGCTACCCAAGCCACATGCTAGCCAGTAATTAAAGGGCTGTCAGAGAAATAGAAAGCTCAGCTCTGTTAGTGGGTTAGAATATGGCACTAAAGCAGGAGCAAATTCCAAAATGAAGAAAAATTTGGTTTAATTTTCTGGTCTTGTCCTGGATACTACATCTGATTTTTTTCTGAGTTGTTTCATGAGTTTTGTCCTTTGTTTATTCCTAACATTAATTAATTAGCTCACCACTAATGAGTTAATAATCCAAGCTTAGTACCAACACTGTAACACATTTCTCTGTGTTAAGTTGGTAAGAAAGATGTGGTTTTGGCAACTATACTGGGATTCAGATAGACAGCAGAAATGCTTTAAATTCAGAATGAAGCACAATATAAAACTAGCAGTGAACTGTGGAAGTGGCAGTAGCTGCAAGTAGATCCATCTGAAAAATCTCACACATGTTGCTAATTTGAGTGAAAACTTAAACAGCCAGGGTGCATGTAAATGCAGAAGCAAGTCAGTGGGTTTCAGCTCTAGCTGCAATCAAAGGTGGATCTTCACATGACCAATTTTGGAGGGCCTACTCGTTTCACATTGATCTTTCCAACTATAGGTAACTGTTGCAGCAGCCACAACTTTAATCTTGTAGTATGAAACTCAGTGAATATAAGTCACAGTAACTAATGTGCACTATATTTGAAAAATTATCCTGTTCTTTCACCAAACAAAAAGTGCCCTTATTGATTAGGGTGTCAGGATTAGAAAGCACATCCACTCTCATTCTCTCTGCTTTTTTTTTTTTTATAAATTGGCAATATGTACAGACAAATGAAGTAAACTTCCAGAAGATTTAGCTACAAGAAGATGAGATCTATTCAATCTATAAGATAACATGAAGATAAAACAAAAATAAGATTTTCAATGAAGTCACTTCTGCTCAACTCATTTGCTATTACTTTAAAAAATTTTAAACGCCACCTAACCAGGCGGTGGTGCAGTAGATAGAGCATCAGCCTGGGATGCAGAGAACCCAGGTTTGAAACCCCAAGGTCGCCAGCTACAGTGCAGGCTCACCAGCTTGAGTGCAGGGTCGCTGGCTTGAGCATGGGATCATAGACATGACCCCATGGTCGCTGACTTGAGCCTAGAGGTCAAGGCACATATGAGAAAGCAATCAATGAACAACTAAGCTGCTGCTACTATGAGTTGATGCTTCTCATCTCTCTCCCTTCCTGCTGTCTGTCCTTGTTTGTCTGTCTCTCCCTCTCAAAACAAACAAACAAAAATTCAACAGTATATTGAGATAGCTTAAATTCTGTGTATTCTGGCCAGTAAAGAAACAACCCCACAACAAAATGAAAGCCCCCAAAACAAGGAAAATGATTGCCATCTTTACAAACCAAGAGGGCACAAACCTGGCATTCTATATTACAAAAAGGCCAGTGAAGGCTAGTAAATGCCTTAAGAACTTGACCTTTCTGAACTCTAACAATGACTAGCAAACATCTGGACCAATTTTTCTTCAAACTCACATTTAATACATAGTAAGAAAGTATTTAAGATGACCTTAGTTTATCTTTTAAATGGCTATTGGGACAGTTGACCTACCACTCTTTTGTCAAATCTATATAAAGGATGTCCTTCCTATAGATAGGAAGAGTCAACAAATATGGAGATGGGATTATTTGTCGAGGGAAAAAAGAGACAGCTTCATTCATACAGAAATGTCTCACCAGGTGTTTCCCTATATGCTTCCAGAACTTAACATCTGTTCAATAGAAGGGCGGACAGAAAGTCCTGATTAACTCCTGTCCACAGAAAAACCTCTGGTTTTTCATTTATTACCATTTGTTTTATTTTTATGTCATTATCAATTAAAAGAGTAAAAAATATCAAATTTTTAAACTCTCCAAACACCCCTCTAATATACTAGCTTAAACCAAACTATGCTTTTCATGATATTTATTATCCCCAAGCTGATCCAATTTTCAGTGCCCCCCAAAATAGTACAACATGGCTCGAAAAATATGTGCTCATTTGCCTGGGAGCTAAAAGCATCACCAATAATTTTGATTAATGTGTCCTGACACTGAATGCATTAGCCATACAATATTCTTTTTGCTTAAAGGCTAATTAGAATTCAAGTCAGCATGATACCTGCTTTTGAGGATTACTGCAAGAACATTTGTTGTAATAAGAACCTCTAGGCAGCCAGTTTTGGTAATGATTGATTTGTAAAATTATTGAGGGGGAAAAAATGAGAAAGTAAAATCTGTCCCAAAAAACACTTACTTCCCTTAAAGGATCAAATTTGAGTATAAATTAAAACATCTTGGTGGCTAAGATGGAAATGAACTCCCATAGCAGGTTTATTTAAAACCCAGAAAACATACCTTTCTGATTTTTTCTTTTTTCTTAACAGGATTACATCATGAAAGCACATTTGCTGTATTTATTGGAGGCTTTATTCTGGCTGCTAAAAATCTCTGATTTCTGGTTGTCCGAGTTTCCTAATTGGACTCTTAAATTATTCAACTGCTCAGACACACTTTATGCAAACAGGAAATAATTATAAGTAACAATAACACAGTGTTATCCTTTTAACTGGTATGTCTTTCCTGTTTTTCTTTTAGGAATTCAGTTCATATTCTGTTACTTCCGAAAACTTTCCTCTATTTTTAAAATGGGATCTGATGTTTTTGAGGAAGGAACCTCATCTCCAGTGGATTTAGAACATAAATTTCTAGTAGATTACGGAACACTACACTCAATCCTAAGAATGCCAAAGTAAATGTTTCCACCACCTGTAAAATTTAGTCTTTCTATGATTTAGTGTCAAAGATGATTTCATATAATGAGGTATAAAGAGTTGGTTACTGTCTCATAACCTCCCAATCTTCAAGTTCTTGGTCTAAATGTCAAATTTTCACTATTGGGAAAGGCAAAGCAAAAACATCAAGCTTTGAGGGAAAATACTATAAAAACTTCTTTGCCATCTAAATGATTTGATGTATTTTTTACTGTATTATGTCTCTCTACTATATTAATGTCACTGTATTATATATATTTTTTCAAAAAATATATATATTATGGTCTATATTGAAAGGAGAAATTCATTGAAAATCAATATTTGTAAAAACTGTCTTGGGCAACCCGGGCTGGTTGGCTCAGCGATAGAGCGTTGGCCTGGCGTGTGGAAGTCCTAAGTTCAATTCCTGGCCAGGGCACATAGGAGAAGCACCCATCTGCTTCTCCTTTCTCCACCCTTCCTCCTCTCCTTTCTCTCTATCTCTCTCTTCCCCTCCCTCAGCCAAGGCTCCAAGGGAACAAAGATGTCCAAGGTGCTGACAATGGCTCCATGGCCTCTGCTTCAGGCGCTAGAATGGCTCCGGTTGCAACGGAGCAATGGCCCAGATGGGCAGAGTGTTGCCCCCTGGTGGGCATGCTGGGTGGATCCCAGTTGGGTGCATGCAGGAGTCTGTCTCCTGCCTCTCCACTTCTCACTTCAGAAAAATACCAAAAAAGTAATAATAATAATAATAATGTCTTGGGCTAGGCAACACCATGACTTAGGCCTGGAGAATGTCTTCATTAAATTGTCAAGTTTTCCATTTGCTTTTCATGTGAACAGTGTCAACAGCACCATGTCTTATGCCCAGACAGTGTCCCACTTATCCTTTGTTCCTGGATATATTTGGGTTACAGGAAAAGGGGACTAGTGTGATGCATGTTTCAAGAGAAAGTAGTTTCTTACTGCTCCCAGAGGTAACATTCATCTACCACTGCAAAGGAGTTTGCAGAATGTACATCTAATAACCTGTAGAGCATAAATGGATTTATGCTTTTTAAGTTAAAATTACTCACATGAGAAAAAACTATCTAGAACAGGTATGTAAACAATGTTTCTAATATTCTGAGCTGTTCCAAGAGAAATAAATAACAATAGCTAAAATTTATATAGTTTGCAATATATGGCAATATTTTAGGAGCTACACATATATTAATTCATTTAATTCTCATAACAACCCTCTGAGTTATATACAATGATGATTCCCATTTTATAAGGAAATGTGATGATATAGATTCATGAACTGGTGAGAGGCAGGACTAAGGTCTGCACACTGGTGATCTGGTTCTGCAGTCAGGGCTCTTGGTTTCTGCTCTATATCCTTAATTACTAGGGTCATATAATTATAAAGGTGCTAAATAATGCATTTACATTGTTCAAACTAACTGTGGAGAGAAAAAAATTTAAAAATAGGAACTTTGAATCTTACTCTTTTATGTGATATCTGAAAAGCTAGTTACAAGTTTTGCCCATGAAAAATGTATTTGCAGGCTTGTTTATAAAAATAATTTTCTGAATTCAAAATCTTATTCCAGAAGATCAATGTCTGCATGGTACATTATGCATAATTTAATTTTCCCAGTTGAACATCTTGACACTACATGAACCATGAATGCATGAAATAGGAATTCCAAATGTCTGCCACATGGTAAGAGGACTTTCCAATACTTGTGCAGGAAGCTTCAGAGTAATTTGAAATCAAGTTATGCCTGTACTTAGTGACTTTTATTATGTATGTCTACGGTATTAGCACTTTTCTCTGAGTGGGACTCTGAGGTGATAGATAGATGAGTCTTCTGTCTGTATTTAGGCACTTTGCTCATTTCCTGAGAGCTGTGTGGAAGGCATTTGGATGCTCATTAAGTTTCCAACCATTCCCCGAGTGCAACAGGTGGCAAATCAAAGCTTCCCTGGTATGTCATGGCTGGTTTCCTCAACGTCTTGGAAATAATGAATGGCATTTACATGCTCTGTCATGCAGGCAGATAAGAAGGAGAAGAATAGCAACAGGAAGTATTTCCAAAGCATAAACAAACACACAAGACTAGGGAGGTTATGACCAATGTTCTTGCTACCACACTTTCTAAATACATATATAGTTGTTTTACCTTAAAAATATTGGCACTCTTTCAAACTATGAAATCAGGATGAACTCTCCTGTGGTTAGCTACTTAGTAAAAGCAGTTATATTAAAGGAATAAAAACATCCTGACTTAATAAAACTGTATTATAAAATCTCAAACTTTTAATTCTACTATGCAAATATTCAATGAGTACTAGTGACTATGATTTGCTCTTAAGATGTCTCCTTTACAAAATAACTTAGTTATACTGAGAATAATATTTTATAAGGAAAGCATATCACTCACATCCTGAACTAGAAGGAGAAGCTTATTCATTCAGAAATAGAATCTGTGATTTAAATAAAATGTTACCCAACAGTACTTGGTAATCAGAAAAGGTTTTTGTCACTATAATCTTGTCACTATAATCACTAGTCAACGTTAGAAAAAACAAGGGAAATATCAGCTATATGGTATGTCTGACAATTGCCTGTAACCCAAAGAATTAAAGCATTTACTGGAGGTGGCAAATCACCAACACTTTTCCCAATTTGAAAAAGTTTGAAACATTCAATTAGTCCAGAGATAACAAGGGAAATGACCTGGGATATTTTTCATGGTAGAGAACATAAAATAACTAAAAGATAATGATAACAAACAATAATATTTGAAATTATCGGTGTGTTTTACAAGAAAAAGACTCAATACTCAATATGTTCGCCCTATATGCTCTCTCTCAACGCCAAAGTGCCTCACACTCAGGAGAAGGAACCACTGTATCTCCGCACAGCACCGAGGCTCCAACCATGGACTTGGCATTGGCAGCACAGCCCTTCTAACCCACAAGCAAGTGCTGGAGGAATTCGGCCTGAGCCTTTCAGAATGCCTCTCCTTTTAAATGCCTTCCTCTTCTTTATAATGCTACAGGTTCTTTATCCTTAATGCTGAATATGACTTTTCTAAATTTGTTTTTAAAATTTATGATTTTCCAATCATTTTTAAAAAGTTCCTTTTTTTTAAGGTGTGGGAAATCACTAAGGAATATAAATCACATATTAATTTACTGTTACTTTTGCTAAATATCAAATGACAGGAAATAACTTTGTTTTTAAGTAAACTATTATTATAGAGTGCAATTTTTCATTGAAGAAGCCAAGGACTAACAATGTATTAAATACACATATCAGAACTTCTATAAACCAATCTGGAACCATCAAACAAAAAGCAGGACCAACATTTCTGAGTGCCAACCTAGAAAACATAGTTTTCATGTCTGTTAATTATACCAAATATAGTCATAAATTATTACATATGATACTGTATGATGTCTAGGAACTCAAAAATTTCACATATTTATTCTAAAATCTTATCATTTTATGTATCACACCAAATACAACCTTCATGAAACAGTATGCACACCCTCACACTGACACTAGGAATATTAATTATAGAATGGTCTATACTAGACATTAATTCAAAGCTTTATAAGGTGAGAACAATGTAAGAAAAACTTGACTTGCATTGTGTTACTCTGGGAAACAGTTCTAAATTTAAAAGAACTTTAACATAAGAAGCTGATTATAAAGAACTACAGCTAAGGCAGTAGAACTTTTAAGCCTTCTCGGTTGCCATGAGAAACATTTTAAAAAATTAAATAATATAAAATTAAGATGTTTAGATGGTTTAAAAATATGTAAAACAATGCTTTTAAATAAACCTTTAGGCAATTATTTCAAAAGAAAGATATATAAAAAGTTCATGGGAACAGTATATGGATCAAAATAGTTTAGTAAAATGATTTGTACTTTTCAGTGAGAATTATTGACAGGAAGTAGAAACACGGAGCATTTGAAAGGGATTATTATAATGGGTGAATCATAAAAACAGCTGCCTAAATGTTAGATTTATGGGGATGTGAAGACTAATTCTGGTAAAAATCTGATAAGATCTTAAGAATAAAACTAAATTTGAAAGTAGACATTCTAGGCTTTAAAGAATTCTTATGACTTCAAATGAAGTGGCTTTTACATTTACTTTGTTTGGGGTATATTAGGTTACATAGCAGAATATACAGTCCAGATAGCAATGGAAAACTTAAAAAATACCTGTGCTTAATTTTTAATTCAAAAATATAATTGGTTGAGATGGCTGGTGGGTATTTAAAAAATAGCACTACCTCCTTAGCTTTCATTTTCCCTCCTATCTTCCTGTAATTTTTGTGACTCTTACAATTATAGTTCTATGAAGCCAAGACTGTCAGTGCAGTATTTACCTTTATCCCCGGAAGTCCAGGAAGCCCAGGAAGCCCTGGTTCACCCTACATAGGAAAATCACACAACATTATAGAACAATGTCTCCGGAGAAAAGCATGGCAAATGTTCCTAGCTGAATACTAGTCCTCTATATATACACTGTCTGCTTTCAGGAAGTTCGGTGAGATTATAGAGTTCAGTCAACTCTTGATTCAGAAACTGGTTGCCCATTTTGCAGATTTTTCCCTTTTCCTGCTAGGTCACTGCTCATTGTCATCTCTACCAGAAGGCAAGAAAGAGAAGTAAAAGGAGAATGAACTCCCATGTTTTATTTCTTCCTGGTGATTTGCTGGGAAGGCAGAAGCTCTTTGTGCTGAAATGAGGATTATGCATGCATCTGAGTCCTGCCTCCTACTCCAGTGCTCTCTCACCTCGGATGATCAAGAGTTGGCTGTATAAACAGATGGTTACATCAAAACAATATACATTAAAAGTCGTGCTCACGTAAAAGTATAGTAAGATTTCTTTTCCATTCCTGAATGATGAGAAGATAAATGCATGGTCAATATACTTAACTCCAGCCCATGTTTCTGACAATTGTTGAGACTGGGTAACCCTGCCTAGCAATTTAAGGCTAATGGTACTCTGCAGCTGTTCCGGAATACAGGTTTGAGATTAAGTGGTACATTTTGGGTGAGCACACTGGAGTCATGATAAACCTTCTCATTTTCACTGAACAGTCTACATTATTTTAAGTACAAAGTATAGTGACAAGAGGTTACATTGCTTATAAAGTCTCCTGAATTCCACTAAAAGAGCATAATAGAATCACTGGAAAAAAATGAAAGTCCATCCTGTATTGGATTGAGGTGACTATTTGAGGAAGTATCGTTTAAAGATAAAGGGGCTACATATTTTCATGATGGTCAGTCAGTGGGATGACAATTATACTAAAAGAAATAGGGGCATCAAACTAACCATGAAAGTGATAGAGGGAGGCAGATTTAATCTAAATGCTTTAACAACCTTCATGTCAAAGAAAATCTACTAAGAACAAGCAGACGTTTTTTAATATTATTACTTTCAAATTGTTAAGAGTCATAACTTACTCTAGTATTATCACTAAATGAATTCATACACGATTTATCAAGCTGTATGGTTAGACATAGAAAGGCTAATGACTTTCCTGATGGCTTAGGTCAGAGGTGTTTCAGGAATGCAAAAGAAAAGCTATTCTGTCTGAGACTATAAATGAAACAAACAGCAACACTAAAATGAGATTAAGTCAGAGAAGAAAGGATGATTACTAAGAATTTGATATTTCACTCAAATACTGGTCCAAGTAAATTAAACTTCATACAGATACATTATACATTTAATTTTATTTTTTCTTTCCCTTTTCCCTTCAATTAATTAATTTAGCAAGATTTAGTAAAAAGGGCTTGTATCCATATTTTACTAAAGAAAAATTCTCTTTTACTTTAAAAAAGTATAAGGCCATAGAAAATATTAAATTGCAGTAAAGTATAAAACCAAAAAAAGTAAATAAACACTGGTGACAAATCTATAGCTTTGTATTGTTTTAGAAAAGTCCCCTAAAACTCAGGATATCCTACATGAAAAACGTGTGAAAATGTATTTATTGGTTATAATACTGTCTCCCCGGCGGGAGTTCCCAACAGGCCTTTCCCTCTGGCCAGATTGAAAGGATCATTAGATTAATGTGAAGAAAGATACTTATATTCACATGCATACACAGACACACACCCATGGTTTCTAACAACGAGAAAGATGTATAAGACATTACCGAATGTTTTTAACGTAGATTGAATACTTACAGAGACGTTGAGCATTTAGTTGCTCCCTACATTATATGTGTATGTATATATGTATGTGAAAAGATTATAAATGTATTTATTAATGAACAAGTGTTTCAGAAATTAATATTTTATAGTCTTGTATTTTTATAAATTTGACATTTTCTTTTTTTTTTTTTTCATTTTTCTGAAGCTGGAAACAGGGAGAGACAGTCAGACAGACTCCCGCATGCGCCTGACCGGGATCCACCCGGCACGCCCAGCAGGGGCGATGCTCTGCCCAGCAGGGGGCGATGCTCTGCCCATCCTGGGCGTCGCCATGTTGCGACCAGAGCCACTCTAGCACCTGAGGCAGAGGCCAAGGAGCCATCCCCAGCGCCCGGGCCATCTTTGCTCCAATGGAGCCTTGGCTGCGGGAGGGGAAGAGAGAGACAGAGAGGAAAGCGCGGTGGAAGGGTGGAGAAGCAAATAGGCGCTTCTCCTGTGTGCCCTGGCCGGGAATCGAACCCGGGTCCTCTGCACGCTAGGCCGACGCTCTACCGCTGAGCCAACCGGCCAGGGCGTGACATTTTCAAATACATGTTTACTTAAAAGTTGACATAATAAAAGATTATAAAATATTAAGGTTATCTTTTGTGGAGCATCTCAACATTATTAGGAAGATATTGGTTCCTGTATAAAATTTCTATCTTTATAACATGAAGACTTATCTTCCAATTGAGAGATGGTAATTCAGCTACTTCCTCCATCCTGTCTACTCCTTGGTTCAGGAGCCTCTCTGAGTTGAGTTCTTGGTCAGACACAGCCCATGGTCAGATCTGGGCCATAATTAAAAATTAATTTGCTGTTCTATTTGAAGAATACTTGTCTAAGCAGATTAAGCTTCACACAGACACATTATACTTGTGCTTTCCTTTCCACTCTTACCCTCCATTACAGGAAACCTGTGCCTGTCATCAAAGTTGGAACCCTGCTATCACCCTATGTCCCTGTGACAATGCCCCTCTCCTCTAGATAGAGTTTAATGTGAGGGTCCCTTCCAATGGGAAATCAAGTATTTTTTTCCCTTTAAAATTAAATATATATATTAGAATATAAAATATCTTTAAAATATGGAGAATTTAGGAAGGAAAGATTATTTGGTGAAACACAATATCTTTTATAAATCTACACTTTACAAACATATGTATATACTCTAACTCATGCATCAATCACACACTCTACTGTTGAGTCTATAAATGAAAAAAAACAAAACAACTATAATTAAATCGTTCCTACATTATGAATGTTACCCTAAAGAACAAACTTACAAACTGCAAAATATCAGACAGTGGGAACTATTCAATGGGCTTTTTATTTTTTAGTTTTTTGGGAATGCCTCTAATACTAGAGTGTAAGAGCCAGTGAACTCACAACACATTTCTGCAATGGTGAGAAAAGTACCATGGACAATCTCTTGAACTGATTTTGTAGTCATTCTGTTTGTCATTTTCTAATTTAAGTGAGCAAACAAGCATGGAAATACTCTCCTTTTAAATCATTACTGGGTGAAGTATTGCCAAATCCAGATATCAGACAAAGGAAGTCACAAACACTGTGAGAAAGTGAGATTGCGTCGAAGGGCAGAATCTGGCCTATTAATGAAGAAGATGCTGCTCATTTCAGGGCACGCGTTCACTCAGACTGGTTGTAAGCTTCTCTCAATATCATGTAAAACAGGTGTTTAATGAACTGCAAAAGAAATTCAATGTTTCTATATGGAAACCTACAAACTTCCAGAAATTAATCTAAAGTGTATTTCTAAATACTCATAATAAGGCAGTGTTTTATTAAGCAATTGAAAATCAATTTGGATCTGCCACTCTGAACCTGGTAGAGCTATATGAGATTATATAGCAGATTTGTTTTGTTTTTTAAAAAGACATACCAGTCTTGCAGAAATTTCTTTTAGCATAACATAAAATTGTAAAGTGGCTTAAATTTAGCCTTTAATTTTTACTAAGTGACCTCAAATGAGATCATCTGAGAAGATCAGTTTTTTCAAAACCAAAGCAGATCATAGTGCTCTATCAGGATATCACTATTTTCAAGTTTCTCAAGTAAAGAATCAGTCAGAAATCTAAGAATCGGATTGCAAAACTTTCAGAGTTATGCTGGGCTCTTTGGAAAAGTCTCAACTTTTTATCTGAAACTGGGCCTCATGAATCATTACTCTTATACTCTTAGTTGTGGCAGAAAAGTCTATTTTTAAATTAGAGAAACATTTAAAGAATGTGAAAGACCCCAAAAATTACTTTAATCTTAAGTGCAATGATCCTCTCAATGACTTCGAGAACATGGGAACATTATTTTATCATGTTTTATGGTTCCAAACTACATCAAGGGAATGGATTCTCTCCTTTACACTAATGAGGTAAATTCTATGCTTCCATTCATGTTTCTTCCCCCCTACATCAGCTACTGCTAAACAAAGGAGAGTCTTGATCTTCAGAGATTTAACCTAATGTGGAATCCACATTTACTTGTTAGCTACATCTGTTATCTCCAATCTGACTGCACTGGGCATTAATATCCAGATGCTCCTACGATAAACTGCTAACAGTTGTTTCCTGCTTCAGACATAAATGAGAATATGAATCTAAACATACTCACTGCATGTCTTCTAATTTATCACTGAAGTGAAGCACAAATGATAAAAATAAATTTATGTATGCATCTATAGATTGGCTAAAGTGGTTTGGCTAGCGTCTGTAATTAAATTTCAGTTCATGAACCAACCTCTTTATATAATATGACATTCACTGCATAGACAAATATTATTCCCATAAAAATTACAAGTAGGGGAGTATTTGAAATGAAAGGAAAAGGAATATCATTTTAAAAGAATTGTCCATCCTTCCCTATTTGAGACCGTTTAGTAAATACTCATTTCTTCTCATGAAAAATAGAAACATGCAGAGTATCTTTAAACATGCAAGGTAAGTCGCTGCATTCCAATCCACTGATCTTTGTTAGTTTCAAACAGCTCAGTATCTGCACACTTTAGTTCATTAAGCATCTTTTTACATGTACGGAAGGTGATTTCACTTTATGTATGGTCAGCATCATCCGTTTTAAAATACAAAACAGTCAACAACACTCTGTGCAAAACACAAAAACTACATCATTTTGCAATGATTGTTTTCATATTACACAGTGAATAGTAGGTATCAAATGGTGAATATTAGACAGTAAAATAAAGATATTACCTTTTGCCCCGGACGACCAGATTCTCCAGGTTCTCCCTGGCCAAAGAAAGCCAAAGATAAAAGGACCAGTCTTAAAAAATTTTCCCAAACCCTTCACAGAGATGACCCAGGCTCTTTGACCACGTATATTTCATTTACTTTATTCTGTTACTCTACATCTCAGTAGACACAGGAATTATTTCTTTTCCTGTGAATATACCAAAAGCTCACATACAAATCCACTTTTCCATAAAATCCAATCAGAAAAGGAAGAGAAGGCAAGACCTCTTATTTAAGCCTTCATCAGATTTCCAGCAGATACTTCCTGTGGTGCCTGGAAGCTGATTATTGCAGGAGAGTAGAAACAGTTGTAACTATCAACGTTGGTAAAAAGGGAGAGAAAGTAGAGGCTTATAAAAACCAAAACTGTAACTCCTGGGGCACAAACTCTTGCAAGACTAGAGTTACCTTAATTCCTGCAGCAGATGATCCAGGGTCACCCTAAAATGAAACCCATGAGAGATTATTCCACAAATTACGGAAATAGGAAGCACACAAACACAGAGAGAGCCATTATCAACAGGGGCACTCAAGGGAACCCCATGACTAATGGGTTTAACTAGGCTCCCTAAGACTTTGTATCAATCTGTCAGCTGTTAAGATGTCAACAATTTCCAAGACAAATAACGTGCTTTCTAAAGACATGGATTTACTTTGAATGCAAAATACATAAGAATTATTATATTCTTTGAAATAAATGTAAATATATAAATATGGTCCTTTTCCCTTGATGTCTTGCTAAAGTTGTATTCCTAGCAATAAATTATAATTTTGGGAGTTGGCATTTTAGTTTTCTCTATTTCTGGAATTTATTAATGTCAGTAGTTATCATTTAGTGGGAGTTCCCTGACCCTTTCCATCTTCAGAAAGTCAGGGTTCAACAGATGAAGTCAAGGGTTAATGACGCTGGGCTGGAAAAAGCTACGCAGCAGGTCAGCTTGTCTTCCCCACGAAGCACTGTCACAGTTATGAACGGCACGTTTTTTTTCTAGCTTTACACTCATTTCATTGTCATGCAGTCACCGGAAAGTCACAGGATGATGAATGACTTGTGGGTGACAGGGGCACGTGTAAGATCTGAGAGAAAAATCTTGAGATTGAATCTGGTTTTCTAAAAGGCACTGTATTCCATTTGGATTTCACAGAGAGGGACGACATTTTGAGAGCAAACATGTTACAAATGAGCAGACAGGGACAAGTGGAAAAGGATGTGGAGGACGCTTGAGAACACTGCTTTTTCTGAAGTGAGGCCAGCACAGGGCTGACATTTTCATGTTCCTTCGAGCCTCTGTCCCGTGAACATAAAGAGAGAAAACGTAGTCATTTCAGACTGTCATGCAAATAGACACGGCCACAGGAGGAAGGTACACACTGGGATACTTTCAGTTGTCATGTACAAGTGCTCAAGGAGCTCCGGGGGTCTATTTTCTTGGTCTAGGTTTAAGGAGCTGCTCATCAATCTCATTTAGAGAGCTGGAGCTATAAGCCTCAGGCCTCTGTGTACACAGCACTTGTCATGCCCTTCAATTCTGTCCCCTTTGCCCCTTTTCCTATAGCTGGCCCTTTTTCTTTCCTCAGAACTTGGCTGAAGTGACTTTGCTTTAAATAACCCTTCACCAACCCACCGACCTGTACACATGCCCCTCACACTCAGCGCGCTGCACAGCATAGCTCACTCATAATCATATATTTATGTTTGCTGCCTATTCTTTGAGTGTCCTTCTATGAGACGATCAGATTCAATGTCAATTTTCGTCCAGTGCCTGGCCCATAGGAGATGCTTGATACATATATGGTGAATGAAAAAATTTCAAAAAGAATGTTTTAAGCAGGTCAGAAGTCAAGAATCAATATGAAAAAACAACAACAACAACAACAAGCTTTAGGAAGGAAAAAAAGCTTAGAAAGGAAAAGGTCATAAATTCGCTTATTGAAGAAACTGATACTTGAGTTTCTTTGAAGTCTGAAATTCCTATTACCCAAGGAAAAATGAAACAGTGATGAAACATAAAGAAGAGGACCCCAAATATTGTAGATCATTAACAATCAATTGAGTTCCACCTGCGAAGTGAAATAAATGTGGCTAATAAAATAATACTTATATTTATTTCTACTAAATCAAGTCTGAAAACCATCAACACCAATGAATCAGGTTTGCAAGATTTTGCACAAGACCTTTGTATTCATAAAAGCCATTTTGACTTGGCTAAGTCCCTTCTTTCATCTTATTTATATTGATACTTCACAAAACTCCCAAGAGTTAGGGCAGATATTACTATTTTCATTTAATAGATGAGGAAGTTAAAGCAACTAGAGGCTAAGTGAATTTTGGACTTCCTAAATTCTATTGTCATAAGAAAAGAATTGTTGGTTTATTTCATTTTGACAATAGGACATAAAGGTTGTAGTAAACTTGTCAATAAGGGAAGTTGCTTGTTCAGTTTTTCAACAAAAAGTGGCCAGATAATCCACTAAAGAAAATAAAGATCAAATTTAGTTCTCATAGAAAGTGGATGGAAAAAGGACAGTTTCCTGAAAGGCTGATTTATTTGTGGAAATTTGAGTAGTCTCATTTGATGGACAACTTATGTGTGATATTTTAATTCTCTTTATAAAAAATTAGAACTGTGAAATCTCAAAGAATTTTTATAACTTTTAAGTGGCAAAGCAACTGCTGAAAGACTGTCATAAGTTAAACATTTTAAAGAATAATGCTGCAAGTAGTGGAAATAAAAGTCGGTGTTTATAATCCTCATTCCTCAAACAGTGAAAATGAATACAGGATTAAAGTAGGGAAAACCCCAATGTGTCTTAAGTGTACTCTTAGCTTCATAAATCAGTTGGTTTGGAAATGGAAGTTTTCACAGAGAGTCATACATGGGCCAAGTACTTTGAGAAGATACTTGAGGTAAATGGATTTGACTTTACTACTGTATTTATCATTCAAGCACAAAGAGTTCCATTTTTAGTTGTGACCATTTTCAAACACAAAATTCAGTATACAATTAATTATAAGTATGTGTTAATAAAGTCTATGTGGATATATAAAGTGAATGTGGCCATATTTCTGTCATTCATTAATTCATTCAATAAATATTTACTGAGCACCAGCTATGAGCCAGCCACATTCTAGATGCAGGGATGCTAGGAGCTAGAAGACAACAGTGACAACATAGTTGCAATTCCCACTTTTGTCCTGTGCATATGATAATCATTTTTCATACATGCATATAAAAATGTCACTGCTTGAAAGCATGAAAGATACTTTTTTCATAAAAAATGTCTGGGATAAGAAGATTCTCATGTTTGGGAGTTCTGTATCACTGTATATACACAGAAGACATGATAGATAAATGCACGATACAGGGAGAAGTTCTACTGTTTAATGAAAATAAGGAACATTTAAAAGTAAAACTATACATGTATTTTTAAGATTGCTCATTCAGTAAATATTTATTATCTTCTAAGAACTTGGATTGGTGCTAGAAATAGAACAGTTTGGTACCATACAATTTTTTTTTCAGTGAGCTGGATGTCCAATTAAATAAATAATTACAATAAATGGTGATACAGGTTATGAAAGGGATATAAAGAGGGCTGTGAGAGCATATAGTAGGTAACTTGACCAATTCAGAGCTGACTGAAACACTTCCCCAGGGAAATGATACAAATTCAGTTTTCAGTGGACTGAAGAATAGGATTAGAAGGTGGAGGTAGAGGTGGACAGAGCAAGATTGTTCTAAGCTAAAAGAATCACATATGCTAAGTTGGAGAGGACCCTGCATTGATTGGGTTAGAAGCACTCACTAAAATAGCCCTTCATGCCTGACCTGTGGTAGCGCAGTGGGTAAAGTGTCAACCTGGAACACTGAGGTTGCCGGTTCGAAACCCTGGGCTTACCTGGTTAAGGCACTTATGGGAGTTGATGTGCTCTGCTCCTCCCCCTTTTCTCTCTCTCTCTCTCTCTCTCTCTCTCTCTCTCTCCTCTCTAAAATGAATAAATAAAAATCTAAAAACAAATAGCCCTTCATGTGTGCATGTAAGAAAAGAAGACAATTTGCTTGGTTACAGATAAAGATGTGGCTTCTGCAAAGGCTCAGAGGATATAAGTCAAAGATGTTATGTAGCCATAAACTAAGAAGGCAGTGTATTTAAAGGAATAGAGATGGCAGAGCAAATAAAGAAAAAATGAACACGCAGACAAATAATACCGAGAAAGTGAAGGAGGAGTTTCTGAATGAATAGATACAATTGTAAACAAAAGAGCGGCATGACCAAATCGTCCAGTGTGCTGCACAAACATCTACTTTCAAGTGGGGGGAAATAGATAAGAAATCCATTCCTATATTTGTTGGTGGGATCACAACTCCAAAGAGCAGAACATAACCCTTCCGTAGCAACTCCACACATGAATGAAATCAGTCTCTGGCAGGTCATTCTTAAACCCAGTGTGCACCAGACTCGCTGGCCACGGAGAAACTTAGCCCAGTGCTTTTTATGGTGGCGTAGCATTTCCAGATGACCAGTCTGGGAAGGCTTAGATTGCTTTACCATCCAAAGGCACCAAGTTGGATCAAAAGGAAAAAAAATCCTATTAAAGTGAATCAGTCAATGATGTAATTTTTATTACATCAATGGTAAAAAAGAAGCATTTTTTGATTTTACATCTCAAACTTGGTGAATGATGAAGTAGTTTCACATACTAAACCCAAAGGCCATGAGAAGAGTGTTTCCAACATGCTGGAAAAAAATTATGTGACAGAAGCAGGAAATGTTTAAAAAAACACATCAAAAATTATATTTCAATTACAGCATTCTCGGGGATGAATGCTACAGGTCAGATTACATATTATACGATACAGATTCCTATTTACAATTCCCTGTTTAGACCCATTGAAAGTTTATAGAAATGATTTCCGTTTTAACTGAAGTATTTCTTGCTCTTAATTTCAGTTGACTAATAAAACTTTTTGATAAAAAAGAAAAACAACCTAGTTGATTTCAATTTCCATGTGGTAAGAAAGCTAACATTTATTGAGAGTTTACTATGTGTGAGTCAGTATGGTAAATGATTTGCATTAATATAAAAAATAAAAACAGTATTCCTTTGAGATGAACTTGGACTTGTAAAAGAAAAATGTTGCTTTAATATTGGAAAGTTAAATTTTAAAAATGTGTGATTAAAGAAACAATGATTGGCCCACATTCCAAAAATGAAGTTTAAAAAATACATCTTCTGAAGCATAAAATTCTGTACATAAGTTCACATAGGCATAGTTCAGACTTAGTATAATTTTTTTTCCTTGAAGAAATTGCTTTCTGTTTGGAAGATTTTCTTTCTTTAAGCAGAGGTTGGCAACTATGGTCCATGGGCCAAATCAGCTACTCACCTGCTACTGTGTAGCCCATGAGCTAAGAATGGTTTTTATATTTTACATGGTTAAAAAAAATCAACAATAGTATTTCATGACACATGAAAATTAGACAAAATTAGAATTTCAGCATCCAGAATAAAGTTTTATATGTCACGGCCAAACTCATGCATACATAATGTCTATGGGTGCTGTCACGCTACAAGGACAGAGTTGAGTAACTGTGACAGAGACCATATGGCCCCAAAATCCTGACATATTTATTTCCTGGCTCTTCACAAGAAAAGGTTGTTAACTTCTGCTTCTAAGAAAAACAAGAAAAGTTAGATAAAATATCCGGTTTATATATCTGGGGTTTGAAATTTTGACTTCGACAGTAATCAAGATATAGCATTGTTCTCATTTGTACTAAACATTCCGGGGTGGGCAAAAGTAGGTTTATAGTTGTTTGTATGGAAAAAGAAATGCAGGTTATGATTATTACAATAGCTTTATTAACTGTGTTTTGTGTGCTCACAACTGTCAACCAACTTTTGCCCCCCCCCCCATATTCATGCCATATTTGATTTTGGCACGATACTTAAATTTGACCAGTAAATAGAAAGAGTCTACAGCATTGGTTCTCAACTAGGAGAAACTCAGTCCCTCAGGGAACATTTGGCAATGTCTTGAAATGGGTTTAGTTGCCACATCTCAAGGGTATTACTGGCATGTAGTCAGCAGAGGCTGAGAATGATACTAAACATGCAACAGTTCCCACAACAACTACTGGTCCTAGTACTGAGGTTGGGAGACCCTGGTCTACAAGAAACTGAGAGTTCCCCCTAATTGTTAGACTGATTTTGAATATAAACATAGTTGCTATTTGTTGATATTAATTCATTCCTACCACCATGCCATATCTATATTAATATATATTTATAGAAATGAGAAAGATACATTTCTCTTTATTTTATAGGTATGTTTATGACTAACCATTACCCATCTGTACTATAATAATTTTCAAAGTTGAATATTCTTATTCAGAACTATAAGCTTAAATGAATAATTCAGTTTTTTTTCATTACTCAATTACCTAAGTTGATTTAAATTAAAACATGACTGACTATTCTACTTTCAGCTTAAAAGATCTTTCCCTTTATTCTTTTGTGTGTGTGTGTGAGAGAGAGAGGGGGGGAGAGAGAGAGACAGACAGACAGACAGACAGAAAGGGAGATGAGAAACATCAACTCGTAGTTGCTCACTTTAGTGGTTCATTGATTGCTTCTCATACGTGCCTTGACTGGGGGAGGGGTGCTCCAGCTGAGCTAGTGATCCTTTGCTTAAGCCAGCAACCTTAGGGCTCAAGCCAGCTACCATAGGATTATGTCTCTGATCCCACACTCAAGCTGGTGACCTCGGGGTTTCAACCTGGGTCCTTAGTGTTCCAGGTCTGTGCTCTATACACTGCACCACCATCTGGTCAGGCTCACTTCATTCTTAACAGCGCAAAGTGAAGTGCTTCTTATGTCAGAGATATCTGTAAGTAGGAACCTAAGCAAAGCTGTCATGATAGACTGGGGTAAAAGAGATGGGTAGGAAGATGAGCCACAAGACCACTGGAATATAAATAATGGTTCACAAGATAAAAAATAATGACAAAATAAAGGCTGACAAAATATACAGATTTAGTAGATTTCAAGTTGAGGCAAATCTTCAAGACTGCATTTAAGATTCTTAATCAAGAGACATATACTGGCAAACTTTAAATCTCACCCCAATTCTCTGATGTGTTCTCTCCTAACATTGAGATAAACAGAATCACTTCAGAAACTCTATTTTTATATCTCTGCCCATAAAGGGAGTGTGCCATTTTTATACATGAGTAACTGTTTTTATTCCTTGAAAACCATATTATTGGAAATCTAGCTACACATTTTCTAAATTTTGACATAGCATTTTACATTTAAAATATTTAAATTTGTACCTAGGAGCTTGTGGAATAATCACCTGTTGTAAATTAAATATTTAAATGTGTTTTCTAAACTTGTAGGATTATCTCTTTTCTTGTCAAACAAAACTACTACCATTTACTTACCTCTCTCAGAATCTCCTATTTTCATATATACAGAAAACCATTTCTTGCTCATACACAACTATTCCATATTTTGCAACACTATACCTTTTCGCCTGCATCACCTTTGGGGCCACTCTCTCCAGCATCTCCCTAAAAGAGAGGAGGAAAAGCTATATATGTAAAATATATTGGTGATATTATACAAAAATATTTTCCATTATTTTAAGTTTCTTTTCATAATCACTACATATTATAATCTGCTGAAAGTGCTCTACAGAGCTAATGTTCTTTTTTTTAATTGACTTTTTTTTAGAGGGAGAGGAAGAGAGATAGACAGAAATATCACTATGTTTCTGTATGTGCCTTGACTGGGGATTGAACACGCAACCTCCGTGTATCAAGATGATGCTCTAACCAACCAAACTATCCAGCCATGGCTAGAGCTAATTAATGTTCTTTCACTTGAACAGCTGCTTGATATCACTGTCCAAATACATTTTATTATAATGAACATAGCTGAACAGTTTTAAACTACTCTATGATATTAAGAGGAAGTAGCAATTTCTCTGATTTCTAGTAGCTAGTAACTTATCCTGACACTTAAAGCCTCCCTAACTCTTTTCTCCTCTGCTCCTATCTCTACTGTAACAAAGACTTTCTGCTAACCATTCCCTGAATTAGCCACAGGGCTCACCACCTCTCTGTGCGTTCCTGCCACCTGGACCCCCGACTTCTCCTTTCCCTTTGATCTGTATACATCTTACTCCTGTCTTCAAGCCCACCTCAAATCTCCAGGTCCTCAGAGTGCATGAGCCAGCCCTCAAAACCTGTGCCCTTAATATTTGATTTATCTGTACTTTCATGATTTGCATTTGCAAAATAAATGTTTTATATTTATTAAACATGCTTTTTAAAAATCATAAATTGGGGAGTTTACGTTTCCTAGATTTCCTATGTCCATTCCTTCACTAACATCTCCTTTCTACCCTCAAAGCAATGAATTAGAAAAGAAAAAGTCATTTGTTTATCACTTATGCTTTGCTTCCTTAAATTCTGGATTCTTTAGTCTTGTACGTAGCATGTTCTGGTGGAAACATCATGAACTGGGAGCCAGAGAGGCCGAGCCCAGCTCCAGCGCCTACTGGGCAAAGGAAGTTTTCTATGCATCATAATCTTCATGAGTAACGTGAGGGCAAGAATACTTTATGGGGACGTAAGAAATAAACAATATACTGTGTGTAAAGCAACTAGGACCTTATCTGACACACTGGCTGTTAATGATGGCTGCTAGCAACAACATTACTTTACTGTTCTTATAGTCCATAAGTTGGAATGCCCTTTTGTCTAGCTTCATAAGAGGTCACTTAAAAATATCTTTAAAATAAGAAACTCTTGGTAACTGTGTCCCTAGGAGAAGAATGGTGATAAGGAAAGATGTTCTTTTCTATTTTCTTTTCTTGTTTCATGAGCATGAAGCTAACCTGCTCAGGCCTTTGTCTCCGGGGACGGACACCCCACTGCAGCCTGGCAGCCTGAGCCGCTGTATCTGAGGATCCGGGCGATGCTGGCACTGCCCTCTCCCTCCTTGCTGTCTGCACAAAAGTGTCATCTGGCGACTAATTAATTTCAAGTTAATTACCATGAACTGGTTGGATGCCAAGTATATGTACATAATCTGTTATGAGGGACCTTTGAATAGGCAGCCTGGCAGCTTACTCTAAGAAAGAAATTGTTTGGAAATCCCTTTATTAAAAAACAGAACAAAGGAAGCAAGCTTTCTTATTGGGAAAACTGGCTCGGAGGAGTCATGAAACAAAGGGTCTGACTGTCCCCTCTGTTATGCTCCCCTTCCATTGAAATAAATGTCTTTTTTCTGTTTCACAAGGCCAAAAATTACATTATATTCAAGAAGCTTTCAGGATCTTTAGAGGTACTTCTTCTGGGATCAGAGGTGATAATACTGATTTGCCAGAGAGATCAAATCACTCATGAAGAGCATTATGTAGTATCTTGGAAGTTTCAGATATTACATTTCTCAAAAATTATTAAATAGCATGAGAATCAGGAAAATTAGGACTAAAATATGCACTGAGAGTCTAAAACGAATCAGGACATGCCCAAAGGTAGTGAGGAAGGACGGGTAAGAGAGATGTAACACATGGCACTCTTTTTGTTTGTTTGTTTCTCTTTTTTTTTTTACAGGAATTCTTTGTGGGGTAACTCTCAGTATATCTGCTATGGCAAACATCTGTATCCCCTTAACTTAGTGACGGAAGAAGCAGCAGAGAGATGAGACACTTGGAAAGGACGGCAGTGGCACTAGCAGGTAGGGTGAACAGAAATTCTGCAGGCCCAGGAAGTTTTGAAAGTCATTTAAAATCCAAAGACAGAATGTTTAAATTTGCTCTTTTTTCCTCCATTTCTTTAAACCTTTTAAAAACTTCTATCCATACTTAAGAATTACACTATTTTCTCTTTTCATTGATTAAGTTAGAAACAAACAAATAAAAAAAAGTCATTATATCTATAACTATATATCTGTATCTAAATCTGTCTGTCTGTCCATACTTATACACAGTTCAGTTTGGTACCTCTTTGTGGGGAAAAGATATAAATGTAGGCAGAATAATTCTCACCTTCTCTCCTCGTTCTCCAGGTGCTCCCTGGGTAAAATAACAAAGATTGAGTGAAATGTTAAATTATAGAACACTCAAGGAACCAATACCAAACAAAATCAGATATTGAACATAGTAATCATATGTGATCTTTATATATTTTTTGGCAATATATATCATTGTTATATAAAAACAAACGGTACGAGTTTTCTGGAGAATTGAATATGGATATCAATATCAAATAAAATCTTAAGTCTTTGCTTTTAGAGGACTAAAGAAGGATATTTAAGATTATCATCCTTAAACTGGCTTTTGAGTCCTTAAGGAGAATGATGTGGTGGTAATTTAAGGTCTTGGGCAGTTTCTTAGGCTCGGAGTTTGTGTTTTGCCCCAACTCTGAATCAGTAAGGTGGGCTAGCACACACTTCCATGAAGTCTTGATTTAAAGCAGCTTCTGATGCATGGATTATTTCAGGGGTTCAGATTCCCCAATCTGTGTAGTTCCCCAGTCTGTCTTCCACCTTCCCCTCGTATGACCGTATATACAGTCCTGAACTTGGACCCCTTCACAATGTCTTAAATCGCTTTAACCTATTGGTAAGCAGCATGCTCCAAATCAGGTGTATTTTTAAAAGCACTAGAATGGAAGAATCAAAGTAAGTGTAGAAGAATGTCTTCTCTCAAAATGATGACCCAGTCAGTGTGAGGACTAAACCGAAACACTGTGCTCTGCAGAGAATCTCATGTCCACTTCACCTGGGAAGAGACAAAGGGTGGCGTGGGAGAACTCTAGAGTAAATTATACATATTACGATAATATTCCTTTTACAAAAAGCGTAAGTGCTGCCATGAGATTAATTGCTTAAAAAATGGTTTAAGGTGATTGTTGTGTTTTTAAAAATAATAACCCACTTCAGAAGTCAGTTTGGAGGCAAGGCTCTTTTCCTTTGCTGGAAGTCAGCCTGACCGTTTCTGAATTTCTGGCTACCTTTCAGTGCTCGTCTTCCATCCTGAGGGTCGCTAGGCAACCGAAGAATAGCCCTGAGAACGTGCATTAAGCATTACTTCTATCACTTGGCTTTTTAGCAGGGTACAAGAGAAGGGAAAGACAGGAGAATGGCTATAGTTTCAGAAGGAATATTTTCTTTCCTCTCCTACGGGACAAGGGACAGGTCTACACATTTTAGGTTCATTTTAGGCGTATGTCAATAGCAATGTGATCTGTAAAATCAGCTGACAGGCATCTGTGGGTATGGATAAACACCAGCACAGCTGACAGGATTAGACATTAGTTTTGTACTTCAAGGGATGTTCACTCATCAAAGGATTTGGGATTTGTCTGCCTGTTTGGTTTAAACTAAACTGTCACCAATCTTTTTTATATTTAACAGATTCATTTGTTCTTCAAAAAACAAAGAATACATGCAATCCAAAAAAAAAAAATCATCTTCATTACATTTTTTCCCTATTTAGTAATTGACTATATCCAGTTTTAGATTTTAAACACCACATCTTTATTCTGCTCTTCATTTGATTACTGGTTATGTTGTATAAGGGCTAGAGGCAGCCAGATCTTCAAGAAAAGCCATAGTGGCACTGTGAATAGAATCTTTAGTAATTTGTGTAAATAGTATGCAAATTTTAGGCAGTATAGACATGGCCTATGTTTTAATATAGTCATATTAACTGGCAAATGACAACATCATATTTGAAACATGGGCTTTCTCTACAAAAATATAGGTTTTAGACGATCATGTCCTGCATTTATAATGCTAACAAGAATCACAAACATAATTTATTCATTAGTCACAAAGTTCTGTACAGCAGCATATTATCCAGGGGTCCCCAAACTAAGGCATGTGGGCTGCATGCAGACCCCTGAGGCCATTTATACGGCCCCTGCCGCACTTCCGGAAGGGGCACCTCTTCCATTGGTGGTCAGTGAGAGGAGCACTGTATGTGGCAGCACCGCAAAGCGTGGCGTTGCTCACGTACAGTACTACTTCCTGTGACATGGGACGTACGCGTCATATCACTTGTTAGGGCTAGCAGTGACAAATATGAAACCAGATATTGGCCATCTCATTAGCCAAAAGCAGGCCCATAGTTCCCATTGAAATACTGGTCAGTTTGTTGATTTAAATTTACTTGTTCTTTATTTAAATATTGTATTTGTTCCCATTTTGTTTTTTTACTTTAAAATAAGATATGTGCAGTGTGCATAGGGATTTGTTCATAGTTTTTTTTATAGTCTGGCCCTCCAACAGTCTGAGGGACAGTGAAGTGGCCCCCTGTGTAAAAGGTTTGGGGACCACTGTACTATACTATTGATAAAAAATTCTATCCAGGTAAAACCAATGGGATATTAAAAAAATTTTAACAGCTTACAATTTCATGAAAACGCACATTTCAAATGATTCTGCTTGGTTTTATTTGTACTAACCTTTGGCCCTGGGATTCCGTCCTGTCCCACTTCTCCAGGCAACCCGGGCTCACCCTCAAAATAAAAAATAGATACTATTAAATAAAATAGACAGTACATTATATATAGATCATTAGGAGATATGGCCATCTAATAATGCTTCAAAAGTAGATAGAAAGTAAGTGTCTACTAGTATAAATACAAGTTAGCCTATTTGGTTCAAAATTCCATGTGCTAGGGACTAAGAACAAAACAGAGCTAATTTCCTTTGTTTAATCTTTTCTCCTTTAAGAAAGCCGAAGCAACTTACCAATATGAAAGGAATATCTACCATTGTACTGGGTACATTCAGAGTTAAAGACAACTGAAAACATAAGACTCCCTTGATGGAGAACTTTTAAGTGATTCATCAGTTCAGGAAAATATAGATTAATTCATTATATCATTAGACTTAATCAGATGAGCATTTCCAAATATAAATCTTGAAGGACATACACATCTACTTATTTCACTTAGACATATCTGACATAAAAGTAAAATTGGCTTTGTTTTTCTCTTTCCAATTTTACTGTAAAATTAATTAAAGCAAAACATACAGACTTACAGCTCTCGTTGTCATTGTGAGTGACAGACATTGGGGAAAAAGATGATGGCTATTATGTTAGAAAGTGCTCCATTTCACAGAGATGATGATGTATGTCAGTCTTTCTAGACTCAGCCAGAAACTGTTTTCCAAGGAGGAGAGTGCCTTGAAAGGCCCAGAAGCAAAGGAGAGATACTCTGGCTCTCTGCTTCCATGTGGCTCCAACTTATAGCAACTAGAATTTCATTTTCATTTACAAACGTTCTCAATGCCCTTTACTATCTGCTCCAACTAATGAATGACTTTCTTCTTCTACTGAGGGTAGTAAAGTTGCTTCTTATTGATTAAAAAAAATCCCCAGATTTTATTATTAGATTAGCCACAGCAAACTTAGCTGATTTTTAAGCATGTTTTCTAAGTCACCTGGAAGTCAGGGATTGTACCATTTTAACATTTGTACTTTCAGCAAAAATATACATGAACATGTATAAAAATATGTACATTAATAATAATAGTAACATTTTAAGTACCAGGAACTTTACATTCATAAACTCAACTATCACAAATTTCTCTGAGGTAAGTACTAGTTTTATCTCTACTTAACAGATGAAGAAATTAAGATACAGAAAGGTTAAATAATTCTTTTCAGATTTACACAACACTAGCCAAGTTTTGAACTCTCATGATCTGGTGTAAGAGGTTGTGCTCTTAACGACATAATGCATTGCTGAATGAATGAAGGCATCTACAAATCAGGAGAGAGTAGATGATATTTGTATCCTCACTATTAATGGGTATATACTCCTCATTTGTAAATGTGCTTTCAGAATAAACAGAATCCTGAATTAAATATTACTTATAAAGATTATTTATGTACACCTATCAGATAAACTGAGAAATGCAAAGCTTACAGTGTCTTTCCAGAAGAGAAAAAATATTTTACTATTATACTGGATTATTATAATTGTGAAAGTCTTAACTACTGGAAGTTAAGAAATTCTGCTTCCTGTATCAAGTTACATTATAATGGTAACTCTTGCACTTTCCTTGGTAAAATGGCAAAACTGTTGACTTAAAATAATGATGGCCATTATAGGGAAATTTTGATAGGCCATTTGTAAATCACAAAGGGTAAGAACTTGGAGACAGAACCCATCCTGAAAGAGAACTATCATTTTACTGTGCAAGCAGAAAAAGAGCTATCAAGTCTGCTTTCTTCAAAAACTCTACAACAGGATGCACTAATGTCATAACTCATGGTTGAATGCAAATAAGAGATGCTGCCAGGGAACAATACAAACTTTGTTTAGATTTTCAAAGAATAACCATGGTAGCCAGAATAATAATAAAAAATGGTTAAGCCTTTGGAACCAGACAAAATACATGCTGAGACTTTGAAGCAAGGAAGAGAAACATTGCTTAGGTATCTGCATAACATCTTCCTAAATATATGAACATCGAGGGACTAAAATTTGATCTTTTTATTTTATACATTGTTAAAATAATCTTTAATATAAAAGGAAATACAAAAACAAAAAAACTACACCTATAATCCTGTTACTCTCTAATAACTGTTTTTATTTTGTCCTGTTTCCTTCTAGTCTTTAATATGTATGCTTACATATTTTGAAGGAATTTGTAAGCTGATAACATAGTCTGATATTTTTTATTATTTTATACCACGCATTTGTTTTCACACATTATTTATGATTGTCTTGTGCATAGTTTAATTATCATCTATTAAAGTTAGGTCTGATCACTGTTTAATCTGTCCCAAATTTTTGAATACTTAGGTCATTTCCAATTTTTGCTATTAAAGATAAACTAAAATAAACACCTTTGCAAATATTTATTAAAGATAAACTAAAATAAACACCTCTGCAAATATTTTTTAAATTTCATTTATTTATTGATTTTTAGAGAGAGTGGAAGAGAGAGAGACATTGATTTGTTATTCCACTTATTTATGCATTCATTGGTTGATTCTTATATGTCCTGACTAGGAATTGAAGCTGCAACTTTGGTATACAGTATTGGAACAACGCTCTAACCAATTGAGATACACAGCCAGGGCATTCTGCAAATGTTTCTTAATTGCTTTCCAAAAGGGCTCTGAGTTTTATCTTCTTATATAAGCACCTATTCTGTGCTACTTTTTCACAATTTCATTAGCACAGGATATGGAGGAGAAAGAATTATTAGATGATGGCCTCATGGCCAACTATTTACTTGGGCAAGAAAAAAAATACAAATAAACATCTCAATCAGCATCTCACATCAGTCATTCCATGGCTGAGTAGGAGAGGGCATGGCTTTGCTCTAGACCAGGGGTAGTCAACCTTTTTATACCTACCGCGCACTTTTGTATCTCTGTTAGTAGTAAAATTTTCTAACCGCCCACTGGTTCCACAGTAGTAGTGATTTAAAAAAGGGAACTAACTTTACTTTATAAAATTTATAAAGCAGAGTTATAGCAAGTTAAAGCATACAATAATAATTACTTACCAAGTACTTTATGTTGGATTTTCACTAAGTTTGGCAGAATAAATCTTTATAAAACAATTTACTACAGTTAAATCTATCTTTTTATTTATACTTTGGTTGCTCTGCTACCGCCCATCATGAAAGCTGGAATGCCCACTAGGGGGTGGTAGGGACCAGGTTGACTACCACTGCTCTAGATGCTGGCATCTAGTAGAAACCATCTCTAGAAACCATTTCCTCTCTAGCTGTAATGGTAACATAGCACATTGTTCTCTAGAGGTATCAAACCTGCCATGTGACAAATCTATAGGGCTATAAAGAATTGTCCTTTGAATATGATTTCTTCTTATATACAGTTTCAGTAGGACCTGTGAGTGCTTAGGTTTTCTGAAGATAATAGGATCAAAGCTTCATGCATTGCTTTTGTCTTCAGAACAGGTATCACAGCCATACTTTCAACATTGCAGTAAGTTTGATCTTGAAGGCATTCAGGACATTCTGACATTCTAATTTTGTTCCAGTTTGAAATGTGTTATCATACCTCTTGTCTTAAATTAACTACACATTCAACATCTCTTACCATTGGAGCTTCAAGAGCAACTCCACTCATGCAGGGCTCTCATCTCTGACATAATGTGCCTGAATATCTTGTTCTCACCAAATTCTTATTTGCTATGATATATGTACTCTAAAGCTGCCATATGTATTACATACAGCAAAGTTTTCTGTGACTATTTTAATAAGCACAAAAGAGAGTTTACTGTTGCTCAGCTTTATATCTATCTCTTGCAAGGTTAAATATTTTTCATGTGTTTATAACTTAAATACATATCTCACAAAATTTTAAAGCTGAAAAGTAAATAAGCTGTTTCCTGAGTGAATCAAGGGAGGATAGAATCAAGAAGGAAAGAATGACTCATAGAATTTTACCTTTCTAATAAATTATATCAAGAAAAATACCAAAAATTTATGTGAAACTAAAAAAGAACACAAATAGCCTCAGCAATCTTGAAAAGGAAGAATAAAGTTGGAGGTATCACGCTTCCTAATTTGAAGTTATACTGGAAGGCCATTGTACTCAAAACAGCCTGGTACTGGCATAAGAACAAGCATATAGATCAATGGAACAGAACAGAGAACCCAGAAATAAACCTTTATGGACAACTGATATTTGACAAAGGAGGTAAGAGCATACAATGGAGTAAAGACAGCCTCTTTAACAAATGGTGTTGGGAAAACTGGACATCTAACTGCAAAAAAATGAAACTAGACCACCAATTTACACCATTCACAAAAATAAACTCAAAATGGATAAAAGACTTAAATGTAAGCTGTGAAACCATAACCATCTTAGAAAAAAACATAGGCAGTAAGCTCGCCGGCATCTCTCACAGCAATATATTTTCTGATTTATCTCCAAAGGCAAGTAAAATAAAAGACAGGATAAACAAATGAACTATATGAAACTAAAAAGCTTTTGCACAGTTAAAGACAATAAGAACAGAATAAAAAGACAACTACACAATGGGAGAACATATTCGACAATATGTCTGATAAGGGGTTAATAACCAAAATTTATAAAGAACTTATAAAACTCAACACCAGGAAGACAAACAATCCAATCAAAAAATGGGAAAAAGAAATGAATAGACACTTCTCCAAAGGGGACATACAGATGGCCAATAGGCATATGAAAAAATGCTAAACATCACTAATCATTAGAGAAATGCAAATTAAAACCACAATGAGATATCACCTCACACCAGTCAGAATAGCGCTCATCAACAAAACAACACAGAATAAATGTTGGCGAGGATGTGGAGAAAAAGGAACCCTACTGCATTGCTGGTGGGAATGCAGACTGGTGCAGCCACTATGGAAAACAGTATGGAGATTCCTCAAAAAATTAAAAATCGAACTGCCTTTTGACCCAGCTATCCCACTTTTAGGAATATACCCCAAGAACACCATAGCACTGTTTCAAAAGGAGAAATGTACCCCCATGTATATAGCAGCATTGTTCACAATAGCGAAGATATGGAAACAGCCTAAGTGTTCATCAGTGGACGAGTGGATTAAAAAGCTTTGGTGCATATATACTATGGAATACTACTCAGCCATAAGAAATTATGACATCGGATCATTTACAACATGGATGGACTTTAATAACATTATACTGAGCGAAATAAGTAAATCAGAAAAAACTAAGAACTATATGATTCCATACATAGGTGGGACATAAAAATGAGACTCAGAGACATGGACAAGAGGGTGATGGTTATGGGGGGGAAGGGAGGGGAGAGAGGAGGGGCACAAAGTAAACCAGATAGAAGGTGTCGGAAAAAAATTTGACTTTGGGTGATGGGTATGCAACATAATCAAATGTCAAAATTACCTGGAGATGTTTTCTCTGAACATATGTACCCTGATTTATCAATGTCACAGTCATGGAGCATTCTCTTATTACACAAACTTAGTTTCCCAGGTTGTTAGAAAGTAATGTTAAAGATAAAATGCTGTACAACTCTGAGGACCAAGGTCAAATTATAGGATACTGGAAGGCATTAATTCACAAAATTTAGTGAAAATTTACTACATGTTCAACTCTTGGTTATTCTTGGTATATAAAGATAAAACAGATATGGCACACGTCAGTGCCTAAAGGGCTTATTTTTGAGTGAGAAAAAAAGATATACACAAAAATAACTTGATGGCATCTAATTAAAGTCATAAAACCATTGCTTTAAACAAATTTTTCTTATACTATATACTTAAAGTAAAAAGGAATAATAAATAGAAACCAATGGTAAGTCTTAATGAAGAATGAACCATATATCATATATTGTATTCATATTTTCTGATATATGAGTACCATATATAATTATCATGAGGCCTGTTCAAAGTTGTAATATTACATTGCTACATAATATAGTACAAATGTACATATGTAGAAAAATATATTGGAAAATTACAGACAAAAAAAGGGAATTAGGTTTTTTGTGTTTGGAGAGCTAGTCTTGTTGGTTGGGTAATCTATCCATCTATTTCTGAATGCACTTCACAGTCACAAGTTCTGAAGGACACTCTAAAGACAGAGTAAAGAAAGATGGCAGCTAACTCCTTAACTGCAGGTCTGATGGGTTTTCTCTACTCTACCTTATCTTCTCAGGCTCTTCCCACTGTGTTACTCCCAAAAAACAATTTGCGTATTCAAGCTAAAAATAAGTTGGACTGACTTTTAAGAAGAATGGTTTGCTGCTTTCTTTTCTTTTTTTTCCTCTTTCTTTATTTTTTAAACCAAACACTCTTTAGAACCCTAATGTAAAACATCACTGAAGGATTTACAATTATTTCAGGTACTGCTATTTAGAGACAACTTGGAAGATACTTAAAGATAGAAAGGAATGCCGTTTTCCTATGAAACTGAGTGCCAAACGGAGCTGGGTTATTTAGCAGTAATATTGCTCGCCATCACTCAATCCCAATTGTTTTTCATTCTGGCAATAAAAATGAGTCATAGCTTAAAAATTTTTAGCATAATATAATTTTACATTCACTTGTCAAAAACAGATTTGTTTTCTTTATGTACTGCATTTTCTGAAAGAACTCATCCACACAAAAGAGAAAAATATAAACTACAGGGCACACAGACCAGCAGTGGATGGAGTGTGCTCATGACATCAGCCTTAAGGTTTGTCCTACCTCTGGAGTTGGTGGCGTTGGCACATATGTGCAATAAAACAAAGACTGAAAATGGGCAGTGAGGTCATTGCTCCCTCTAACACACTGGTGTGTGGCAGCTGTCTTCCCGACAGTGACAGAACATTCACAGATCTCAGTGACTTGAGTGGTGAGCAGGTCTGGCCTTTAGTCATTCTTCTCTGTCCACAGGCAATCATGGGGGAGAGGAGCTGTACCTTTAAAGAGCTTCAGGGCCTTGGAGGCTTTGGCAGCAATTGGATAGAGAACACTTAGTAGAAGAGGATTCTTTAAAAGTGAGGTGCTCAGCAGGGACTTCAGATAAAACCTTTTGGGGAAGAGTTAGGAAAATGGGGTTTCTGCTCTCCATTCACATGTATGCTCTCTCTCTAATCTGGTTTTTCACTCTAGTCTCCTCATAAATGAGTATGAATGCGAGCTTGGGTGGACGGGGGAGGTACAACATATTTTACCTTAAAATTTATAGAAATGTAGCATTTTGCCACACAATAATACAAAATAAGAATCTAAGCCCCAACTTTCAAGTGTAATGAATACTCTAGAACAGGGGTCCCTAAATTACGGCCCGCGGGCCGCATGCGGCCCCCTGAGGCCATTCATCCGGCCCCCACTGCACTTCCGGAAGGGGCACCTCTTTCATTGGTGGTCAGTGAGAGGAGCATATTGACCATCTCATTAGCCAAAAGCAGGCCCATAGTTCCCCTTGAAATACTGGTCAGTTTGTTGATTTAAATTTACTTGTTATTTTAAATATTGTATTTGTTACCGTTTTCTTTTTTTACTTTAAAATTAGATATGTGCAGTGTGCATAGGGATTTTTTTATAGTTTTTTTTTATAGTCCGGCCCTCCAACGGTCTGAGGGACAGTGAACTGGCCCCCTGTGTAAAAAGTTTGGGGACCCCTGCTCTAGAAGAATCTTTGGTCTTTTTGACACTCCTGCACACATCTGTGAACTCCCAGGGACACCCCCCCCCCAGCTTAAGACCTAATGTAAGGGAGATCCAGTTGACACTAATAACATATATTTTAGCTCCACCATTTTAAAAAATAAGTTTATGTGGGTTAGCCTGCTAAACTATTTATCCTTGGATACAAGGTCTTTTATATATGTCATCTATACATACTTTGACTCTAAAACACAGCCCACTTGAATATTGGAGATATACAAATGTCCCTGCATTACAGGAGGGGTCACGGAATCCCTCCAGGGCCACCCCTCCCGGTGCCCATGGCCTTCATTTATTTTCACTGTTGCAACACTTACCAACTAAGGTATAATTTTTTGTACCTTTTTTGTTTCCCTCACTATGACTGCCAGATTTGGGAAATTAAAATACAAAATACCCAGTTAAAAATAAATTTTAGATAAACAAATAATTTTTTAATAAAGTCTATCCCAAACATTAAATGGGACACAGTCATATTAAAATTATGTTTTTTTAATCTGAAATTCAAATTTAATTGTCATTTTATATTTTATTTGGTGACTCTTTCCCATCCCCATCCCCTCACCAGCACTAGAATAGAAACTTTATCTATTTGCTCACTTTTCTTTGCTTAGTGCTTATAAACTATTCCTGAACACAGTCATTGCTCAGGACACAAATGGTGGAGGAGAGAGTAAATACAGGAGATGCAAACACATTAAACCCACATGAAGATGTTAAGCGCTTAGAACTCTTTCAGGACCGGAAACTGGAAAAGACCTGTACCCAGGGTGGCAGGAGATGGCTCTTTGTCTCAGTTACAGCAGGACCCGGGGAAAAAGAGGACTGGTCTCAACTCAGCAGCGACACCGTCAAGCACGCAGGCTCACTGAAATATTAATATTGGGCCCTGGCCGGTTGGCTCAGCGGTAGAGCGTCGGCCTGGCGTGCAGGGGACCCGGGTTCGATTCCCAGCCAGGGCACATAGGAGAAGCGCCCATTTGCTTCTCCACCCCCCCCCTCCTTCCTCTCTGTCTCTCTCTCCCCCCCCCCCCCCCCCCCCCCCCCCGCAGCCAAGGCTCCATTGGAGCAAAGATGGCGCCCGGGCGCTGGGGATGGCTCCTTGGCCCCTGCCCCAGGCGCTAGAGTGGCTCTGGTCTTGGCAGAGCGACGCAGCGGAGGGGCAGAGCGTCGCCCCAGGTGGGCGTGCCGGGTGGATCCCGGTCGGGCGCATGCGGGAGTCTGTCTGACTGTCTCTCCCAGTTTCCAGCTTTAGAAAAATACAAAAAAAAAAAAAAAAAAATTGAAGAACAGAGAAAGAGCACAGGGTATGAGCTTCTGTGGGGCTCAGCTTTCCCTCTATGCAGTGGGTGGGGGACAATCACATGCTTCTTTTCTCCCAGCTCTGAAGGATTCAACGCTGCTGAAGTCCCAGTTTCTTAGGCTGTGGGAGTCCAAGACCTGCTCTCCAGGCCCCTGTTTGAGGACCTGCATCTGTACATGTCACCTCTGTTTTGCCCCCGAGCAATTCAGACATGACAGTCAGTCAGTTGCCTGGAGAATTCCACTCTCCCCACGCCTTTTGTGAGTTCGGGATGGGATAGCCGGTGTCCTCGGAAGGTGTCACGTCGCAAGCATGCCCTCCTTCCTCATCTCGCCGGCTTCTCCTTTCTACCCGTCCCATCTCAATGGCTTCCCTCCTTCCTGTCTTCCTCGACTATCCTGGGAGTTCAGTTTTACTCTCTCTTATGTGGAGCAATTCAATAGTTTGAAAAAGCTTCTTCTTGCATACCCACCTCCTAATTCTTTTTCTGCTTCTTTCCTGGAGGCAGCGGAGGCTCTGTGACACACTGAAGGGAAACCAGAAAACCCACAGCCTGGGCGGCGAGGGCTGGTCGTGCGTCAGAGCTGGGCTAGCCCTTCGGAAGACTTGGTTTCTTTAATCAGCAAACTGCAGCCCTAAAATTAGAACCTCTTCATCCACATTGGTAATGTAAATACTAATGAGCAGAAAAGTAGACGGATCAGCTAGGAACTTAATAAAAGTACTCCATTTCAGATAATGTACTGAATTAGGGCTTAAGCTGATTAAAGTAAAAACTAAACTAAACCTCACAATCAAGCCTTCATTATAATTTTTTTTAAAGTATAAAATGTCCAAAAGCGTAAAATAAGAAAACATGATAGCTGTATCAATAATATTACAGTATGGACTATTTCAGAAATAAGACTACTGGTTAGCTTTTTATTTTAGTTGTCTGTACTATTACTGTAGACAGAACTGTAAAAACTAGAATTTGAACACAGAAATTCAAATGCAAAGCAAGAGTAAGAATTTAGGGGTCATAGAAAGTAACTGAGTTGAGTTTATTTGGGTAAAATTGATACAAAAGAACAGAATTATCTGCTGTGAGCACACCCTAAAATGTAAAGGTCTGGGTAGTCGTACATGGATAAGCCCATGCACTGCACAATGCTAATGTCCTCCCTTCTGTCCCCGCCCAGCTCTCTGTGTCCCCCAGGAAGACCCTCGGGGGCAGCGTGCAAACGTACAGCCTGCAAGCTCCACCCGCAGGTCCCCACTGATAACTGCTCCTGGGTCCCCCAGGGTAGGAGCACTCCCCCAGCTGTGTGGTCCGCACTTGGGAACACAGACCTGGGGGTGAGGCCAACACAGGCACTGGAAGCAGACTCAGGACAGCTGAGGGAGGAATTCCTGCACTCTGGGGACCCGGAGTGTGATCAGAGGGGAAGACTGAGCACATCTCCTCGGCCCACGGACTGCTCACCTGTGGGAAGGGTTACACTCCCAGAGGGACAACGGAGGCTGGACGAGGAGCCCCAAGTGCTGAGGTCTAAGGAGAACAACATCCAGTACTCCCTTTTTAAATAACTTAGGAAGGTCCAAAAGTTGGCAAAAATCGGCCAGAGAGCATGACGCCACAGAGGGCACTCTTTTCTGCATACAAAAAAAAAAAAAATTCTGTTTATACTCTCATGGAAAAAAATAAAAAGAACAAAGACGTGTTTAGAAAGACAAAGTGTCTAAATGGATGAAGGGGTGGGGTATGTGATGTGTGTTTGTTAGAGCTGGGTTAAACCACATACTACACCAGGGGTCCCTAAAGTTTTTACACAGGGGGCCAGTTCACTGTCCCTCAGACCATTGGAGGGCCGGACTATAAAAAAAAACTATGAACAAATCCCTATGCACACTGCACATATCTTATTTTAAAGTAAAACAAACAAAAAACAAAAAACAAAAACAGGAACAAATACAATATTTAAAATAAAGAACAAGTAAATTTAAATCAACAAACTGACCAGTATTTCAATGGGAACTATGGGCCTGCTTTTGGCTAATGGGATGGTCAATGTGCTCCTCTCTCTGACCACCAATGAAAGAGATGCCCCTTCCGGAAGTGCAGTGGGGTCCAGATAAATGGCCCCAGGGGGCCACATGCGGCCTGCGGGCTGTAGTTTGGGGACCCCTGTACTACACAGTGGTTCAGCTCCTTGTGTTGCACAGACCTCTTAGTGAGATGATCTGTGTTTACTGCAACTTTCCACGGGACTGGGGCCGCTCGAAAAGAACCTGCAGTGGCAGTAGCTAATCACCATCTGACATTTCTCCAGGGAGGACCAGGCTGAGGGAGAGGCCATGGCCCACTGTGTATCCAACTAGAAAGGGACTCAGCAGTTTTGCTGGCTGTTTGGGGAAAGACATCCATCCACTCCCTGGAGGTAGAGGGGAAAGGATGAAGACCCAGGAATGATTGGCAGCCCCTGAACCACCAGAACAGGAACTGGGGGGAAGGCAGCAACGTGGAGACAGTGTGAGGACATAAAAGAACCGGCGTCCACAGGGACGACACTTAGCTGGCAAGCAAAGTAAAGCAGAAGTCTGCGTTAGTGCAGGATTTTCAAGTTACATGAGCAATAAGTACCTCCATTTTAAAAGATTTCTTCGGGATTCTATGACTAGCAACATAATGTCCCCTTAATACTGTGTCCATCCTTAAATTCAAAATACCCACTTAATTTTTTTTCCTATAGTTCTTAATAAATCTATGAATGTTTTGGATGATAAATTATTTTTTTCTTTTGAGAAGAAACCATGCCTAATTATTAATGGAAATGTGAGATGGTTATGTCCAACTGGAAAAGTTCTAAAGATCAGTGAAGAGAAGTATAAAGAGACATTCACTTACACACCCAGGAGGTTTCTGAGTTCATGGAGTTATTAATGTCTCCAGTTTACAGAGGAAAATGGCCTGTTCTTATGTAATAATATATTTAAACAAACAACTATATTTATTACTTCCTTTATTTTTTTCTGATTAAATTTGAGGTAACTACTATGATCTTTGTTTGAAAAACGGAAAAACTGGCCCTGGCTGGTTGGTTCAGTGGTAGAGTGTCGACTCAGCATGTGGAACTTCCGGATTCAATTCCCAGTCAGGGCACACAGGAGAAGCAACCATCTGTTTCTCCCCCCTTCTCCTCCCCCTTTTCTCTCTTTTCCTCCCACAGCCATGGCTCAATTGGTTCTAATACACTGGCCCTGGGTGCTCAAGATGGCTCTTTGGAGCCTCTGCCTCAGGTGCTAAAAATAGCTTGGTTGTGAGCATTGGCTCAGATAGCCAGAACATTAGTCCCAGATGGGGAATGCCAGGTGGATCTTGGTCGAGCACATGTGGGAGTCTGTTTCTGTATTTCCCTTCCTCTCACATTGAAAGAAAGAAAGAAAGAAAGAAAGAAAGAAAGAAAGAAAGAAAGAAAGAAGAAAGAAAGAAAGAAAGAAAGAAAAGAAAAAAGAAGAAAGAAAAGAGAAAGAAGAAAAATATTTTAGTGGTCAGAAACTTGGAGAAAAGTTAGTCTATGATGTATATACAAATCCTATAGTGGTTGCTAATTTGGCATTTTAAAAACAGAATTCTAAGATCAAGGTTGCCTGCAATTTAATTGGTAAGGGTTGCAACATAGTGATGATTTCTCTCCCCCTTGCCAAATGCTGGTTACCTTTTAAGTTCCCCTAAAATCATCTCCTCAGGGAAGCATTCCTTGACCTTTTGCTTCAGGCCAGGCTGCTCTGTGCTTCTCCCCTACAGTACCTGCCTGTAATTTAACAGATTTTAGTGTGACTGTTCACTTAATGTCCATAGCCTCAACTGGCTGGAAATCCATGAGGGCAGAGACAGAGTTAATACTAGTGCTCACGTGGTGCCTATCCTCAGGAGTTAGAGCTAACAGATAATTAAAGAAGTCAATGAGTGAATCAATGGACACATTTAAAGAAAGTTTTAAAAAGAAGTTTGAGAATTCTGTATGCAATTTAATCAGATCTAGTAAACTAGTATTTTTGTGAGCCCTTCTACAATACACAGTGTCCCTTCAGTTAAAATGGACACTAAGTGGGCTGGATGTCCTAATGCATCTGGACACAGCTGCTTTGTCCTTTCCTTGTTTTGCAACAGCCTGCAAGCAGCGTCCCTTCCTCTTGTCCCCCTCACCCCACCTATCCCCTTCCCTCAGCTTTTGATTCTCCCCTTTCCCAATATTTTCATTTAGCAGAATGATAACTGGTATCAAATTTTATAGTAACGCAACTAAACAAAATCAGGGAAAAGTGGTTTTTAAAAAAATCTTACTATCATTGTTTTACTTCAAGCCAGCATGAAATTGCCCCTCTCAACTAAGCTTTTATTTCTCTCTAAAGGTACTTTAAAAAGTCTCTTTAAGAGTTAACTTATATTATAAAAATGCCTCAGAGCATATGAATCACATTCGAGGATGAAGTGATTTGATTATATGAAATATCCTATAGAAGACAAAAATGATGTTTCAGAAGGAAGAATACATCAATTGTTATACATAGTGACTGGAGAAAAAAGCCATGTATTCTTAGACTTTTATTGTACACACTTGTTAAATTCAAAAGACAGACAAATACATTTTAAAAAAATTAATTTTTAACTTTAACCTGCAACAGAACTAAATTGCTGTAAGATAATTTCCCTGAGCTATTAATTAATCTGGAATCAGACATCAGTCACTTTATTTAACTCTAAAAATTTTTATGTAAAGTCTAAAATTGAAAAGTCATAAATGGATTGGGTAATAGATCACTGGGTAAGTTCTGTTATAGGAAAACATTAAACTAACCAGAAAACAAACCAAATTCTAATATATTCAAATCCTTCAGGAATTTAATTTAGACTGTTTAATGACAGAGTCAAGGTAGCCAAAGAAAAGAGTGTACTTAGTGGTTTCAATAAGTAAGTCAAGAATAAAAAAATATTGAAGCTCATGCATAGCCCACTGTATAGACTTGAATAACAGCTTGACCTTTGAAAGTCTGAAAGCTTCAATTTATCTGCTCTCTAAATATACTTACAGTAAAAATGCCATTAGAAGTATGCTGTGAGGATGAATGTCAGTGAAGAACTGTGAGACTCATGGATAAGAGATGAAAAGGAACTCTAAATATCATAACCATAAACTAATTAAAATTTAATGTGACTTAAAAATCACATTGCTATCTGGGATAGATTCATAGACGATGCACTAATAGCAATTTTTAACATATTTTATTTGGGAGTCTTAAGAATAATAAATTCTAGGAAACATTTGAAAAATACATGAAACAAGATCACCTGATATTTCTCTTTTGCTTTGGAAACAATCTCTATGATTCTGGGACTTTAGAAAAATTCTAACTTGCTTAGACAAAAATCATTTGTTTTTAATCTTGAAAGTCTTTAACACTGTTTTCATAGTAACAAAGAAACAAGGATGTGAACTAAGAGATACACAAATTAGACATCTATTGTACCCTGTGTCTCTCCCTAGACCCTAGTCTTGGGCACTGACTGCTACTCAAATAAATTGTCACAATGATGATTTGTTTATGGATGCCAAAAAATGTGAAAATGTAGAAAGAGTAGAAAAATATAGGCTTCTAATAATACCAATTAAATGTTGAAATTTTAAAAGTTCTGACATGTATGTTGTAGACAGCAATTTATTTTCTCAAAGGATGCTTCAGTTTAAAAAAGGCCCACCACCAAATTATTTTTAAAAGCCCATACACTTGTGCAGTATATTTAAGAAGTGTTTAATTAACAAATATTCAGGTGTACATTTCTGTGTATGTGTGTAGGGGACATTAAGGAATACAAATAAAATTTTAATTATACCTATGCCAACAAGATCTATTTATGAGAATTACAAAAATTTTTATGTCCAATACTATTATCCAGAGAAGAAGAAGACAACATGCCGTATTTTTAGGCGAGATGGTATTAAATCTGCTCTGTTTCAGCTATTTGTTAGAAACCAATCCAGATTATGGGAAAAACAACTTTCAGAACTGGGAACAGATGATGCTAGAAGCTGGCGGAACTGGGAATAAGACATGGGTGACTTTTTGTAGATACACAGTATCACTTAGGGATTTAGAGATAAGCTGGTACATCTTCTCTCATTTTACAGATGACCCCCCCTTGGCCCAGAGAGGAAAGGGCCTTCAACGGGCTGCACGGGAAGTGGAAGACCACAGAGTACCCGCTCCGGGACAGCGCGCTTGCGTCCCGCCTCCGTCTCCTCAGACGAAGGCTGAGCTTTCAAGTAGTTCAAGGTGTGCCTTTTTCTTTCCCAAATCCATCGTACTTACACCCCACTACCTAGTGTGTGGTGGGGGGAGGGGGGACCAGGGAACAGAGAAGCATTTTATATTTATATTTAGATATTATATTTATTTTATATATTATATTTACATGTAACCTTGTCTATTCATCTTCTCCTTACCATGAAGTCACTGGCTTCTGCTGCCTCCTTGAGAGTAAGCCTGGGCCTCATTTGCTGAAACTCCTGAAGTGTGATACTATTATTATGTATAGATAATTGATAACTACTATATTATGTTCCTTTAGCAATGTCCTCTAGTTGATACTGCAAAGCCTGCATTTGCATTTAACACTCGAGCCTTAGAAACATTCTGTAACTTGCCCAGTGGAGGACGGGAGCTTGAAGCATCCTCTCTGTGCAGCAGAGTCCCTGCTCCCCCCACCTCTGTCCCACACAGTCTCCCATCACTCACAGAAGGGTACCTAGGAGCCATGTGTAGACTGTGCTGCCCGAAAGAGCTACACTGGAGTTTAACGCTGTTACCATTTATGTAGGTCTCCTTTCCTAATATGATCTTAATAACAGGGAGGCCGTTACAAAAATAAGAAATACCCAGATTAGCACTCAAGGTGACCAAAATTTAAAGGAAAGTAGAAAAAAAAAAAAGAAAAGGCAAGGCAAGTCAAGTCACCACCAAATTCATTGATCAAAGCCAGTCATCATGCTGCCTACAAGAAACACATCTAAGCAACAAGGATAAAAACAAATTCAAAGTGAAAGGCTGGAAAACAATATTCCAAGCAAACAGCACCCAAAAAAAAGCAGGTGTAGCAATACTCATATCTAATAATGCTGACTACAAGACAGAAAAAGTACTCAGAGACAAAAATGGTCATTTCATAATGATTAAGGGGAAGTTGAATCAAGAAGACATAACAATCCTTAATATATAGCACCAAACCAAGGAGCACCAAAATATATAAGACAGCTACTTATTGACCTTAAAACAAAAACTAACAAAAATACAATCATACTTGGAGACCTCAATACACCGCTGTCGGCTCTAGATCAGTCATCCAAACAGAGAATCAATAAAGATATAGTGGCCTTAAACAAAATACTAGAACACCTGGATATGATAGACATCTACAGGACACTTCATCCCAAAGCGACAGAGTATACATTTTTCTCTAGTGTACATGGAACATTCTCAAGAATTGACCATATGTTGGGCCACAAAGACAATATCAGCAAATTTAGAAAAACTGAAATTGTACCAAGCATATTTTCTGATCATAAAGCCTTGAAACTAGAATTCAACTGCAAAAAAGAGGGGGGAAAACCCACAAAAATGTGGAAACGAAACAACATACTTCTAAAAAATGAATGGGTCAAAGAAGAAATAAGCGCAGAGATCAAAAGATATATACAGACAAATGAAAATGAAAATACGACATAGCAGAATCTCTGGGATGCAGCAAAAGCAGTAATAAGAGGAAAGTTCATATCACTTCAGGCCTATATGAACAAACAAGAGAGAGCCAAAGTAAACCACTTAACTTCACACCTTAAGGAACTAGAAAAAGAAGAACAAAGACAACCCAAAACCAGCCGAAGAAAGGAGATAATAAAAATCAGAGCAGAAATAAATGAAATAGAGAACAGAAAAACTATAGAAAAAATCAATAAAACAAGGAGCTGGTTCTTTGAAAAGATCAACAAAATTGACAAACCCTTGGCAAGACTCACCAAGGAAAAAAGGCACAGGACTCAAATAAATAAAATCCAAAATGAAAGAGGAGAGATCACCACAGACATCATAGATATACAAAGAATTATTGTAGAATACTATGAAAAATTATATGCCACCAAATACAACAATCTAGAAGGAATGGATAAATTCCTAGAACAATACAACCTTCCTAGACTGAGTCATGAAGAAGCAGAAAGCCTAAACAGATCAATCAGCAGGGAGGAAATAGAAAAAACTATTAAAAACCTCCCCAAAAATAAAAGTCCAGGCCCAGACGGTTATACTAGTGAATTCTATCAAACATTCAAAGAAGACTTGGTTCCTATTCTACTCAAAGTCTTCCAAAAAATTGAAGAAGAAGCAATACTTCCAAACACATTTTATGAGGCCAACATAACCCTCATACCAAAACCTGGCAAGGATGGCACAAAGAAAGAAAACTACAGACCAATATCTCTAATGAATACAGATGCTAAAATACTAAACAAAATACTGGCAAACCGAATACAACAACATATTAAAAAAATAATACATCATGATCAAGTGGGATTCATCCCAGAATCTCAAGGATGGTTCAACATACGCAAAACGGTTAACGTAATACACCATATCAACAAAACAAAGAACAAAAACCACATGATCTTATCAATAGATGCAGAAAAGGCTTTTGATAAAATACAACACAATTTTATGTTTAAGACTCAACAAAATGGGTATAGAAGGAAAATATCTCAACATGATAAATGCCATATATGATAAACCATCAGCCAACATCATATTAAACGGCATAAAACTGAGGACTTTCTACCTTAAATCAGGAACAAGACAGGGTTGTCCACTCTCTCCACTCTTATTTAACGTGGTGCTAGAAGTTCTGGCCAGAGCAATCAGACAAGACAAAGAAATAAAAGGCATCCATATCGGAAAAGAAGAAGTAAAGGTATCACTTTTTGCTGATGATATGATCCTATACATCGAAAACCCGAAGGACTCCACAAAAAGATTATTAGAAACAATAAACCAATACAGTAAGGTCGCAGGATACAAAATTAACATACAAAAGTCCATAGCCTTTCTATATGCCAACAATGAAATATTAGAAAACGAACTCAAAAAAATAATCCCCTTCACGATTGCAACAAAAAAAATAAAATACCTAGGAATAAACATAACAAAGAATGTAAAGGACCTTTATAATGAAAATTACAAAGCATTGTTAAGGGAAATCAAAAAAGATACAATGAGATGGAAAAATATTCCTTGTTCTTGGATAGGAAGAATAAATATAATCAAAATGGCCATATTGGCCTGACCTGTGGTGGCGCAGTGGATAAAGCGTCGACCTAGAAATGCTGAGGTCGCCGGTTCAAAACCCTGGGCTTGCCTGGTCAAGGCACATATGGGAGTTGATGCTTCCAGCTCCTCCCCCCGTCTCTCTCTCCTCTCTAAAATGAATAAATAAAAATAAAAAATAAAAAAAAGAATGTCTGTTTCTGAAAAACTTACTATGTTTAAAAAAAAAAAAAATGGCCATATTACCCAAAGCAATATACAAATTTAATGCAATTCCCATCAAAATTCCTATGAGATTTTTTAAAGAAATAGAACAAAAAATCATCAGATTTATATGGAACTATAAAAGACCCCGAATAGCCAAAACAATCCTAAGGAAAAAGAATGAAGCTGGGGGCATTACAATACCTGACTTTAAACTATATTATAGGGCCACGATAATCAAAACAGCATGGTATTGGCAGAAAAATAGACACTCAGACCAATGGAACAGAATAGAAAGCCCAGAAATAAAACCACATATATATGGTCAAATAATCTTTGATAAAGGGGCTAACAACACACAATGGAGAAAAGAAAGCCTCTTCAACAAATGGTGTTGGGAAAACTGGAAAGCCACATGCAAAAGAATGAAACTTGACTACAGCCTGTCCCCATGTACTAAAATTAATTCAAAATGGATCAAAGACCTAAATATAAGACCTGAAACAATAAAGTACATAGAAGAAGACATAGGTACTAAAATCATGGACCTGGGTTTTAAAGAACATTTTATGAACTTGACTCCAATGGCAAGAGAAGTGAAGGCAAAGATAAATGAATGGGACTACATCAGAATAAAAAGTTTTTGCTCAGCAAGAGAAACTGATATCAAAATAAACAGACAGCCAACTAAATGGGAAATGATATTTTCAAACAACAGCTCAGATAAGGGCCTAATATCCAAAATTTACAAAGAACTCATAAAACTCAACAACAAACAAACAAACAATCCAATAAAAAAATGGGAAGAGGACATGAACCGACACTTCTCCCAGGAAGAGATACAAATGGCCAACAGATATATGAAAAGATGCTCAGATTCATTAGTTATTAGAGAAATGCAAATCAAAACTACAATGAGATACCACCTCACCCCTGTTAGATTAGCTATTATCAACAAGACAGGTAATAGCAAATGTTGGAGAGGCTGTGGAGAAAAAGGAACTCTCATTCACTGTTGGTGGGACTGTAAAGTAGTACTACCATTATGGAGGAAAGTATGGTGGTTCCTCAAAAAACTGCAAATAGAACTACCTTATGACCCAGCAATCCCTCTACTGGGTATATACCCCAAAACCTCAGAAACATTGATACGTGAAGACACATGTAGCCCCATGTTCATTGCAGCACTGTTCACAGTGGCCAAGACATGGAAACAACCAAAAAGCCCTTCAATAGAAGACTGGATAAAGAAGATGTGGCACATATACACTATGGAATACTACTCAGCCATAAGAAATGATGACATCAGATCATTTACAGCAAAATGGTGGGAACTTGATAACATACGGAGTGAAATAAGTAAATCAGAAAAAAACAAGAACTATATGATTCCATACATTGGTGGAACATAAAAACGAGACTAAGAGACATGGACAAGAGTGTGTGGTTACCAGGGGTGGGGGAAGGGAGGACATGGGAGGGAGGGAGGGAGAGAGTTAGGGGGAGGGGGAGGGGCACAGAGAACTAGATAGAGGGTGGCGGAGGACAATCTGGCTTTGGGTGAGGGGTATGCAACATAATTTAATGACAAAATAACCTAGACATGTTTTCTTTGAATATATGTACCCTGATTTATTAATGTCATCCCATTACCATTAATAAAAATTTATTTAAAAAAAAAAAAAAAAAAAAAAAGAAGCCTTCTTCGCTCACCCAAAAAAAAAAAAAAAAAAAAAAAGCCAGTCATCAATTTTGTTAATCTGAATGGATATAAAGTGTTCTAGTAGAAAACAAACACAACATTTTCTTAAAGTAGTTTACTTTTCTTTCTTTCTTTTTTTTTTATACTTTTCTTTCTTTTTTATAGGGGAAAAATTGTTTTATTTTCTAGTTGTTATTTGCCATATTTCTGATGGCACAGAAATCACGTCCTCCTTTAATCATTGTCTGAAAACTATTTTCTAAGCATTAAAAGTGTATTGTTGGAAAAAGTAAAATTGTAATATGGAAAACATGTTTTCTGAAGACAATTTAAAGACATTGAGATGCTTTTCTTAAAAAAGACACACACACACACACACACACACACACACACACACACACACACCTTTATAAGCTGTTTTCTTAGAGAAACAAATTCTAGACAGCCAAAGCATATTTCATGTGCTTTAAGTACAGAACTCTATTTCCAATATTATTTTTACTGTCTAAATGACCTGGGGATTCACTGTTTGCACTTTATTTTTCTAAAGATGATATACCAACTATCATAAATGCTAGATGATTAAGATGAACAGAAATTCCACACTCAAAGTTTTAAGTTCTGTGGAGTAGAAAAAAAATTTTAAACTACATTTTGCTGTTACCTTCATAAAAGTGTGAAATCAGTTAGCTTCCGTTTTATAAAAAACACTTTAAAATGTCACAAAATTGTATAACAAGACATAAAACTGCAAATATTAACTGTCTATTTCCTTGAAATACAATCTAAACTTGGTGACTAGGACAAGAAAATGTCACATTCCTTTCTCTTGCTAAGGAAATTGCATATTTCCTTTGCAAAAATAAAGAATATGCTGTTTTCATAAGCATATATGTGACAGTTTTAAAGTTGCTTTGTTTCAGGTTAAAGGTTTCTATAAATTTTCAAGATTGTCTCAAAGTTGAAAAAAGAAAAGAAACAAAGGAAAAAAAGGAGAACCTTAGGTACAAGTTTTGTTTTTCACCAACGTTACAAACAGTGTTTATGTTATAGCCGTGCTTTGTCCTTTTAAATATTATTCTGAGTTATGCAATTTTCAAATCCAGCTTTGAATGACAACACCTCTGAATCTTTGTTAGGTTTTCTTCTTAGCTCTACAGTGTTCTGAATGGAAAGTTCATCTTCTCTCTTTCCCAGGATTTGTGAAACAAATGGATATGCATTTTATGAAGTGGAAAACAGAGCTGTGCACGGGCAGTTCAGCACTGACGAGTATGCAGTGCTTGCTTGGTGGACTAAAAGATACCATGAGTCTTGGTTGAGAATATTATTTTCACTTGGTAAGTGAGTAATTCTCAAACAGAGAACCTCTTCTAAAACACAGATTAAACAAATTTCCAGAGTTTTACCAAGATGAAATGAAGGAAAATTTTATTAGTTACATCACTGTCATAAGGTCTTTGTCTATTTACTCATTTAATCCACACACTGACACTATTAGGTGGGTATTACTGTTGTCTCCTTTTTGCAGGAAACTGAGGCCAGAAAATTAAAAGATATGGCCAAAATTCACACTCCCTCTAAGTGGCAGACTCATGCTCTGAGCCACTCAGTAGATTTTGAAATTGTGATTGATTATATCTTATTAGAAGAAGAGATGAACTGGAGAAGGCCACGAGGAGGCTTATTCTGTCTGTAAGGATTGGATTCCTTATGATCTCAGAATTCAGGCCAAAGTGCATGGATTTAAAATCGCCTGGGAAGACAATGGATCACAGGATTTCACAGAGCCAGTCCAAAACCTCTCAGGGTGACAAGAGAGTCCCCAGCTCAGCTCCCTGGCTCCTACCTAGTACACTGACCCAGCTGGTGGCTTTATTGGCTGCCACTGTAGCTTTCCTGGTCTCTGTAGAGGTTCCAGATTGAAGAGCCCGTCGAGACTGTTGGGAAGCAGAGAATGCCAGAGCTACTTGCGGGATTAAAGTGATATTTTTTCCAACTAGTAAGTGTGTGGCAGGGATACAGGTACACATGTATGCAGATACATCTACGTAGAGCTGTGGCTTTTGCTTTGTTTTACTTTATTTCCCCCCCACTATTAACAGTACAAAAGTGTACTACTAGAGCGTGGCATAACTATTTAACCTCTAATTTGGTTTGGTTTAACAGTAAAAATAGCTTGCTTCTGGATTCAGATTTCAGTAGATTCCTACTATAGGAATAACTTTGTTAATGAAAAATAATACATATTGTTTTTGCCATGACAAGAATAAATAACATGCATTTTATTTATCACAATTTATATTAAACATAGCATTTTCCTTATTCATATGTATTTATAAAAAAGATAGTTATATCGCTTACATAAATTACCAAAATAAAATGGAAAATTTTCTAAGAATTTCAATTTAAAACATCTTTAAAATTAAACTGATTTGACCATTGGCACCATAATTTTCCTGTATTTCAAAAGTGTTCATAGAGTTTTATGAGCACATAAACTTATTACTAACATTAATGACTAGTATAATTTTGCGATTCAAGTCATTTCCAAATCATTGAAAATACTATACAGTACGTCCCCGAGTTAGAAACATTCGACTTACGTACAACTTGTACAGTATTTATGAACAGAGCACCATAAGGGCTATTGGTAACTGCAGTTAGACATCAGTGAAAATGATATCACAGAGTTACTTAACTCAAATTGCAAAGAACTAACCAATGAAGACCTTATGGAACTAGAGCAGCAGATGACGGCATTTAGGGAAGAAAACAGGAACCCAGAAACTCCAGAACTGAAAAAAGTTTTCTACAAAAGAGTTATCTGATGCTTTTCATCTCATTGAAGCAGGAATGGCAAAGTTAGAGGAGCAAGATCCTGATACAGAGAGGTTCACTGAAGTTTACTGTACAGTTACCAAAGGCCTGAGATGCTACAGGGCCATTTATGATGAGAAAAAGAAAAGCTCTGTACAAACCTCCCTTGATGCTACTTCAAGAAACTGACTGCAGCAGCAGAATCAAACCCTGACTCTTAACGCCAGTCCCCTCCTCTCCAACAAGTCCATCATCTTCTGCATCATCCAAGATTGTTTAAGGTTGCATTTAAAAATGTTTAAGTATTTATATACACAGAAAGGTAAAAACAAATACTATGTTAATATAACACCTAAGTTGCATTTAATAGGCAATTTACATACAAATTCAACCTGAGAGCAGGCCTCTAGAACCCATCTTGTTTGTAATCGTACTACCTGTAGTTTACAGTACTCACCTTCTGCCCATTCATCCCTGGAATTCCATGTGCTCCAACAGAACCCTACGAAGACACATGATGAAATTAAATTGATACAAAAATTATAAAATCTTTTAACTCTAAATTTATATTGTATTAGTTATGTCAGCTGTAACTTTACCTTGCTAAAACATATCTAAGAGGCTATGTTTTTCAGTTCTTATATGCTGTGTTCAAACATATAATAATGTAAGAATATTGAACAAGCTTTCGCAGAAACTATGGAGTTAAATTTAGCATGTTTCTAAATAGCCACTTAACTATAATGATATTTTAAAGAAAGTCACATTATAAATTGAGATCCATGCCTATCACAAAATCACGTGGCTCTAAATTTGGGTGCTCTTAAGAAATATATAGGCTAACTTCTGAATTTCCTGAGTTGAAATACCATAAAACAAAAGCTAAATAAAATAACCAATTGTTCCACAATTAGTCAAATACGGGACCTATATTGTAAACTCAAATTTGTTGCATTTGCAGTATTTCTCCCAGACTCTCAGGGAGTACATTTAAGCCACATGAGTGTGAATGTGTCTTGCAAAGTAGACTGGAAAAGATGATACAAATGTTACACACTGACTTCTGTACATAAACTACTAAGTGTGTGAGCATGTCCATGCACTTGGATATCTGTGTACATGCACAATGGTGTGAATACCAATGGTTGGTCAGAGGTGGGGTGAACTGAAAATAAACAAGCTGTTACCTAAGGAAAATCTATGACATTGGATACAGTAACATTAACAAATGCTTTCAAATAGTGATGTCATTTCCCTCCATACACCTCCCTTTTAGAGTCTGGAGAAACCATTTTAAAAGAAAAGGTGCTTATTCTTTGCTTACCACTAGCAAGTAGCTTTTTCTGAGTAAATGTATGATATTAAATTTCTTAATAATAGTGGAAAAAGTTAAAAAAAAAGTACTTGTGAACTTAAAACTGCTCTAAAAATAAGTTGATTAAAAATATAGTCATTATATGCAAAACCAACTAAGATGCGAAGTTACTTGGTGCTTTCAGTGATTATATTGAGTGGGCCATTAAAGTACTTCCCCGAGGCAGTAATTTTATCCTGGTTGCATGTGGATTAGGGTAGCTTTACAATTTCACACCATGCTTAATAGAGACATTATTGAGAAGGACACAGTGTTCCTATACACAAGTTGTGTCACCACCCATTGGCTTTAACTTGGTTTGTAGGATTATGTTTCAACAGATGTCACATGCCCAATGCTTAGGGATAAAAAGTCTCTATCTTTGATGGATTCCAAAGATAAAGATAATCACTTTTCCACCTGTTGTAATAAATTTTTTTTTTTTTTTAGTTTTCTGCAGGTTAAATATCCCCTTTTCTCTGTTGTGGGGTGGAAGGTGTGATGGGGAATGGGGACTCTAGTGATACTTTGTTGGCAAAGGGCCATCTACCTGCTATTGATATATTTATCACTGCATTATTGATGTAATTTTAGAAAATATGATCCTCTCCTTTGGAATGTAATGGTCAATTCTGATGACTACGTATAACATTGAAATGACAATCAGGAAGTCACTTTTCTGGTTACCTCAGCCAGGAAGACTGGTGGGCCACTTGAATACAGTCACCAAGCAACAAGTACATTCTTTGTTCTGTTTAGTTCTTTGCTCATGGCCATCAGATATTTGAGCAAGGTCATGCATTTCATTTGCAATATTGTATGACCCTTCACATTGTAAATTTTCTCTCATTTTTATCAGTATTTGACTTAAAAATTCAATAACCCACAAGTTTGGCAGACAGCTTAAAAAGTGTCTGCTCTGGATTTATTAGATTTTCTGTAATGGAATTGATTAGAAATCTAATCGCTCACATTAGATGATTGTATTTTTAGAAAGCAGATGGCAGAAACCAGAAGGCTTCAGTGTGGCTTACAGTAAGTAGCTAATCTCATTCACCTCTCATGCTTAGCCACAGGCAGCGGGAGCAGAATAACTTTCACAGTATTGTTTATACTCTACCTTCTGTCCTGGAGGCCCCATAGGACCCTAAAAAAAATTCAACAATTCAATTAACATACTATAACCATTTAAACTTGAATGACCAATTAAAACTGTGCTCTTCCATAAGGTTCTCTTTGCTGTGTTGAAATATGCTCATGTTTTATATATCAACAAAAATGAAGTTTTAGCTGGAAGTCTATAGAGATTTTTTCTTTTTTTTTTATTCTCTCTTGAAGAATATTCAGCATATGCAATTAAGAGTCTGATAATTTTTCTTTAAAAAAGAATATTTCTTATCCCAGCAACTCTGTTTCTTCAACTACTGGCATATCTATCACAGTGTCATTTAGAAAGCTGGAGATGTTGCTGCTAGAAGCAGTTAAATATGGGATGTAGTTCCCTAGTAAATGGACACATTATAACACTTCTGCATCTTTAAAACCTCAGTAAGCAGATTTGCAAAGAAAATAATTGAACAGTATCATAAATAAACAAGGTTTATTCTATTCTTCCTCTTAAAATGTGGCAAGTTGACCTTCACACTTGTTTATGAACTGGGGGATGTCAAGGTCATTTGTGACACCTAGTGTGTGCCAGAAAGGGAACAAAAGGTACTACCAGCTGTTGCATAAACTATGCTACTAGGGAGGGAGGTGGGTGGGGGAGAAGAAATAGAATATTTAGAAAAATAAATGGAAATATTTACATACAAAATGGAAATGTGGCAGTTCTGAGATTTAGCCGTTTTTCAACCACAAAATCCATGTTGGGATTCTGTTGGCTTTATTTAGAACAGGCATGGCTTTGGGACAGTGGAAACGGGCCCAGAGAGAGACAGCTATAATTCTGAACATTCACATCTATTTTAATATTAAAATACTAAGCATTTTTCTTCCAATATTTTCAAAGACTTTTAATTATAGCATATTTTAACAAAGTTATAGTTATAATTTCACATAAAAAGCTCTTTTTTTCTATTACACTTAACTAATGGCTAGCTTATTTTCAATGTGTGACATTTCAGTTACTCAGTATCTTATATTCATACTCTGAAACATTGGGATTGAACCATCAACCTTTGCATATTGGGATGATGCTCTAACCAACCAAAATTCCAGCCAGAGCCATACTCTGAAACATTAAAGGAGGCACTAGAGTGGCCATCAGAGGAAGAACTGGTGATTTTTAATTAAACGTTCACAATGTTCAGAAACATTTAAAGAATCTGTTCTCATAAATTGTTTTGTAATCCTCACAGAAAGACTAACAGTTTCCTCATATAATCAGTTTTAGATTATTGAAAGCATAGGTATAATATCACCATTATATATTCCTTTTAGATTTATTCCACCAACCAACTTCTTAATGAGCTTGTTATCTGACACATAGGTGTAGTCAGACATCCTCCCTACCTATCTCACTCCTTCTATTTAAAATTCTCCCTGTTTAAGATTTTATAGGAAAATAGAGGTGATCAAGAGTAAATTCCCTCAACACCATGTCTCTCAACAATTTAAACCCACTGGACCCCCGTCCTCCATCAGAGGAAGGAGAGGCACTCCTCCACTACAGGGCGATGCAGCCTGTAGACTCTGGACTCCATCTTTGCCTCTCTCCTTGGGGATCTGAGAGAATCAATTATCCCTGCATCCGTATCAGAGCCTCCGGCTTTCCACTAGTTCCTTCCCTTTAGCACGTAAACATGTTTAATCATTTCCTAACTTGGGTAAATTGTTTGGGAGATGAATGTTAATGCTGAGTAAAGTCAGAATTTGAAAGCTGTAGTTATAGATCTTGAAAGTGAAGAAAAGACTTGGGTTTTATCACTGTCTATGATTCCATTTTTCCAAGTGTCTCCAGAGTATTTCACTTCTTAAAATGTTGATGTTAGAAAGAAAATCATATAACAAAAAGTACATTAATTCAGTGTTTAGACTGAGAATGTATATATTCAATTTGAAAGAGTTTGTTTCTCATTATAAATCTAACTTTGCCCCTTGAAAAAATATTGTTCACTAAAATTGAAAACTACATTACATTGATGTATAATTCTGGAAGGGAATACTTCATATAAAAATAGGAAAATTTAAATCAAGTGTTTTAACTAGAGACTAACATATCTAGTGTTTTCTAATTTGGTCTCTGTTGCATGATGACATTAGATCAGAGATTTAGAAAGGCTACTCATAACTCTAAAATCCATAAAATTATATTGATTGTATATTTTAGAAAGTAAATATTTTTTCTTCAGATTAAGAAACTTTCCATTTTTGCTAAACTCTAAACATAAAAACAGTTTTTAAGATATAACATGAATTTTTAAAAAATATTTTATTTTTAACTTTATTCAGTTTTTTTTTTTTGTTTTTTTTTTTTTTTTTTTTTTTTTTAGAGAGAGAGAGAGAGAGAGAAGGGAGAGGAGCAGAAAGCATCAACTCCCATATGTGCCTTGGCCAGGCAAGCCCAGGGTTTTGAACCAGCGACCTCAGCGTTCCTAGGTCGACACATTATCCACTGCGCCACCACAGGTCAGGCCTATAACATGAATTTTAAATTGTGAATACATGTCTTGTGGATTATTCATAACTTTGTTGCCAAAGATGTATTCTCAGCTACCAAAAATGTGCATATTCTCCTTTGATCTCACTGGCGGGAAAATGGTAGCAAGCCAAGGACAGTGTCATCTGTTACTAGGGGACTGGGAATGAAGCAGAGTTGAATATAAGACACAGACTTACATTTGTTAGTATTAGCACACACACACACACACATGCCCAATAGTTACTTTCTTGATCTAGACTTTGCTTTTATATATGTGCTTTGAGTATCCTTAGATTAATAATCCCATTATATATCAGTAATATTGTGGTCATAAAATTTAAGCTTATAAATGAAGGTTTTGTTGCTCAAAATTGATATTGAAGTGAGAGTATGTTGCTACCAGTTATTTAAGATGTCTACATTTGTATCATTTTGTAGTTTTTGGTACAAATATAAATATATAAGATAATGAGCAAATGCCATCGAACCATTCAGTAACTTTTCTAATCTTTCTTCTTATTTATACTTTTATCCTGCTTCAAAAGTCATTATGAATAATAACTTGGATGAATAATGTCCTAAGTTCATTATTTACTAGTCAAACTAGTGCTTCTTATTATTCCTAAAATTAAGGTAAAACTTTCTAGAGTTCTAAGATTTCTTTTTTTAAAGAAAATATTTTATTTATTGATTTTTTAGAGAGAGAGACAGAGAGAGAGAGAAGGGGGAGGAGCAGGAAGCATCAACTCCTATATGTGCCTTGACCAGGCAAGCCCAAGGTTTCGAACCGGCGACCTCAGTGTTCCAGGTCGACGCTTTATCCCACTGCGCCACTACAGGTCAGGCCAGATTTCTAAAATAACCACATTATTGTTATCACCATGACTTAGTAAATTGGGAGTCAATGTTTTCAGTATATTTTTATTAATCAATGAATTGTTCCTTTCTTAGAATTGTCTTGATGGGCGACTTTATATTTGCATATAATTTGTATACAACCAATTAAGATGGAAATAATCTGGTCTCTTTTATTTTTCAAAATAATATCTTTGTATACAGGGTGTAGCAAAAGTAGGTTTGCAGTTGTAAATACACAACACAGTTTATTCCTATATTATTATTTTTCGTACAAACAACTGTAAACCTACTTTCATTCCATCCTGTACGCCTCAAGATTAAAAACTCTGTAACATACAGTATTTCAATATATTAAGCCATTTTATTTTAAGTTTAACTCCAAAAGTGTTAAAATATAATTTGAACTTTAAAATACGCTCACTTCAATATATGTTCTGGGTGTCATAAAATGTATAATTTTTTTCATTGAAAGATTTTGCATAATGGACATAACTTTATTCAAAAAATAAAAACAAATGTGAGCCATTGAAAAATTTATCTGTCTGTAGAAAAACTTTCAAACCAAAATTTTCTTGGTCTTTCAGAAAAGACCTTGGAGAGCTATGCAAAGTTAAGTTAAAACTTACAAACAACAATTTACATATTGCACTTGATTTTCTTTCCTATTTACCCCTGCTAGGTTCCATTTCTAGATTATGTAAAATATTAGGTAGAAAATATAATGAGAAATTAAGTTAAATAAATATGATAGTCCCCATTTAGTGGTTGTCTTTACCCAAAGCATGTTACTCAGGCCTGGGGCGATCCTTTACTTGTGTTCACCAGATACTTAAGACTGTATCTCCGACCCAGCCTTCTTCTTCAGCAGCATTGCTATGTTCTTGTTCAAACCCTCTTCTCTGTCACCTGGCTAATGACATCCCCCAAGGGCCACTCTGCTTTTAGTCTCCTTCAAGCCTTTCTGCACAGCGCTGCCTGAGTGAGCTTTCCTAAAGGCTGATGGGTTCATACGTTTCCTCTGCTGAAAAATCCTTCAGTGTCTTTCCATAGCTTTTGAGAAAAGTCCAAGCTTTTGTAATAGTTGTAGTTCACCACACAAGCCATGCTTTCACATTGCTACACCTTTGGCTGTAGGTTTCTAATTGAGCTTTCTCTGTCTCTGGCCCCACCCATCCCATAATTCAGAGCTCAGTGTCCCTACCCTGGGGGTTCGATTCCCTTTTTTTCTTCAGAGCACTCCATAGAAGTACTGCTTTCATAGAATTTACAAACAGTATTGTAACTGGGTTGTTACTTCATTTTTACTTTAAATATCTCTTCTTATGCATAGTAGCTGCACATAGTAATTGCTTTGTGAATCGTTTTGAGTTTATTCATTAATTTATCTACTTAATAGTTTTGAGTGCTCATTGCATGTCAGGCAATGTTCTAGGCACTGGGGATATAGCAGTGAACAAACTAAACAAAAATGCACAGAATCCTGGACTTCATATTCAAGCAAACAGAGAAAGACAGTAAACAAACAAGTAAATGATAAAGTTGGGTAGGTGGTAAGTGCTAAAGCAAATTGGGGGATTGGGATTGGGAGCTGTATATGTGGCAGTATTTGAACTCAGAGTCAGTAAAGGCCTCTTGATAGACTAACTCCTGGATGGAGCTCTGAACAAGGTCAGGCAGAATGCCAGGTGTATAGAAGATGAAGAATGTCCCATGCAAGGAGAAGAGCAAGAACAAAGGCCAAGAGGTAGGCATCTGCTAAGTGTGTTCAAGGAATTCCAAAGGAGACTATAGATGGGAATAGAAAATGGGACTGTGCATAGGAAAGGGAGATCATATTTGTATGGCCTTATAGGTGCTCATAAGCACAATGGTGTTTCCTTTGAATTGCACAAAAATTATAAAAATGAAAAACATGAAGTAAATCAAGTTTTTTCTTATACTTTAGACCAGTGATTCTCAAAGTGTGCGCCAGGGCACACTGGTGCACCCTAGATTTCCAAGTACGCCCTATGGTATTCCAGAGAAATATGTGCCTGTTGAAGACCAAAATACCAACAGGGTTTTTGGAGTTTAGATATTTGGGGGACAGAGGTGTGGGGAATTGGCTGTAAGCTGACAGTCTGCCCAACCCCCCACCTCACTTGCCTGATTAGGTTGCAAAAGGCTGTTAAGCTGTGGTGCTGGATTGTTTACACTACCCCCATGTTCCCTGGAAAGACTAAAGGCAAGTTTTTTCTATCCTTTGGTGTAAAGTTAAGATGACATGTATGGTGGGGGTTTTCTGCACTTGGTAAAATAATTGGATTGCCTTGGAAACATGATCAGAGACCATTGATTTGCTAATGGCTTCACTTTACCCTATAAATAAAGCAAGATGCAGTTTTGGGGCATGCTTTGTTCTTGCCAGCAGCAATTACAGGGCCCTCCTGACCTGGTATTTTCTTAATTCTGCACCGTTCCCACTCAGGACCTGGAATTACTAGCTGTGCTGGTTCATGGCATGTGCCCAGATATAAAAATAAATATGGTTACTCTATTATACCATTTCATTATAGAAATACTGCTCTTTTTGTTAACACATCATCATTATATTTATTATTAACACATCATTATATCATTTTTAGATAAATACACCCAAATAAAATGGATAGATTTCTCAAAAAGAAGTGTGATATTGAAGAATTTGATTCTGGAAGTGAGCAAAAGTTAAGTGTAAATAAAATAGAACTTGAAGGCTGACAGGCAGAATTTAATTTATACCATTTTCCATCACTTAACACTGAACAATACAATTGGATTAGAAACCCATTCATGGAAGCTTCAAGTGATTTTGGTTTAACATAAACATAAGAAGAAAAACTGGCAGCTATATCCACTGATCATGGATTGATGATTAAACATAAGGAATTGTCTCTTGAAGGTTTTTGGATTTCTTAAAAGAAGAATATATGGCAAAATCTAAAAAAGCTTTGAACATTTTACTATAATTTTCAACATCCTATTTATGTGAATTAGGATTTTCTACCCTCAATACAATTAAGAGTAAAAAGACAGGAATTCTTCAATGTATTGAAGAGGAAATGAGAGTTTGCCTTTCAAACATATGCCCAAACATTGGAGAAATTGCTAGGACACATCAGGCTCATGTTTCTCATAAACACAAGAATGAAAAAACTTAATACATTTGTGCCGGGACCTACTGAATTTACTAAATCTTACTAAGAATGTATCTATATATATAAAAAGATAACTTTTTTGTTGTTTTTTAATTTTTTAACCCCTCTTTTTTATGGATTCTAAAAAGCGTAATAAAAAATGTAACATAAAAATGTTTTTTAATGTCAATAAATTTAATTTTGTAGTATTTATTTCATTTAATTGCCATAAAAGCACGCTTGGACTTTATATTTTTTCTTTAATATTTGACTTAAACTTGTATATAGTTCTCATAAACTTGTATATAGTGGGCCTATAATTATTTGTAGGATTTTAAATGCTCCCCAACTTCAACACATTTGAGAACCAGTGCTTTAGACCAGTAGTCCCCAACCCCCAGGCTGCGGACCGGTACCAGTCCGTGGGCCATTTGGTACCAGTCTGCAGAGAAAGAATAAATAACTTACATTATTTCTGTTTTATTTATATTTAAGTCTGAACGATGTTTTATTTTTTTAAAATGACCAGATTCCCTCTGTTACATCCGTCTAAGACTCACTCTTGATGCTTGTCCTGGTCATGTGATACATTTTATCTGTCCCACCCTAAAGGCCAGTCTGTGAAAATATTTTCTGACATTAAACCAGTCATGGCCCAAAAAAGGTTGGGGACCACTGCTTTTTAGACAATAGCATTTCAAGATAGGAATAACAAGATTTCTCACCCCTGTGTTCATCAGAGTCATTCTAATACTCTGGGCCTATTTAAATAGCCTTGATCACCTCTTAGTGCAAGAGTGAGTGGAGGAATTCAGGTCATGGCCTCTATATTAAAACAGCAAAGCAAAACTCATCTTAGTCACTCAATTTCATTAACACACAAGAGTGTTGTGAATGTGAATATAGGTCTAAGGTCTCTAATGCACTTGCGTGACTTCAGAAAGTGATCATGCAAACTATAAGTAGAATTCTCATATTGCATTAATCTTCAAGGCAGGCACTTAAGAAATGAATGTTTCTGTAACTATTATGTATTCACTGTACTTTCCAGTTCATAAAACTGAAAAAAAAATTTTTTAATTAAAAAAAGCCTTTTGCTTGTTAGATCATGGAATGGTTAAAATTAATGAACTTTTCTGACATAACCAATGTTAGCACAAATTTGATTGAGGTATTAATTACTTAAACAGGATGCAGAGTTTCTAAATGATATACTTTAGGGTGCCTCTTGGGAGGTGTTTGAAGGCAAGTTCTGGTTGCCTGCTATTAGGAAATGATGTTCTGTGTGAGCAAGGGGCGGACATAGTTCCTGTTCTGTCCCTGATGGCTAACAGTAAAATGTGAAGCTCTGAAAACTGCTGGTCATTTCAAGATGCAAGACTATATAACCAGCTTCTGTAATACAAACACAGAAAGCAAACGGGAGGTGGCCCATTGGTAAAGGAGAGGATAAAAGCCCCCCCCCAAAAAAAAACTATTAAACCATTTAAAATTATTTCCTATTTGAGTTAAGATTTTTTCCATGATTTAATAAAAGGAAAAATAATTCTTTTTAGCGTCTATTCCATAGGGAAGAATGATAACACATATAATCTAACTTACGCAGTCATAAAATTAGTATCAGACTTTTTCCAAGATTTGGTGCAACAGACTTTAATTATAACTTTTTGAAAGATACTAACCTGGTCAAATGCATCACAAGATCAAAAACCTATAAACTTGGTTTATAAAGAATAAGAGGAAATTTGAAATAAATAATGGAAATTTGTCTTAAGAAGGATTCACTTAAGATGTACTTATATAAAATTCCATGTTCTACTTGGATGATTGATGAGAGAAAGTCAAGAAACATAAACTCTTAGCCACTATTATATGTATGTCTGGAGTATAATTCAAGCAATGTTTTACAAGATTCAGATTTCATGGCTTAAGTGTGTGGAAGTGCCAAACGAGAAACTACTGGGAAATGTTTAGAATATGAGAGAGTGTGCTGAAATGTTTTCAGTGTAAAAGCCGGTGATTTAGTTGAACTGGGTATGAAGAAACCCAGTATAAACAATAAAAGAGCAGGACAGTGCTGAGACGGGAGAGCCTCATCTCCTGTTCCGAGTGTTCCGTGGACTCTGTCTTCCGTCACACTTAATCATGTGTGTTTTCCCAAACAGCCTCCTATTAGACTTCATGTGGAGTTTTTCATCATTCTTCTAGGCTCAGCAGTCATAACTCCCTTTCTTTGTGAGCCTTCTCCTATGCATCCACATAGAGCTTGTGTTTATTCTGTTTCTCCAGCACATTCTAACTGGCTCTATTTTAATATATTTACATATCTCTGAAGTGTACTTGACTGGGCAGCACAGTCTTCAGGTCATATATTTTATAACCTCAGCACCTATGTCAGTGCCTACCAAATAAATAATTATTGACTAAACTGAAACAGTGAATTAGTGAATATACAAATTATTAAATTTCACTTACTAGATTTCCTCCATTATTTTACTGCTCGAACTATCATGCCTATATCACTGGAAAGGGTTCAGGTCTCATTTAGATCCTATCAATAAAATGGCATGTCATTATATTAATTCATAAATATTTGAAGAAAAAAGTTTTAAATACAAGTAATTTTTTTTTTTGTTTTGTATTTTTCTGAAGCTGGAAACGGGGAGAGACAGTCAGACAGACTCCCGCATGCGCCCGACCGGGATCCACCCGGCACGCCCACCAGGGGCAACGCTCAGCCCACCAGGGGGCGATGCTCTGCCCCTCTGGGGCATTGCTCTGCCGCAACCAGAGCCACTCTAGCGCCTGGGGCAGAGGCCAAGGAGCCATCCCCAGCGCCCGGGCCATCTTTGCTCCAATGGAGCCTTGGCTGCGGGAGGGGAAGAGAGAGACAAAGAGGAAGGAGGGGGGTGGAGAAGCAAATGGGCGCTTCTCCTATGTGCCCTGGCCGGGAATCGAACCCTGGTCCCCCGCACGCCAGGTCGACACTCTACCGCTGAGCCAACTGGCCAGGGCTCCAAGTAATTATTTTTTAAATAAATTATATCTGACTTCTCTACCTCATGTGTTGACTTTTGGGGGAAAACATTAACCCAGGGTGACTCATTTATTGGTGTTTTTCAAAATCATGAAGCTGTGATCTCGGTACGGGAGGTCTCTTAAAGCTCAGGAAATTAAAGAAATAATACATTTTTCTCAACACTTGACAAAACCAGGACCCAAGACTACATATTGAGCATTAACTACCACCAACAGATTAAAGACAGCTCTAGGTATCTGAGAATCTGTGTTCTGATTAGGTACCAAAACAGAGATTGTGTCACCTTTCACCAGTTATTCTAGGCTTAAAATAGTACTCCACCCTTTCTAAATATTCAGTAAATTGTTTCTCATTGCTAAACCCAAAATGGAGATGACCCAGAACGAAAGAAAAATTAGCAGGCTTCCCCTGCCCTCTGTGATTAAGCATACTTCCCTGGTGTACTGTAAAGGAAACAAATTTATGGTTCACGAAGGCCTATCACCCTACACTACACTCAACAAAACAATGTTTCTATTCCGTTATGTAGAAGTGCTTTTCCTATTTTAAATCAACAATGCTGAGAAACACCAGCTACTAACATTTAAATATCCCATCATCAGCAGAAACAGGACTTAAATTTAGGAGTCTAATATATTCTCAGGTCTGTTTTCTATCTAGACCAGCAGTGTACAGCAGAACTTTCTGGAATGATGGGAATGGTCTATACTGCTCTATCCAGAATGGTAACCACTAGCCACATATAACTGATGAGCACCTGAAATGTAGCTAGTGCAATTGTTAGAAACTGGACTTTATATTTTATTTAATTTGAATGAATTTAAATGTGAACAGCCAGCCACCTGTGGCTGGTGGCCACTGCACCGGGAAGTTCAGGCCCAGCAGATCTGGAGTATGAAACACACATGGCTACAGTCAGGTGAGCCGGATTCCAGCCGAGTTCTTCCACTGACTACTTTGTAACCTTGGTCTAGTTATTTTATTTAGTCTGATGCTGCTTGTTTATTTGTAAAGTCATAAACTAGATCATTCCTAAGGTTTCTTCTGTCTTTTACACTCTACTTTAAAAATAGCCATATAGAAATTGATACAAATATCATTGTCCACGTAAAAAATCAGTCTTTTAGTTACACTATGCATATTGATGAATATATATGTACTCCTGTACATGTGTACAATCTGTAACACATGTCTACAAGAAGATGCAGGAGAAATAGCAGTTTTGTAGTAATTCTGTTGGATTTATCCTGTCTAATCTTACTCCTGGCATGAAATGACATTTGTTGTAAGAAAAATATAAATCTGATTCCTTTGTATCAGTACCTGATTTATTAATTCATTGATTCATATCATTTAGCTATTCAGTTTACTGAATAAACTAAATACTAAACACAATTATTATATGACGTGACAAATGTTGTAGAGGAGAAGACAGCTTCTTACTTAGTGGTAGAGTGTGAATGTGTGTGAAGTTTCCTCGAAGAGGTGACTAACAAAGTTTTTTCTTTTACTCCAGTCAGACACATAGACTCTGAATTGCCCTTAGCCATGGGCAAGAGGGCTCTTGCTTTCGGGCCCATGCTTTAGAGAGCTCTTTTCTGGTTCACTCCTCTTCTTGTGGTGGCTGACCCCTGATTTTAGACTGTGCTTTGGGAACTAAGAACCCTGGAGTTCTCTGTCTCAATGACTTAAGTTCATTTCAAAGCCTGTGAATTGCCTCTTTCTCAGGTCTGTTCTTTAGGAGGTGAAGCACACTATTGACATGCACAATAGTAAACTGGAGGAAGGGCAAAGAGGTGGGTATTTTGAGGTGTGAGGCTGAAGTTGGATCCTATGTACATCCAAGAATGTCTACACCTGAGAGTTTGAGTCTCATCAAGCTAAGGGACAGAGGGAGGTGTGGGAGAGAAAGGGAGCAGGCCGGGCCAGGATCTGGGGCCGGCTTACCACTTATCCCACCCAGAACGCCGCCACATTCTGCTTGGCTCACCAAGGCGGGTGATGATTCTGCATTTGAACTTTCCAAGTTGCTATGAGGATATGTCATGAAGGTTAGAGGATAGAGCATATTTACTTGCCAGTTTATTAGTTTGGTTTATGTCTTTTTAATATTTAGACGTATCGTATAAGGCTCATTATTTATATGCTTGCCCTAAAATTTGTACATTTGCCCTTAATCTGCAGATATAAGACACAAGCCTTAAATGGACCCAACTTTATTTTGAAGTTTCTTCTTAATCTAATAATAAGTTAAGAGAATTTAGTAAAAAAGATTAATTATAATTTCATCAATATCCTCATACAAAAGTGACCTACTTTGCATCAGTTTAGCTATAGTAGTTTGGATTCTAAAGTTGAAATAAATGATAACTAGAGAAGTTGATTTTAAAGGAGATAATTTTTAAGGTTTTCTTCCATTAAAACTTAATATATGACTTTTGCTCACTGTATCTAAATATTTATAGAATTCTAAAGGTGAGCATATATACCATGAATAAATGCCTATTAATTAATATGTGTCTGTGCATTAATAATAAAAACAGAATAGGACAACAAGACCTTAGAGCTGGAAGTGAATCCAAATATCATTTAGTTTCATCACTTCTATAGCTGAGGACTCTAAGGCCTAGATATCTAATTCATCCATTAGGGTGAGCTTAGTATACTTTTAACTGGAATTATGCAAGATAGTAAACCAGTGGAGCTGATTCACAGTCTGGAGGCAGTTAAGAAAAACAAAATGAGAAAGAGAAGAATGCAGCCTATTTTTTCATACTTATGTTTCTCAACCATATTCTTAAATCACTACTGAAAATGTTCCCCCAAAAGTCAATATTTTGTTTCTAGGAGACCAATCCAGCTTGAAAGCAAAGTCCATGTTGCCATCTATTACCATGCTATAGTGACCTTGAGACACCTCTGTAGAAGTCCATGCACACAGGAATCTGGACAGGGTGAGTTCCCTTCAACTGGGCAGGTGGGCGAGGCAGTGGGATAGAACCAGAAGGAGAAGGCATTACTTGTCTACTTTCTCTTGGTCCACTTGGAAAACCAAGCATTATAGGCTCTGGACAAAAGCACCAAGGAGGTAGGAAGTGCTCTGCTGGTGTGGCCTTTATATGTCTTTGTGGACAATCAGATTAAGTGAGAATAATAAAGTATTACTAGTTACTAAGTTATAAATAGTTACTAAGCCATCCCAGCAGGCAGTGTTCACAACTGAAGTACACACAGTTTTACCAAAATAGATTTCACTGTGAACATCTAGTCTAATTACTAAATATGCAAGATGGTTTCAGTCAGTTTTGATTTGTGATCGGAAGGTTTAAGGTTTTGCTTTCTTTGCCAGGTTAAAATCAGGTAAAAAGCTGCTGTTGTCTCCGATGTGTGCCATCCTGCTAATCAAGGTGGCTGGCGGGGCAAGCACAGCTAAGTCAAGTGATGAGTCTTAACAGACCTGTGAGATGGCACTGCATTATAACTCAACCTATTTAGAATAAGTCTTCACATATTGGCTACTTTAATTTTATTTTAGGTGAAATAGAAGCAATTATTTATGCTTCTGTTGTTAACTAACTAAAAAGAATTGGCCCTGGCCGGTTGGCTCAGTGGTAGAGCATCGGCCTGGCGTGCAGGAGTCCCAGGTTCGATTCCTGGCCAGGACACACAGGAGAAGTGCCCATCTGCTTCTCCACCCCTCCCCCTCTCCTTCCTCTCTGTCTTTCTCTTCCCCTCCCGCAGCCAAGGCTCCACTGGAGCAAAGTTGGCCTGAGCACTGAGGATGGCTCTGTGGCCTCTGCCTCAGGTGCTAGAATGGCTCTGGTTGCAACAGAGCGACGCCCCAGATGGGCAGAGCATCGCCCCCTGGTGGGTGTACTGGGTGGATCCCGGTCGGGCGCATGCGGGAGTCTGTCTGACTGCCTCCCTATTTCCAACTTCAGGAAAACACACACACACACACAAAAGAATATATGTACTCACTTAACCCAAATGTATTAAATGTGTTTGCAGACAAAATGCAAATAAACTGAAAATACCAGTAACCTCTTTGATACAGTCCAAATTTCACTTTAAGGAAAAATAACCGGATTTTTTGTTTGTTTGTTTTTAAATTCTCAGACACCATTAGGGCCGAATGGATGACATTTTAAGTACTTTCACAATTCAGAGAAATGAATGGGTATGCTATGGAGTGTGCATATATTTGGGGTGAGGGAGAAGAATGAAGAAAGAGTCTCAGAGCAGGGAAAGTAATTTGGTCTATGATACCTTGATGTAAACATTTTGGATCAAGAAATAATTTCCAGGAAACTGGGACTAGTTGGTGTGTACCATTTACCTTACATGCCTTTTTTTTTTTTTTTTCCTGAAGTGAGAAATAGGGAGGCAGAGAGACAGACTCCTGCATGCCCCTGACTGGGATCCATCCGGCATGCCCACCAGGTGGCGATGCTCTGCCCATCTGGGGTGTTGCTCGATTGCATCTGGAGCCTTTCTAGCGCCTAGGGTGGAGGTCATGGAGCCATACTCAGCACCCGGGCCTTCTTTGCTCCAATGGAGCCTTGGCTGTGGAAGGGGAAAAGAGAGACAGAGAGAAAGGAGAGGGGAAAGGTGGAAAAAGCAGGTGGGCTCTTCTCTTGTGTGCCCTATCTGGGAATCAAGTCTGGGACCTCCACACACAGGGCTGACGCTCTACCGCTGAGCAAACCGGCCAGGGGTACCTATATGCTTTTGAGACTTTCTACCACGTTTGTCAAAAAAAACAATCAGATAAACAACAACTAGTGAGAATATCAAAAGGAAGATACCTTCAAAAATAATATTTCACAGCCATTTAAACTTTTGAAGAATTGAAAAATAAAAGTCACTCACGCAAGGTTCAGAACTCCAGCACTTTTAATTGTGGTCAGTCCTTGCTTTGATGCTTAGCTTTTGACTTAGGAGCTAGAGCAGTTCTTTCTTTACTTATATGGAGTCCAATTTATTTTAGCTCAAGATTCTGTCTTTTAAAATCTCATGCTGAACTTCTCAGAAAACCTGAAGGTCATGTTTACAGAATAGATGCACAGCAGGATTAAATAAATGTGGACCTGCCTGAGTAGCAGGTCTTTATTTTCTCAGAGAAGTTGTTGATTTTCAGATGATTATTTTTGTAATATAAAATATAGATCCTGGATTAGGAAAACAAATGGTCCACCTGACACACTCGTAAGCAGTTTTCCAAGAGCTAACTTTAGATTGTTCTAGCTTTTTCATTTCATCATCAGTGAGATTTAAAATATGTAAGAACTCTCCAGTGCTTCTCAAGACTCTCATTGAGGCAAACACTTCTGCACAACACAAACCAAGAAATGAGGGTTTTGTGGAGAAGGTGAGATCAACAGAATTTATTATCTTTCTTCATTTTAGCTAATGGATGAGCAGGGGAATGTCATGAAAAGTTGATAATATAAGATGATGGGATACATATGAGAAGGCCAAAAACAATGATGACAACAGACAGGATAAAAGGAATAAGTTGCGCTTTCGTTGCAGTATCGACACACTGAAACTTCACTGATGGCTATAAGCATACTATTCTTAGCCCTCATGTTTCATACAGTGGTCTTTCTGTATGTCAGATTGTATCATTAGATTTCTGTTTTAGCTGTGATACTTCTGATTTATGGAATTCTTTGTAGTTCATAAAGTATTTTAATTCATATTATTATTATTTTACTTGCTTCTCACCATAACTAGAGTGAGATAGGTAAAATGGGAATTTGTCTACACAGTATAGGTCAGTAAAAATGATCACAGACTATACCATACACTCCTGAGTAATTTTGAGGCCAGAACAAATGGTACAATGTACTTTTCTACCTATCAGACTTTGAGTCAAAATGCATATAAACACACACCCACAATTTAAAAGAAAAGAGAAGCTTTGAAAGAAATTTTGTGTATGAAAACTGCTATTATATTTCTAGTATCCTCTTCTCTACATAAGATTGGTTAATATATACAGGTGCTATTTAACTTAACAGACATAAACAGTGGTTTTAAAAACTGATAGTTTTTTAAATCATAGAAATATTTCACTTTAAGAAAATATAAAAATTAAGAGATTATATTGCTTTACAAAAAGATTCAAAATAATATTGCTTTAAGTAGCAAAATTCCTCAGTCCATTTAAGATATGTTGATTTATGAAAATACGATTCATATAGCACTTTACAGGAATGCATCTGTTATATTCATCCGTGCTCACCTGTAATTTACTGTAGAGGGAAAAATTGAGTGATAATAATAATAACATACTCATATAGTTCTTCATTATACATTTTAAAGTGTTTTCCCCTAATTTATTGCATTTGTCTTTGGCAACCTTAAAAGGGAGGCAGAGAAGGTATTATTATCCTTTCTTTACACATGAGAAATTGAGAGGTTAAGTGACTTTTCCAAGGTCAGACAGACTACTCATTCATTTACTGCTATTTGAGTGATGTAGTTTTACCAGGGTAGTTAAGGAAGTAAGGTTCTTCCTATTTTTTTAACCAGCTGTGAAGGCTATTAAAACAGAAGTGGATGATCTCACAAATATAATGTTGAACAAAAGAAGCCAGACACAAAAGTGTATATACTGTAGGATTCTATTAATGTAAAATTTAAATGCAGGCAAAATTAACCTATGGTGGCAGAAGTCAGAATAGTGGTAAACTTTGGGAAGATGAGGTACTAACTAGAGCATAAAGGGGAGATTTTCGGATATGATAACATTCTATTTCTTGACCTAATTTTTGGCTACATAGTTATGTTCACTTTGAAAATTCACTGAGATCTAGACTTAAGATTTGTCCACTTTTCCTTACATATAGTATAGAAGTTTTCTTATAAAAAAGAATTTTAGCCTTGGCTATGTAGTTCAGTTGGTTAGAGTGTCATCCCAATAATCCAAGATTGTGGGTTCAATCCCTGGCCAAGACACATAGAAGAATCAACCAATGAATGTATAAATAAGTGGAATAACAAATTGATGTTTCTCTCTCCGTGTCTCTCTCATCTCTTTCCCATCTCTCTCTCTCTCTCAAGTCAATCAATAAAATTTATTTAAATAAAAATAATTTTACATCTTGAAAATAGTACAACACACTTTAATCATTATATCACACATATCCTATGAACATTTGTGATTTAAATAACTGTCTGAACTGCACTTTTAAAATAAGAAGATGAATTAAAGCTGAAGAGTTTAACAACAGAAGAAAAAGTTTACAGGAAGAATACCCAGGATACTCTTCATCTCAAATGTTGCTATAAGAAATGAGAAACTGTATGAGGCCAACATAACCCTCATACCAAAACCAGGCAAGGACAACACAAAAAAGGAAAACTACAGACCAATATCTCTAATGAATACAGATGCAAAATCCCAAACAAAATACTAGCAAACCAAATACAACAACACATTAAAAAAATAATTCACCATGATCAAGTGGGATTCATCCCGGAATCACAAGGATGGTTCAACATTTGTAAAATAATTAACGTAATACACCATATCAACACAACAAAGAACAAAAACCATATGATCCTATCAATAGATGCAGAAAAGGCATTTGATAAAATACAACATCATTTTATGTTTAAAACACTCAACAAAATGGGTATAGAAGGAAAATATCTCAACATTATAAGGCTATTTATGAGAAACCATCAGCTAACATCATATTAAAAGGCAAAAAACTGAAAACTTTTTCTCTAAAATCAGGAACAAGATAAGGCTGTCCACTCTCTACACTTCTATTCAACATAGTCCTGGAAATTCTAGCCAGAGCAATCAGACAAGAGAAAGAAATAAAAGGCATTTATATTGGGAAAGAAGAAGTAAAAGTTTCACTTTTTGCAGATGATATGATCCTGTATATAGAAAACCCCAAAAACTCCACAGAAAGACTATTAGAAACAATGAACCAATACAGTAAGGTTGTAAAATACAAAATTAACATACAGAAGTCTATTTCTTTCTTATATGCCAACAATGAAACTTCAGAAAATGAACTAAAAAAAATCCCTTTTAGAGCTGCAACAAAAAAATAAAATAAAATACCTAGGAATAAACATATCAAAGAATGTAAAGGACCTATATAATGAAAACTACAAAGCATTATTAAAGGAAATAGAAAAAGAAACAATGAAATGAAAAAATATTCCTTGTTCTTGGATAGGAAGAATAAATATAGTTAAAATGACCATATTATCCAAAGCAATATACAAATTTAATGCAATTCCCATCAAAATTCCAATGTCATTTTTTAAAGAAGTGGAACAAAGAATCATCAGGTTTATATAGAACCATAAATAAACCCTGAATAGCCAAAGTAATCCTAAGGAAAAAAATGAAACTGAGGTATTAGAATACCTGACTTCAAATTATACTACAGAGGCACGATAATCAAAACAGCATGGTATTGGCAGAAAAATAGACACTCAAACCAATGGAACAGAATAGAGAGCCCAGAAATAAAACCACATATATATGGTCAAATCAATTTTGATAAAGGAGCCAAAAACACACAATGGAGAAATGAAAGCCTCTTCAATAAATGGTGCTGGGAAAATTGGAAAACCACATGCAAAAGAATGAAACTCAACTACAGTTTGTCTCCTTATACAAAATTTAATTCTAAATGGATCAAAGACCTAATATAAAATCTGAAACAATAAAATACATGGAAGCAAACATAGGTACTAAAATCATGGACCTTGGCCATAGAGAACATTTTATAAATTTGACTCCAAAGGCAAAGATGAATGAATGGGACTACATCAGACTAGAAGCTTCTACACAGCAAAAGAAACTGACAACAAAACAGACAGCCAACTAAATGGGAAATGATATTTTTGAACAACAGCTCAGATAAGGGCTAATATTCAAAATATATAAAGAACTCACAAATTTAAACAACAAAAAAGTAAACAATCCAATAAAAAAATGGGAAGAGGACATGAACAGATACTTTTTCCAGGAAGAAATACAAATGGACAACAGATATATGAAAAGATGCTCATCTTCATTAGCTATTAGAGAAATGAAAATCAAAACTACAATGAGATACCACCTCACACCTGCTAGACTAGCTATTATCAACAAGACAGGTAATAACAAGTGTTAGAGAGGCTGTGGAGAAAAAGGAACCCTCATTCACTGTTGGTGGAAATGTAAAGTAGTACAACCATTATGGAAGAAAGTATTGTGGTTCCTTAAAAAATTAAGAATAGAACTACCATATGACCCAGCAATCCCTCTACTGGGTATATACCCCCAAAACTCAAAATCATTGGTACGTAAAGACACATGCAGCCCCATGTTCATCGCAGCATTGTTTACAGTGGCCAAGACATGGAAACAACCAAAAAGCCCTTCAATGGATGATTGGATAAAGAAGATGTGGTACATATATACAATGGAATACTACTTAGTCATAAGAAATGATGACATCGGATCATTTACGACAACATGGAAGGATCTTGATAACATAATAATGAGTGAAATAAGTAAATCAGAAAAAACTAAGAACTGTATAATTCCATATATGGGTGGGACACAAAATTGAGATTCATGGACATAAGAGTGCAGTGGTTACCGGGGGAGGGGAAGGGAGGAGAGGGAGGGATGGTGGGAGGAGAGGAGCATAAAGAAAACCAAATGAAGGGTGAAGGAGGACGATTTGACTTTGGGTGATGGGTCTACAACATAATCAAATGTCAAAATGATCTGGAGATGTTTTCTCTAAATCTATGTGCTCTTGTTGACCAATTTCACCCTGTTAAAATTAATTGTCTAAATAAAACTATAAAAAAATCATAAAAAAAAGAAATGGGAAACTGGAGCACACTAAAACCATAACATTTAAGGCTAGGTGTAACATAGATATTTAATGATACTAAGTTAGGAATTGTAGAGAAATGAGATTAAATTGTCATTCACATAGTTTATTCTAGAGAGAATATATGAATTTAAAGAAGATAAGATTGTCATTTAAAAATATCCATTTTATTTTAGAACTTTGTACATTAGATACTACACTGGACATCGGGGTAGCAAGCCAATGGTAAGGATAAAACTTTCAATAGGATGTGCATACCTGGACTAAACAAGGGCTCCTAGGAGTCCCAAGGAGCCTTCTATTTAAGAATGTCTGCGAGGAATATGTTTTGACCATTATCCAGGATAGAAATCACAGGTGCATTCAATTGCCTAAAGCAATTTTAAAAGTTATACTGTTTTCCAAGATCCTTCACATCTTGTGACCCTCTCACCCTGAGAGCTAGTGCTTCCCTGTATGCAAAGTTACCATTAATGGCAAATGTTTTATTTAATTTGTATATCTAATTTTGTTGTTTTATTTTATTCTCTTTAAAAAGAATCCAATAATCCAATATAGTGTCCTCTCCCACACCCCAAGCCCCCCAATTATCTGTATCAAATAACCTATCTTGATGTCATAAATCAGAAACAAGAAATTCCCAGGCAAAGGGTCATATTCAGTCCCAATGTGCTTTCATTTCACCAGTAATGTTTCAAAGGCAGCTACAATACAGCTACACCTAGTTTGGTGAATTTCTTCCCAGGAGGGCTGCTGAAGGCATCCTGTATAAGGATTAGTCTTTGACCTTTAACCCATTACACATTTGTTTCAATTCTTGATCAACTGCCCTGTTTCTATGCTCAGGTTTACTAGAACTTAGCTAACTTATTTACAAATAAATTTTATACCCTCAACACCTGCCTGGTGCATGTCATAATTCTATAGCATGGACATGATCAAGCTTATTTTGATCACTGCATCCAGGACAATGCAGTGAAGTATAGCTGTCCTGTGGAATTTCGATTATTAGATGGTCACCCTGTGTTCCCCAATACTGTTCATGTCATAAAATAGGCTAGAAAGATGACTGTAGTGACAGGGAAGAGAGACCGGGAGAGGTGGGTTGAAGGGCTTCTCCTTTTCAGGGCTCAGCAAGCTGCCCCAACTTCCATTACTGGCAAAGGATAAACAAGCAGGAGGCACTGACCCTACATGTCTACAGGGGAGTCCATGCGGAATCATTTCATGATCTTTTAAAATGACAGAGCTCAAGAAGGCACACTGTTTCCCTCCGAGTTAAACCCTTCAAAAAAAATATAAAAACTCCCTGAATCATGGTGGAAGGTTTACTATGGTAATTCACAATTAGTCACACACTATCCCTTTCAAAACCTATTTTACTTAAGCTCACAGGCATATCCCTGAATTTAATCTCCCTTATAGCAGAGTGCTTAAAGCAAATTCCCTCCCTGGTCCTTCCAAAGTGTGCGTCACCCCCTTCCCCCCGGGACTTACCTCTCTTTTCCTCCTGTCAGTTCTATAGATGTGCTGTCTGGTGACCTTTATCATATAACAGGTCATATTACTTTCTAACTTTTACTAATTTTCACTCTTTTTGTTGTAGGTCACATGACATACATTTGTTACACATAATCTTGAAAACACTTTGAGTATCTTAGACTTCCATTAATTTTTATAGAAATTTTATGAAAGTTTATAGAATTTAAAGTAAAAGATAAATTGAGATACTTGCCACTGAGCCTTGTTTTCCTGGATTCCCTGGTTCACCCTTAAAAAGAATAGTGATAATTATATTAATGCTATAAACATTAAAAACAATTTCAATATATATTTTTCTCTTTTTCACAATTCCCACTGGTGTGCATGAATGTCAAGTGTACTTCTCAGGCTAAAGGGAGAAATGCAAACACAATGCAATGAAAAGAAAGCCAATATTTTTTCTTCAAATGTACTTTATAAACATTTTAGAAGTTAATAAAATGAGTCTAGATTATAGTAAAGATTTAAGAACATATTTTAAGTAAAAGTAGTAGGAGCAATTATATTGTAAGTTGTTACATGGTCCTAGAAAAATATTTAATTATAATTACAGTAAAATATCATTTATTATTATGTTCTGTTTTGTAAATGACATAAGATGATAACACGGTCCTCTTCATGAGAATTTAAAACTTCCACATATACAAAAGAGAGATAATTGCTCATAGTGCAGGAATTAAATAAGAAAAAGAGCAAAGATTGATTGTGAATTTTAATTATCCTGGATTAATAATGATGGCTGAAGTAACATGTTTTATTAAAATTGACAGGATGTATTAAAATATTTTGTCATATTACATACCACTATCATAACTCTCTAATTCTCAGATTTTTACAGAATTCCTTAACATGTAATACTGTTATAAGAACAATCACTGGCTACAGGATTTTTTTTGAAAAATAAGATTGTAATGCCAATATATCTTTATGTTGTTGGACTTTAAAAATAAGTACTTTTCAGTTTATTTTTACAAAATATTTTTAGTGGTTATAATAGTATATAAAAATTGACTGAGCCTATAAATCCAGTTCAAATTATATTTGTGGAATTAAAAATAGCTTTGTATGAAAAGCTCCATTTCTTACTTAGATGAATAAACTACATTCACTTAAAGAATGACATAATATTTGGATGGTTTACAATTTGTTGTACCTTAACTTTATCTTGTTTCTTGAAAGTAATTTATACTTTAAATTCTCTGTAGCGTACAGGATACCCAATGATCTGATGAATTCTGAACCATCAAAAACGGTTTAACTACTCTTTTTATTTGAAGAGAAACACATTGTATCTTTGTTGGAAACCAGCAATCAATCAGAGAACTATAAATATCCCTAAGTCTGAAGCTTTTTCTATCTTTTGAGATCTCAACCCAAGAAAAGGGGAAATATTAGACAGTTTTAGGATAAAACCACTACCTCTGATGATTCAGTTAAAGCAGTCCTAAATCATATGCTGCAGATTAATCCCTCATTTTATATGACAAATTAACAGCAGCTTTTCAGGAAGGGAAATGCGGCTTATGGAAGATTGTCTCAGAAAAGTTTTCAAGTACCTTATATCCTTCTAAGTAGAGTCATTCTTTGAAAAAAATATAAATACTATATGAATATAAAAACAAAATATATAAAACTATGGCTTATTTTTATTTTTTGTTGTCTTTATTTAAAAAATTTTCTACTTTGTGGATAGTTTCAGTATTACTTTTGTACTGTGAAGATACTAATGAAAATAATATAACTTAAAGCAATATATTAAATAAATAATTTAATTCATCAATAAACCTGAATTTCAAACCCTAACTTGATAATATAAGTGTAAAAAAATTTTTAACCTTTTCCATGTATTTCAATTGCTGGGTTGCTTCTACCAAACCAAACCATTTATCTAGTTAGTGTCCTGTACCATGTATCGAGTATACTAAGTACTTAATAACTTAGATAACTTAGTACTTAGATCTAAATATTGAGATTGCTTTAATTTTTTATTTTTAAATTAAATTTATTGGGGTAACAGAGATCACTTTTCAATCATTTCTATTAATAAGCTTCACATACGAACAACAAAGGATATTCAAACCAGACCCACTGATGTTTTAACCATTAATTATACTGTTGTACCAGCAATTCTTTTTGGTCAAGTTATTTACAGGGGATTAAATATTAGAAAGATTTAAATTCTTTACTCTTCATGGGACTTTATTGTCCCTACTAATGATTTTTTGGAAAATGTTATTAATCCCCCACCTAGTTTTGCAAGATAGTCTCCCATTTAAACCAAAGGCACTGATGAACTTTATGGAATCAAGACACAAGTGACATCAGGTTTCTCCAATCAGACTTCTGGAGAGCTTACCTGAAAACCGCCTCAGTTGCTGTTCCTGGATCATTGTGGTTTGCGTGGGTTCCGGTGGACTGAATGGTGGAGCAGAATCCTGCTGCCAGGGCTCTCTCTGCTTGGGGATTATCCTAGCATCCTATTTCCTTCAACCCAACCCACTCACTCAACCCCCTAATTCTACAGCCCCTCTTGTCCCCACTCCATCCTAACCCACAGCCCTTAAAGCAAAGAAAAACAAAATCGTTGAGAACAAGTGATCCAAAAGGCAACTCACAGGCTCTCCTGGCATCCCACGGGGGCCATCTTTCCCTGTGTCCCCAGGAGGCCCTCTTGGGCCTGGAGGGCCTGGCGGGCCCGGAGGCCCAGCTTGTCCTTGGTCACCCTACAATGGAGAGGGGAACAGACCAACCGTAACTACAGAAGATAAAGACCCAGCTTGTCTTCTCAACACTTTAAATTTGCAATATCTAAGACACATTTACACTGAAAGAACAAGAACAACCAGAAACTATGAAGCCTGTAGGCAATTTGCCTGCCAGCAGGGATCAAATACATATTCATGCTGGGTGAGCTGAGTGGAGCTTTTAAAATCAAAGCAGCTCAGGGAACCAGCAATCTCAGCTCATAGAAACGGTGTGTCTGTTATCACTATATTCAGAGCTGGTATAAAACCTTTTCATAACTTTATGCATGCAAATGCTGCATCAGTTCTATCCACCTTGCTTACTAACATGGCTGCATTTCAATGTGTCTACTTTTTTATAACCTATAAAATTAAGGCTCCTGTCATGCTGAATAATAATTTATACATTACCAAAGCTAAAGACATTAGAAACTGGATCCACTGCTGGATAGAATACCTTTCTCTATATCTTCTTTTTTGGCACTTTTGTATATATATTTCAAACAAATAGAGCTCATGAAACATAATTTTGCTCTGAGATATTTCCAAATAAATACCCTTTTATCCCCACTCCAACCCATGAGAGATAAATGGCAAAGCAACAGTATACAGAGTAATAACTGGATGCAAAGAAGAAATCAGACTTGAGCAAGAATAAGCACTACCTTAATCAGGCGGCGTTTAATGAGCTGCTGATCAGCAGAGAGAAAGCCATGATTGATTTTAGGAAACACCATCTGATCAGTCAGGTGAGGTCAAAGGTTGAAGTTCAGAGATGAGAAAGTTGAAGAATAGACATCAGAAGGCCCAAGAAAGAAATAAAGATACACACATTAGACTTAATAATGACCATTAAATAAAACGGAACTGGCACTTGTGTCTGATGACAGACCTCTTGGCTCTTCTTGGAAAAAAATATAACCCTGAAACTGGATGGTGAGACCAGATTTTTAGTTAGAAATGGATATTATTTGTATCCCATCATTTTTCAATGGGTGTTGGGCCCTTCCAATGTAGTACACTGAAGAAGCAGGTAAGCTCAAGTCACCTGCATTCTGCATGCTGGGCAGAAAGTCCACAGACAAAGTGCCAGTTCCATATCCATCAGACTTGTCAACCAGCATAATGTGGCATGAACGCAACTACATTTTATTGATGCCAAAGTCCAGAGTACTTAGAATTATTTAATTGACAGAAAAATACCACAGACCTTTGTAATGCATGCGCATTCAACTACTGAGGCCTGGCACAGCCCTAGACGGTGCTTTCCTCTAATCACTGTCCTTGCTCGACTTCAATGTCCTCCTCACATACATGCTCAAGTTCTCCTTCTTAGTAGATATTTGACCTCACTGATGTAGGTCAGGTCCCAAGAACCCAAGAAGCTGATATGTATGATGAAAAGGAGCAGCAGGACTCGGCAGGCCAATCGAGCTGTTCATGCTCACCCTTATGCTGATTGCGGGCTCTGACGGAGGGCATGAGTGCCAACCACAAACCTTGACGGTGAGGATCTGATTACTGTGCAGGGCAGCAACTGTGGGGAAGCCTGGCAGACCCTATGGACATGGCACAGCACCAAAACACGACACAAAACGTCACACAGACATTTCACCGGTGGACAAACAAAACAAGCATGTACCTCTATCGCCCTGTCCCAGCTCTAAGTCCTGCCTTGTTTGACATGACACAAACAGTATCAGACACACGAGGCTCCCAAGTGACCCCTTCCTCACAGGGAATGGCCGGATTGAGAATTCTTTGTAACCGTTCCTTGTGGCACATACAATAGATCCATGTATACACTCTTAAAATGTCGGGACTCTGACATACAAAATATTAGTATAAAATGGAGATAACTACAGACACTGTTATAAAGACAACATTTCTATTTCCCTCTACTGATAGATACTCTGTTTACCACTCAGGACATACAATATGTGTATTAACTTTTTTTTTTTTTTTTTTTTAGACAACCATGAATAGAATTTTGCAGTCAGATCTGAAGTATTTCTCAGAATAAAGGCAGTATGCCTCACAAAATGTAGTCTTACCACCCACATATCAAAATTCCTCTCTCCAATCATCTGATGATTCTCAGGCCCTTCCTGCTGCAGGAATGCCTGCAGAGGTGGTAGATGGAAATCTGTCTCTTATAACATGCGCATTTCATGTCAGAGGGAGTTATGGTCACACTCTGTAGTAATTACTTCTGTCACATAACTTTTCCAAAAGAACTTGACAGTTCACACAACCCCTTGAAGGAGAAAAGTGGTTTTGAATTCCTTAGTCAAGAAGCGTGGGGGAGCTATGTTTCAGTCCTGTGCTTCACTAACTGCACTAACTTGTCCCTACAGGCGTTATCAATTGGGTAGGTCTGGGAGAGAAATTCTGTCTTTGTTCTTCTTTTCCAACAACATGTGATAGTGGAGCCTTTTATTCCATTTTCTTCCCCACAGAGAACACGCTCACCATGCAAATAAAATAAACAACCATCACGCTGCCTTCCCACGTTCTCGCTTCCTCACCATCCTTCTCCTCCTCCCACCCAAATCTATTTTTAGGAAAGGCCAGAAGACTTTTAGTTTTTAAATTTTACTAGTTTTGATACATTACCTCCTTTATTTTCCCCTTACGAGGGATATATATATATAATCTCTCTCTTTTTTTTTTTAACAAATCCAGTGAAGTTATGTTTGTTGTATAAAATTTTCTCGTCAGTTCTAATGCCTTTGATTCTCCTCCTTCAGAGAGGTGCTTCTCCGGGAGCAAAGTGGAGGAAATTGTATCCTTTTTGCCAAATCCTTTCTGATAAGGCTATTAAGTGGTTGGGTAGTTTCAAGGCAACCTGTATCCACTTTTTCCTCTCCCTAAGTAAGAGTCCTTTAAGCATAGACTCTACACAAATTCCATAATGCTACAAGTTGGAAAACAGATGTGTACAATTTGCTTTTGTTTTACTACGCAATATGAGTTTAAAATGTTATTAGATGGTAATGTGCCAGCATCCTTCCATCTGTGACTCATTAGCCCTATATTACACAGTCAGAATTTTATATATAAACCTCATATTTATGTAACAAAGAACAAAAACAGATACAAACAAGAAGTCTATGAGGATCAGAATCTTGATTAGTGGCGATAAATCATCATGTCACTTTAAATGGGATTATCTAACAAAAATAATTTAAAATTAAAACCTTTTAACACATGGTAGGCCTTAGAAATGTTTTGAAATTTGAATGTATAAATAAGTCACTTCTCCTACTCATATCTGAGCATGACCAGCTTACTATTTGATCATATTTTCTAAATGCTAAAAAAAAAAAGCATTAAGCTTTAGAACTTACTTACTTAGTTTGGTTTCCAGTGTTAAAGAGGAAGTGGGTAGGTAATTCTCACCTTGGGCAGATCTTTTTTCTTAAACAGAAAACCTCTTTTTGAGGAAGCTGATTTTATGTCCCTCAATCATCTTAACTGTGGATGTGCTACCAATTAATTGCTTAGTGCTACATTTTAACGATTCCACTAGTGAACTAAGCAAAAGGTCTTCAAGAGTTTACATGTAGCAGAGTACAAAGGAGACATGTGGAGGAATTCTCTTAAACGCTAACAATAATTCCATGGCCTGGGCTGCAATGTCTAAGTCCCTGTGCTTTTCCAACTGTGCTAATGCTTGAAGAGTACATGCCCCTGTGCTGGGAGTAGTTAAAGGCAATAATAAACATGGTCTATCTTCCTTAAGTTAATTTTAATTAATGGTAAATAATTTTTTTTATTTTCATTTATTGAATATACTGTGGTGCCATTGGTGAATAAAATTATATAGGTTTCAGGGGTATAATTCTATAGTATATCATCCGTACACTGTACTGTGTGTTCAGCACCTCAAGTCAAGTCTCCTTCCATCAACGTCTACCCTTTCCTACCTCCCCCACCATGCTCCCCTTTCCCTTTTGTAATCACCATACCCTTGTCTGTGTCTATGAGTTGTTTTTTTGTTTGTTTGTTTAACCACTTCACCCTTTTTACCCAGTCCCCAGCCCCCCTCCCTCTGACAGCTGTCAGTCTGTTCTCCATAACTATTAGTCCATTTCTATTTTGTTAGTTCATTTTGTTCATTAGAATCTACATATAAGTGAGATTATATGGTACTTGTCTTTTATTGACTGACTTATTTTACTTAGCATAATGTTCTCCAGCTCCATCCATGACATTGCTAAAGGTAAGGTTTCCTTCTTTTATTTATTTATTTATTTATTTATTTATTTATTTATTTATTTATGTATTTATTTATTTTTTACAGCCAAGTAGTATTTATTCCACTGTGTAAATGTACCACAGCTTTTCTATCCACTCATCTACTGATGGACATGTGGGCTGCTACCAAATCTTGGCTATTGTAAATAATGCTGCAATGAACATAGGGGTGCATATATTCTTTCGAATCAGTGTTTGGGTTTCTTTAGATATATTTCCAGAAGTGGGATTGCTGGGTCAAAAGGCAGTTCTATTTTTAATTTATTGAGGTAAAAAAATGACTGCTTTCCCTAGTGGCTATACTAGTCTACAATCCCCCCAACAGTGCACTAGGGCTCCCTTTTCTCCACATCCTCGCTAACACCTGTTCTTTGTTGATTTATTGATGAGCACCATTCTGACAGGTGTGAGGTGGTATCTCATTGTGCTTTTAATTTGTATTTCTCTGATGATTAGTGACGTTGAGCACCTTTTCATGTCTATTGGCCATCTTTAGAGAAGCGTCTATTCAGGCCCTCTGCCCCTATTTTAATTGGATTGTTAATTTTGGTATTGAGTTGTATGAATTCTCTATAAATTTTAGATATTAAGCCCTTATCAGATGTATAATTTTAAACATTTTTTTGTAAAGCAAACATTGAATAATTTGGGATAGGATGTAAAATTTGCACACATTTAAACTTTTTTTACTGTTTGATAACTAGAGAGAATGTCTTCTCATTGGGGGTTACCTCCCGATTCACACAGACACTGAACTGACTGCTTCCTGCAGGCGGGCTCTGGAGAGTGAGCCTGTGAAGCTCTGGCGCTGAACGCTCACTGTCGGCCATGGCTTTGTGTGGCCATAACTGCTTGGCTCTCCTGACTGTTCACATAGGAAGTACACTTTCTCACTAAGCATGTCATTTTCCACAGTATCATTAGTCACAGGTCTCTCTAAATACATGGGATGGACATATTTTACTTGGTTTTACATCTTGGAAAACTTGCCTGGTGCACAGATGGTTCAAGTGGGTGTGGAAAGAAAATGTCTCTCCAGAAAAACATGGAGAATGAGTCCAGGAATAAGCTGAAATACTGAAATAATTTGTGCAAATTTCACCCCCAAATATTTTGAATTCTTCAGACATTGGCTATACAAGAGTATAAAGCTACCTTCTAAAACCTATTTTCCTCCTGGGATCACAGACTCGGACTACTCCATGAATCTTCCTGACACGCCATGTAGTGGGTATCATCCCGGGACAAGGGTTCTGACACCATTATAGGAGAAACTCTGTCTATCTCCCTTCATTACCTTCTAGAAGGAAAGATGCACGCCTACCCCTAAGGGATGGTGAACAAATACATAATTCATAAGAAATGCTTCTAACTACAGAGAAGCCAAAATTTCAGGATGCTCTAGTCACTTTTACTGTGTACTCAATAAAGATGAGTGTTATACGATTACCCTGCAGTGAGAACGTTTTGTGTTTTGTCAAAACTGTTTAGTAAGACAATGATAGAGCCAGGAATTCAGTCCAGGACTTCTAATTCTAGACTTAGCCATCATATGTGTTTATAATTTCTTTCTGCTTTATATTTTGTTTAAATATAAGAAACCTTGACTGACATTCCATAACACTTAATAAGTGTTTATTGAGTGCCTTCTGTGCCGTGTCCACTGCATTAGACCCTGGGGGTTGAGTGGTGAGCGAGACCCCAAGCTCACAGAGTTTAACGTCTGGTAGGGAAATGGGAATAATAAGCAGGTAGTAATCACATGGAGTGACAACTGTTACAAAGGAAATAGCACATGCACCTAATGCCAGGTTTGAGGAGCCACAGAAGACTTCCCCAGCCAGGTGAATGAGGGCATGGCGGCCGGCATAAAAAAATGAAAATCAAACACAGAGACTATCTAGGAAAATGTCAGTGGTCTAGTTGAGGAACTGAGCTCTATACTAAGGGAGAAACAAATGGATAGTTTTGAGTGATGTTAGGAAGGTAGAATTTGCAGAACTTATAGCTTGGCTGAAACACAAGGAGAAAGCAGAGAATGGTCCTTGGTCTCTAGCTTGGGGAACAGAGGATGTCAGAGAAGACACTAGGAGAGACTAAATTTTCTGAGCAGGTAGGTGGTTGCAGATGATGAATTCAGTTAGAGATTTGCTGAATTTGAGGTGTCTAAGAGTAGACAAGGAAGAGAGGTTGCATATGCACTTAAAATAGAAGACAAGTGGGAATCACGAGCCATAGGGCAGTTTGAAGTCACTTCGGTAGGCTGTGGACTGAACAGATCTAGGAAAGACTTCAATTTAAGGGACGAGCAGAGAAGGGGAAACTACAAAGAGGATTAATCCAAGCAGCAGTAGGAACAGGAAGAATGTTAACGCTTTTCTATACAGGCAAATGACTCCAAATGATAGGCACACATACTTGATATCACTGTTTATTGCATCATTAACTGTGCTGTGCAAATGTACATAAATGACCCAAAGTAAGAATAAGCTAACAACGGCCAACAGCACTGACAAATAGTGCTCACCGGTAAGCACAGCGAGTATGGATACCAGAGGTTGCAAAGATATGGAGGGAGAACAAACAATTATTCTAATTGTAAAGGTTGTTAAGGACTCCCAATACAAATCATATTGGAAGAAAAAATATGTATTATGCTGAGAACCCCTAAATTTCTCCGTAATGTAAATAATATGATTCTGTTTGCTTAAAATATACCATAAATTACAACATGGATATGTGTGTAGCATAAATAAAGATAAATATTCTTAGAAGTTGATAAAATGATTTCTAGCTAAGAGAGACCAGATGGGGAAATATTATAATAGAATGTAAAAACATTGAGGTAAAAGAATAACTTTAGTTTAACAGCAGGAATTATTAGAAGGCTAAATAAGGAAAAAGATTTAGAAAGAAATTTGCTGCTAAATCATTCCACATTGTAGTAGACAGTATAATGTCTGAATAGAAAAATCAATTATATGAACCTCTAAATACTAAAAGGACTCCTTTGGAAAACCATAATATAATCATTTGGGCTTATGAAAATCAGAATCTATAACTGACCAAAAAAGATCGCCTTGTGGAAGTATTAATTATGAAAAGAACTAGGTTACTGTAATTGAATATAATACTGGCTCAGAAAGTTAATCTTTCTTTTTTATAGATACTTTAAATTCCATTCTCTTGTATTCTATCATAAATGTTAGCCCTAGTCACTCCAGGATTATCTTTTTATATGTAAATGACAACTGTGAATTCACAATTACTTAGAAGAGAACAATGCAATGTCTAAATGGACAAATGTCACTAAATACCATAGCTACTTAAATGCTAAGTAAAGGCAAACTGCAAAAGATCTGTGAACAAGCTGAAAGATGGCAGATAAACTTCAACTCTGGCAAGTGTAAAATGTAAGAAAACTGCCTAAAGCACACATACTGAGAAAGGCTCCAGCTGTTACACACAATCTAACAAGGGACCCCAGGGGGCCACTGCAGTGTTTCCTAAGGACACACAGCTAAGAAAGGCCAACAGAAGAAGGAAAGAAGTCAGATTCCTGAAGAAGCCGGGTCCTGAAGGGACCACAGCAGTGCAGGCGCAGAACACAGGAAAGAGATGCTAGACAGTCTAACAGTCTGGGAGATCATGCAAAAATAAAATTGTCACAATTGTGTCAATTTTATTTATAGAAACTTTGCTATCCTTGTATTAGAGCTGTTCTCTCTGTTAGAACATCAGGAGAACGGTCTCGCCTGAGGCTTTCTTAGTAATAATAAAGATAATAGATAATGAGGACAGTGGTAATGATAGTGGTCAACATTCCTGTGATCCATACTAGGTGCCAGGAATTAGTCTAAGAGTTTTATAAACAGTAAACTTTTCAGTTCTCACACCTCCATCGAGATGAGGAATATGAGGCATGAAGATGTTAAGGATTTTGCCTCCTAACTATAAGTAGGAAAGCCAACATTCACACCCGACCATCTTCTCCTGAGTCTACCCCCTTATCATGATACGTTCCGTAACTCTAGTCTCTGAGGTTCATTCCCATTTATTCATTCATTTATTCAAGAAGACTTTAATAGGATCCTACCACAAACAAGGTAATACTTGGGGAGATTAGAAAGCCTTATCCCAGGTTTCATGGAGTTCAGAGTCCAACCAAGAAAGGCAGACATTAAATAAGCAATTACAATGTGGCTGAGATCTGTTTTAATACATATATCTATGCTTTATATATATTTAAATATATTGATCCATTTCCTTTGCCCCTTCATCAAACTCTTAGTTGGCCACCTGATGTTGCCATAGAAGGTCTATGAGGATGCAGGGGAGGACACAAAACTTGTTGACCAACATTTCTAGAAAGAGACTCCCACAGACTGGAAAAGAGAAAGGACATCTGTGGTCCCCAGAGGGACCTTGGCCCAGCCTCCCTCCAACCTTGCCTCCAGGAAGGCAACAATGCCCTAAAACAGAGTGCTATGTGACATGTCTGATATATAGGAACACAGGAAGCCCTGCCAAAGGTTCCCCTGTCTGAGGCGTGGCACAGGCACAGCAGAAAGCCCCCTATGCCCCAAGATACAGCAATGACACACTGCATCCGGAGGGCCGTGCAGATCCCTCACACCATGCAGCCTTCTCAGCAGCAAAGTGTATGGACCAACAAGTGAAGACCAGCCACCTCTCTATTCCTACGCCCAGATCTGTCGAAATCATAAGATGCCTAGAAGAGTGAAACAGGCCTAACGGTGGAGGAAAGTGTAGTGATCCCAAGAAGACTGGTGTTTATTTATTTATTTTTGTCAGCTCAGAAGAATGGTGGCTCAGACTCAGAAATTAAATTTTTACACAAAATTAAGTCCTATTTCTTACTGACCTGAGTTTTTGGATTGAGACTCACACCACAAAGTAAATCTGATGACTACTAACAAAACAAAAGCTATGAGAGAGCACAGAGAGGAACCCTGACCCAGGCTGGTCGGGAAGGACTTCCCAAGGAAGTGTTCTTTGAGTTGAGTCCTACAGAACAGAGTAGCCCCTCAGGCAGGCCGATAGTGCCTGGTTGCTCTCAAAGGGGTGTGGCACTTTTCTTTCTTGACATTATCATCAGGATGAATACCGAAACCAAAGAGAAAATATAATTTCCTTTTCCAAAGCAATACTTAATCCACATTTGGAACACAGAGGTTCTGTCTTGTTCTAGGACTGACTCCCTTGAGATCTCCATCTGCTTTGCCATTTGGGGAAGTTTAGGATAAAGGCAATGGCGATGACTACAGGGTATAAGGTTCCCTGTGGGTGGTCAGATTGATCCAGAGAGACACTAACTAACACCTTCATTCCTTCATGTAACTAACATCTTGTAATTCCATGCTTCACCAATTAGTGAAAAAAGTTGTACAGGTTTAAATCTACATAGTTGGATGAGGAAGTTAGCATGTGACTATCAATTCAAATGGAAACTATACTAGATTTGTACTGTAATTCGAAAGCAGACAGTATTCTATTTAAGCACACTGATTAGGGAATGGGCAAGGCTCCTATAAAAGTGGAATTTGAGACAGTAGCGGAAGGATGAAAAGGATGATAGTATTTGGCGTGGGTTGTGGATTTGAGGCAAGTTACTCCAGTTTGAAGAGGAGTGAGCAAAGATGTGGAAGGTACGCTGTGGGATGGCTGGTAAGCTGAGTTTGGTTGGGGTGAAGCACATACTTTGTTATACTTATAGAAAAGAGCCTGGAAAAGTTAATAGGATATTTGTTTTTGAAAGGTCTTTAAAGAAACTTCAAGGTGGAAGTAGTGGAAAGTGAGAAAGAGTTTTACACAACGAAGGTACCAAACCATAAGTGGGTTTGTGGAAGACAACCCTGGAAAAATGATGAAGAATAGATAAAAAATATAGAGTCTTTGATTCTTTTTCTGTAATTCCAAAATCTAAAGCCCCCCCAAATAAAAGACATTTTCACAAGTTTAAATTAAACGTTTTCTAAGGTTGCTGCAAACTCATTTGGGGGCAAAGACTGATTTGAACAGATGTGAGGCCATTTATGGTCACTAATAATCCTTCTTACTGTGAACATGCATGTTTCACTGCAGAAATGGATGGGTGGAGCCTCAGGTTCTCTGAGGTGTCAGACAATAAGCGGTGTATGAACAGCATTAACTTTCTAAAGCCTAAAATCTTTAAATTCTGAAACACATTTAACTCTGAGGTTTCAAGAAAGGACTGTGACTGTGTTTCAAAATTTACAACAAAGATCCCTTTAACAGAATTAAAGATTACAGGAAGAGTAGTAAGTTTTGAAGTTAAGGCTTTTAATTTAGTTTTGAACATTAAAACTTGTTGATATAGGCTAGTTTAACAAATGCCCTGTCTAAATATATGGCAATCTGAATTTATAGATTATAATTTATACCAACTTATAGTAATTAAAATAAATTTACTTTTATAATTTTAATTTTTTAATCAGAACTATCCTGATCAATTGTTATCAAGTACACATCTTTTAATTAACCGCTTTAATGAGTAAATAAGCACATTATAATTAGCATACAGGTTTTGCAAGTAAATGCAAAAAACAGAACTGTGAAAATTTTGTTCTTTAAGAAAATTAAAAGGAAAACCTCCAGAAATCTTGTTTAGAAGATTAATCTGATAACCAAACACTGCATAATTAATTTGCCTAACAACTCCCCCTTTAAAAATATGAATAATGGAAAAGCAAACTTTAGTTCCACCCCATCTAAATTTTATGCAGTTTGCATTTGAAATACAAATTATGAATTATGGAACCCAAACTAGTAGTCTTTTGATTTTCCAGGACTCTTCCCTCTGGGTTGGTACAGTACTATGATAGTGAACAATACAGTAACATTTGCATCTACTATTCCATAAAACCAAGGCTGCTTTTTAATTGAGGTGGCCAGGCCGAGGGCTCACCTCGACTTGAATATACCCTATCCACTTTCTGAAAGGAAACAGCCTGCCCCTGGGAGAGGAGGCAGAGCAGGATTAGAAAAGAACAGTGCCAAGAAAAGAGAGGATTTGTTAGCTGACAGGGCACTTTATATTGAAGGGAAAATAGGCATTTGTCCAGTAGCCTGTGGGAAAAATTCAATGTTTTGCATTCTTCTCTCTGAAAGAGAAAGCCAAAGTGTCCTGTTGTTCCCTAGAAACTCTATTTAGTGTCTGGCTTCGTGGGTATTTGCTAAACTTCCTTTGTATGATATTAGACTGAATTGAATCTAAGATTCCTTGGGCATGCTCCCTGGATGGCAGCCTCTTTTCCTCTTCCTAAAGAAGAGATAGGTGGCCGGATGCCAGCCTGTGAAAGTGCTGGTGAGAGTCCTGTGGGCTCAGCTAGAACGGGTGCACGGCTACCCCTGTATTTCTTATGCCACCTCTGGAGTTCACCCTCCTTCATAAATAAATGTGAGCCGCAGTAAATGCCTGGTAGCCATCTGCAGCAGTAGAACTCCTCAAAAATGATCTTAGCCACACAAAGAGAATGAGATCACTGGAGAGTAATGTTACTTGGAGTGGTACTATTTTAGGTAACTTCCTCCATTACCTAACTGGTCCTATTCTCTAACATTGTTTTCCCCTTTGGTCTACACCTTAAATTTTTAGTGTTTTTTCGGGGTCAATTCAATTACACAAAACTAAAGTAGTCTGTCGCTTGAAAATATCCCTGATATTTATGTTTCCATATGGGACTAAAATTTTGATTGTATATATTTCAGGACATTTGAATACTTTATAATTATCTTTATATTTGATGTCATTTGTGTATATGAGGTAAATTCAAATGATTATAAGGATCAGAGAGATGGTCAAGATATGGAAGCAACGTCAGGGTCCATCAGTAAAGAAATGGGTAAAAAAGATGTAGTGCGGCCCTGGCCGGCTGGCTCAGAGGTAGAGCATAGGCCCAGCGTGTGTGGAAGTCCCAGATATGATTCCTGGTCAGGGCACACAGGAGAAGTGCCCATCTGCTTCTCCACCCTTCCCCCCGCCCTTTTTCTCTGTCTCTTTCTTCCCCTCCCTCAACCAAAGCTCCATTGGAGCAAAGTTGGCCCGGGCACTGAGGATGGCTCCGTGGCCTCGCCTAGGGCACTAGAATGGCTCCAGCTGCAGCAGAGCAATGCTCCAGATAGGCAGAGCATCGCCCCCTGGTGGGCATGCCAGGTGGATCCTGCGAATGCAGGAGTTTGTCTGACTGCCTTCCTGCTTCTAACATCGGAAAAATACAAAAAAAAAAAAAAAAAAAAAAGGGAAGAAAAAAAAAGAAGAAAAGAAAAAGATGTGGTATGTAGAACAATGAAATACTACTCAACAATAATAAAGAACAAAATCTTTCCATTTGTAACAAGAAAGAGGACGTAAAGGGCATTTTGCTAACAGAAGCAAGTTGGACAGAAAAGGAAAAATGCCATATGACTTTATTTATATGTAATAATCTTAAAAAAATAATCAAATGAACAAACAGAATAAAATAGAAACAAATTCACAGAAAGAACAAACTGACCATTGCCAGAGACTGAGAAGAGTGGAGAAATGGGTGAGAAAGGGAAGGGAAGTAAGAGATACAGACGTCCAGCTATTAGATAAGAAGGTAGGGGGATGGGCTGTACAGCACAGGGGACACAGTCAATAATATCCTCAGGACTTGGTGGAGTAAGAGATGGTTAACAGACTTATCATGGAGATGACATTGTAAGGTATATAAATGTAGAATCACTATGTTGCACACCTAAACTAATATAACATTGTATGTCAACTATGCTTTAATTTAAAAAATAATAAGGGAGCAGGTTTTAGACAAAAAAGAGGGGAAGATTAGGCTGAACAGGCCAGCCAAGGCAAAAGAATTCAATGCAGATGCGACTGATTTGGCTGCAGGAGAAAGCTGACCTAGAGCTGCCATGTCTTCACGGACTTCAAGAGAATCAGATGTCGTCTTCAGGATGTTCTGTAGCATCCATTTCATACACACATGATGATGTCATTGCAAGTGGAGGCCCATCGTTACTGAAGGCAAGTGACGCCATGCCGTGGGGTACCAACGGAACTGGCAGTCACTTTCTGTTAAATGGATCCCAAAGATTTACAAATCCACCAGAACCACCCATGGCAAAAATGTACTGTGAAGGTTATGAAAAGAAATGGGTAAATCTGCCCAAAATTATTTTTTTTTTTACACTGTGACCCTTGAAGGCATATTTCTGTACCTCAGGGCTTAGGTCCAAGCATCTTCATTAGCCAAGTGACAGATGTGGAAGCAAAACCCATGTCCACCTAATCATCTCATGAAAGGGGTTTCTCTATTGAAAGCTTTGTTTTTCTTCCGAGAAATACATTTTCTATCCCCTAAGGGATGCACTGTAGTCATTGTGAACATGTTACCTAGTGTGTGGATTTCTCTGCTTTCTGTGTGACACAGGACTCGTCTGCACCCCTTCGTGCTGACTTCACAGGATGAGCAGTCCTGGTGTCCCTGTGCAGTCGTCAGAGCCGCTTTGCTCCCAGCAAGCCCCGTTACTTCTTTGAGCAGTTTGAGCTCTTTCTGTAGAATAATCTGAACCTGTTATTTCCAGGCTGTCTAATAAATCACAGATTCATAACCCTTAAAAAAAAAAGAGAGAGAAGCCAGAAGAAATCCAAGGGTTTCTTTTTAATGCATGTTTCAAATTTTAAAAGTTTGCTACCAATTCAAATTTATTTTAAAACATTTTTCTAATCCAAACAAAAATGCATTTGATGGCAGGATTTGGCCCACAGACCACCAATACCATCTCTGACCTAGTGCTTTTGAATGTTGAATTAGAAACAAGAGACATATAAAAGAACCTTGCTTTGGAAAGGAAATGCTTAACCATTGAAGGAACTTTATTTTGCTGCATTAGCTTTTGAAGAAAGGGTTGCAAGTTCTCATCACGTCTATCACATGCCATAAATCAGAGCACTGGTTCTTAAATTATGAAAAGTTCAAAATTGATTATTATACAGGACTCTAGGAGGGAGAACAGAAGGAGTTATAATTCCTCTTAGAAAAGGAAGTATTACATCCCATAGTGATAGATCTATTTGGGAGGAGTCCCATGACTTGAGCTTCTAATGAAAGAGGCCGTTGTACTTTATGTGGGAGTCATGGTTTCTTTAGGAAATCTCAGAACAGAATTTCTTGACTTCTGTGAAAGTAAATCTAAACTTTATAATCATATAGGTATTATAAATTATAATACAAACTTTCTAATTTTGGGTTTCAATTTGTGGCTGTGGCTGATGAAGAGATTATTTAATGAAATGCAGTACATTTTCAATATAAAATTGTAACATATTACATCTATAATATTTTATTTATTTATAGAGAGAATGAGTGAGAGAGAGGGACAGACAGGAAGAGAGAGAGATGAGAAGCATCAATTCATCATTGCGGCACCTTAGTTGTTTAATGATTGCTTTCTCATATGTGCCTTGACCGGGGGCTCCAGATGAGCCAGCAACTCCTTGCTCAAGCCATGGACCTTGGGCTCAAGCCTGCTACCTTGGGCTTCAAGCCAGTGACCTTTGGGCTCAAGCCAGTGACTATGGGGTCATGTCTACGATTCCACACTCAAGTTGGTGACCCCATACTCAAGTTGGTGTGCCCATGCTCAAGCCAGTGACCTCGGGGTTTTAAATCTGGGTCCTCAGTGTCTCAAGTTGATGCTCTATCCAATGTGCCACTGCCTTGTCAGGCTAATTTATAATTTTTAAAAGTGCTATATATTTGCATAATTTACCTGAAATAACCATAGTGATAATATTCAAATTCTCTTTTACTTCAGATTTCTTTTAATACCTCCCAATTTCAAATATTTAGGTGATGATAAGCCAGTCAAAAATGTAAAGAGTAAAGATTAAGTTGTCTTGGAAAATTATGAAAATAAATGCTCAAAATAATCCATAGCCACAATTTCTGATAGGCTCTATTCACTATTTAAATGTACTTTAATATTCTATTTATCAAAAGAACTTACCACATATATCAAAGCTATACTTTTTCCCTATGACTATAAAAATTTATTCAAAATGTAACATGGTCTTTTAATTTAGTAAATAATAAATGAAATGCTTGCCTATTTACCAGTAAAAGAAACAGCAAATAACTGGTTCTTTGTTTTGTTTTGTTTTGCATCTGAACACGTGAAATTATATATACGTAAACATAAAAAGACAAAGAAAAATATTTTTTTCTAATGTCTTAAAAAAATCTAAAAGTAATAACTTAGTTTCCAAAATACAAGCCTACTTAGTAGGTCTTATTTCTTTCCTTCAGTAGGTCTTCAGTTTCATCACCCATAAGAAACAAAGTTTACATTTTAAAAAACAGGTGGCATCTGGTTTACTGAGATAATAACCAGTTTTGCCACCTCATCAGCTACAATTTTTATGATTCCCATATGTGGCTAAAAAAATGACAAGATGTATACCTATCATATCATTATTGAAACTGAGTTACTAACATAAGGCACTCTCAATCTTTCTCCTTGTGTGACACAGGACATTAGCAATTATAGAACACAAAAGTGAGGAAAATAATTGATCACTTTCCAGTACTAGGATGTAGCTTCATGGCATTACATACAGTTGAGATGAAACTTTATAAACATGGATAATACAGTTGTTCATCTTTCTTGACTTGTGGAATGTTTTGGGGAAATTATTAGCATGTTTGGAGAATCGGATAAAATAAATGTAATGAAGAAAAAAAATATTTTCAAAGGAACTGCCAGAGGCAACTTTTGTGTAAATCATTCATTATCCAATCTGTGAATTATTGGGACCTTAATTTCCCTTCCACTCTCTTATTCTTTGTAGAATTTCCTTTGTTATAACTGTTCTAATTAGATGTAAGGAAAGAAAGGAAAAAGGAAGTGGAAGTCAAACTAAGGCAATATAGCAGAATGGCATGGGATATTCAGACCTGTGTCAAGAGCATTAGGGCCCCATTGGGTTGGGAAAAAATACTAAAGGCAAAAGGAGCGTTTTCAGTTAGAATCAGAATGAAAAATAATAAAGAATAGGCCTTTCCTCCCACTTCAGTCAACTGAGAGTAAAATGTTAACTGAAAGAAGAAATCAATAGTAGCCAGTTCCTATTTAGCTTCTAATTCTGTCAAACAGAAAAATATAAATATTTGAATTAAAAATTGTCACAAATATTGGTAGTATAAAATGCCAAGAAAAGCAAAGAAACTGTAAGTAAAAACATTGGGAATCTAGGCCCTGGCTGGTTGGCTCAGTGGTAGAGCATTGGCCTGGCGTGCAGGAGTCCCGGGTTTGATTTCTGGTCAGGGCACACAGGAGAAGCACCCATCTGCTTCTCCAATCCTCCCCCTCTCCTTCCTCTCTGTCTCTCTCTTCCCCTCCCACAGCCAAGGTTCCATTGGAGCAAAGTTGGCCCGGGTGCTGAGGATGGCTCCATGGCCTCTGCCTCAGGTGTTAGAATGGCTCTGGTTGCAACAGAGCAACGCCCCAGATGGGCAGAGCATCGCCCCCTGGTGGGCTTGCCAGGTGGATCCCGGTCAGGCGCATGCAGGAGTCTGTCTGATGCCTCCCCATTTTCAACTTCAGAAAAATACAAAAAACCCCAAAACAAACAAACAACATTGGGAATCTAAATTAGTCTGAAGAAATGACTCTCTTAGTTGGCTTTAGCCTTAGAAAATGACTTTCAAAATACTGGACAAGTGCAAAAAAAAATTATTAAACCATTCAGATAATTTTTCAGGAACTGTGTAAAGTGAAAGAAGTAATAGCAGAAAGAACAAGGAAGGAAGATAAATCTTGCAAAATATAGACATATCTGTAAACTTTAATGATGTAAGTCAAGATGAAAATTGATTATTAAAAAGACTGGTAAAACACAGTGTACAGAGAGATGTGTTGTAGAATTGGGCATCTGAGACCTGTATAGTTATGTTAACTAGTGTCACCTTAATAAATTCAATTAAGAAAAAGATTATTGGTAAAAATTTTGGGGAAAAAAGCGCAGTTTAAAATACAATTTATTTCCTTTTTAAAAGGATTATTAGAAGGTGAATGTGCCAATGTAATTGGATTATAGCAAGAGATATATAAAGGTTTCTTATATTATTTTTAGATACTAAGTTGAAGAACCTGAACTGAAAACCATTAAAAATAGTGGATTTATAACTGGTTAAACAATTTAGCTAGGTAATACAGTTTAACTAGTCACATAGTTCATGTTCTCAATCTTACTCCATTCAACATATGTATCTATGAATTAGTCTTTCATACTTGGGTCTGGGAATGATTTCTCTCTATACATGTGTATCTGTTTCAATGTCTATATTTCAGATATCCATAAAATGAAACAGAAGAAGAGATGTCATATTTGTTGGATGGCAGAATCAGACTCCAGAGAGGATCTCAAAGGATAAAGTATATTAACTATATGGAAATAAAGGTAAGAAAAAGTGTTTTGGTCCAATGAAGGTGCTATATCAATACACAATCGGGGGCTAAGGGTTAGTAACAGTGAAAAAAAAAAAAGACAAGAATTTAAGTTGACATAAACATATATCAATATATAATACGACTGCCAATGTTGTTTCAAGGTAATCAATTTCAGGCTATATTAACATAAACATAAGCAGGTAGGTGATATTCCACTTGGGCCAGGCTGTGCCTGAATTAATGTGTTTAATTTCAAGGCATTACCCTGTAAGGAGGACATAGACAGACAGAAATATATGCAGAGAACAACTAGGAGAATAAGAAGACACAAAACCATCACCTGAGGAATGGATGAAGGAGCAGGAGAAGATGAGACAGGATATGAGAGCTATTTTCAGTAAGTTCAGAACCACATGGAGAGCATCAGCACCACCATTACAGGGTGTATCCAGACTCATGTTGGGCTAGTACTAGTTGCAGGATGTAGTGAATGAGGGTTTGAACTAGCAGGGCTTTGGGGTTCATTTTAACCTTGAGCGTCATACAATGTTTCCATATAATTACTTAAGGAATGTCATGAGTAAGAGGAATTAATTCAGAAAGCAGGACTAAAGGCAATGTATAGGAAGTAGAGACCAGCACACACTGATTCAAACAAAGGAACAATAAACATTTATTAAATGAATCATGAAATGCTTTATAATACATAGCACTATATACTATGTAATTCTACATTATATAATACGTATGTCTATACTTAGAATAGTTTGCTTTGTAAGAGTAACCTCCTTGCCACCAGAGGTGTCTGAATGCAAATTGGGAACCTTGAGCTCAGGCTGCCTTATATAAGCTTTTAGGTAATCGGCTGGCTGTGAAATGGATTTATTTTGCAGTTATAAGAGACAATTAAAATTTCAAAGCAAGGCCCTGGCCAGTTGGCTCAGCGGTAGAGCATCGGCCTGGTGTGCGGGGGATCCGGGTTCGATTCCCGGCCAGGGCACATAGGAGAAGCGCCCATTTGCTTCTCCACCCTCCCCCCTCCTTCCTCTCTGTCTCTCTCTTCCCCTCCCACAGTCAAGGCTCCATTGGAGCAAAGATGGCCCGGGCGCTGGGGATGGCTCCTTGGCCTCTGCCCCAGGTGCTAGAGTGGCTCTGGTCACGGCAGAGCGACCCCCCGGAGGGGCAGAGCATCCCCCCCTGGTGGGCAGAGCGTCACCCCTGGTGGGCGTGCCCGGTGGATCCCGGTGGGGCGCATGCAGGAGTCTGTCTAACTGTCTCTCCCCATTTCTAGCTTCAGAAAAATACAAAAATACAAAAAAAAAAAAAAAATTCATAGCAAAAAGTGAATCTATTTTGCTCATACTGTCTTCCTCCTCACCACCCTTTTAATATAGGAAAATCAATATTATCTAGAAACCTTATCTGGCATTACCATAAAGATTTATAATTCTAATAATAAAGGCAGTTTTTAGTTTCTATATTATCATCCAACAGTTAAAAACACTATAAAATAATGTTGCAAGTGCATACAACTCTTTTCCATAAAAGGAATATAATTCATCTTGTAGAATCCTTTTTTATGCCATCCTTTTTTAATCCTTTGGACCACACCTTAAATTCTGTATTTGTTGTACTTGGACAAAGTGGGCTTTTATTTATTTTTATCAAGGAGGACAATTTTTATCAAGGGCAATTTTTTCAGAAATATAGGGGAGATGTTTCCATTACTCCAACGACACAACCAGAACAACAAAAACTCAGAAAAAAATATATAGTGCCTGAAAATACGGCTGTTTCTAGAAGTAAACTGACCAATATTATAAAGAAAATTATTTGAGTCAAATAAAAAATGTAACTAAATTTATATTATGATTCTAAATTTTTAGGAACTTTGGCTACAGCCTATGTAGATTTTAAGTTACATCATCTTTAGTAATAAACCTAAAAAAAATTTAAAATTTGGGGCCACATTTTTCCTCAAAGAAATGACTCTGAAGTTTAAGCCTTTAAACTCTGAATTGTTTTTAACTTTAAAAATTTATAAATATAAAATTGTATTTTATCTTTTTAATATTCTTTGCATGTTATTTAATTACTATACTATTCTATAAAAAACTGGGGTAATTTTTAAAAATCCTCTTATTTTACAATTAATGTTTCAACAAAATTTTTAAAGATACCATAAATTATATTGGTATCTTGATATAAAACCAAGTTTTAATTAGTACTATTTCTAATCTTTGAACAGACTTAGTGTACTAATAAAATAATTCTATAGTACCATAGGTTAACAGTCATCAATGCAAGGAAAATTCTAATTAATTTAAAAAACAAATGGTATGTAAATTAAATTAGAAACAATAATGTAATATTCTTCCTAGAACATAAATGATTTGCCATTAGTTGTTGTGTTACCTGTGTGTCTGCATATTCTGATGAACTCTATCATCAAAATATTGGAAGCAAAATAATTGTTTCAATATTTTTTATTTATTGATTGATTTTAGAGAGAAAGAGGAAGAAAGGGACAGAGAGGGACAGAGAAAGACAGAAAGAAACACTGATCTGTTGTTCTACTTATCCATACATTCATTGGTTGATTTTTGTGTGTGCCCTGACCAGGGATCAAATCCACAACCCCAGAGTATCAGAATGACACTCTAACCAACTGAGTTACCTGACCAGGGCCAAAATCATCTTATACCTAACTCAGGTATTGCAACTCCAATACCAACAAGACTGTGCACATATGTAAATGAGTGAAGTGGGCTGGATGTCCCTGTAATGCAAAATGCATGTTTCATCTAAGTAGGCAGATTTCATTCAGCTTCAGCCAACAGAAATTATAAAAGGAGCTGTACCCAGAGGTGCCAGATCTTCCAGTTTTCAAAAAGAAATAAAAAAATAAGATCTTATCTGAAATTGCCAGTATTAAAATGTTAGCAACTAGTTTGGGAAAGCCAAAGAATATTTATCCACCGTCAGAATCTGGTCCACAGGTTACCACTTTGTAGCCTCTAATTTGTCTCATGAGAAATACTAATTCAAAACACAGAGGGAAGAATGCATAAAACAGTGTATACATTTTAAAAATAAGAAAAAATAAAGACAATGAATTTCCTTCCCCTGCTTCAAACAAGTGTGCTACTTACTCTCCATCCTAAAAAGAAATCCCCTATGAATTGTGATAGTTTCTCAAACTACAACCCTGTTGGCACATTTCGTTTGACACATTCTAAAAATCCTGAGTTATTATAACAGTTACTACTTACAATTGTGGGTAGATACCAAGACTCAAACTTTGCATTCTTCTCTGACACATTTTATTACAACTATATGGCTCCAAAGTGGAAGTAATACCACAGACCAGTATAGAATTACAGCTTTAACATTCAACATTATAGTGGTGACATAGCAAACTTTCTCCATTTTGATTTTGTTTGACTTTTCTGCCTAAAAGTGTAAAATGAAAGGTGAAGTTGTAAATCTCTACATTAATTTTATGAACAAATCCAAAATGTCTAATAGATCTCCAAATATTCTCTCCTTCCTGTAACTCTTCAAAATTCATTTCCTTTTATAATATTATTGAATAATTACGAATGACTACTAAACAAAAAATTGAAAGACTGAAAAGTAATTTTGTACTGAGCAACCCCCCCAAAATAGAATAGCTCTGTAATGCTGTATCCTAGACTATCCTAACACTGAGATTCTTTAGAAACTTTAATTTATCAAAGCAGAAATACCGTATTTCCCCATGTATAAGGTGCAACTTTTCCCAAAAAATTTGGGGTCTAAAAACTGGGTGCATCTTATAGAGTGGTTGTAGATTTTTTTACTTGCATTTCCCACTTTTTTGTGCTTGTTTTTGTGCTCATTGTTGAAGACAGTGATTCATCATCAGACACAGATGAGGACAAGCTAATGGATGGAAGTTTGACAGTGATGAGGAATTGTATGAATTTTATGATGAATAAAACTTGAGCTCAATAACTTTAAGTAATACATTTTTTTTTAAATTTCCGGCCTCAAAATTAAGGTGCATCTTATACATGAGATCGTCTTATACATGGGGAAATATGGTAATATATATTTATCTGTGCCAGAAAATGAAAGTAGTGTATATAGGGGGAGAAGTTATTAATTTAAACATAGTTACCTACTTGGCAGAGAAATAATAACATATTAGTAAAAGGTAAAATATTCCTTACTATTGTTTTCATCCTCAAAATTATACTGATTGGCATATGGCTTATAAATTCTTTAAACAACACAGACATACTATCAAAAAAACATAAAACAATGAATAGAAACATTTACATTGTAGCTAACAGCTTTTGTCATAAGATGAATATCAGCCATGCTAATGAAGACAAAATAATTTTCAGTTTTTAAAACATCTGATAAAAAACAATGCTAATGATTCACAATCTTTCCTTTGTTTACCTTCTCAAATAACTGTTTAGTAGATAATTGAGAGTAAAGGAGAATTAAGACTGAAAAATTACAAGGTGCTGCTATAACATGTTAATGCAAGCCATCCAAGAACTATGTTAGAGTGTCTTCCATCTCAAAAAGTTTATATTCGTAAAAGAAAATGTTGGTCCTGACATTCTAGGACCGTGATGGTGAAACTTTTTATAAAAACCGCCCACTTTTGCAGTGCTGGTTAACCTGGTTCCTCCCGCCCACCCACTAGTGGGCGTTCCAGCTTTCATGGTGGGTGGTATTGGAGCAACCTAACCGTGCCATGATTGGCCCAGGTTGATCAGCACTGAAAAAGTGGGCAGTTTTTATAAATGGTTCGTCATCACAGTTCTAGGAGCTTCTAACTTCCTAGAACACTAAGAGATATAAAGAAATAATATAGCTAAGAAGCAACTGGATTTTGAATAAATCTTAAGCTTTTCTGATATTCAAGTAAAGGCAAGTATTTGTCTCTTAAGGATTATTGTAAAAAAGCTCAGTCAATAAACTCTACTGGAAGTCAGAGCAGATGTTTGATACAATAGTCAGGAATGTCACCACGATCATTTCTAAGTTTGCAAAGGAACTTTGAAATGGTATTCAGGGTAAGTATGAAAGAATAAAAATTAAGCATTAAATTATCAAAAGTTAATTTACATTCTCTTTAAGCAATTCTGAAAAGCTACACTGAATAGAAAAATAAAAATAAACAGTTAAGAAAGATATATCAATTTAATTAAAAAAACTTCCCAGGTAGATTTGAATATTTGCCTATCTTTTTTTTAGCATGTGCAAGAGAGGGGGTAGCGGGGAGAGACAGACAGGAAGGGAGAGAGATGAGAAGCATCAACTAGTAATTGCAGCACTTTAGTTGTTCATTGATTGCTTTCTCATAGGTGCCTTGATAGGGGTAGGGGAGTGAGGGTGGAGTGGATCCAGATGAACCAGAGACCTTTTGCTCAGGCCAGGGATCTTGGGCTCAAGCCAGAGACCTTGAGCCTCAAGCCAGCAACCACGGGGTCATGTCCATGATCCCACACTGAAACCAGAGCCCAAATTCAAGCCAGCAACCTTGGGGTTTTGAACCTGGGTCCTCAGTATCCCAGGTTGACGATTCTATCTACTGTGAAATCACTTGGTCAGGCTATCTTTTCTTAATAGGAATTAGAGTAGGTTAACATTTGTAAGTGTTTACATCTTTTATATGTCAATAATAATCTATACTTGTGGAGAAGTCTGTTTCATAAAGATAGTATAAGCAAATGCTATTTTGCATAAATATTCACACACATAGATGTGTACATAAAATATCTCTATAGATCGAATACTTCCTGTTAATAAGTACTGATATATGTACAAACACATACAGTATAATTTAAATGACTGGTTGTGAGAAAAGGCAAATGTCTGATAATTCTTAATATGAGAAATAACTTGTAAACCTTGAAAAAGACAAACTATGACAGCATATGCAATTTAGCCCTGGGCATACTCTAGCAGATGCTCTGGTATGTCCTGGGTTTGAGCATAGCTCCCTCAGTCAGATCCTTCATTCCATACCTCCTGCCTCACCAGTGTAAGAATTTCCCTTTCCGATCCTGGAAACCTCACACAGTAATGACCTCCTCTAAGTCATACTGGGGTCAAGTCTTGGGTGAGATATTTCAAAGTTGGGCCAAAATTTCAATAGTTTAAATAAACAGATTAAGTCAACTTCTAAAAATAAGCCCGACTAAAGGCCCAAGGAACAAAGATTATTTTAAAAAACAATTGAATGTTTTTCTTAATTAAAATTCTGATGGTGTCTCTTTTATCTGTTTCTTTGCCTGCCAATAAACTCAGCATATTCAGGCTGACGTGTTCTTTTGAAGACTCGGTGAATGAGGCAGCAATTAACACCTGTTGTTCCCTGAACTTCCCAAGGTTAGAGTTGGTTCCTGTTATTTCACCTCACATCACACAGGCTTCAAGCCAGAACATTGCCACTGCTACACCGATTTCTCTCTCCTCTTGCTTACTCACCATCATTTCTTTATCTTAATTTCTAATGAACACTTTTAGGCCTGTAGTTAACTAAAGTTCCTGTCCTGGAAAGAATGTACTATGTTACTAGATCCTTGATGTTTTGAATGCTACATTGGAGGGTTTTGATATCACATGGAGGGTTTTGATAGTGGGGGATCATTGATATGATCCCATGGTCACTGGCTTGAGTAAGGGGTCACTGGTTTGGTTTGAGCCTCCTGATCAAGGCATCAATGAACAACTAAAGTGATACAATACCAGTTGATCCTTCTCATCTCTCTTTCCTGTTTCTTTCTTTCTCTCAATCTCACTTAAGAAAAGCTTTATTTGTGCCAATAAAAAACAATTGGACTCTGGGTTTCTCTTAACATCACCATTTTTCAAACAGAATTTAACTGACTTCTAAGGATGAGAATCAAAGCTTCCTGATTCCCTCCAAAGCCGCTATAGAAGTGCATTTGAAGTAGGATCTCACCACTAACATTCTCTCCCGACAAAGCCAGTCCTGTTTGCCACTTGTGATTTACAGGCTGTGTCTGCTATGAGGAGCTGCTGGACACATTAGTGCAGGTACTTATGAAAGGATGTGCTGTCTGGCACTGAATGACTTTTCAGAAACCCTTCTCATTCAGAACTCCTGGAACTGTTCTCCCTAAACATGATCTATCAGTGCAGAAGCCATTATGTCACCCATTCTGAAAGGAAGAATCAAAAACACAGGCTTGTATTCTAGTCCCTTCTGCAAATCCTGATGGACCATTAAAATTCTGCTGTTTCATACTTTTTTATTTCTATTTGGTTAATCTGCTTCATTAACATTTTTGTTGCAACTATAATTCCTATAATTCTGCTTTTGAGAGTGATAGAAAAAGAATGGTGGTAATTATGTTGGATTTTGTTAGTGTGAATCACTTATAAGTTGCTGAATTTTCTATTTGTCATATAGTCATTATTTATAGAAATTACTAATTATAGTATGTTTGTTTTGCTGTCCACTTCACATACTGATTTTAATATATTTATCTAAAGGCTTACTTTTTCTTCCTTATGTAATATTGAAAGTCATCAACCTCAAATCTATATTTCTCTCCACATTTTATTATATGCTTCATTTGCAGGCATTAATGCAAGTCCTAGCTCCACATCATATGGGCTAATAAATGTAAGACTGGTGTTTTAATTTAAGAGAAAATTAACTTGCTTAAATATGAGACAAAAAGAACAGAATCTTTTGTATAGTTTTGTGTTTAAGAGGTCATTAATGTATCAAGGTATTCTTTAAATTATTTAGAAAATATTTATGAAGAGAAGGATTTGTAAAAATTTAAACAAAAGAAATATAAATGAATAATATTAAATATACATCTTTTATTTCATCTACAATCTATCATTCCACTCATTTTTAAGAAAAATGTGAAATGGGGCATATTAGCATGAAAAGATTATAAGATATCTGTCCAGATATATAAATCATGGAAAAAATTTAAAAGGAGAATATCTTCCTTTCTTCTCAATAAAATGGAATGAATAGTTGAAGATTACTACATTAACAAACACTGAAAGAAGATTCAATGGCTCTTTAAACTGGTTGGCATCATTCTCCAGAATTCCTTGTCAGAGGATATGCTTACAGTTGGATTCTGGTTTTATTTCAATGCATCTGCAGTCATTAACAGAATGTTCAGTTAAAGGCTCAAATCTCAGGCTTTTCCACTATTCTGCTGTGGCAGGTGCTTATAAGTTGTTTTAAGCAAAGCGTTCACTTCCAAATAATTTGTATAAAACTTTACCACGCTGAATTTGTATGTTTATAGGTTTACTTATATCATCTTTTACATTAGACAGAAATGTACAAGATTTAAATCATGTAAAATAGGTAGCATTATAATTCTTGAACTTTTCTAAAATTCTGTTTTCTTTATTCACTTGATGAGCTCAGCTATACAATCAAAAACTGAGATAATTTACAACACTGAGTTACAAGAAAAATATTGTCTACACATCAAAAATTGTTTACAAAAATAATTTATTTTTTTAAATTGACCTACGTTAGGACAAATTTACAAATGTTGTTGGGTTCAGTTCAATGCAGCAGCTCTTAGTGGTTTGAAGTATGACAGAACATTCAAAATAGAACTCTGATTATAAAATATAACAAGAGCGTTTGCAAATTTTAACAAGCTTGCTGTTTCCATGCCAACTTCTTCTGAATCTGGAAAGCATTAAAATAATTTTCTCACAATTTATTTCTTTCCATTGTGTTATATCAATTCCCTTTCCGCAAGCGGTACATTCAGTACCAAATGAGTAGGGTATTCATCAGGGCTAGGGAGAGGCAAGGGTTAAGTAAATAAGAACATCAAATTAATATCCAAGCCTAACTGCTTTAGCAGAGCCAAAGAATCTGTTTAATCATTCAAGTCAACAAAGGTTAAGATAATAAAATAAACTTCTAAATGCTTTTCTTTTTGGAACTTAATCCATCTTGCTGAAGATGTTTTTAAGATGCTATCAGTTTTGCGTAGTCCCAGCTGTTATGAAAATTTACTTGAATACGCTGGAAAGAGAAAAGAATTTTATGAAAATAGTTAAGCAGAGCTCCTGGGTGGCTTATTGAAACTGTGAGAGCTCAGGACTCATTTAAAACCAGCTGTTGGCTGATAATGTTGAGACCAATAACCACTAAATCTTCTCTTTATCAGGGCTCTGTGTTATTTGGCAAGGTGATGGAAGCCAACTGATTAGAAGATTAATATATAGTTGAAAGATAACTTCATGGTATTTGTTCATTTTAATGCTTAAGTTTGATTAATAAATTTGCCACTATTTCAGAACAACATAATACCCTAATTTAAAAAGATAGTATTAAACACTAAAATGGCTTTGCTTATTTTTAAGGCTATGTTTTTACATCCCTAAGATAGAGAAAAGAAATATGAGCTATTATTAGTATCAAAGCCCTAAGTACCACTGTGACTCCAGGACTGCGGTTCATGATGAGGGCAGAGGCCCTTAGAAACCGGGCAAGCAACAGTCCCCTTTAATAATGAAGAGAGCTGGTGGTAGCAGCAGTGGGTGCAGACAGCAGTGGGAAAAATCTTTAAGTCTGGAGTCTTTTATACTTGACATTCAGGTTCTATTACTGAATACGAATTGTAATATAATTTTTTGAAAAGAGAGGTTCAGTTAAAAGCAAAATAAACAAAATGCCTTGCAAAACATGTAAACATAGCATTATAAACAACAGAGATTAGACTTCATTCATCTGGTTATCTTAAAGAAAAAATAAATCACTAATAGCAAATATACCAGGATCTTAATTATACAATTTTAAAATTGATGCCATCGAGCTGGGAAGCACAATTGTACTGTAACAGGGGAACTGGGTAATTCTGAGGTCCCTTGGGTCAGGTCAGCATCGCCTTTCCTCCCTTTGCTCCATGTAGACAAGTTCCAGGGTATTACTATGTACATTCATTCATTTGTTTTTTGGAGGGTTGACAGTGCACGAGTTATAAAGACTGAGATGATCATGATTGCAAAGAAGAAAAGTGCAATTAGTTTGCATTTGTATTTTGTAGCTTTTCAGTCTGATTCACAAAGGTATAGAATCTTAAAGTTGAGAAGGTTCTAGCAGCCTACAGAGGCAGCCTGTCATTGTGGAAAGAGAGCAGGTCCTTAAGTCTGGATTTGGGTTCCAGCATTGACTTTTGGCAGATATGTAGGAAAGAATGGGGCCAAGTCACTTAACTTGTTTGAGCTCAATCCTCATCAGAAAAAAAAAAAGGTTATGTTAATATTTGTGTTACTAACTCATAGAGTTACTTTTGAGGAAAAATGAGACAATATATTAAAAAATGTAATCTGTCAATTCCTAAACTCAAATCCTGACTGTGCCACTGACTGGCATTGTTATCTTGGGAAAAAATATTTCAACATTCTAAATCTTAGCTTTCTCATCTATTAAATGGAAATAATAAAAGTATTTTGTAGAGCTATCGAAACAAGTCTTCATAGAGTGTTTGGCATATTTTAAGGAGAACTCAATAAAGTTATTTATCATCATTGTTAGTATTTCTGTACTGTTTCATTTTGAGTTTGATGACTATAATAACTACCTTATTGATAGGAAGCAGCCTTATCCACTGGGAACAGCACAGACTAGAGGCTGAGAGAGCTGAATTTGAATCCCACTTCTACCACTTACAAACTATGTCAGCTTGGGCAAGGTACCTCACCCCAGATTCCTCCTGTGAAATACGGAGAAAATAATCAGCTATGGCCTATTGAGAACTTAGTACAGATTTCTCATATGTTATTTTGTTTCATCCTTATCAAGAGCATAGAGACAGATAGTGACAGAGTTAGAAGAGAATTTGATTCTTGCCCAGCCTGACCCCAGCCCATGTGGATATAGTCATTCCACTGTACAGGATTCACTTTTCCGGTTTTTCTTCCCTGATAACCTACCTTGCTGAACTGAATAAGGCTTAGAGATGATGTGGGCAACTTACCTAGAAAGGTGTTCAGCAAGTTATAAGATTCTAAGTAATTAGCAGTTATAGTTATTATGTGAGGCATTATTTCCTAGTCCAACATTCATTCAGTCTAGGAATGCCTCTACAACTCCCTTATAGCAGGCTTCTAATCTCTGCTTGACGACAGGGTAAAGTTATAGCCTCAAAACTTTAAAATACAAACCTACAAAGATGAAATTTAAAAACACAAACATGGGCATGGTGAGTGACAGCACAGAAAAAGCACCATCCTGACCATTTAGTCTGAAGGCATCACTGCCGAAGCACAATGTTTGACTGCAAAAATGAACTGAAGGTTAATGGCAAATGTGTAATGACATCTCACCATGAAGCAAGGAGGGAAGTGAAATTCTAATGTCAGGATGTATTCAATATGTGAAAATCTAACATTCAGTGTCTTATAGAATAAAACTAAATTTATCTATGGTTGTTACAGTATACCTAAAATTGTACACTCAAAATTGGTTAAATGAATACTGACAGAAAGCTCATGCCAAAAAAGTTAACTCACTTATTTCTGCATTAAATCATATGCCATCAACAGTATTCAAAGACAGTCAACTTTCCTACCATTCACCTTTTAACTTCTTACAACCTTTCACTTTCACTACTTAACAAAATGCATTCTCTTAATATCCCCATGACTCCAGAATACCAAATCCAAAAGCTTTTTATAGATTTCATTCCTATGGTTTTCTTTTTTAAGAATGTTTTGTACTCCTCCCTTCCTGAGGACTACTTTGAGTAGTCCTTCCTCTAGTGCTCCAAGATGGCAGGGTCCTGGTTTCTCACTGAATATTCACTATAGCTGATACCCTTTCTTGTCCCACTCCATAAATGTGGAGTATTTCTAGGGTAGTTTTTGCTTCCATCTTCCACCTATTTTGTAGTCCTATGGTCTCAATGCTCACTGTGTGACAGTTCAACTGTGTAACTTTTACGTCCAGTTATGACACCAACTCAGATTTTTTTATCTCATGTTTCCAACTGTTTGTTACATTATTCAAGTAAAAGATATATAAAGATTATAAATTCACTATAACTAAAATTCAACTCGTCTATTCTCTTGACTTTGTTCTGACCAAGTTTATCAAGCAGAGCCAGAAACTGCAGACCTATTTTTACCATGTTTTCAACTTCAGCCTTTAAATCCAATCAGCACCAAGACTTGTATTGAATTTTCACCTCAGTATCTTGCAATTTTACTCCATAGCTTCTTTTTAATTTTTTTAATTATTTTTAGTTTGAAATTAAATTTAATAAGGTGACATTGATCGATAAGAGTACATAGGTTTCAGGTGAACATCTCTATAGCATTTGAACTGTTGATTGCATTGTGTGCCCACCACCCAAAGTCAAATAATTTTCTGTCACCATATAATTTATCCCTTTTTACTCCTTCCCCTCAACCCTCTCCCTCTGGTAACCACTTCACTTTTGCCTATGTCCATGAGTCTCATTTTTATATCTTACCTATGTGTGAAATCATATAGTTCTTTGCTTTTTCTGTTTTACTTATTTCACTCAGTATAATGTTCTCAAGGTCCATCCATTTGTCATAAATGGCAATATGTCATCAATTCTTATGGCTTTTATTTTTTTTCCTAACCTTAACTTGGCCACTATTCCACCCAAGGCCACAGACCCTGGACATAAATACAGATCAAATTCACCTTCCACCTTCTGCTCCAAGACTTCTTTCTTATCGATTCATTCTCTGCTGGTGTCATGTCTGGTATTCCTTCTTTGTCCAGGTTTTTGTTTGCACTATGGCGTACCCTACTGGTGAGAGGACCCCACTTTTCTTTTCAACCCCATTCTCCTTGGCTCACTTCCAGCTTTGACCTAATTAAGTGACATGGTCTGGTCAATGAGATATGAGCAGAAGTATACTATAAAATTCATGGGAAAAATTGTTTTCTTGATATGGACTCTTTTCCCTTTATCTACTCTGCTGACATATATGTAGTTGTGATGGCTGTACTTAAAGTGGACTTCTTAGAGCATGATTGAAAGGCCAAGAGATTTGCAGAGATTTTTATAGTAACATCATTGACTTATATAAATAACACCGTCAACTGCCTTCTTCTCTGAACCTCTTATTATGTGAGAAAAATAAACTAATTCCCATAAATACATGGTGCTTTTCTCCAACATTTTGGTGACTCCTTTGCAATTCCTTCTTTGGTTTACCAGTGTAGCCCCTTCCTACTGTGGAGCTTCTCATCCTGACACTGTACTTTCTGCTCAGCACAGCCCCTTACCTCTAATGGTACCTGCTGTTCCAGACTGAGCCAGCCCATCCCTCTGCTCATCTTGTCACTGAGGACTGGATGTTGTCCTTACAGTTCAGATTCTTATGACTTTGTCCTGATGGACTGATAGAGTTTCTGGGTCTCCCTGGTCTCCCTGCTTTCAGTTTCTTCCAGTTTCTTTTTGTACTGAACACTATTACCACATGGACAAAAAAAAGGGGTTCTGTTATAAATCTGTCAAATCTAATGACTGAAAGTAATCTTAAAGGGTGACCTGCTGGACCAGGCGGTGACGCAGTGGATAGAGTGTCGGACTGGGATGTGGAGGACCCAGGTTCGAGACCCCGAGGTCGCCAGCTTGAGCACTGGCTCATCTGGTTTAAGCAAGGCTCACCAACTTGAGCTCAAGGTCGCTGGCTCGAGCAAGGGGTCACTCGGTCTGCTGTAGCTCCCCAGTCAAGGCACATATGAGAAATCAATCAATGACAAACTAAGGAACCACAATGAAGAATTGATGTTTCTCATCTCTCTCTTCCTGTCTATCTGTCCCTATCTGTCCCTCTCTCTGACTCTCTCTGTCTCTGCCACAAAAAAAAAAAAAAAGGTGACCTGATCATAAATTCCTAAGTGGGCAGGTCATGGTGGATAGTAACATCCCAGCCCTATAAAAGGTTTATCTTTGCTTTAAACAATACTTGTCATTGTGCATCTAGGTTAACACACCTTTGAAATGCCAGAGTAATCCTCTTTTTTAGACCCCTTAGAGGTGTAATCACAATCAAGGGAGCACATATTCCTGTTAACTGTCCGGTAATTCAATCACAGAGATTTCCCTATCCTTGTTTTCTCCTACCTTCAGGTATTCCTCTTAATGTATTGTAAAGCCAGTAGCCACAGCCACCATCACAGCTGCCTGGCCCATGCAGGTTCGCATTGGATTTGAGCAGATGGTAATGAAACAACAGAGCCACAAACTGGTGGGCCATTATCTTTAATCCTAGCTTGCACCCGGCGGGCAAGTAAAAACACACACTGGGCTCCAAAACCCACTCATTCAGTGCTCACAAAGCTACTGACTTATCCGAGTTTCCTAGAATCAAGGTTTCTAGCTCATAGACTTATTCATCTCTGTTCCCCATCTCCTTCCTTCTCCCTGCACAAACTCTGCACTAACTGGCTTCTCTCTCAGCACTCGCCATCTTGGCTACCTCTCCTCTCCTCCATGTGGCCTTACTGTGCTCTCCAACCTGCTCTCTGCTCTAATGCTAATCTCAGGAACTGAGAGAGAGAGCAACCTCCTGGTCTGCCCCCACTTTATAGTGCAGAAATCAAAATCTTTAATCCAATATACAAAATAGGGAAGTCTCTGATACAAAGTCCACCCCACATCAAAAAGGGTGGGAAAGGCTTAGTCTTAAAACCAAGCCCCAGGCTATGAGGATCCTGCCTGCCCACAGCCTGCCCCCAACACACATTAATATTTATATAATTACGCTGATTCCAGGCATAAGGGCAACTAATATCATCACCTGGGAGATGGGCTTCCACGTGGGCAGTGCTATCTTTAACAAAATGAGCATAATATATTTTATCTGCCCAACATGTATCCTCCTTAATTCCAAATATATAAAATGAATCACAGAACTGTCATTCTATGGAGATTTGAGAATTTACTTATAGGCATGTTGTCATTCAGGCTCAAATAAACTCTTATAAAAACCCCCTACAGGTTTGGACATTTCTTACATTGACAACCAAAAAGATTTATATAAAGAACATTTGGTAATAACACCAAATAGTCTGGTGGTGATATATAGCAAATGATGTAATAAAAAATCTTCAATGGCTCCTAATTGCCTACCACACTAAATATTCAAAATGCTCCATAACATAACTTTGATAAAAAGTTATGGCCTGACCTTAAGGCCTGACCTGTGGTGGTGTAGTGGATAAAGTGTTGACCTGGGACGCTGAGGTCACTGGTTCAGAACCCTGGGCTTGACCGGTCAAGGCACATACAGGAAGCAACTACAACAAGTTGATGCTTCCTGCTTCTCCTTTCTCTCTCTATCTTTCCTCTCTAAAAATCAGTAAATAGAATCTTAAAAATAACTCAGATATAATTTTTCTATATTTCTAGTTGGTAAATGGAATCTAGTTCCCTAAATGAATCCTGTCATTTATGTTTTTTCTTCCTCCTGGCACAGGTAACATCTTGCTCTTAATCTTATCTTCTAAAGATTACCCATTTATGAAGTCTTAGCTCAAGTGACAGCTCTTCCAGTCTCCAGTTAGATGTTTACCTGAAACTTATGTGTTTTTATGGACCAATGGCATCCCCTTAAATTTAATTTCTAAATTAAAAAGTAAAGAAAAAAGAAATTCAGAGAAAAAATAAATTGAGTTGGAAGGAGGACTGTCAAAAAATAATAAAATGGAAGAACGTTCACTTTTCTAGCATCTTTTGGCATAGCTATTTATTGCATATAACATATACTCAGCATAGTTTTTTTATTCAGGTACTCATGAGATGATCACATCCTTGAGGGCAAAATGATGCAATAATATTTTATTGTAACATGCAACAAGTATTTATCAAGTCCTTATTGCCCTATGAACAAGGCAGACCAGGTACTTACATTATGTTTGGTGAATAACAGGCAAATAAATAAATAAACAAATAGGATAATCTCAGATTTAGACTGTATAGTCAGCAAAGTTCTCCATAAGGAGGTATCTGAGATGAAATCTCAATGATAAGAAGAGCCCAATCATAAGAAGACCTGAAGAGCAAACAGAAATTCATCATCAAGTTAGGGGTGAGTGTGGTGTATGTGAAGGAGACAAGGAAGACAGTTTGGCTGGAGCACAGTGTGTGGAGGGGAAGACCAGTGTGAGATGGGTTGATAGAGGTAGGCAGGGGCCAAATCTAAATTAAAGTGGTTTGTATTTCATTCTAAGGTTTAAAACATTGAGTAGTATGATCTAATTTACAATGTAAAATGATCTCTCTGGCTGCTCTCTAGAAAATGGATTATATAGGCTTAAGAGCGGAAACAAGATGAATTGGAAGACTATGACAGTAATCAGGAACATAAGATGATAGTAGGTTGAATTTAGTGGTAGAGAAGAGAGAGAGAAAGAAGTCAACACATTTATAGTCTCTATAGTATTATGCATGGTATCTTGAACATGGTAGATGCTCAATCCATATTGCTAAATATGCATCCAAGATTTGAAGATACTTTCACCTTAATCCTTAATATTAATATTATATTTTTCCTGCTTTGATCCACATATTATACCTTCTTATATTCCCGTTTCACACTTGGGGAGCAAAGGGAAATAACAGAACTTCATATTCAAGGAAACAGGATAGATCCCATAAACTGAAATGATGGAGGGAAATGAATTAGTGTAAACAAATGAGAACAAGTAGAATTCATATACACAGGATAAAAATGTTCAGGATATTCAAATACAAAGATTTACATTTTTTAAATGGAGAGTTTCTATCAACATCAGCTAGAATAGTATGCCTGTAGAAGATATGAGTAAAATTAATTTTAATTAAAGACTTTTCTAGTCCTAAATTACTTTGATTTATCATATTAGGATAATAAAATGAATGTTTTATATTCATTTAGTTTATAAGTAATAAGTAGCTGATACTGTCTTACTAGAAAGAGGTATTTATAAAATTCTAAGAGCACTGAATGTGACCTGCCTTGTTTCTAATTAAGAATCTGAGAAAGATAGGCAATTCAGTAGGTTCTCATTCTTTCTTGTGTACTTTCTAGGACATTTAGATTTTTACCCATGGAGATTTGTCCTACATTATTATTAATCCAATCCAAATTCCTTCATTACAAAGCAAAATCCAGGGAAAATGGGATCATTTTCTACCTACTTTCCTCCTGAAATGCTGAATAGCCCCTGAATTGTGTGAAACTTGGCCCCAGTCAGTGTGAAAACTGGCTAAAATCTGTATGAAAAGCAGTCTGGGTTCATCAAAGTAGTTCATGAACTTTGGCCAAACCTCCAAGAAACCTGGTCCAAGTCTTAGTTTGTACTGCAACATGAAACCAGGTGAATTTCACATGGTGTCAGGTTTCATCCTGAAAATTTGGCCTAGCTTTATAATCAATCATCACTTTTTAGAACGATGAAAGCCAACACACCTTTTTGAAAATGAGGACTGCATGCATACTGATGACAGCTAAACTGTGAACCACCCCTTCACTTCCTCTGCCAAAAGAAGATTTCTCAGAATGGAAACAGTCTCCCTCTTACCTGGAAAGGGCAAGTTGAGTGATTTTGATATTGCGTGTAGAAAGAAATGAGACTCAATACATGGAGACATGCCATGCGAAATAATCACCACATCTTGAGTAAGTGGTTCTACTCTAATCATTTAAAGTTATTAGAATTTTACTCCATCCACATTCATGACATATATCATAATGTTTAATCTCCTTGACCATAAAATGAGCTTTTACCTTGAAGCTAGTCATCAGCTAGATAGAATAACTGCCATGAGAAACAAAATGCTCTGAAGTATAATCATTTCTACATAAAGAATGGCTGAAGAATAGCAAGGAAAGTAAATCACAGCATAACTTTTATGTAGTTTAATCAACATGAGGAGAAAAGACTACACACTTTTCAAATTTGCATTGCATCCTTTGCAATAAAACCTCTACTGTAATACACACATATTCAATAATTACACAGTGACAAAAAAATCCTACACAATTGTATTTCAACCTGAAAGTTTTAAGTGTGCTTTTCCACTGTAAAAAATTACTCTCTTCAACCAAATACTCACTTTTGAGGTTAGTGACATGAGAAAATTGAGAGGTATGTCTGAACGGAGCCACTACATCATTGGAACAGTATGTCTGAACATTTGGGTAATAAGGCACAGATGTGGAGCAGAGGACTTGGCACTACCAAGGTAACAACAAAGCATTCACCATTGTGTTATAATGGTTAAAAGAGCCACATTTGAGAAGAATAAAGAATGCCCCTCCTCCCTGGAATGCTAAATTGTATAACACCTTTTATCTGCTTAAAAATCTATAAAAAATAAGAAATTCAAATAAGTATTATGCAAACATGATGAAGGATAAAAAATATAAAATACATTAATATTTTCATCTATAATATATCATATTTATGCAATAGCACATAAAGTTTAACTGCAGAAAAGGCCAAATTCAATAGGAATTCACATGGCCTTTATGTTGCAAAACACTGTACACAGTTATAAAGAACCTAATAGACACTGGAAAGGTATTGTTGACTTTTAGGAGTGATATGGCCCATAATGAGTAGGGCTAATTACTGTAGAATGTTCTGTTTACATTTATCAAGTGAAGATAACTCAACAGTGTATGCACACTAGTTGTTATTAGGGTATTTCACTTACAAGTAGTACAGTATTTTTGCCAGCCGTTACTAAACCATGCAACACAGAGGCAGTTATGAAGCCAGGGATACTTTCATTCAGTAAGTTTGGAGCTGGGAATGAATTTTCTGCTCGGGATTGGAAGAGCACAACTTACCCGAGGCCCCTGGTCCCCTTGTTCTCCCTGTACAGTAGACAGATGAGATGAGAGTGTTAGCACTAAGTCTGTAAGTGATGTTCATTAAAAAGATCAAAATAAAACATAGTATAGGTCATGTCAATAGGAAATTCCACTAACTTGATTTGTTTCTGCTATTCATTATCTTACCTTATCACCTTTTGGACCAGGAGGGCCCTGAAGAAAAGAAAAAGAAAAAAGAACTTTAGTTTAAAAACAAATTTTAAAAATTATAGCTTGAGAGATGAGGATGAGCTAGGCTTCATTGCAAGATTCATGGAAAGGGCACAGAGCTACAACTGTCAATGAGGTTTTTCAAGAAATTTTGGGATATAAGCTATAATTATAATATGGTTAGAATAATGAAAATTATATACATGGTATAATGGTGTGTCTATAAATATACATAGACACGCAAGCACCCACAGAAAAGCACATCGTGAGTATATTATATGCTGAATAAATTTTCACAAACTGACACACCAATGCAAGTTGAACTAGCTAAAGAAACACAGAAGCACCCAGTGGTAGGATTCAGCCAGTTTGTACCGGTTTGACAGACCGATACCTAATGTTTTGTTGAGTTCAGCGAACTGGTTGTTAAAATGGCACCTGTAATCAGGGTTCTCTCTGAGGTGGGCGCCTGGGCAGCTGCTCAATGTGGAAATCACAAATTTACATTCCTCACTCTTTTTTAATGTTCATCTGTGCAACAGCGTATTCTAAGTGCCAGTAGTAATGTTCATTCTGTCCATAGGTGAAAAAAACTGCAAGTGAGGATGCCAATCATGAAGCAATATGGAAATACCTTAAATAAAAGTTTTATTGTTTTTTGTCAGGTATTATTTAATATTTTTTCATTATATTTTAAAACACTTTCTCATAACATAATCCAGTTTTGTGTACCTCTTTTATTGTTCTTATTTAAGTATTAAATGCATGATATAATAAACTACCTTTCGGCATATCATTTTTTTATACTTAAATAAGTATATTTAAGTCATTAGGGCAGAGAACCAGTGGTTAAATTATTTGAATGCCGCCACTAGAAGCACCTATTGCAGCATTGCCTTGTCACTGTTCTCCACCAGCAGTAATCACCGTTTCTGACTCCTGCAGAATAGGCGGGTTTATGTACTTTATATAAATTGAATCATATAGTATGTGTCTGGCCTCTTTTGCTCAATATGCATGAAATCCATTCATAATTTTGTTTTTAGCTGTAGATCACTTCCTCCTGCTTTATAATATTCCACTGTGTGAATAAACCATAATTTATTTACTCATCCTACCGTTGATGCCCATTTTTTTCCCAGGAGTTTATAGGTCCTATTACAAATAGTGCTGCCATAAACACACTGAAGCAAATGTCTTTTGGTTAAAAATTGTATGCATTTCTTTCTTGTGTGTGGGATGACATCTTAGCAAGTGGTACTCTATGCACTTCTTTTCAGTATATATCTAGGAGTGGAACTGTTAAGTTATAGATAATATATATGTTTAATTTTAGTAGGTAGTGCCAAATAATTTTCCAATGTGAGTCTAACAATTTACACTCTCATCACCAATACTAGGTATTTTCTATCCTTTTCACTTTAGACATTCTGGTGGGAGGTGTAGTAATTTCACATTGCATTCTAATTTGCATTTCTCTAGTGATGAATTAAGTTGAACTTCTCTTAATGTATGTATTGGCCAGTTTCTTCCTTTTCCAGAAAGTGTTCATATCTTTTGCCCTTTTTCTATTGAGTTATCCTACTGATTTGTTAGAGTTCTACAATACTGTAATACTATATATTACATGTAGAGAGAGATAGAGTGCAAATTTATTTTCTTAGTTTGTATAGATACATTGTGTTTTTATTCTCTTAAAGATGTTTTTGATGAACAGATGTTAATTTTAATAAAACTCAATTGAACACTTTTTCTATTCATAGTTATCTCTTTTTGTGTTCCCATTAAGAAATCTTTGTCTATTCCAAGATCATAAAGAGGTTCATCCATGTTTATTCTAAAAACTAAAAGCTCTATTATTTTATCTTTCATATTTATATCCAGATTTATTGAAATCATTTATTGAAAATACAGCTTTTTCCCACTGTAGCACAATGTAACCTTTGGCATAAATTAGATGACCATGTATGTAGACCTTTTTTAGGAATTTCTGTTTTGTAGGACAGCTATCTATTCTTGAGACACACTGAGATTTTCTTTACCTTTGAATAAAAATACTAGCAGGAAATCCTTATTCTAGAAGCATCAATACTTTTCACCCAGCTCTTAAAAATAAAGTCATGTTTCTGGGCTCAGCCTCCGTGAGGAATCGGAACATTTCAGGGTCACCTTCAGTCTCTCACCTCCACCTTCACCTTTACCTTCACCTTCAGTGGGGTTGGGAGATAAGAAGTCTAGATGGAAAGTAAAGCCAAGTTCTAGCAAAGTACCCTCCCTAGGTCCCAGTGGGGACTCTTGTCACTTCCGGTGGGCAGGCAGACTGTTCTGCCTACTAAAATATCTCCTGTTAAGTATTAGTGATAGAGGAAGTGTACCAAATTCCCATTCTCAGCTGGGGCACTTCTTGTCATAGCTGTGAGGTTATCATGAAATTAATAATAACATCATGTCTTATATTTTATCATCACCAAAGAACCTGTTACAGCATTTAACCTTCTCCCAATTCAAAGAGGAAAGTATTATATTAATACTTTTATAGATGTCAAAAATTAAAAAAAATTAAAAACATTATCAAAGGCAGGTCTTTTGTAAATGAGTTGAAGCTAATCTGTGGGATTTTAAATGCAGTGGTTTGGGATGCTGACTATTGGAACACAGTCCTAGCACTAGATTCTCAGAAAGAATGATGACCATGTGCCTGCCTTCAGCAGGTGCTTTCTGAAATGCTCGCAACTGCACTTCCCACAGGGTCAGGAACATGGACCCTAAGATCTCAAGTTCAAAATGAGAGAAAGAGGAATTTTAGAGTAGCAGGGAGGGAAAACGGGGGCTTAAGATAATGGAATCAACTAGGCAAAACCCTTTTATCTCTAACCCAGAAAATAATTTTGCCAATAAAAAGGAGAAGCTAGGAAAATTATTTTTAAATGTTTTCAGTGAATTTTTAATATTTTTATTAATGTTTTCAGTGAATCAAGTAGTGACTAATTAGTACAATCTGTGTGCCTACCTCTGTAGTATTAAATTTGAGGAATTTATTTGGTGAAATGAAACACAAAATATTCACAAATACTCCATAAGTAGAATTTTATTCTTGGTGGGACTAAAGGCATCCCAAAGAAAAGAGTGAGGCCCTGGCCGGTTGGCTCAGCGGTAGAGCGTCGGCCTGGCGCGCAAGGGACCCGGGTTCGATTCCCGGCCAGGGCATATAGGAGAAGCACCCATTTGCTTCTCCACCCCCCCTCCTTCCTCTCTGTCTCTCTCTTCCCCTCCTGCAGCCAAGGCTCCATTGGAGCAAAGATGGCCCGGGTGCTGGGGATGGCTCCTTGGCCTCTGCCCCAGGCACTAGAGTGGCTCTGGTCGCGGCAGAGCGACCCCCCCCCCCACCAGGGGCAGAGCATCGCCCCCTGGTGGGCAGAGCATCGCCCCTGGTGGGCGTGCCGGGTGGATCCCGGTCGGGCGCATGCGGGAGTCTGTCTGACTGTCTCTCCCCGTTTCCAGCTTCAGAAAAAAAATACAAAAAAAAAAAAAGAAAAGAAAAGAGTGAGAGGACACCTACCATCAAGGTTAAGAAATACAATGGATTAAAGTAGCATGTTATTCAGCTCTAGTTTGATCTTTGTTTACATTTATTGACTACCTATAGAGAGGCTGGCAATGTTCTAAGTACTGATGGAGAATATTATGAGAGGAGTTCGTTTAAAAAGCTAAGTAGTCTGTTCTGGGAAAGCTACTCTAGTGCTTGCATTAGATATTAGCGCTAAGAAAAATCCCCCCTAGAAAATTCAGCTACTGTAAGGTCACTTAACAGTTACTGTGGAATCTTCCCTATTTTTCACCCCTTCCTCCCCAAAGCTTCTTCTCTTTAAAGTCCTATTTGCCTTTACTGGTGAAATTCCAGAGGCCAAGTTTCTCATTGTACCAGTTCTCTAAAATCACATTGTTAGGTTATATGGGGATGTCTGAGATCAAAGCTCTTCTAAAATAATTTTACAGTGGGGAATAGAGATGAGTCTTTCCCTTAAAATCCAATTACCAGGGTAACATGTGTCAACTAGAACCCTTTAGACAGCTTGAAAATTTGCACTCACAATTTGCATTCACATGCTACAAAAGTGAGTGTTTCGAGCAGACAGAATGGCGTCCTGGCACCTGCCAGCTCCAGACAGAGCCGAAGCAGAGGTCAACCTCCACTCGCAGCTGCGGGAGCTGCTCCGGACACTCCAGACCCCGCTTGTGCTCTTGGGATTAACGGCAGGTGTTTTTCTTCTGCTCTGACAGAAACCTCACTCTTCTTTCTGAATCAGACCCTCTTCACTAAAAATACGAGTTAAATTTTAAGAAAAACATGGGCTACCTTAGTAAACACAGATAGTATTTCAAAACCTGGGAGCCATGGTTCTTTTGTAAATCAAAACATTACAAATAAAGAAAAAAGTTTATTTGATTATTAACTTTTAAAATTAAAGCTGGTCATTAAGTTATTTTTGTCTTTGGCATAAGAGAAAAAAATCCCTGGTATTAACTGAAGGACTGGCAGCAATACAAAATCAATGCAATATCTGAATTACAGAACATTTTCGATGGCACTGCATTGCTTCCAACCACACTAGCATGTTTGTTGTTCAGGTGTCAGAATCAGTGACTGATCGGTAAGTATTCGAAGATAGAACTTTGTTGATAAAACATGGTTGAGGTCAATGGAAAGTAAATACAGTAAAGTTAGTGATCATAAAAATGTAAATAGTGAGTCAAAATTTTATGTAAGGCTTCTTTGGGGATTCCTGTTCTTCTTGTTTGGTCTAGCATGTTGGAGTCAAATCCTTTGTAATGTCCATTTAAATAAATAACAATATTTGAAATAATCTTTTAAATTAGTTTGATGTAAATAGCTAGCTCTTGTCACATAAATTTTAATGTTAACACAGCTTTTATTATTAGCGCTGTTAGTCAGTAGTTGGAACATATCTTTCAGAGTATTAGTAATTTACTACCAAAGAATTAAAAAATTTCTATGGTAAACTTCAAATTATCCCTTATTCAAATAGCTTTATGTTAACAATCTTTTTATTTGTACCAAGCTTTTAATGTGAGTCTCCCCAAATTTATTTCTATCTAAATAACTGAATTTTCTATGCTCCCTTATCTATTTCAATTAAATGATAAGACCAAACTAAAAGCACGGTGAGTAAGAGGCACAGCAAATGCAAGTTGGGATAGACTGGATTTCAATCTACATAAAAGTGACTGAAATACAGCTGGAGAAGACAGACATACTCATAGGGGTTGGACGGCCCAATAAAAGCCTTTCATTCACTACAACTGTAAATTTTGCCTCCTTTGAACTGGCTAAAGCTGAAGAGAGAATAATTTTTAAAAGATGGCAATAATAAAAACAAAATTAAATTTGCTAGCGGTAGAAAAAAATGAAAAAGAAGCAAACCCTGGAAATCCTTGGCAGCCAGAGCTGCTGGAACAAGAATGTTTTATGATTTTTAAACCAGAAAATTTTTAGGTCATTTTTATTTTTCAAAAATAACAACCATTTCCTCATTAATCTTTTCATTACTATAGAATTATGAGAACAAGCAAGTTTCATTTGCGAGGCATGTATGGCCAACTATTAGCCAGACAATGTGGTCTGAGTCTGGAGGAGGAACACGTAAATATAACTGCATAGCCGAGTGAGCACGGTGTTGTGGGAGTAGAGAGAGAAAAGAAGGTAGGAGAGCTGGAGTTAAAAAGATGATATTGGAATTGGCTCTTGAAAGCTGGCCAGGCGAAGGGGGGACTGGGAGGAGGTGAAGCAGTTCAGGCCGAGGAAAGAACATGATGCATACGTGTGAGAGGACATCACACTGTCAGAGAAAGATGAGGAGTTCAGCGTAATCGGAACATGAGTGGTGTGGGAGCGAAGATGGGGAATAGTAACAAGGAGAGTCTTGGAAATGCTGACTAACAACACCCCGGTCCCTGAGTTGGATTCTGTCATCAGTTTAACAAGTGGCGGGGGGGGGGGGGCAGCAAGATCAAGTGTGACTTATGGAACTCTGAGAGCATGAAGTGTCCTTTTTAGGAGGCTGTTACCTTGGTCCAGGAGAGAGATGGTAAGGCTCTGAATTAAGATCATGACAGGGGAACACAAGGAGAGAGCTGTAGATTCAGATGTTCTGTCCGAGTTTGAACCAACAACAGCAGTTAACTGATTGCACATGGGGGCCATGGAGAGATCATCAACATCATTTAAGAAGCTCTACTCATTACACAATTTAGTGCACTTGCAGAAAAGGACTGCCCTGAGCTGGTTCAACCCTGTCAACACAGCAGCTCCAAGGCCAAGTGAACCACATAGAGTTTTAAATCTGTGTTTAGGGGTGTATTTCCAATCCAGGCAGATTGCTGGTAGCTTTGGCTGACTGAATCAGAAATGGCTGAGAGACAAGGAGAGCCTTTTCTATCATCCCTGTTGGATAAAAGGAACGTGGATGATGTGGTGACCGCACTGTGCAGCCACCAGGCAGAGGGCATCCTCCTTCTGGGTAAACTGAGGAATAAAGTACACCTTTATTATATCTCCGTTCCTCTACTTTTTAGACTGCAAACTGAAAATGGGCTTACTGTATTTTAAAAACCATAATTTCCCTAGGTGCTGCTCTGGCCATTCCCCAGGAGCACAGCACAGCCTCAGTGGTCAGGGGCTGTTTGATAAGTGTGTGCTCAGGCATGCCTGCAAATGTCACTTTATCAATGTTCAGTCTCCCATGGAGGAAGGAAACATGGAATATCCAGTCTTTCCTGTTCAAGTAGAATAGAATAGAAGCCTCGATGCTACTGATTGTAAGATATCTGCTAGCTCCCTGACTGAATCCTCAACTTGACCATTGTACCAATGAAATAGACACTAAACCATACATTCATAAAGAATCTAAATATGGTACCACGGTTTTTAGAAGGTACTGTATCTGAAACTCCACAAAATCATATTGCAAATAGTAGTAACAATGGAAAAATCTAGTGTTTACTTGAAAAATAGGGACCTTAGCTTTTGCATGTGGATTAATCTACCTTACTTCTGAATAGTGTTTTATGCAGTTGGTACAGGGTCCCCCCTAACTAAAATGTGAACTTGTGTTCTTCCAAGTATAGATCTCAACCTTGAATTCATATATATAGTTTTCTGCTTTACTAGTAAGTATGTAATTTTTAGGGTCATTTTTTCCCCCTCAAATCACCATTTTCTTTTGTTTGTTTCACAGACTTTTGACTTTGCAAATAACTTTAGCAAGTAACATGTAAATTATAAACTTTTTATGAAAAGCTTGATGTGCTGATGCGCCTTGGCCACATAGCTCAATGGTTTGAGAGTTGTCCCAAAGTGCCACGGTTGTGGGTTTGATCCCCAGTCAGGGCACAGACAAGAATCAACCCAAAAATGCATAAATACATGGATCAACAGGTCAATGTTTCTCTCTCTCTCTCAAATCAATCAATAACTTTAAAAAAAATTTTAAAGTGAAAAGCTAATATGAAAATGTCGATGTTCCCATACATAAGTATAAATCAGTGTGTGCGTGCGTGTGTGTGTGCATGCTTGTATCTAATTTCTTTTTTAAATGTTTCAGAAAAAAGTACTGTTTCACTAAAAACACCATCTGTGAAGCAATTTGTAGAACGCCTGATGTACCAATGACAGTAATTATTAAGTACACACTATTTTCAACAACTTTAATAGTTTAACCACAGTAAACATAAAACTAATTTTTTAGCTACTGGATCTGAAGATGAAGAAAGTAAAATATTGATTTCTTATAAATCAAAAGGCAATGTGGTGAGAAATGTGTTAGGTGGGTGGTTGAAAACGGAGAATATGCAGGCGCAATATAATTTACCTCAATGCTCAGAAACTACTACCAAACAAAACAATGAAAAACAAAAAATACTTCATTGTAGTTTTAACCACATTACTTCAATGACTAAACAAGACTAAAGTTTAGGCCCTAGGACTACCTAGTCACTCCTAGCATATAGTAGGTGCTCAATCAGTTCTGGTTGAATCAAAACACCAGAAAGAAAAGAATGCAATAAAACTCTCAGTGTTCAAACAGCAACACATAAGGAATTGTACAGGAACCAGCTTCAATGTTGCTGCAAAAGAACTGTGTTTATTAAAATCTCAAACTTCGCTAAGCCAGGGAAGGGAATTATGGCTATAAACAGATTTATAGCTTCAGACTTTACACCTTTCATTCTGCATTGAAGATTAAAAGAGACCAAGCAGAAAAAGAAATACATATAAACCGAAATCTAAAATACCTCAAACAGCCCCAATTATAGCAAAACTAATTTTTATAGCTATTATTTTCTGAGCATTTTCTGTGGTGAGATTGTAACTATAAGTTCTTTTGTGGTGTCACTTTTGAGTCTTGGACAAGGGACTACATGTACCCATGCTCAGTCTTAAATCATAAGCAGCCATAAGGAACCAATTAGTGGGGTCTAGCACTCAAAGAAAATTCAGAAAAACCAATCATTAAAAAAGGACTCTCAAAAATAAGACTGATGTAGCTCAGTGGAGTTAAGGGCTTATAAAACAGCAGGAATCAGGGAAGCTCACTCTGGCTTTCTTTTCTAACACAATACAAATTAAATACAGCCAAGTTAACACTCCTGCCAATCAAAACCAAGGGGGCCCTTCTTTCCAGCATCATTCCTTGTCTCTAAATATTTTCAGGGGTTGCTAAAACTTTTTTGTTTGACTTTGCATTTTTTAACTTATTTTTAAGAGGTCAAATAGAATGAACTCCATGGTGAAAGATTTGGAATCATAAACATTCCTTTTGTCGAAAGAAAGTATCAACTTGCTCTACAAATGCCCACAGTAGCCCCTGTGATTTCACAGCTAATGGTGTAAACTATCCTACAATACTCTTAGTGTCCTCAATGTAATTCAAATGTATGCAGAGGTACATGCATCTTTAAACCTTGGGTTTAATTTATAATCGCCTATTTCAGCATGTTTCCTAAATACCATTCTCACATAATTTTGCCCAGGCTGCCTAAGAAAGCCTGGTTTGAAGGTCAGTTTGATTCTTTGTTTCATTTGTAGTTTCTTATGGTGCAATACTGGTAATGTGAGGGGCAACTGAGCACAACAGGGGTAAGGGCGGGATGTTGCTTTGAGTCTAAGATACGCAGGAGGAATAAACACCGTCAGATGAGGCAAGGAGAGCCTGAATCCTGGGTCTGGCTATGATTCTCAAGCTTCCGATATAAAGTAGAAGCCCAATTGCCTTCATTTTCAGCTGATGATTAAAACAACCAAAAGCTTTCAATGTAAGCTTTGACAACTACCAGGCTCTCCAACTCCAGATTTTTCTGTATCTTCACCCTCCTCTCTCCATGGGTGACATCACATTGTGCCTGTCTACCTCCTGCCTCCTCCCCAGTCTTGCCCTGCTCCTTATCCGCTGTCTCTTCCACTACTGTGGTTCCCTCCGATTCTTCCCCTTGGTCTCCACACATGGTCATTCACCCTCTCTTAATGGCAAGGGGAAGAAACGTTTCCTTTGCCTTCTATTGCATCATCTTAAAGTCCCGATCTTAATCTTACTATTTCCATCAAACCCCCCTAAATAAGAGATTGATCATAAGAAGAAAGGAAATTGGATTTGAGGAAAGAGAAAGGAGGTAGTCGAGTAGATGTCCTATTTTTACAGTCTGGTTTTGGGAAAGGTAAAGTAACAAGAGCTGAAATACATTCTGGTGTTGGAGGCATTTCTTTTCTTTAGGAAGAAGAAAGCTGAGCTATGGGAAGGGAAACTGCTGAGCCAGTCCACGGGGCCCCAGAAAGGAGTTACCCTGTGCTCAAGTAAAACTAAATAAACCAGGGCTTTGGGGAGGAAGGGTTGACAAAGTTCATAGATGACAGGATTGCCCAAATTTGTGTCTAAACCTTTTGTCTTTTCACTTTACTTCCTTCACCAGCTATCAAATAAATACAGCATCAAGGCTTTAACTATTACCTGACTTATGTCCTAAATTCCTTTTCAGGCTGCAACCCTGCATTCCCAACTGCTCACCAGATGTCTAAGCCAAGATATGCCATCATCAGCTCAATTCAACATTCTCAAACTTAGCTTCTCGATTTCTGCTTCAAGCCAGTCATGACTTCCCTACCTTTGTTAAACACAGCGCTACTCCTTCAAGCCTAAACACTCAGTGTCACATTTGAGTCAGTAAATGAACTCTATTGTCAGGTCCTATAGATTTAATTTTCCACAAAATCCCTTGAATCCATATTTGCTGGCACCCTTGTTCCTGGAAAATAGGACTAGTCTACAAGCTTCTCCCTTACTCTACTCGGACCTACACACTTCTGCCACATTATGTTTTCTAAAGCACCTTTCGGAACACATTCTTCAGCTCAGAAAAGGTCAAGGGCCCATTTTCAATCCACAATGAAAAAACTGTTACAGAAAATGATCCTCCACAGATACCAATGCTGTGAGGAGACAGGTTGTAGGGAATCCAGTCAATCCCACTTGACCTGCTCATCAAACAAAAACACTACATGCTTCTTGATACAGTGAACTAGAAAGCATAACACATCTTTATAAGAGTTTTCCTAAAAGTTGAACCAGAGTCTAATCAAACTTTTAAATGGAACTCACAGTTCACAAGAACTACTGAGGAAAAGGGAACTAATTAAGCAGCAGCACGAGGAAGTCATTAGACCAGTCCAGAATTAAGGGTATTCCCTATACAGAACAAATGTCCTGAAAAATTGATGACATGAACAAAATAAAAAGATAAGAGACAACTACAGAGTAGAAGTTGAAGAGTTATAGCAATTAAATGCCAAGTGTGAGCTTTGGGTTTGGATTCAAATGAACTGTTTGTAATGAGTCATTTTGGAGAGAATTAAGAAAATTTGAATATAATTGGTATAATGATATTAATGAACTATTGTTAATTTTACTGGGTTGATATGAAATATGTTATGTTTTAAAACGGCCCTATCAGTTAGAAATTCATACTTCAGTACTTGCAGACACAATGACATGATATCTACGTTGTGCTTTTAAACACACCAGCAAAACAAAGCAAAACAAAATAGATGAAGAAAAGGGATTCATAATACAAGACTAGCCATTGATAATTCTTGAAGCTCGGTGATGGGTCCAGGGCACTTCATGATAATAATTTTCTCTACATTTTGAGAATATTTGAAATTCCCCCAAAAAGTAGTTAAATAATTTAAAATTTGATGATGGTTCTAAAATTACTAAATAATTTACTAACTTCTGCCTATATCCAAAGTCCTCTAAATCTGCTCCTAACTTTCCTTTCCTGCCTCAGTACCCCTCCGACCCCTGCCCCAGATCCCCATTAAGATCCTTTCCTCCATCAGCCTTGACTACCAGGTGTTCTCAGAATGCCCTGCACTCTTGTGACTCTCTGTATCTTTGCTTATTCTAGTCTTTCTTCTGAATAAACATCAATTATCATTTTGTTTGAAATAAGTATAGCACATCTTTCTTGAAATCTCTTCCCTGAAACCTGAGCTATGGAGCTATTTGGAGAAAAAACAACAACATAGTAGAAACATGAATTTCTGTAAGAAACGTTAATTCTTGCATTTAAAAGTCCCATCTCCACCTCCTCTACTATTTCACTATCATTATAGCCAGTCACTGATGACTCATCTCAGTGACCTCTCTTCTCTAATTTATTGTGACTCTCTTTTGGATCATTTTCCCTAGTTTTTAACTCCTTCATACCTTTATAATAAAACTTAGCTCACCTTGCTAGGTATAAGATTTGTGCTCTATATTAAACTATCAGGGCCCTAAGGGGAGGAAGAGCAGTAGATAGAAAATATAACAAACATGACCTTGGGCAGATCACTTAACCTCTCTAAGCCTCTGTTTCTACATCTGTAACATGGAACATACAATAATTATCTCATATGGGAGTTGTAGGAAGTAATTAAAAGAACATATGGTCTTCCATAAATATTATTTTCCCTCCTCTCTTCTCTAATTCAAATGTCTAGCCTTGTACCTTATACATTATTATTGTCCAATAAATATATTAGTAAATTTTATGCAACAAAGTCTCTTAACAACATATCAAAGCTAAAATTTGGCCCTGGCCAATTGGTTCAGTGGTAGAGCATTAGCCCTCACATGTTGATGTCCCAGGTTTGATTCCTAGACAGGCACACAGGAGAAGTGACCATCTGCTTCTCCACTCCTCCCCCTCCCCTTCTCTTTCTTGCTCTTCCCCTCCCACAGACATGGCTCTATTGTTTTGAGTGCATTGGCCTTGGGCACTGAGGATGGTTCCCTAGAGCCTCTGCCTCAGGTGCTAGAGATTGCTCAATTGAGAGCATGGCCACAGATGGGCAGAGCATTGGCCCCAGATGGGGGTTGCCAGGTGGATCCCAGTCAGGGCACATGTGGGAATCTGTCTACCTCCCTTCCTCTCACTTGGAAAAGAAGAAAAAAGAACAACTAAAATTAGTGTTCTCTGAATAGCCTTTTAACAAGAAGTCACAGATACCTATCTGTATGTCCAACTTGTTTCCAATTGATGCTTATGAGGATATATTTGATTTCAACTAGAAACTGTGCTTTAGAGATCACTACAATTTCTCATTTGTTAACTCATGACTATTTCACAAGAGTCTACACTAACAGCAAAAGGAATAAAACAACTTTACACAGTCTCTTGAAGATGAATGAAATCTAGCCAATTAAAGATTATTTTTCTCACATCTCAAACATGGGCAGATATACTTGACTCCTGTCTCTATCATGCCTGTGAACTTTTAGAGAGAGTGTTATTCTATTTCACTCTCTACTTATTTTCAATACTGAGTTACTCTTAGAATCATGGCAATACTCCTTTGAAAACCAACAGACTACTAAAGTTACTAAATGACTCCTAATTGCAAGCCCAATGACAATAGTTCATGTGACTGCCCACTCCTTAACCTTCTTCGGTAGTGCCTTTTTCTGGGTCTTCTACGGGCTAACGGGCTTTTTCTCTTCCCCTTCTATACTTCAGACTTAACCCTTCCCCCACCTTTCACTGCTTCTCTTTCCCTCTACACACTCTACACACTTTCTCTGGGCATTTCACTCATTCCCATAGTTTGAGCTACTACTTATCTATTCCATATCCAGCCATGGCTTCTCTCCAGGACGGCACCACTTCCCACTCTATATTTTCTCCTGAATGCCTTGTTATCATCTCAGATCATGATGCTCACCATTTAGATTCTTGTTAGTTTTCTTTGTAGTAAATTGCAAGTGCTTCGTTCAGGGCCCTGATACCCCATATTGAGACTTTGTATGAATTAGGTAAGTAGGTTTTCATCCAGACAGACAATAGCCCCATGCCTTGCAGGACCCAGAATTTGGAAATTGAAGTAGGAGCTGAATTTCAAACTCCACTTCCACTTGGCTGAGCAGCCCTATGCAGTACACAACCTGTACTAACATAAATGGTGACCCTGAGTTTACTGCAAGGGGCAATATTTCTTTCAGAAACTCAAAATTTCACTATGTTTATTTTTGTCCAAGTAACTCCACAGCTCAGGTTGTGAGATAAGAGGCTGCAGGGAAGGTGTGCCGTAACTATTCTAATTTATAGTATTTATTCAACTATGTATATCAATTGAGGATGCATTGCTTTTGATTTATCTTCAATTTCATGCATTGTGATTAAGAACATATTTTATTTATTTATTTTTTCCCACCCATCTCCTCACTCCTATCCCCTTTGGCAGCCATTAGCTTGTTCTCTGTATCTATGGGTCTGTTTCTGATTGCTTTTGTTTATTCATTTGCTTTGTTTTTTTAGATTCCACATATAAGTGAAATCATATGGTATCTCTCTCTCTCTGTCTGACTTATTTCACTTAGCATAACACCCTCTAGGTCTATCCATGGTGTTGCAAATGGCAAGATTTCATTTTTTTTAAGCTGAATGATATTCCATTGTATATATGTATATATAAACCAACTCTTCTTTATCCATTTGTCTATTGATGGATACCTAGGTTGCTTCCATATCTTGGCTATTGCAAATAATGCTGCAATGAACAAAGGGGTGCACATATTTTTTCAAATTAGTGTTTTGGATTTTTGCAAATATCCAGAAGTGGTATTGCTGGTTTGTATAGCAGCTCTACTTTTAATTTTTTGAGGAATCGCCATACTGTTTCCATAGTGGCTGCACCCATCTACAATTCCACCAAGAGTGTACAAAGGTTCCCTTTTCTCCACAACCTCACCAACACTTATTTGTTAATTTTTTTATGATGCCACCTCACTCTTTGACAGGTGTGAGGATATTCACAAATTATAAATCCAATAAGGGATTAAAATCAAAATACATAAAGAACTCAAACAACTTAACACCAAAAAAACAAACAATCCAATTTAAAAAACGGGCAGAGAACCTGAATAGACATTTCTATAAAGAGGACATTCAGAAGGCCAACAGACATATGAAAAGATGGTCAACAACACTAATCATTAGGGAAATGCAAATCAACTCTACGTATTTTTTATAAAAAGGATATTTACTGAATGTGAATTACTGTGACAGATTCTGCCTGATCTAAGATCTTAAAAATAATTAACACTGAATATACCGACTATTTGAAAAATAATAAGTCTGAAGTATAAAGATTCACTGCAGGATTAGTAGCATAGGGAGGTAGTAGAGTCTCCTGCAGTCATTGTTTCAGTTTAAATATGGCCTATCCAACAGAGAGAACAGAAGAAATTGTTTCTGGAGCTATCATTTTACCTTATAGCATTTACCTTACTTATCTTATAGCCTTCCTCCATTTTAATCTCTACACAATCCAAGAAATATAGATGAAAAAAGTGGTATTAATTGAATATAACTGGATAAGTTCATAAGAAAATAAATTTAGCTTACTAAGGATTTTGGTTAGGATATCAAAATCACTAACCATATTTGAGAAATAATATGTATGTATAAAATATATGTATTTATAAACTTACTTGAGAAAATTTAGAAATAGAAATTTACAGTTTAAAACATTTCAAACTGAGTTAACTTTACTTCACTGAAAAATACTTATAGGCCCTGGCCGGTTGGCTCAGTGGTAGAGCGTCGGCCTAGCGTGCGGAGGACCCGGGTTCAATTCCCGGCCAGGGCACACAGGAGAAGCGCCCATTTGCTTCTCCACCCCTCTGCCGCGCTTTCCTCTCTGTCTCTCTCTTCCTCTCCCGCAGCCAAGGCTCCATTGGAGCAAAGATGGCCCGGGCACTGGGGTTGGCTCCTTGGCCTCTGCCCCAGGCGCTAGAGTGGCTCTGGTCGCGACAGAGCGACGCCCCGGAGGGGCAGAGCATCGCCCCCTGGTGGGCAGAGCGTCGCCCCATGGTGGGCGTGCCGGGTGGATCCCGGTCGGGCGCATGCGGGAGTCTGTCTGACTGTCTCTCCCTGTTTCCAGCTTCAGAAAAATGAAAAAAAAAAAAAAAAAAAGAAAGAAAGAAAAATACTTATAACTCTTTGCTAACTTTAAGGGTTAGACACACTTTCAAATATGCATGTAAGTGCTTATTTTAATAGAGAATTGTATACTATAACCATATCTAACAGTGGTAATCACTTTTCATGAATTTCTTCATTTTAAGATTGAACTACTGATCCTAAATCTCTGTATGCTTTGAGGCCATTATTCTACTGGATGTTTGTCCAGCAGATGAAGTGCCCCTCTAAGGGTAACACATCTTTCTGGCTCTGTCTCTGTGAGTGCTCCCATTTGAAAAGATAAGTAGGTCTTTAATAGTAACACGGATGTGTTTTATATACTCATTGTTCTAGGTGCTTCATTAAGTCATGTATTAAATCAAACCAACCATCCTTACTTTACAGTGAAAAACTGAAGGGGAAAAAAATTCTAGCTTAAAGATACACAGTTGGTTAATGGTAGACCAGGATTTAAACCCCTGTCTGCCCACAGGGCCACCCCTTAACCTTAGTCAATGTACTCCATATGCTGCTTTAAAAACAGACTGCCAAAAGCTGATATTTTCAATTGATTCAGTCATTTCATCATCAAAAGAATATAAAATTATTTTTAAATTTGAAATATCAAATGTATACATTTATTCAACAAAAATTTATTGTGCATTTTGTATATATCAACACTGTATTAAAAATTGAGATACAAAAATAAGTAAGTTTTGGAAATAATAACAGCTTCCACATATACAAGTCACTGTTGGATTAACTTAATTATTAATGGAAAGCTATGTGTTATTCACATTTATTCAGACAAAATTAAAGGGAATATTATGCTTGACAGAAAACAAAGCATAAAATTGGCAATAAATATTTTTTAATTAATTTTAGCAAAAATATTCTAAGGTAAAATTAAACTTTGAGAATGACATTATACTGTTTCAATATACAAATGACTATGTAAAAATCAAGAAATGTAAATTCTAATAAAATAAATAAGCTGTTATACTGTGTATACCCTTCAGGATACAAGCTATTTTGAGTACAATTGAGTCTTTCCTATCATGGTAACCACTTTCTTAATAAAATATGTAAAAAAAATCTAACATGTTAAGACTTTAATAATCCTTCTCTTTATCATCTAACTACCACATAAAATACAGATAATGGGAAATGAAAACACATTATTCAATCTGGCAATACTGATTAATGATTACTAGTTTAATATGATAATTCCATTATGTAGTGAGCAAACTACTTTCTACACACACACACATGCGCGCACAGACACATGCTTTCCAAATTTCTTGGAGAATATAGATGTCCTCTCCCTGCCCCCAAGACAGACTACATGGATTGGAAAAAGGCTGCACGGGAACACAAACATGAAATATGGGAATTGCTAAAGTGTTAGGTTAGAAGGAGCTTAGTATAATTAAAAACATATGAACAGAAAGTTAAATACTGCCTCAAAGTATCAAACAATTCTTTACAAGGCACATACAACTTGACTTTTTGTAAATGTTAGTGAAATGGCAATGACAATGTTAGAACAACAACAACAAAAAAGCAAAAAGGGGTTTGGAAGGGAAAGAGGCAAAGTGACATCTTCCATTTGTTTTCAAGTGCATCTAAAAAATACAAATGGAAGCCCCACGTCTCCATGTGCAATTGTCTGATGGTTGCTTGTGGTTTCTCGTACATTTTTTTCTCACTGGGTAATACAGAATTACAACATGCATGCCTCTGTAGTACTCTAAATTCCTAAGGGAATTATATCTCCTTTATGTTCACAGGCAACTCCAAAGAGGAGTGATGAGGAGGGCTTTAAAACTTCAAAATATTTTATGCAAAAGAAATGTCCTTGGTATAGAATTGTTAACTTTCACTTAATAAAATGTTTCGTTATCGTCTGTTGAATATACTGATTAAGTAATTTTGGGTGAAAAAAAGGTCGAAGTAGTTTTCTAAAGTATAGGAGATGGAATCCTGAAAAAGTTTTTAAAAAATAGACAGTTTCTACAATTTGTATTAAATTATTTATTAGTAAGAGAATATTATTGTTTAAGCAATGTAGAATTGCATACAATTACCATAAACTTCTTTCTATAATTTTCTTGATTACTAAAAATCAAAGCTAACCTGATTTTTTTTTTGGTGGCACAGTGGATAAAGCATCAACCTGCAATGATGAGGTTGCCTGTTCCAAACCCTGGGCTTTCCCAGTCAGGGCACATATAACAAGCAACCAGAACAAGTGGATGCTTCCAGTTCCTCTCCTCATTATTCTTTCTCTCTCTCTCCCCTCTCTCAAATCAAAAGATAAAATCTTTAGCTATTATCAACAAGACAGGTAATAACAAATGTTGGAGAGGCTGTGGAGAAAAAGGAACCCTCATACACTGTTGGTGGGAATGTAAAGTAGTACAACCACTATGGAGGAAAGTATGGTGGTTCCTCAAAAAACTGCAAATAGAACTACCTTATGACCCAGCAATCCCTCTACTGGGTATATACCCCAAAACCTCAGAATCATTGATACGTAAAGACACATGTAGCCCCATGTTCATAGCAGCACTGTTCACAGTGGCCAAGACATGGAAACAACCAAAAAGCCCTTCAATAGAAGATTGGATAAAGAAGATGTGGCACATATACACTATGGAATACTACTCAGCCATAAGAAATGATGACATTAGATCATTTATAGCAAAATGGTGGGATCTTGATAACATTATACGGAGTGAAATAAGTAAATCAGAAAAAAACAAGAACTACATGATTCCATACATTGGTGGAACATAAAAACGAGACTAAGAGACATGGACAAGAGTGTGGTGGTTACCAGGGGTGGGGGGAGGGAGGACGCCGGAGGGAGGGAGGGAGAGATTTAGGGGGAGGGGGAGGGGCACAGAGAAAACTAGATAGAGGGTGACGGAGGACAATCTGACTCTGGGCGAGGGGTATGCAACATAATTTAATGACAAGATAACCTAGACATGTTTTCTTTGAATATATGTACCCTGAATTATTAATGTCATCCCATTAACATTAATAAAAATTTATAAAAAAAAAAAAAAGATAAAATCTTAAAAAAAAATCAAAGCCAAGTTTTGAATCCTACAAATAAACTGTTACAAAATAAAAGAATACATAAGTATGGCTCTAGGTTAATGCTATCTGTTTATTTTCACCAAAATTAAATATCAATATAAATAAATATGAAATAAAAGAAAACAAAGGTATCTGAACTTTCCAAACCATATAAAAATGAGATATTAAAATTTAAAAAGTTCATGCCCTGGCCATTTGGCTCAGTGGTAGAGCACCAGTCCGGCGTGTGGAAGTCCCAGGTTCCTGGTCAGGGCACACAGGAGAAGCGCCCATCTGCTTCTCCACCCTTCCCCCGCTCCTACCTCTCTGTCTCTCTCTTCCCCTCCCACAGCCAAGGCTTCACTGAAACAAAATTGGCCCAGGCGCTGAGGACAACTCCATGGCCTCGGTTTCAGGCACTAGAATGGATTCAACCACACTGGAGCAACACCCCAGATGGGCAGAGCATCGCCCCCTGGTGGGCATGCCGGGTGAATCCTGGTCTGGCACATGCTGGAGTCTGTCTGACTGCCTCCCCACTCTAACTTCAGAAAAATACACACATACACAAAATAAAATTATTTAAATTCAGTACAGAGCTTAGAAACTTTAGAGACCTGTTTTAAATGGTATTACTGACAGAGGCATTTAGAATTACGAGAAGTTGCAGTTTTCTCGCTTCCTCGGCTTTCTTCTCATTAAGATCTTGTTGTATCTACTACTCACTACTCAATGGCATTTGTTGAACTTCTACTTAAACAAGAAACTATGTCAAATATTGGAGAAGATACTAAAGATGAAAGAAAACAACCCACTCCTGAAGATCATAAAAGCTAGTAATAGAGATAGGTATTTGTAAATAACTATGATACAATAGAAAGAGGACAAAAAAGGGAAAGAATTATTATTTACTAAGTTCATGTCATGTACTGGGCATCAAGTTAGAAGTTAAACATATGTTATCTTAGTTTAACTCTCAAACCATCTGTTGAGATGAGACATTATCTCTGCTTTACAGACAGGAAAATGAGACTCAGAGTGATTGAGTAACTTGCTCAAGATCACAGAGCCTGTTAGTGAAAGAGCTAGGATTTAAAATATGATTGTCTGCCTTTGCTTAAAATAGAGGGACTTAAAACATGTCCCTCTATTTTAAGTGTTAAGTAATATAAAAAGATGCACAGATAAAGTGCTGTGGGGATTCAGAAATAGCAGAAACTACATCCAGCTAAGGGAGAATAAAGACATCCCCGTGGAAGAAGCGGTGGGTAAAGATGAAAGGTGATCATTTTGGATGTGTGGAAACTGAGTGTATCTGGGGGCTGAGAGGAAAGCAGTTCTGGAGAAAAGACTATATTCTAAGAAAAGACAAATGAAGAAATACAGAGTTGAAGGGAAAAAAAAGGAAATAATTTGATTTGGTTTGGATAAAGTACAGTGTTCAAAAAGAGCATTAAGAAAAAATAGCAAGAGATAAGCTGAAAACACAGGCCAAAACAAAAGATTTAAATACCAGGAAAGGAACTAGATTTCATTCCACTCTAAATGGTAATTATATTGAGATAAAGTTTTGGGGTGAGAAGAATGACATAATCAGAACCATGATAGAAAACCTTTCTCCGGAAGACTGGATAGGATGATATTGGTTGATGCTACACTTAACCCCAACTCTCAATACCTTTAACCAGAGAGACAGGAAAAAGTTATATGCTCACTTTCCTGGCTCGTTTCCCTTGCAGCAATGTCTGGCCAGGCAAAAGGCAAGTCTTCACAGTGGCAATGGGCAAGTCAGGGTCAAAGTCAGTGGAAATGTAAAATCCTGTCAAGTGGGCATTGAGCTCGAGGGATGTAACTCTGTCAGTGTTGCTCAGAGCACTAGCACCGTGACTTTTAATACTTGGTATTAGAGAGAAAAGGAAAAGGAGGATGTGGGATGAAGAGAAGAACACAGAAAAGGGTTATATGATGGGAGAACCAGAAAAGGACTCCATTATCAGAACAGGGGTGCCTGGATTGTGGCAGAAACCAATTATTAGAAATAAAGCATGGCACCAGGACCACACTTAGAGCCATTGCATTGAGCCTGTTGCCTGCATGTTAAAAAAGGGCCTCTGTTGCCTGAGCAGGCGGTGGCGCAGTGGATAGAGTGTCGAACTGGGATGCGAAGGACCCAGGTTCGAGACCCCGAGCTCACCAGCTTGAGCATGGGCTCATCTGGTTTGAACAAAGCTCACCAGCTTGGACCCAAGGTTGCTGGCTTGAGCAAGGGGTTACTTGGTCTGCTGTAGGCCCATGGTCAAGGCACATTGAGAAAGCAATCGATGAACAACGAAGTGCCACAACAAAAAACTGATGATCAATGCTTCTCATCTCTCTCCATTCCTGTCTGTCTGTTCCTATCTATCCCTCTCTTTGACTCTCTGTCTCTGTAAAAGAAAAAGAAAAAAAAAAAAAAAGGCCTCCGTTAATGCCTCATGTTTAGGGTCCCAAGTGAACCTGGGAGGGGAAGAGAAGTAGATGGTCACTTCTCATATGTGCCCTGACCAGGGATCGAACCCAGGGAGCCTGCATTCTGGGCCAATGCTCTATCCACTGAGCCCACCAGGAAGGGCTTGAATCATGTATATAAATAACAAAATATAAGTTATGAAGAGTTTTAGCTCAGAAATATTATAAAATCAGGAAAACTGAAAAAGCTAACATTTAAAAAAGTGGATATCTTTTTAAGTTACTGAACAGAGGATTAAAAAAAAAATGACATACCCCAAATTATAAGTTTCTTATATTATATACACTGTATGTGAACAAAATCATTTTTAGTAACTCAAATAATAAAACATGGACATTTTAAGATAAATTTAATCAAATACAAGTTTCAACCATTTAAGAACTAAATTATAATTTCCTAATTTAGTTTTTAAATGTATAGTGTTTGCTTTTTCACTGTATGTACCATATAGATCTGTTTGAAACAAATTGAATGTATAGTTCATATAAATTTACTCAAGGAAAAAGTAAATTCATGATAACATGTTATTGTGAGGTATAATTGTATAAAATACTATAACTTTGCTGTATACATTGATAATAACATCTACTTCATAGGTCATTTCTAAGTGTTTATAATCTTAGTCAGATAAAATTTGTTCTTGGAGTTAAAAGCCTACTTAAGGTCCACTTTTTGTAAAAAAAAAAAAAAAAGATAGTGGTAAAGGAGCCTATACATAAAAATTATTATACAATTTATAAAAATCTCACAGCAAAGTTAATAATCAAGTACTAAATGAAAAACTTCATTAATAGTTCCTTAATTTAAAACTTCAAAATGGAAGTTTCTTTTGAAGAATATTAAGATAATGATACAGACTTAAGAGGTAGGTCAGAGTTTTCCTTGAGACATAGCAACAAAACTCTATTTTTCATGCCTTAGACAGTGCAAGGGTATTTCTTGGTTCTGTATTTCCCCTCATTCCTATCCTTCCTGATTCCATTGCTTTCTTTTGATTGTGACATAAGGAAGACATTTGCACTAAATGATTATGTAATCTGTGTGTCCACCAGAGGCAAACTGGGAGCCAAAATGAAAGAAATTCAGAGCAGGTAACCATTTGAAAATGTTAGTCCTATACCCCTCAAAAGTTTCCAAAATTTACAAGTAAAGGCAGTTATGCGGAGTTTATTTTTCTGAAGAGTCATAGTAAACATAAGACTTGATATAAAGGTATTCTGAAATGCCATTATTTACTTTTAAGTCCCAGGTACAGTGATACAGAATGTTCCTAGTTCTGTCTATCCTTGGCTTCCTGTACTAGTTCAACATCTTTCTTCTGCTCATTAACTGTAGCTGTGCACTCAAGATTTATTATGATCATGTTCTTTTTATAGCTATTCTTGTTAACATCTCATTAACTAATATGCTTTTAATGCTGTCATTTTGTTCAGTTTCCAAATCTTTATGTCTATATCTCAAGTTCCCACTCTTTGTTTTGTCTTTAAGACACTTGCCCTTGGATGTTGTAGCAGATGTATGTGTCAAACCACACTACCGCCTCCCCCCAAGACGGTGCTAGAATACAGGTCCCAGATGTCCGTATGGCTTCCTGCATTCCTCTCGCAGCTGGATCATACTAGACCTTCTGGGGGCAGGTCATAAGTGTTAGAGAGTTAACACCCAGGCACAACTCTCAACAATGAAGAAAGGTGACTCACAGGACTCCAGGATGGGAGGGTGAGTTTAAGTGAGGTCAGAAAATAAGCTTTGTAATTTGTAAATTAAGGTTTTAAAAACTTTTAAGAAAAGATGAGAGGGCGGCAAGATAGCGATGGAGTAGGCGAATGTACCAACTTCCACCTCCCAGAATCAAAGTGGAGTATAACTTAATTTTAAGAACCATCATCTGGAAAATCCAACTTTAGACTAAACTAAGAGGACTCTTTAACCAAGGAACACTGAAGAAGGCACACTGAGACTGGTAGGAAAAGCGGAAACACGGAGAGGGCTGCCCAGCTGCCCAGCTCCCCAGAGTGAATGGCAGCCTGGAGAGACTCACGTGGTGGAAAGTGTGTTTAGCAGAGAGGGGAGGGTCCTGGGCCCCAGGAACAAAGCCCCAGCCTGCAGCCCCAGAGCCTAGAAGAGGCGTATGGACAGTATTTAGCTGTGAAACAAGTCAGAATACTGTTTATGAGAAAGAAACAGATCTCTGAGACCCAGGATTCTTCTTAAAGAGACCGCACAAAAAACCTCTTTCACAACCACTCACCCAGCACTCCAGGGGACGGGGAGAGATGAGAGGACCAGAGTAATTGGAAGAGAGTGTAATCTAGGAAGCACAGGGAGAAACATTTTGAGGAATAGCCACCCTAACCCCTAGGCTGAGTGACCCCCAAATCAAAAGTGATTATTTCCCCTGGAACCAGCAATACCAGAAAAAAGAAGCAGGACACCAGCCAAACGAGCTCTACCATGGCACTCAGAGCAGAGTCGCTTAGAAGGAGGGAGCCTTCAGAAATACATTATTGAGTACTTAGGTCTGAGCTTTAGTGCCCGCACCCACACTGCTGAGGGCTCGCCAGATGGTGGATGGCAGTGGGACATAGAAGTGTGGACCCATCGGTGGGGGTGGAAGTCAGTCCGGCCAGGACTGAGGCTGGGAGTGAGTTTAGTCTTGCCCAATGGGGGAGAAGGAGATGCACGAAAGCGGTCCCGCCTGCAATCCCACCCGCAGGAGAAAGGCGAAATCAGGGGAACAGGTGGAAACCTGCAGCTGAGCGTGGGTGCACAGCCTGCTTGGCCAGTGGAGCTGAGGTTTGCCCGGGGCAAGCACAGCTCCGCTCATGGGGGCTGAGCAAAACCCCAGGAACAGATAGAGACCCATGGCTGAGAATAGCTGCACAGCCTTGCCCACGGTGCCAAGGCTTGTGGCCCCTGGTGCAGCACGCAGTCCCAACCACAGGGGCAAGGTAAAGACCGAGGCCTGCCAAGGCTTGTAGACTGGGGCACATGAACACAGCTCCTCTCATTGAGAGGTGGAAACCACAGTGACTGCCAGAGCCAGCTGGCACCAGCAACGCCCATACCCCAAAGCCTGAGGCAGCTGCAGAGGGGATAGCAGGCCTACAGACAGACCACACCTAGGGAACACATAGGCCACACCCATTGGACTTCAGTGGCCACGCCCTTTTTATGCACAGACAAAATGGGAAGGCAGAGAAATGCAACCCAATTGAATCAAGAGAAATCCCCAGAAAAGAACTTGAATGAGTCAGATATAACCAAATTACTGGATTAATTAAAATAATGATTGTTAGGATGCTCAAAGATCTTTGAACAACAATGGATAGACATAATGAACACCTAAATAAAAAGATGGCAATTTTAAAAAATGACATTGAAATAATAAAAAGAATCAGTCAGAAATTACAAATACAATATCAGAAATGAAGACCACAATGGAAAGAATCTAAAAGCAGGATGGATAAAGCTGAGGATCAAATCAGCGAGTTAGAGGAAAAGAAAAACCAAGGCATGAAAGCAGAGCAGAAAAAAAAAAAGAGAGAGACTCAAAAAGTCTGAGGAAATTCTAAGCGAGCTCTGTGATAACATGAAGAGAAATAGCATCCACATCATAGGGGTTCCTGAAGAAGAGAAAAAACAAGAGATAGAGACTTTGTTCAATCAAATCATAGCTGAAAACTTCCCTAAATTGATGCAGGAAAAAAATGTCACACAAGTTCAAGAAGCACAGAGAATTCCATTTAAGAGAAACCCAAAGAAATCTACACCAAGACACATCATAATTAAAATACCAAAGTTAAGAGATAAAGAGAAAATATTAAAAGCTGCTAGAAGGAAAAAGGCTATCACCTACAAAGCACCCTCATAAGGATGATATCTGACTTCTCAACAGAAACACTTGAGGCCAGAAGAGAATAGCAAAAAAAAAACAACAACCCAAAAACCTCAAGGAATTCATTACAACCAAACCAATGCTGCAAGAAATGTTAAGAGGCCTGTTGTAAACACATCAGAGAGGAAAAATAATATAGCAAAAGAGGAATACAGCTTTAAAAAATAAAATGGCAATGAACAACTACATATCAATAATATCCTTAAATGTAAATGAATTAAATGATCCAATCAAAAGACATAGGGTAGCTGTGTGGATAAGAAAACAGGAACCATACATAAGCTGTCTACAAGAGACACACCTTAAAACAAAAGATGCACATAGACTAAAGGTAAACGGATGGAAAAAAATATTTCATGCAAATAGAAATGAAAAAAAAAGCTGGGTAGCAATACTTATATCAGACAAAATAGACTTTAAAACAAAGGCTATAGTAAGAGATAAAAAAGGTCACTACATAACAATAAAGGGAGCAATCCAACAGGAAGATATAACCATTATAAATATCTATGCACCTAGGCCCTGGCCAGTTGGCTCAGTGGTAGAGCGTCGGCCTGGCGTGCAAGGGGTCCCGGGTTCGATTCCCGGCCAGTGCACACAGGAGAAGCGCCCATCTGCTTCTCCACCCCTCCCCCTCTCCTTCCTCTCTGTCTCTCTCTTCCCCTCCCGCAGCGAGGCTCCATTGGAGCAAAGATGGCCCGGGCCCTGGGGATGGCTCCTTGGCCTCTGCCCCAGGTGCTAGAGTGGCTCTGGTCACAACAGAGCGATGCCCCAGAGGGGCAGAGCATTGCCCACTGGTGGGCAGAGCATCGCCCCCTGGTGGGCATGCTGGGTGGATCCTGGTCGGGTGCATGAGGGAGTCTGTCTGACTGTCTCTCCCCATTTCCAGCTTTGGAAAAATACAAAAAAAAAAAATATATATATATATATCTACGCACCTAATATAGGAGCACCTAAATATATAAAGCAGACTTTGATGGATATAAAGGACGAGAACAACAGCAATAATAAAATAGTAGGAGATTTCAATATTCTACTAACATCACTAGATAGATCCTCAAGAAAGAAAATTAACAAAGAAACAGCAGACTTAAAAGACACACTACATCAACTGGATTTAATAGATATTTTCAGAACCTTTCACCCTAAAGCAGCAGAATATACATTCCTTTCAAGTGCTCATAGTACATCCTCTAGGATAGACCAAATGTTGGGGCACAAAAGTGTTCTCAACAAATTTAAAAAGATTGAAATCATATCAAGCATTTTCTCTGATCACAATGGCATGAAACTAGAAATCAACCACAACAGAAAAACTGAAAAATACTCAAACACTTGGAACTAAATAGCATGTTATTAAATAATGAATAGGTTAACAATGAGATAAAAAAAATTTAAAAATTCCTAGAAATAAATGATAATGAGCATTCAACAACTCAAAATTTATGAAACACAGCACAAGCAGTACTGAGAGGGAAGTTCATAGCATTAGAGGCATACCTTAAGAAGATAGAAAAAGCTCAAATAGACAACTTAACCCTGCATCTAAAAGAACTAGAAAAAGAATAGCAAGTAAAGCCCAGAGCTAGTAGAAGGAAGGAAATAATAAAGATCAGAGCAAAAATAAATGACATAGAGGCTAAAAAAAAATACAGAGGATGAATGAAACCAGGAGCCGGTTCTTTGAAAAGGTAAACAAGATCAATAAACCTTTAACCAAACTCACCAAGAAAAAAAGAGAGAGGACTCAAATAAATAAAATTAGAAATGAGAGTGGAGAAATAACAACTGACACAACAGAAATACAAAATATTATAGAAAATACTATGAAGAACTGTATGCCAAAAAATTAGACAACCTAGGTGAAATGAACAAATTCCTTGAAACATATAATATTTCAAAAATCAATTGGGAAGAATCAGAAAACCTAAACAGACCAATTACAACAAATGAGATAGAAACAGTTATTAAAAAGCTCCCAACAAAGAAAAGTCCAGGGCCTGATGGCTTCACAAGTGAATTCTACCAAATATTCAAAGAACTAACTCCTATCCTTCTCAAGCTATTTCAAAAAATTCAAGAGGAAGGAAGACCTCTAAGCTCCTTTTATGAGGTGAGCATAATTCTGATTACAAAATCAGGCGAAGACAACACACACAAAAAAAATTATAGGCCAATATCCCTGATGAATTTAGATGCTAAAATCCTCAACAAAATATTAGCAAACCAGATCCAGCAATATATGAAAAAATCATACACCATGATCAAGTGGGATTTATTCTGGTGAGGCAAGGCTGGTACAATATTCACAAATCAATCAATATGATTCATCACATAAACAAAATGAAGGAGAAAAACCACATGATAATTTCAATAGATGCAGAAAAAGCATTTGATAAAATCTAGCACCCATTAATGATCAAAACTTTCAGCAAAGTGGGAATACAGGGAACATACCTCAACATGATAAAGGCCATCTATGACAAACCCACAGCCAATATCATACTCAATGGGCAAAAAGTAAAAGCAATCCCTTTAAGATCAGGAAGAAGGCTGGGGTGCTCCCTTTCATCACTCTTATTCAACAAAGTTCTGGATGTCCTAGCCACAGCAATCAGACAAGAAGAAGAAATAAAAGGCATTCAAATTGAAAAAGAAAAAATAAAACTATCATTATTTGCAGATGATATGATATTGTATATAGAAAACCCTAATGTCTCAGTCAAAAAACTACTGGACCTGAGAAATGAATTCAGCAACGTGGTAGGATATAAAATTAATACTCAGTTATCAGAGGCATTTTTATATACCAACAATGAACTGTCAGCAGGAGAAATTAAGGAAACAATCCCTTTCACTATTGCAACCAAAAAAATTAAGGTACCTAGGAGTAAATTTAACCAAGGAGATTAAAGACTTATACTCAGGAAATTATAAACCATTGATAAAAGAAATCAAGGAAGATACAAACAAGTGGAAGCATATACTGTGCTCATGGTTAGGAAGAATAAACATCATTAGAATATCTATATTACCCAAAGAAATTTATAAATTCAATGCAATACCAATTAAAATACCAATGACGTACTTCAAAGATATAGAACACATATTCCAAAAATTTATATGGAACCAAAAAAAGAACACAAATAGCCTCAGCAATATGAAAAAGGAAGAATAAAGTTGGAGGTACCACACTTCCTGATATCAAGTTATACTACAAGGCCATTGTACTCAAAACAGCTGGGTACTGGCATAAGAACAGGCATATAGATCAATGGAACAGAATAGAGAACCCAGAAATAAACCCACACCTTTATGGACAACTGATATTTGACAAAGGAGGTAAGAGCATACAATGCAGTAAAGATAGTCTCTTTAACTAATGGTGTTGGGAAAATTGGACAGCTACCTGCAAAAAAATGAAACTAGACCACCAACTTACACCATTCACAAAAGTAAACTCAAAATGGATAAAATACTTAAATGTAAGTCGTGAAACCATAAGTATCTTAGAAAACATAGGCAGTAAGCTCTCTGACATCTCTCGTAGCAATATATTTGCTGATTTATCTCCACAGGCAAGTGAAATAAAAGACAGTATAAACAAATGGGACTATATCAAACTAAAAAGCTTTTGCACAGCTAAAGACAATAAGAACAGAATAAAAAGACAAACTACACAATGGGAGAACATATTCAACAATACATCTGATAAGGGGTTAATAACCAAAATTTAAAAAGAACTTGTAAAACTCAACACTAGGAAGAAAAACAATCCAATAAAAAAATAGGCAAAAGAAATGAATACACACTTCTCCAAAGAGGACATAGAGATGGCCAGTAAGCATATGAAAACATGCTCAACATCACTAATCATTAGAGAAATGAAAATTAAAACCACAATGAGATACCACCTCACACCAGTCAAAATGGTGCTCATCAACAAAACAACACAGAATAAGTGCTGGTGAGGATGTGGAGAATAGAGAACCCTCCTGCTGGTGGGAATGCAGATTGGTGCAGCCACTATGGAAAACAGTATGGAGATTTCTCAAAAAATTAAAAATTGAACTGCCTTTTGACCCAGCTATCCCACTTTTAGGAATATACCCCCAAGAACCCCATAGCACTGTTTCAAAAGGAGAAATGCACCCCCACATTTATGGCAGCATTGTTCACAATAGCGAAGATCTGGGAACAGCTCAAGTGTCCATCAGTGGACGAATGGAAAAAAGATATGGTATATATATACAATGTAATACTATGGGTCATGAAAAAGAAGGAAACCTTAGCTTTTGCGACAACATGGATGGACCTGAAAACTATTATGTTGAGTGAAATAAGCCAGGCAGAAAAAGAAAAATACCGTATGATTTCACCATTTGAGGAATCCAATGAACAATGTGAACTGAGGATTGGAATTGAGACAGAGGAGAGATCAAAGGGACCAGAAAAAAAGAGGACAGAGGGAAAGTGAATGATAGGATGGGATAAACCTGAAGGGAAGGGCGGTGGGTGCTGTATGGAGGGGGGCGAGGGAGATGTTGAGGGGAATACGGGAAAGGGGGATGCATTTGGGGTGACACTAGAATCTATGTAAACACAATAAATTAAAATCAATTTAAAAAAATAAATAAATAAAAGAACAAAAAAAATAGTAAAAGAACAACAAAATTAAAGAGAAGAGGTGGAAGGGGTTTTCAGATAAATTCTATCTTTCTCTGCATAGCATGTTGCCCCATGTACCTTTTCAGAGAACTATTGGAAGCAGTTAATCCCCTGCAGCCTCCCTTCCCCCTGCATTCTTCCTTACTTCTTCCTCTCGGTGGAGGAGGGGAGGGGGTCTGACTTCTCCTTCCACCCCAGGCCTCCTGAGAACAGTGCCCACTTGCTCTCCTCTGCCAGCAGAGGCACCCCACTAGGAACAATGTGAGGGCACTAACACTGCGTATATGAGCCTTGTTGAAAACTACCTGAAATTGGTTTGGAAGAAGGCACAATAAAAACAAATAAATAAAGAAAAAAGAAACTATGAAGGAAGTTAAATTAATGGATAAATACATCAATTTTCCTGTCCCTCGGTCAGATGAGTCTAAGGGAAGCCCTATACAGTCTCTCATAAGTGTGTCCGCAGGACTGAGCCCCCGTTGTCCACAGCTGTAACCTGTTCATTAATGCATCTGTTTTCTGGTTTTCTTACCCTCCCTGTGTTATTTTCCCACTCCCTCACAATGCTTCCTGGGATCATCTCCCAAATAAATTATTTATGCTCAAATTCTTAACATAAGAACTACTTTTAGATAGGGGAAGGCGATGCAGGTCCTATTAAAACTTAAAATATGTTAAAGATTCTAACCCTCTCTCAAAACCAGTGCTCCAACTTCTCTTCCCAGCTGTTATCTCACCTTTTCTCTTGAGAGATACAGGGGTATGAGGGTTGTAGCGACAAACTTGACTTCTGCTCTCAGTTTAATGGTGTCACCCTAGGTGAGCCATTCTGGTTTTATATTTATACAATACTTTCCAGGGCTGTGGTAAGCATAAAATAAAATAAAATTTGTGAAGTACCTTTTACTTTGCCTTCATCCCATTATAAAGAGGCAGTTTCAAACTTGGGGAATAAGCTATGTCTTTCTGTGATGAGTTTTTTCCCCTCCAATAATTACCTTGAACAAACTATAAATATGAGTGGAAAATCACAAATAATAAGAGTACTCATTGATATGAATATAAATTCTTCCATAGCAAACCTTTTCTCATGAATGTAGTGTGAAAAGGACTACTTTAATGAAGTAAGTGGAGTTTTTGTTGACATTCTTAATATACAGAGCTTGTAAAGAGTATAAGTAGCAACTTAAGACACTAACAAACATATCTGAAAATCATTTATTTGTCAAACAATCTAGGACAGAAATAGCATATGACATATCAAGAGGAAAGACATGTAAGGGAAACTCAAGAAATAATTGTTATTCACAGGGATTACAGCGTTAAGGATGAAACACTAACGGCATTTCCTTCTCTATAGTTTCCTAGAGACTACAACAACTACTGATATTAAATTTCTTGTTTTTTACTGACTCTTCAATTCTGAAAAACTCCCTTCTTTTGTACTTTAATATTTATACACATTCCTTCCCTTCCTAAAATTTCCTCATTTTCTTCAATATGATGTAGGGCTCAGAAGATTCTCTGTGGACTATATTCACATTTAATTATGTCGTGTCTTCAGAAGTTGATTTATATTGAAAGTGGAGAACAAATTCAATATCTGCCTACAATGAATCAAAGTAGCTGGTAGGATCATAGTCTACATAATCAGAGTCTGTGGATTTACAACAACATTATTAGCACATGATTAATCAGTACTTAATATGAACCAGTTCATACCCGACATCAACTAAGTCATTTTGCCTTTCATTAAAGTCCTGTGGCTCTGCTTCAGATCAGTTAAGAGTCTTGCTTTATATGATAGAACATTGTTAAACTGCCATCTGGCCCAACAGCTGACATGGCTCATACAACCCTGAAATGGCCCCGAAGCTTCACTCCTGGGAAATATTTGGTCTACTGTGTGGTGTCATGATTACTGGTACACAGCTTTTTTATATCCCTTGAAAAGAGTTTCAGAAAAACTTCCACACTGGAAAAATCCTATATTGGAATTAATTTGTTAGGGAAGGGTCACTTACCTGAGGACCAGGCTGACCCTGAAATTGAAAAAAAAAGAAAAAGAGAAGCCGTTATAAATTTGTTATCATAAGTGAATATTTTCACTACTAAAACTCAAACTAGTTCTGGAAATCTTTACAAAATATTTCAGAAGATAATATCTAACTACTGACAAACTTTACTCTGTGATTTTAAAAGAATATTATACCTTAATATTTTTACTCTATGCTATTATCTAAAATATTGACATTATGGTCTATTACATGTAATTTCAAAATGACTCAAGGGTTTTAGTATGCTCTAGAATTAAACTGCAGAAAGAGAATGCAAATGGGAAATATACTTCACATGATCATAATGAATGGGTTTAGTTAAAGGCAGAGTCTGCTAGCACAGACTATTACTATAAGTGATGTATTCAAAGATGGCACAAAGTTAAAAACAAAAGAGGCAGATATCTTAGTTTTAGAACTCACCAAGTCTTTGAATTTCTCATTGTTTCAATAATATTTTAAGTCAGTTTAAAAATAAACATCTATCTCTTATTCTGATAATCCAACCTAAGGACATTTTGAAAGGATAGGAGAGGTTTTGGCTTAATTAAGTGCATCATAACTCTTTATCCAGTCTATAGGTCATGTCACTTTGGCCAATCTAATTCATTTCGAATGTTACTTTCTTGTAGTTTAAGCTGATAAAAATTTCATAGCAGCATAATTGTAACTGCTTTGCACTAAGATAAAACCCCCAGTGAATAAAAGTATTGATTACACATCATTTTCCTAAAATTTCTAGTTGGGTTTTGTGTAAGATGAGATGAAAGAAAAAGTTCACGCTAAGTTGAGAGATCTTAAAAAATAAATTAATAATGTACAATCTTATTGCACCAGCTATATACTACTGAGTGTTATTCAGGAAAACATTGAGCTAATTCCGTCTTCAAAGTTAAAATTTCTTCAGGTACTTGTTCTCTGGGGATATAACGGACAATTTTTCAAAAGCTTGTCTGAAAATGTGGTTGGCCAGGTTTTGCCTAATCAAACCATGAAGGGAAGCTATACCAAGTTGCTATGTTGGTTACTCACTCCATTCCTGTACCCTTTAGAAGTGGAGAGGCAGAAAGAGAATTATATTCATTAATTCCTTACCTACTACCAGAGATTTGTTATTCCATTTATTACTTATAACTGTCCTGAATTTTACAAATGAAAAAACTGAGGCTCATAGAAATAGGTGAAAAAATCACATAGCCTATAGGTGGAAAGCTAAAATTTAAACCAAATCTGATTCTGAAGTACTTGCATTCTCCACCAGGTCATTCTGCCTTTCAATGTACAATAGAAGTTTAAGAAAAAACGATGTAGGCTTGTTCAGATCAACAACGATCCCAGAGCACTCTTCAAGTGAGTGGACACTCTAAACCTCCCAACCACTTCCCAGCTACAACAGGGTGAATCTCTGCTTCCAGATGCAGACCTTGGGCCAGCAGGCACCAGAGTGCTACCTGATACCTGCACAGAAACCAGGTCAGCAAAGCTCCTTGAGGGGAACAGATAGCATTGATACCAGCTTTAAACATGGAAAACCTACAAAGGCAGGGTTCTCCACTTACATAAAGGTATGGATCTTTCCAGATCTATATAATAGGTAAAACTGCAACACATGCTTACTCTGGCCTGCAATCTTGATGTTTTAAGCTTCTGATTTTTCTGAATTTTAAAATGACTGCAAACTCAGAAATATGAACATTTTAGAAAGTTGGACTACTATTACATCTCATGTTTTTGTGAAAACTCAAATGTAGGATTCTCTAAAATCAGAAAGAATTTCTTCAAGAGAATATATTGTAGCATTATTGCTGAGATATTTTTATTTCTGTGGTTGTCCTACAAATAAGACTATTTCTGTCTATTTTTAAAATGTGGCATTTGTCTCTCTCCACTCTTATTTAATGTGGTACTAGAGGTTCTAGCCAAAGCAATCAGACAAGACAAAGAAATAAAAGGCATCCATATCGGAAAAGAAGAAGTAAAGGTATCACTTTTTGCAGATGATATGATCCTATACATCGAAAACCCCAAAGAATCCACAAAAAGACTACTAGAAACAATAAGCCAATACAGTAAGGTCGCAGGATACAAAATTAACATACAGAAGTCAATAGCCTTTCTATATGCCAACAATGAAACAATTGAGAACGAACTCAAAAGAATAATCCCCTTCACAATTGCAACAAAAAAAATAAAATACTTAGGAATAAACATAACAAAGAATGTAAAGGACTTATATAATGAAAACTATAAACCATTGTTAAGGGAAATCGAAAAAGATATAATGAGATGGAAGAATATACCTTGTTCTTGGCTAGGAAGAATAAATATAAACAAGATGGCTATATTACCCAAAGCAATATACAAATTTAATGCAATTCCCATCAAACTTCCAATGACATTTTTTAAAGAAATAGAGAAAAAAATCATCAGATTTATATGGAACTATAAAAAACCCCAAATAGCCAAAGCAATCCTAAAGAAAAAGAATGAAGCTGGGGGCATTACAATACCTGACTTCAAACTCTATTATAGGACCACGACAATCAAAACAGCATGGTATTGGCAGAAAAATAGACACTCAGACCAATGGAACAGAATAGAAAGTCCAGAAATAAAACCACATATATATAGTCAAATAATTTTTGATAAAGGGGCCAACAACACACAATGGAGAAAAGAAAGCCTCTTCAATAAATGGTGCTGGGAAAACTGGAAAGCCACATGCAAAAGAATGAAACTGGACTACAGTTTGTCCCCCTGTACAAAAATTAACTCAAAATGGATCAAAGATCTAAACATAAGACCTGAAACAATTAAGTACATAGAAGAAGACATAGGTACTCAACTCATGGACCTGGGTTTTAAAGAGCATTTTATGAATTTGACTCCACAGGCAAGAGAAGTGAAGGCAAAAATTAATGAATGGGACTACATCAGACTAAGAAGTTTTTGCTCAGCAAGAGAAACTGATAACAAAATAAACAGACAGCCAACTAAATGGGAAATGATATTTTCAAACAACAGCTCAGATAAGGGCCTAATATCCAAAATATACAAAGAACTCATAAAACTCAACAACAAACAAACAAACAATCCAATAAAAAAATGGGAAGAGGATATGAACAGACACTTCTCCCAGGAAAAAAATACAAATGGCCAACAGATATATGAAAAGATGCTCATCTTCTTTAGCTATTAGAGAAATGCAAATCAAAACGACAATGAGATACCACCTCACCCCAGTTAGATTAGCTATTATTAGCAAGACAGGTAATAGCAAATGTTGGAGAGGCTGTGGAGAAAAAGGAATCCTCATACACTGTTGGTGGGAATGTAAAGTAGTACAACCATTATGGAAGAAAGTATGGTGGTTCCTCAAAAAACTGCAAATAGAACTACCTTATGACCCAGCAATCCCTCTACTGGGTATATACCCCCAAAACTCAGAAACATTGATACGTAAAGACACATGCAGCCCCATGTTTATTGCAGCATTGTTCACAGTGGCCAGGACATGGAAACAACCAAAAAGTCCATCAATAGATGACTGGATAAAGAAGATGTGGCACATATACACTATGGAATACTACTCAGCCATAAGAAATGATGGCATCGGAACATTTACAGCAAAATGGTGGGATCTTGATAACATGATACAAAGCGAAATAAGTAAATCAGAAAAAACCAGGAACTGCATTATTCCATATGTAGGTGGGACATAAAAGTAAAACTAAGAGACATTGATAAGAGTGTGGTGGTTACGGGGGGGGGGGGGTGCAGGGGGGAAAGGGAGAGGGAAAGGGGGAGGGGGAAGGGCACAAAGAAAACTAGATAGAAGGTGACAGAGGACAATCTGACTTTGGGTGATGGGTATGCAACATAATTGAATGACAAGATAACCTGGACTTGTTATCTTTGAATATATGTATCCTGATTTATTGATGTCACCCCATTAAAAAAATAAAATTATTATAAAAAAATGTGGCATTTGTATCATTACATTGAACAAATGACTTTAGCCTGTGTGCATATGTTTGTTATTATGTACAAATATACTCTGTATTATAGATTTTATGTTAGTGATAGTGAAAACAAATAGTAAATGATGGCAAAATAAAAATGTTGACTTTTACATGAGCATTGGAAAGCGTATAGCACCAGGAAACCCAGATTACCCTAACATGTGATATGATTTCAGGTATGTATGGTGTGCTGTGTGTGTGTGCGTGTGTGTATGTGTGTTTGTGTGCATGTGTAGGGTAGGGAACATGAAAAAGAGGGCTAGAAGTGGGCTGGAAGAGAAACTTCCCAAAGAAACAATGTATACAACATGAAAAATTTGGTAACTCTCCCTAAAATTTGGATTATACAATGCAAGCCTTTAAAACCTTACCCAAGATTTTAGGACTCCCTACATTCAGTGTGATGTAACAAACTATTCACTAGAAGTCACCTAGAATACCTGTCAGAAAGCAGTACAGCAGGAATCTTGTAGTCATCATAAAAGAGCCATCTAAACAAATGAGGGAAGCCATCAGAGGGGAAGTGTCTGTGGGCGTGGCAGTGAGTTTCCCCAGGGGACTGCGGAAAATACAGGAGGGTAGACAAGAGCCCAAAATGAAGCTCTTCTCTCTGTGCTTATATCTCAGGGATATGTCAAGTGTAACTTACTTAACACGTATAATCTCCTTTGGAGAAAGGGAATCAGAGAAATACAAAATGACATCTTTACAAAATTTAAGAAAGAAATACATATTTAATTTGTGTTATTGAATGCCATCGCCTTGATCCTACCTCCAAGATTTTCAGTGGCCGTGTTTTTTGCAAACACTGGCATGCTTAAGCTAAAAAGTCTGGTTTTATTTTGAGGGTCATAGGGGCAGAATATTTGAAATATTCTGGGTTGTTCTGGGCTATTCAGGCTTGATGATTGACTTCAAATTTTTGGTACCAAGAGCCAAATGAAATTGTGCTGACCATGTTGTGCGTGTGTGCCCACTGTAGCTGCTTTTCCAGGGCAGCCAACGCAGGATTTGGAATTAGTTGCTCTGTAAACATGGGTACCTCTATGGCCTCACCAGTAGGGAAGGCTTCTAAATTAAAGGGGTAATCTTCCACCTGAGAGTCATCTACTTAGCAGAACGGTCCTAAATGGAGATTTCTTTCTACATTTTATTGCCATCAGTGGATAGAACTGAAGATTGAAGAAGTCTTGAAATCACCTTCCTACCTTCAACACATACACACACACATCCTTAGATAGCAGATTTCTACAGCATTCATTGGGGTGATATCTATAATTAATGACAATAATCCCTCATTCACAATCTGTAAATAATTCAAATAGTTGCAAAACTACTGTTGTCAAAATAATCACAAAACTGCATTTGCTAAAATGAAACTCCCTATGACTGAAGGCACCAGGTGACAAAGCCCTCCTCACAGACAAACCACCAAAAGAAAACCTCAGAATTTTTCAAGTTGCTTCTAAGTAATTCATTGAGAAATATAAGTATTTTCATTCATTAATAGATACTTTTCTAGTCTACTGCAATTTATAGGTAGTGAACATTACTAATAATCAACTTCTTTCGGTGTAAAATACTCTTTAAATGGGTAGTTATAAATTATGATGAAGGCTCACAAAATACAACGAAGTTAAATTTTAAAAATTAAAATTCTTAAAAAGGCCATTTTCCCCCCAAACAAATAATCAAACTGCATATTAATATAAATAAAAACCCAAGGGAAATGGTTAAATCACAGAAATACTGACATTTGAAACAAATATAGATGTAAAGATGGAGACTGCCTAGTGCAGGGGTCCCCAACTACGGCCTGCAGGCCATTTATCCAGCCCACGCCGCACTTCTGGAAGGGGCACCTCTTTCATTGGTGGTCAGTGAGAGGAGCATAGTTCCCATTGAAATACTGGTCAGTTTGTTGATTCAAATTTACCTGTTCTTTATTTTAAATATTGTATTTGTTCCCATTTTGTTTTTTTTTACTTTAAAATAAGATATGTGCAGTGTGCATAGGGATTTGTTCATAGTTTTTTTTTATAGTCCGGCCCTCCAACGGTCTGAGGGACATTGAACTGGGCCCCTGTGTAAAAAGTTTGGGGACCCCTGGCCTAGTGCTTCCAGTCGCTACTGAATGTCAACAGTTCCATTCAATGCCCTCAAGGCAGTAAGGCACCAGAATGAAGTAAAAGAAACAGCAGGAGGATGTGGCTTTAAAAAGTGGTAATCAGAACAGTATGGTGGAAAACAATCAGCCAGTAGCTGACACCTGACAGAGAAGTGTTCAAAGGCAAGTAAACCACAATGGAACATGATAAACGACAGGAGTAGCCATTCTTCGTTAAGCTGTTATCACAGTTCTGAGTGCCAGAAAGTGCTAACACTCTAAGTCTACAAAGTCATTTAGATTTCTGGTTGAGGCAATTCGTTTCACTACATGATACTTTTTTTATGGATGGTAAATTTGTGTCATTCCTCTTCAGATTGTTTCCATTAACACATGGCATAGGTAGGCATACAAAAATTATGATTTTAAAGTACAATCTTACTTTGAAACACTGATTAAGATATGAGACCCACATAAATGTATTGTGATAAATATAAAGTAAAAACACTTTCATTTATAAAAACTTGAGGGAATATCAGTACTGTTCATGCAGCTCTAAAAGGTACAACCTTTGCTTCAAGGACATTAGAAAGAAATTACTTCAATAACTTAGAAACTCTTCATTAGGCAACTCAAGTTTGATGGCCATTTTTAGAACTGTCAATTCAGATTTCATTCATTCTCATAAATTGAAAAAACAAACTTCAAAACAATAATTTCTATATTTTGCATTTTGGAACTGCTCCTACCTAAAAAGATCATTTGAAGGTGATTGCTATAACTTCTTTATCTCTTGAAATTCTCAGAGCCACACATTTGGATGTCAGGCTTCTTTCTCCCTCAGGTGAAAACAGCACCTGAAGGAGCACTCAGGTAGAGCTTCAGAACAACATCATAGGAATTCTGCATGGCAACAAGATTGTGATGCTGGCAGGAGGTTTTGAGGACCAATAGGAATCCTATCATAGAATCATGTCCATGGGATCCCAAAACTATTACTATTCTTACATGATTACAAGGTTATATTTTCAAAATGTAGTTTTTTTGTTTTGTTTTGTTTTTAGTGAAGGGGGGAGAGAGAGAGAGAGGGACAGAGAGGGACAGACAGACAAAAAGGGAGAAAATTGAGAAGCATCAACTCATTGTTGTGTCACTTTAGTTAGTCACTGATTGCTTTTTTATACACGCCTTGACCAGGGGGTGGGGGTGGGGGGCTCCAGCCGAGCCAGTGACCCCTTGCTCAAGCCAGTGACCTTGGGTTCAAGTCAGTGATCTTGAGCTTCAAGCCAGAGACCTTGGGTTCAAGTCAGTGACCTTGAGCTTCAAGCCAGCAACCTTTGGGTTCAAGCCAGAGACAATGGGATCATGTCTATGATCCCATGCTCAAGTCAGTGATTCTGTGCTTAAGCTTGTGCGATTGAACTCAAGCCCGATGAGCCTGTGCTCAAGCTGGTGACCTCGGTGTTTTGAACTTGGGTCCTCAGTGTCCCATGTCAATGCTCTATCCACTGTGTCACTGCCTGGTCAGGCTCAAAATGTAGTCTCTTAATCCAATATTTCAGAAAGGGGTATTGTGGCTTCTGTTCACTAGAGAATAAACACATCCATGTTGAAGAGAAAGTCTCCCCATTCGGTTGAATCTTATTCAAATAATAGGGAACTGAGGCAGGTAAAGACTGCAGGGGTTTCACAAGATGATTTAGATCTTTCACATGTACATAGAACAAAAAACATGGGAGGGCATCTTGAAGAAAAATCTCTTACTACTTTGATTAAGTTTCCATATCCAAGTAGTAATATGAGACTATTATATCAAATTACTTTGATACTTACAAAATGCTATAAAATTTAGTATGGCAACTTAAAGTAGACTATATATCAAATACCAACAACATACTCAACTGATAAAAATTTAGATAAGTCTATAAATTTTAAAAGCAAATTAATATGTAAATGGTATACTACAGAAAAAAGCAATTGAACAAGTAAGGCATTAGGATTATTTGAATTAATTTTAAAATGCTTTGCAAAGACTGAATAATCTCACAATATCTATAAGCTGCTCATGCTTCCAAGGACTCTTACATGCTTGACTAAAACAAACATTATTCATAATTTATATTGACTAATATGTTACCCTACAGGGTACATATTAATAATTCTTACCTTAGCCACAGTCACATAATATTACTGAGATAAGACCATTTCAATTTAAGAATTAAAAAAAAACATAATCCTCATAATTCTGGGAAGAAGAAACCATATTCTACACTAGCAGAAAATACAGAGCTATAGCTTGGTGAATACTCCTTTTTTAAAATTTGAGGAAGAAAGAGTGAGAGGAAACATGGAAGTTGTTTTGTTGGGTTTGTGTAAAAAAAATAAAAATTGATTCAAAACTTGAAAGATTTCTCCATGTTTGTCTTTCATAAATAACTATATTCAAAGATTTATTCTTATATGTATTTAAATAGGTTAACACAACCTTTCCACAATGATAAAAAACATTATTATGTTTTCTAACACAACACCATATTTATATTTTCTTTTTAAAATTTTATTGTATATTTGTACCTCAGCTTATTTTTTACTTAAATTTATTGTGTTTACATAGATTCTAGTGTCCCCCTGAATGCATCCCCCCTCCCCCATGTTCCCCTCAACATTCCTTTTGCCTACCTCCCCCCAATGCTCCCCTCCCTCCAGGATTTTCTTTTCTGCTCTCTATAATGCTGTGTTATGTGTGTATAATTTCACCAATCTCTTTCACTTCTCTGATCCCATCCTATCATCCCCTTTTCCTCTGTCCGCTTTCCCTCTGGTCCCTTTGATTCCCTCCTCTGTCTCAATTCCATTCCTCAGTTCATATTGTTCATTGGATTTCTCAAATGAGTGAGGTCATATATTTTTCTTTCTCTGCCTGGCTTATTTCACTTAACATAATAGTTTCCAGGTGCATCCATGTTGTTGCAAAAGGTTAGATTTCCTTCTTTTTCATGGCCCCATAGTATTACATTGTGTATATGTACCACTGCTTTTTAATCCACTCGTTCACTGATGGACACTTGGGCTGTTTCCAGATCTGGGATATTGTACACAATGCTGCCATAAACATGCGGGGGGGGGGGGGGAGGCATTACTTCTTTTGAATCAGTGATGTGGTGTTCTTAGGATATATTCCTAAAAGTGGAATGGCTGTGTCAAAAGGCAGTTTCATTTTTAATTTTTTGAGGAATCTCCATACTGTTTTCCACAGTGGCTGTACCAGTCTGCATTCCCTCCAACAGTGCGGGAGGGTTCCCTTTTCTCCACATCCTCGCCAGCACCTATTCTGTGTTTTATTGATGAGCGCCATTGTGACTGGTCTGCAGTGATATCTCATTGTAGTTTTAATTTGCATTTCTCTAATGATTAGTGATGTTGAGCATTTTTTCATATGCCTATTGGCCATCTGTATGTCCCCTCAGGAGAAGTGTCTATTCATTTCTATTAACCCTTTTTTGATTGGATTGTTTATCTTCCTGGTGTTGAGTTTTACAAGTTCTTTATAAATTTTGATTATTAACCCCTTATCAGATGTATTGTTGAATATGTTCACCCATTGTGTGGTTTGTCTTTTTATTTTGTTCCTGTTGTCTTTAGCTGTGTGAAAACTTTTTAGTTTGATATAGTCCCATTCGTTTATCCTGTCTTTTATTTCAATGCCCATGGAGATAAATCAGCAACATATTGCTGCGAGAGATGTCAGAGAGCTTACTGCCTATGTTTTCTTCTAAGATGCTTATGGTTTCATGGCTTACATTTAAGTCTTTTATCCATTTTGAGTTTATTTTTGTGAGTGCTGTAAATTGGTGGTCTAGTTTCATTTTTTTGCAGGTAACTGTCCAATTTTCCCAATACTATTTGTTAAAGAGACTGTCTTTACTCCATTGTATTACCTCCTTTGTCAAATATCAGTTGTCCATGAAGGTGTGGGTTTATTTTTGGGTTCTCTGTTCTGTTCCATTGATCTATATGCCTGTTCTTATGCCAGTACCAGGCTGTTTTGAGTACAATAGACTTATAGTATAACTTAATATCAGGAAGTGTGAAACAACCCACTTTATTTTCTTTTTCAAGATAGCTGAGGTTATTAGTGTTCTTTTTTGGTCCCATATGAATTCATGGAATATTTCTATATTTTTGAATTATATGTTTTTGGCATTTTAATAGGAATTGCATTGAATTTATAAATTACTTTGGATAGTATAGACATTTTAATGATGTTTATTCTCTTTATCCATGAACATGGCATATGCTTCCACATGTTTGTATCTTCCTTGATTTCTTTTATCAATGTTTTATAATTTCCTGAGTACAAGTCTTTATCTTCCTTGGTTAAATTTCCTCCTAGGTACTTTATTTTTTTTTGTTGTTGTAGTAGTGAAGAGGATTGTTTTCTTAATTTCTTTTTCAGAGAGTTCATTGTTGATGTATAAAAATGCCTCTGATTTCTGAATACTAATTTTATAACCTGCCACCTTGCTAAATTTATTTATCAGGTCCAGTAGTATTTTGACTGAGACTTTAGGATTTTCTATGTACAGTACCATATCATCAGCAAATAATGATAGTTTTACTTCTTCTTTTTCACTTTTCCAATTTGGATGCCTTTTATTTCTTCTTCTTCTCTTATTGCTGTGGCTAGAACTTCCAGAACTATGTTGAATAAGAGTGGTGTAAGGGGGCACCCATACCTTTTTCCTGATCTTGAGGGAATTGCTTTTAATTTTTGCCCATTGAGTATGATGTTGGCTGTGGGTTTGTCATAGATAGCCTTTATCATGTTGAGGTATGTTCCCTGTAGTCCCACTTTGCTGACAGTTTTGATCATAAATGGATGCTGGATTTTATCAAATGCTTTTTCTGCATCTATTGATATTATGATGTGGTTTTTCTCCTTCCTTTTGTTTATGGATGAATCACATTGATTGATTTGTGAATATCGTACCAGCCTTGCTTCACTAGAATAAATCCCACTTGATCATGATGCATGATTTTTTTTCATGTATTACTAGATCTGGTTTGCTAATATTTTGTTGAGAATTTTAGCATCTAAATTCATCATGGATATTGGCCTATAGTTTTCTTTCTTTGTACTGTCTTTGCCTGGTTTTGGAATCAGAATTATGCTTGCCTCATAAAAGGAGCTTGGAAGTCTTCCCTCTGCTTGAATTTTTTGAAATAGCTTGAGAAGGGTAGGAGTTAGTACTTCTTTGAATATTTGGTAGAATTCGGCTGTGAAGCCATCTGGCCCAGGGCTTTTGTTTGTTGAGAGTTTTTTCATAACTGTTTCTATCTCATTTGTTGTAATCGATCTGTTTAGGTTTTCTGATTCTTCCAGATTGATTTTTGAAAAAGTATGTTTCAAGGAATTTGTCCATTTCACCTAGGTTGTCTAATTTTTTGGCATACAGTTCTTCATAGTATTTTCTTATAATCCTTTGTATTTTTGCTATGTCAGTTGTACTTATCCACTCTCATTTCTAATTTTATTTATTTGAGTCCTCTCTCATTTTTTCTTGGTGAGTGTGGTTAAAGGTCCATCCATCTTGTTGACCTTTTCAAAGAACCAGCTTTTGGTTTCATTGATCCTCTGTATTGTTTTTTTAGCCTCTATGTCATTTATTTCCACTTTGACCTTTATTATTTCCTTCCTTCTACTTCCTCTGGACTTTACTTGCTGTTCTTTTTATAGTTTTTTTAGATGAAGGGTTAAGTTGTTTATTTGAGCTTTTTCTAGCATCTTAAGGTATGCCTATATTGCTATAAACTTCCTTCCCAGGACTGCTTTAGCTGTGTCCCATAAATTTTGAGTTGTTGTGTGCTCATTTTCATTTGTTTCAAGGAAATTTTTTATTTCTTCCTTTATCTCATTGTTAACCTATTTATTAACATGCTGTTTAGTTTCCACGTGTTTGAGTGTTTTTCAGTTTTTCTATTGTAGTTGATTTCTAGTTTCATGCCATTGTGTTCAGAGAAGGTGCTTGATTTCAATCTTCATAAATTTGTTGAGACTCATTTTATGCCCTAACATGTGGTCTATTCCAGAGAATGTACCATGAGCACTTGAAAAGAATGCATATTTTGCTGCTTTAGGGTGAAATGTTCTGACAATATCTGTTAAATCCAGTTCATCCAGTGTGTCCCTTAAGTCTACTATTTCTTTGATAATTTTCTTTCTTGATGATCAAACCATGGATGTTGGTAGGGTACTGAAATCTCCTATTATAGTATTGCTGTTGATCTCATCCTTTATGTCCATCAAAGTCTGCTTTATATATTTAAGTGCTCCTATATTAAGTGAGTAGATATTTATAATGGTTATCTCTTTCTTTTGGATTGCTCTCTTTATCATTATGTAGTGACCTTCTTAATCCCTTACTATATCTTTGTTTGAAAGTCTATTATGTCAGATATAAGTATTGCTACCCCAGCTTTTATTTCATTTCCATTTGCAAGAAATATTTTTTTCAATCCTTTTACCTTCAGTCTATGTGCATCTTTTGTTTTAAGGTGTGTCTCTTGTAGACAGCATATGTATGGGTTCTGTTTTATTATCCACACAGCTACCCTATGCCTTTTGATCAGAGCATTTAATCCATTTACATTTAAGGTTATTATTGATATGTAGTTGTTTATTGCCATTTTATTCTTTATATCTATATTCCTCTTTTACTAGGTTTTTTCCTGCTTTGTTTTGTTTACAGCAGGCCCCTTAACATTTCTTGCAGCATTTGTTTGGTTGTAATGAATTTCTTGAGGGTTTTTTTTGGTCTGGGAAGCTTTTTATTTCTCCTTCAATTTTAAACGATAGCCTTACTGGATAAAGAAGTCTTGGTTGTAGGCTCTTGTTCTGCATTACTTTGAATATTTCTTGCCATTCCCTTCTGGCCTCAAGTTTATGTTGAAAAGTCGGATGTCATCCTTACGGTGGCTCCTTTGAAGGTGATTGACTGCTTTTCTCTTGCAGCTTTTAGTATTCTTTCTTTATCTATTAGCTTTGGTATTTTGATTATAATGTGTCTTGCTGTAGGTCTCTTTGGGTCCTTTTTTAATGGGATTCTCTGTGCTTCTTGAACCTGTGGGACTCTTTCCTGCATCAACTTAGAAAAATTTTCAGCTACAATTTCTTCAATCAGGTTCTTTATCCCTTGTTCTTTCTCTTCTTTTCAGGAACCCCTATGAGGCCAATGTTGTTTCTCTTCATGTTGTCACAGAGCTTTCTTAGAGTTCCCTCAGACTTTTTAATCCTCTTTTCTGTTTGCTGTTCTGCTTCTGTGCTTTTGCTTATCTTGTCCTCTAAATTATTGATTCGATCCTCTGCTTCATCCAGCCTGCTTTTAATTCCTTCTAGTGTAGTCTTCATTTCTGATATTGTGTTTGTCATTTATGTCTGGTTCTTTTTTATGTTTTCAGTGTCCTTTTTGATGCTTACAATTTCTCTATTTAGGTGCTCATTATGTCCAAAGCTACAATAGTAGCTTTGAGATCCTTAAGCTTCCTAACAAACATTATTTTAAACTCTGCATCTGGTAATTTGATTACTTCCCTTTCATCCAGTTCTTTTTCTGGAGATATCTCTTGTTGATTCATATGGCTTGCATTCCTCTGTCTTCCCATTGTTTCTCTGTGTGGTTTTCAGGCTTGTTACAGTTGTGGGTCTGAGGTTGATTTATTTAATTTGGCTTCTCCAGGCCTTTATTACTCTGCTTCTGTTGTTTTCTTGGATTTAATTCTCAACTAGTAGAGCCACTTTAAAGTCTTGATTTGCCTGCTGTCTGTTTGCTCAACCCAGCAGGGAGCTTCTGTTTGCTGATCTCTGCAGGGGGCTTAGTTGAAATTGTATCCAGAAATGCCAGGGGTGTGACCTCTGAGAATCTGAAGGTGTGTTCTTCCAGTTACTCTTCGAGGGCAGGGCATGTTCTCAGTATGAAGGGGGAGGTGTAGCTCAGGTATCCCTGGAAACCTGGCTAACTTCCCCCCCCCCTTATTCCCTCCTTTTTAAAGTGTCTTTCATGCTGCTTGGAGCTAGAGAGGTTTCTGGAGGTAGGACACCTGGTTCCACTTTAGGTTTGTGCTGGGCAGAGGGATTAACCCTTCCCCAAGCTATGGCCACCTCTGCACTGGAGAATGAGTCAGCTCAGCTCAAGTAAGTCCAGGCACTCCTCTCCCCATCACCATTTGCCTCGCTCTCCCCACTTTTCTCATGCAAGACTAGTCAGTCATCTCAGCCCTCCTCGCCCCTGGAGCCCCAGGCAAGTGACTGTGAGTGATATTTTCTGCTCTGTCCCTTTAAGGTTTGCCAGCTGCATCCCACAGACAGAACTTCCACTCTTCTCCCCAATCAATGCTGTCTGGCTGTCTCCTCCAGCCCCTGGGTTTCTAGGCTGGGTTTGTGGTTCTGAGACTGAAGCCCCTGCCTCTCAGGGTCTCTCTCCTTATAATGTATGCATTTCTATACTCTCAGCCTCAGCCTCCTTCTGCTCCTGGGAGCAGAGGAGTCCCCACCATGCCCCCGCACTCCCTACCAGGATCAGAGTGGATTTTTCTGTGCTTTTTGGTTTTTGAGTCCTGTTCTTTTAGTCCAAACTTGGTTTTTCATGATGATTGTTCCTAAATTAATTTGTAATCCAGTTTGGTGGTGGGAGGTGGCAGTCTGTACATCTGCCTAGTCCACTGCTATCTTGGAATCCTGTTCCTTAGCTTTTTAACAAACTATAGAAATGATTCCTGAAAATATAGTCTTATCTCATCTTTTTAAAATTAACTTTATTGGGGTAACATTGGTTAATAAAATTATATAGATTTCTTTCTTTCTTTCTTTTTGTTAAATGAGAGAAGCAGAGATAGTGAGACAGACTCCTGCATGCACCCTGACTGGGATCTACCTGGCAACCTAATCTGGGATCTAAGCTTGAGTACCAAGCTATTTTTAGTGCCTGAGGCTGATGCAAGGGCCACGCTCAAACTAATGGAGCCACTGGCTTCAGAAGGGGTAGAGAGAGTAGGAGGAAAGGGAGGGGAGGAGAAGAAGATGGTCACTTCTTTTGTGTACCCTGACTGTGAATCAAACCCTGGATGTCAATATGCCAAGCTGATGCTCTATCCATTAAGCCACCAGCCAGGGCCAAAATTTATTTTAAATATACAATTCTATAATACATCATCTGTATATTGTATTGTGTGTTTACCACCCAAAGCCAAATCTTCTGTCACCATATATCTGATTTCTTTTAGCCTTTATTATCTTTCCACCCCCTTTCCCTCTGGTAACCACCATACTGTTGTCTGTGTCTATGAGTTTGTTCTTTTTTTTTGTCTTGTTTGTTCATTTGTTGCTTTCAGTTTTATAGCCCACATATGAGTGAAATCATATGGTTCTTGACTTCTTCTGTCTGGTTTGTTTTAATTAAATGCTATTCTTAAGATCCATTTGTCCCATTGGTAGTATTTCATCTTTTCTTATGGCTGAGTAGTATTCCATTGTATATATGTACCACATCTTTTTTATCTAATAATCTAAGAACACTTTGATTGTTTCTATGTCTTGGCCACTGTGAATAATGCTGCAATAAGGATGGGGTGCATATGTCCTTGTGAACAATAGTTTTTCAGGGTTTTTTTGGTAGGTACACAGTAGCGGTTTGCTGGGTCATGTGGTAATTCTATTTCTAATTTTTTGAAGAACCACCATACTGGTTTCCATAGTGGATGTACCACTTAACATTTCCACCAGTGTTAGACTGCTGTTTGCCACTATAAATAGAAATTAACTCAAAATGGATCAAAAACCAAAATATAAGACCTAAAACAATAAATTGTATAGAAGAAAACAGGGGTACTAAACTTATAGACCTTGATCTAAAAGAGAATTTTATGAATTTCACCTCAAGGATAAGGAAAATAAAAGCAAAAATAAAGGATTGAGACTATATCAAACTAAAACAATTCTGCACATCAAAAGAAACCATCAATAAAACAAAAAGAAAACCATTTGAATGGAAAAAGATATATGCAAACAATACCTCCAACAAGAGGTTAATATGCAAAATATATATTAAGAACTCATTCAAAGCAACAATGACAATATGACAATAAAAAACAATCAATTTAAAAAATGGGCAGAGGACCTGGACACTTGTCTCAAGAGAACAAATACATGAAAAGATGATCAACTCCACTAGCTATTGGGAAAATGCAAATCAAAACCACAATGAGATACCACCTCATACCTGTTAGATTGGCTACTATTAACAAGACAAGTAATAGTAAGTGTTGGAGAAGTTGGGGAGAAAAAGTATCCTTTTATTTCTTGTAATTAAATGTTTGTAATGGAAACAAGAAAAGTAAATAATTTTATATGTGCATCTTTGTCATTGATAATTGTACATACAGCATATATGAAAAACACTCTTATTTGTATATAATTTAAAACATTAAAATTTATTGGATGTGATGTCTAACTTTCCACTGAGGATGAGTCAGATTTTTGCTATTATAAATAATGTTTACATCTTTCTTTGTAAATATTTAGTACAACCCTGATTATTTCCTTATGATACTACACTGAAAATACAGTGTTATTTCAATTGTAAACTTTATATATATTCTTTACATTGCAGTATATAAAATACAGATTATACATTTTCTAGGATATAATTTCACATGTGCATATATATGTATTCACTGTGACATATTTGTAAATCTATCTATATGAAGAGAAGAAAGAAAAAGAGAGAAAGAGAAAGAGAGAGAGGAAGGAAGGAGGGAGGAGGAAGGGAGGGAGGGAGGGAAAGTATGCAAAAAGTGTTTATTTCTGGGTATTGGAACTATGGGTAATTATTTCTATATTTAGAGTTTTCTATACTCCTGAAAATTTTACTATTTACATGTCTTAATTATAAAAATATTTATCATGTAATATGTAATTCACTGCAGAAAACTTTTAAACAGAACCTTAACTAAGTTGTTAATATTTTTCCATGCTAGATTTATTTACTCAAAAATATAGGTCAGTGATTTTAAATTCTGTTTTCCATCTTTTTCCCCAACTCAGGGTGTTTTAAATCACTTGGAATTATGTTGCAATATTTGTAAAATAATTCTTCAAAATTCAGTAAGTAAAGGTTTTAAAATTCACTTTTTGTGCATGCCCCACAACACTTTTCAAAATATATTAGAAGCTAAGAAAGGGGCAGAAGAATTCTAGAATTAAGCACTAGTGATAGGAGGCTATGGCTACCTATAGACTGGGGATCCCTGCTAAGCAGTTTGTTGGTAAGTTTGCTGTTTTGCAAACCAAATTATTGGGTTTTGAGATTTATCTGTATTATTTCATGGACAAATTTGAAGAACTTATGATTCTGGTTATAAATGTGTATCAAACTCCTAAAATGTACCAGAGTAGTACTGTCACTAGGAGGGGATATGTTTGGAGACCCCCTGAAACCATAGATTGTATAGAACCCTATACCGTATATATTGGCCTTTTCCTATATATACACATACCTATAATACAGTGTAATTTATAAATAGGGCACATTAAGAGATTAACAACTAATAACAAAGTAGAACAATTATAATAATATACTATAATAAAAGTTATGTAAATGTGGTCTCTCTTTTTCTCTCAAAATTCTTTACTGTGCTGTCCTCGCCCTCCCTGTGATGATGTGAGAGCATGCAAGGCCTCCATGATGAATGAAATGCAGCGGAGGTGCTGAAAAAAGGAGTGATTCATGTCACAGGCAGGAGGAAGCAGGAAGGTACAAGATTTTATCACACTACTCAGAATGATGGACAATTTAAAACTTAGGAATTGTTTACTTCTAAAATGTTTCATTTAATATTTTTGTATAAAAGTTGACTGCAGGCAACTGAAACTATGCAAAGCAAAACTACAGATAACGGGGACTACTATATATATTCAAGTCTTTTCATTAATGGGCATGGCATCAGGAAGGACTATCCAGGTATAAATAAATGACTCGTTTTATAAACATGTTTACCATAGACATATGAAATAAGTGTGAGGAAAGACACCTGCTCAGCATCTATAGTTTTAAAAACACATGTCTTCTAAAGAATGCAAAGGGAATTTTTGCTGCCCTGCCAATTTTTATTATGTAGTACATAATCAATAATTTGGATTCCACCATGTTATTAACATTTTTAAAAGTATGCAATTTTATCGCTCCAGATAAATATTAGAAGTCAATTCATACACATCTCTGAGTATCATTAAATTTATATAGTCCTGGCTGGTTGGCTTAGTGGTAGAGCATCAGCCTGTCGTGTGGAAGTCCTGGGCTAGATTCCCAGTCAGGGCACACAGAAGAAGCAACCATCTGCTTCTCCAACCTTTACCCTCCTCCTTCTTTCACTCATTCTCTCTTTCCTTCCTGCAGCCATGGCTTAAATGGTTTGAGCAAGTTGGCCCGGGGCACTGAGAATGGCTCCATGGCCTCTCCTCAGGTGCTGAAATAGCTTAGTTGCTGAGCAATGGAGCAACGGCCCCAGATAGGCATAGCATTGCCCAGTAGGGGGCTTGCCGGGTGGATACTGGTTGGGGCACATGTGGAAGTGTGTCTCTCTGCCTCTCACTTCACTAAAAAATAAAAATAAATAGAAGTGCCTAATTTCAATTTTTTAAATACTGTGCCAAAAGATACACCTGGTTTCTCTCTGAAACTGTCTGTCTTACATATTTTGTGTTAATGAATGTTTGCTAGCAGAGTCAATAAATTCATAATGCATGAATCATATAATGCTTATTGCTGCAGTGACACTATTTTAAAATTTGGGAGGAATGATTCTTCAAGCTGACAAACTGATGTGCTTTAATGACCAAGTTGTCTGGGGGGCTGCATTGGGTGGTGGGCAAACAATACAATATACAGATGATGTATCACAGAATTGTAGCCTTGAAACTAATCTTATTAAGCAATGTCACGCCAATAAATTTAATTAAAAATAATAAAAAATAAAAATAAAAAACTACTGCCTACTGATTACCACAAGTCACCAAGAACAAATGACATTTCTAATAAAATAAATCTGATAATTAGGGATCATTTCCACCATTTTGTACTTGAATGAACCAAGTTTCAGAGAGGTAAGGTAATCTTCCCTGAGACACACAACTTCTAAAGGGGAGAGCTGGAATAAGAATGTGGATTTGTCAGATTTAAATCCTCTTGTGCTCTCACTTGCATCATGCTGGTGGCTGAAATCATGGCCTTAGGAAAGATTACCCAGCAAAAGGAAGTAGGAGTGATTTTTAACACTCTTTTAAATCAGATAAAAGCTATAGTTGCTCTACTTAGAAATATCTATACATGAGACAAAATTTTGCATGCAACACATACGCGCACACACACACACACACACGCACACACACACACACACACACCCTGAAATTTATCCATAGATTCTCTAGTGAATCATTCACTCCAGGGTAAGATGCCCTGGGTAGAGAAATATAAATAGGAGAAGCAGTGTGCCCCCTCAAAAATTTGAGGTGGAAAATAATGAAAAACAACAACAATAAACTCACTTAAAAGAAGCCAAGATTCAAAAGAATTTCAAAAAGAGATATTTAAATGAGGAGTGCAAAAAGTCCTAAGAGGATAGTTTATACCTGTATAGGGTTACTTCAAGAATCAAGAAAAATCCCAAATAAAAAATTTATCTTTATACCTAAAGAAACTAAAAGAAGAACAAATAATCCAAAGTAAATAGAAAAAGGAAATAAAGTCAGAGCAAAAATAAAATAGGAATTTAAACAATAGAAGAAGTCAATAAAACTAAGAGCTGGTTCTTTGAAAAGATAAGTAAAATAGACAAACTTTTAGCCAAATCATCAAGAAATAAAGAGAGCCCAAATAAATAAATTTATAAATGAAAGAAAAGTTATACCCAATACCACAGAAAAACAAAAAGTCATTAAAGAATACAATGAACAATTATATGCCAACAATTTGACAATCTAAAAGAACCAGATAAATTTCTAGAAGTATATAACCTTCCAAGACTCAACCAAGAAGAAATAAAAATAATTAAATAGACTAAACACTAGCACTGACTTTGAGGCAGTAATCCAAACACTCCCAACAAATACAGGTATGGGAACATACAGTTTCACAGGTGAATAAATTTAACCATAGAGGTGAAACACTTGTGCTCTGAAAACTATAAGAGACTGAACAAAGAAATTGACCAAGATACAAAGAAATGGAAGAACATAACACTCACAGATCAGAGGATTAATATTGTTAAAATGTCTTAACTACCTATTATACAGATTTAATATAATCTTTATGAAAACATCAATGGTATTCTTCTTAGAAATAGAACAAACTAATCCTAAAATTTATATGAAACCACAAAAGACCTTAAAGAGCCAAAGAAATCTTGAGACAGAACAATGTGGGAAGTCTCACACTCCATAATATCAAAGCTACAATCATCTAAACAGTATGGCACTGGTATAAAATATATACATACATACATAGCTCAGTGGAATAGAATAGAAAGCCCAGAAATAAATCCTAGCATATACGGTGAATTAATCTATGATAAAGGAGACAAGAATGTACAATGGGGTAAAGATAGTCTCTTCAATAAATGGTGCTGGGAAAATTGAACAAATACATACAAAAAATAAAATTGGACCACTTTTTTAAACCATACATAAAGATAACCTCAAAATGGATGAAGAACTTAAATATTAGATTTGAAACCATAAAACTTTTAGAAGAAAATATAGGCAGTAAACTCTTTGAAATCTTTTAGTAACACCTTTTGGATATATCTCCTTGAGCAAGGGAAACAAACAAACAAAATAAACAAATGGGACTACATCAGAGTAAAAAGTTTTTGCACAGCAAACAAAACCATCAATAAAGGAAAAAGACAATCTAGTGGGTGGGAGAAGATGTTCACAAATGATATATTTGATAAGGGATTAATATCCAAAATATATAAAGAACTCATAACACTTAACACCACCCTCTCCAAATAATCCACTTAAAAATGGGCAGAGTAATTGAAAAGATATTTATCCCAAAGGGACATAAAGATGACCAACAGACAGATGAAAAGATGCTCAACATCACTAACCCTCAGAAAAATGCAAATTAAAATCACAATAAAATATCACCTCACACCTATCAGAATGGCTATCATCTATAAATCAGCAAATAAGAAGTGCTGAAGAGGATGTGAAGAAAAGGGAACCCTTGGACACTGTTGGTGGAATTGAAAATTAGTGTAGCCATTATGAAAACAGCATAGGGATTTCTCAATAAATTAAAACAGAGTTGCCATATGATCCAGAAATTCTACTGTGTATATACCTAAACAAAACAAAAACTGATTTAAAAAGATATATGCATCCTTATGTTCATTGCAGCATTACTAGTAATAGTTAAAATATAGAAGCAACCTAAATTTCCAACAATAGAGATGAATGGATAATGAAGATGTAGCATACATACACACACATACAATGGAATATTCAGCAATAATAAAAAAAAGAATAAAATCTTTCTATTTGCGACAACATGGATGAAGCTAGTGGACATTATGCTAAGTGAAATAAGTCAGACAGAGAAAGAAAAATACCACATGTTCTCACTTATATGTGAAATATATAATAAACAAACAAAAAAACAAAACAAAACAGACCCATAGATGTAGAAAGTAGAAAACAAGCTAATGGCTGCCACAGAGGAAGAGGAGGGGATGGTAATTTTAAAAAAGCACCCAAAGGTCCCTGATATAATCCCTAACACACTAACCTAGCAGAAAGAAAGAAAGAAAGAAAGAAAGAAAGAAAGAAAGAAAGAAAGAAAGAAAGAAAGAAAGAAAGAAAGAAAGAAAGAAAGAAGAAAGAAAGGGAGAGAAAGAAAGAAAGCTAAAGGAGAGAAGGGGAGGGAAGGGGAGAGAAAGGAAGGGATGGGAAGGGAGGGAGGAAAGGGAGGGAGGAAAGAAGAAAAAAAAAGAAAGACAAATAAGTCAAGACTTCAGAGAACTCAAAAAAAAAAAAGGAATTTGAATGTGGACTGCAAAGAGCCTCTTTTATTTAATCAGTAGGAAGTCTATATCTTTACAGTAATTGATTGAGCAGTGAGGTGAGTAAGTTAAGTCAAGAATAGGCACCACAGAGAGCAAGCAGGTGCCATCTGAAGTGCCAACCGATTGGTTGGTAATGGCTGCCTGGAATAATGTGCCAAAAGAAGGTTGTGAGGCTGAGTTATACACTCTGGGAAAGGCCACTGGGGTTAATCAGCAATGCCTATCAAAGGCAAAAAGTGGAAAATATGTGTACCAATCTGCCACTTTCAATAGAGAATTCTGTGAGGGAAAGAAAAGAAATAGGATAGTAACTAAAAGAGATATTAGGGTTGAGGAAAAGTGTTTTGTTTCTTTGTTTTTGCAGTGAGGTGAGAAGAACGTTTACAAACTGACAGAAAACTGCTAGCTAAGAGAAAAGAAATGGCTTGTAGAGCAAAATCAATACATAAGAGAACACAAAAGGAGGTAGTGTCAGAGAACTGGGTTAGGAGATGAGTCACCATTTTGTCTGAGAAAAGGGAAAGTGAGGAGACAGATACATCTGGATGTACAGAGACAAGAAATAGAAGTATTGCACATCCTATATTTTCGGGGACTCTGAAGTAGAAGTCTACTGGGTGTGGGAAGAGTGAAGTTGATTTTTTATTCATAAACTAGTATTTGTTAAGTACCTCCAGTGTACTGGGCTTTCTTCACAAACTAAGAATATAGTAAATAAAATAAAGTTGCTGCTATCACTCCTGTTAGCAGAGATTGACTTTAAGAGAATGTTTATAAATAATGTGGTAGGTGATTATAACAAATAAGATGAAAAATATATGAGGATAAGGAGGCCAGAGAGCAATTCAGTGGGAGGGTGCTTTTTATAGGGTGGTCATGGAAGAACTCCACATACAGAGGGAAAAGGAATAGCAAGTGGGATGCTCTATCAGAGGGAGATAGGGTGTTCAAGTAACTGACAGTGTGTCCGGACTGGAGACAGCGATGGGAAAGGGGTAAGGAGTGAAGTCACAAAGGTAGAGGGGCAGATTATGTAGACCTTTTTAAGTCATAATAGGAACTTTGCTTTTAATTGGGGCAAGATACAAAGCCACAAGGAGGAGGTTCGTACAGAGAAATGACTAATCCAAATTACATTTCAAAAAAAGTATGCTCCTTGGGAAAGGCTGTAGGAGGGCAAGGGTATGAGCATGGAGAGAAGCCAGGAGGCTTTTGTCAAAATCCAAGTAAAAAATAAATGATGGGCTCTGGCCAGTTGGCTCAGCGGTAGAGCACCAGCCCGTGTGTGGAAGTCCTAGGTTCAATTCCCGATTAAGGTACACAGGAGAAGCGACCATTTGCTTTTCCATCCCACCCCATTCTCTCTGTCACTCTTTTTTTCTCCTCCTCTCTCACAGCCATGGCTCAAATGGTTCAAGCAGTTTGGCCCTGGGCACTGAGGATGGCTCCATGGCCTTGCCTCAGGCCCTGAAATAGCTATGTTGCCAAGTGATGGAGCAATGGTCCCAGATGGGCAAAGCATCGCTCTATATGAGGTTTGCTAGATGGATCCTGGTAGGGGCTGTGTGAGAATCTGTCTCTGCCTCCCTGCCTCCTGCCTTTCACTTAATCTATATAAATAAAAATGTAAATGTTTGTTTGTTCAAAATCTTAAATCTCTGAAAGTTCTTCACTGATTGCTTTGAAATTTTGAAACAACGTTGTATTTGAATACATACTCTTTTTTATATACCTACTATAGTATAGATATAGATGTCACATCTGTGACAGGTAAAAACATGTTTTTGAAAAACAGTGCCATCTGTTGGGCATAAAAGCAACACACACTATACTAAATATTTTATGATTCCATTTCAATGTCTCCAATTTACGATCCATTTACATTCAGCCAGACTTGAGGATGCACGGTTGCGAGCATGGCGATTGCATTCTGCAGCTTCAGATCTGCTTCGTTCTCAACAGAATGAACGCGACAGGCTGAGAGTGGCTGAAAGATGTCAACGAGAAATAGCAGATCAGCCTCAAACATGACTCTGCTCAGCAATCACATGATTACAATCGCCTTGCATTCCGGTACAACCCAGCTGATGATTACAGTTTGAGCTGGCATGTTCTCATCAGCATTATGACTGAAGCGTGTCCTTATTGCAAGGCTCTGACATTTAATGGAGAAACAAAAGGAATGTGTTGCGCCACTGGAAAAATTAAACTGCCTCAACTTGGAGAACCGCCAGAGCCATTAAAAACTTTGCTTGCCGGATATACCACCGAATAAAGCATTTCCGATCTAATATCAGGAAATAGAACTCATGCTTCCAAATGAAGTTTTTTGGTGCAGAAATTGTAACAGCTCTATTCATGCAAACTTTCAAAGTGAAAGGACAAATTTATCATTAAGCCAGCTCCCTGCTTCTGTTCCCAGATGGTCAACATAAATTCCTACGAATGTATTTCATTGGTGATGGCAATGATGAATTGAATGCATGTTGAGGAATTTCTACCAGCATAAAAAGGTCCATCGTTTCCCAACTACAAAAGCTTCTTCATGAAAAAACAATTTAGTGTGTTTGTTCAAAACAGCAATTGACATGATGCCATCTGATACACACAAGATTGTTATTCATGCTGACAAAATGCTGCTGGACAACATATGAGAAGATTCAATGCTCCAACTATTGACTAAGTGGCAATTGTTATAGTCAGAGATCAATTCCAACCTAGAGATATTGTTCTTTGTCGGAGAAACAATCAATTGACAAAACTTGCAGAAACTCATCAACGCTACGATACCCTGCAATATCCAATCATTTTTGGGATGGTGCTGATGGATATCACTTCAACGCTAAGATGATAAATCCAATCAGTGCCAAAGAAACAAATATGAAATGCAGCGCAATGAACTATTATTTATATCAATTAATGATTCGAGAAAATGAAGACAATCACATTTTGAAATGCCGTTAATTGTTTCACCAATACATCATAGATAGATATGCAAAAATCGAAACAGAATGTTTGATATTCATCCAGTTGAATCAGACCAAGCTTTGCTCTGAAGAATACACTCATTTGCGAGATGCAGTTGTAAATGACGGTAATACAACTAACGTTGGAAGACTAACGATTTTGCCATCTTCATATACAGGCAGTCCACGTCATATGCATGAGTATGCTCAAGATGCAATTGTGTATGTTCATCACTATGGGCGTCCAGACTTATTCATTACATTCACATGCAATCGAGCTTGGGACGATATACAACAGTTCTTACTTCTTGGCCAATCGCCGGTGGATAGGCATGACATCACAGCACGTGTTTTCAGACAGCAGCTTAAATTGCTGATGGATTTCATGGTAAAACATGAAGTGTTTGGGTCTGTGCGCTGTAAAAAATTAATGAGAAACGTCGTAGAAGCAACAATCTAGACAGGACCTTTCAAAGGTGAAGATGTCCTCATTCCTTGCATTCCTACGATTCCAACAGGTATGCCATTTCAATTTAAGACATTGCAATTCCCAGTTTGATTGGCGTTTGCGACCACCATCAACAAAACTCCGGGCCAATCTTTAGAATTGTGCGCTTTAGATCTACACATGGATTGCTTCTCACATGGACAATTATATGTTGCATGTTCTAGACTCAGCAAACCAGACAATCTCTATATCTGCCCAGACAATGGAACAACAACAAATATTGTATACCCACAAGTATTATGCAATTAAACATATCAGAAACATGCGCTTTCTCTTTTCTTTCTTTTCCATTTAACCAGACTGAGCCACAGCAACACGTGGCCGGGCACAGCTAGTAAGTAAACTTAAAAAAAGATAAATGATGGATGTGACAGGATAGTGGTGGAGAAGGTAAAAAGGGGTTATATTCTTCATATATTGTGAACAAAGAGGTGCCACATTTGCAGACTGAATGAGAGGCATTAGAAAAAAGAGGGGTCAGTGTGGGAGACAGGCTATAAACTAACAAAATCCTTATAGCCTAGGGCTTTGTTTATGACTAAGCCCTTCCCCACACCCTTTTAAGACTAAGATCTTTCCCACACCCTTTTAAGACTAAGCTCTTCCCCATGATCTTGACTGTTCCATGATGGGGGGTGGTGCACTCTTATGAGGATTCCAGTTTATGCCTGGAATCACAGGTGTGTGTGACTTTGTATCAGAGACTTCCTTATCTGCATATGGCTCTGCACTAAATAATAAAGTAGACAGGAGACTTTGCTTGACTCTTGCAGGCTCTTACAAGCTAAAGGCATTGCAGAGACCTCCCAATCCCATCCTTTTTCTCTCTGAGTTTATTTCTTCATTCCTCACCATTCTCACTCAGGTCCTGGACAATTACTAGTCGTGCTAGTCACAGCAGGTCAGGAATGAATCCAAAGTTCTACTGGACCAAATACAGGGACATATATGTCACTTACTGATGTACAGAAGACCGAACAAGGAGCAGCTTGGGGAGCAGACATGTAAGAATTTGGTTTCAGACATGTCGAGTTTGAGAGATACCTGAAACAGCCATGTGGAGATGTTGAGTAGATAGGTGGATTACACAAGTCCAGGGTTCATAGTCAAAATCCTGGCCTGAGAAAGAGATCTGGGAGCCTTTGACATATAGATAATATTTAAAATCATGAGATTATATGAGATCACCTTGTAATTAAATGTAAATAGGAAGACAAAAGGTTTAAGGACTAAGCACAAGCGTTCCAACATTTAGAGACCATGAAGAACAAAACCAAGTCAGGCTGAGAAGGAGTGGCCAGTGAGGTTGGGGCGTGCCTTTAAAGAGTGATGTCAAGCAAGGAGATAAGCAAGAAAAGTGTTTCAAGAAGAAGAGAGCAATCAGCTGTGTGGAAAATAGTCCAGTCAAATTTGAACTGAACTCTGATCACTTAATTTATCATGGTGAAGGCAATTAGTGACCAGATAAGAATTTTCCAGTAGCATGATAGAGATTCAAGAGAATGAGAAAACAGTATTCAGTGACTGTGGACAACTCTTTCTAAGGGTTTTGCTGTGAAGGGCAGTGGGAATGAACAAATGCAACTGTGTTTGGGGAAAAATGCGGGACCAACCAAGTTATATTTCTATTTTTTTTTTATGGGAGAGACAGAGAGAGGGACAGATAGGGACAGACAGACAGGAAGGGAGAGAGATGAGAAACATCAATTCTTCATTGCAGTTCCTTAGTTGTTCATTGATTGATTTCTCATATGTGCCTTGACCGGGGGAGGGGGGGCTACTGCAGACTTAGTGACCCCTTGCTCCAGCCAGCAACCTTGGGCTCAAGCTGGTGAGCTTTGCTCAAACCAGATGAGCCTGCTCTCAAGCTGGCAACCTCGAGGTCTCGAACCTGGGTCCTCCACATCCCAGTCCGACGCTCTATCCACTGTGCCACCTCCTGGTCAGCTATTTCCATTTTTTAACAAGGAAGATAGTATGGCTTCATTTTATGCTAACAGGATTACTCAATAGAGAAGAAAAATCAATGATATAGGAGGGAGGCAACTGCAAGAGATGACCTTGAGCAAGGCAGAGGGGACTGAGCCAGCTGCACAAGTGAAGGAACAGTTCCTCCCTGTGACGGGGGAGAGGAGAGCACAGATCTGAGTAAGTGATCAGAGTTGGTGGTGGAAGTGCATGGAAGTTATACTATGATTGTTCTATCTTCTCAGGGAAATAAAAAACAACGTTATCAACAAAGTTAGGTGGGAAGGAGATGCTGGAGGATTCAGAAGCAAGAAATGGTTTGAAATAGCTGAGAAACAATGAACATGGATTAAGAGCAGGGGCAGCACTGTGAATCCTCTTGAGAACAGGGATTGTGAATTTAAAATGAAACCAGTAAACAAGGTTATTTTTCGTCATCCACACTGAGCAGTGTGGGTGCAGATGCAGAGTAGTGGATGTTGCAGTAACTAGTCATGGGGTTGCCCCAGACCTGGACAGCTGGAGAGGGAAAGGCAGGTGCATGCAAGAGTTTGATTATAATGATGCGCTATGGCATCTAATCTGTTGAGGAGGGAAGTGACACTGTGGGAGGTGTGTGGAGGGGCAGTGTTTTCCATGTCTTTGTTAGATATATTTGTACTCCTTCTGCATTATTTTTGTGATATATCCACCAAACTATATTTAGTAAGTTCAATTGTGTCAATGCTTTTCTAAATTAGCAGAATGTCTGATATGTTGCTTTTACCATTACTGTTTTAACAGTTTTTTAAAAAAACATACTTGTAATTTATTTTTGCTACCCTATTTTATATTTTTATCTCTTTAGGCTTAATTATAAAAATATAGCCTCAATAACTGAGTAATATAATCTATATTTATTCAATAAAAACCCAAAAATCATTGGAAGTATGGAGTAATTAGGCAAAATATGTTGCCCAAAATACTCTGAATTTTCCTACTCTTCGTTTTTAAATGTCATTGGGATTTTTAAATCATTTTTTAAAATTATTAATTTTAGAGTGACAGAGGAAGGGAGGGAGAGAGGGAGGGAGGGAGGGAGGAAGGGAGAGGGAGAGAGAGAGAGAGAGAGAAGCATCTATTTGTTGTTTCACTTAGTTGTGTGTTCATTGGTAGCTTCCTGTATGTGGCCTGACCAGGGATCAAATCCCACACCTTGCTGTTTCAGGATAATGCTCTAATAGACAAGCTAACCAGCCAGGGCAACTTTCCTACAATTCTTACTGTCTTTAGACAGTATTCATGATGAGCTATCATAGAATTTACATGAATCATCCACTCCTACATTTTCTGTAACAAGGCTAAATATATTTTACCAACCAATTCACACACAAAATAGTTTACAGTGGTTATGTAAACAAAGTGCTACTAAAATGCCAGAGAAAGAAATAGACACTTAGAGTTCTCAGGTAGCTCCAGCAGGATAAACTGACCAAATTTTAAAACTTCACGTTTACTCTATCAAATGTAATGCCAGCTCGTATTAACCCAACCAAGCGAGTCTAATGATAATCGGCAGTCAAAACACTTGACTCAGGCTCTGAGGGACAGTTGGCGCTTAAGACTTCCTCCAATTGCTTCTGGCTCCGGACACCTAGCACACCCTGGTTACTGCTAAGGTGCCTACCTCATCTGTCAAAATCCCATCCCAACTTTGGGGCTTTCACCTCTTCCACAAAGATGTGCTTGTTGTCCTACAGCGGATGAGAACTTGATTTCTTCTGGATATCCACAGATTGTTTTCTTAATTCTTTTATGACATTGCATTCTGTCTAAAACTATAGCTATGGATATCTTATCTTTCCTATTAAATGGGATGCCCCTTGAGCAGCTAACACTTAAATGGTGCTGTTACAACATGCCAGGCACTGTGCTGTTTGATTTGTGGACATCATACATACCACAATTAGCCTGTTTTACAGTAGGAGAAACTGAGATAGAGAAAGGTTGGGTGTCTTGCCCAAGATCACACAACTAGTTAAATGGAAGTGCAGAGACATAAATTCAGTTCTGTCGGATCACAAAGCCTACACTTTTTAAGTAGTTTGCTAAACTGCATCTTGGACAGTAGGAGGCATACAATAAATATTTGATTTTTTTTAAAATCCTCATCTTTATGTGAATTTTTATTCAAGCAATCTACTAAATTTCAGGTGCTGTGGTGGTGCTAGGGGACCATGTTAAAATAAGGCATGAACCCTTCATCAGTGGAACTTGAAGGCACAAGAAAACACAGAGAAGTTAATAATAGATTCTCAGATTCTTATACTTTAGTGGGCTTTTTCTTCCCAAGCAACTGGAAGACATTTGACAAAGGCTCAAATTGTGAAAACTAATTATAGTTCTTTCTTCTCATGACAATACAATTAATTTTCTTGAAATACAAATAAATGCCAAATAAACCACCTTTATTTTAACAGATAATGATATATAGTTAACCCTTTTGAGTAGTATGAACGTTCAAGTATGTTCTCACTCAAAGGGTTAAAAAAACTTCACTACTCAAAGGGTTAATAATGCTGAGACTAAATTAGACACTGTAATGTAATTTTCAATAGGGTACTGAATACATTTTATTTCTTCTATAACACAAGTGTTCTCAGTTGAGACAGGAAACATTACTTAGCATCTTAGAGACAGTGGCTAAATTACCTCTATAGATGCAGCTCAGCAGGTTCTTTCTGAATGGTTTGAAATAATTACGGAGGGATAAAAGACAGCACTCTGTGGGCTGCAGCCACAGGCTGCCCGGAGCCCACTGGGGAGAGAATAAAGCACACACTCCCACACATGAATGGTTCTACGTCCTGCTGGAGCATGGCTGATTGACCATCCCTGAATTGTATAAATGAAAGGAAGTAGGCCAAGGTACACGTTTATATTAATAATTGGTGTGCATGAAGTGAATTAGCTTATCCCACCAGGTCCTTCCTAAAGGGGTGGACAGGCAGTACAAACTTCCAGGAATAAAGTCTGCTAAAGCAATCTTTTCAAAGCTTTTGACAAACTGCAAACCTTAGCCATTTATATTTTTTTTCTCATTGAAAGGAGAGCTCAGGGAGAAGTTTCAGTTCAGTTCACACATGCACACATGCATGCACACAGAATGTATAAGTGTATGAAGCATGAACTAAGACACAAAGTTATATAGTACTGTCCTTATTCACAAAGGAAGTCAAGGGGCCTGGTTCTACTATTAAGCAGATGGAGGATTTTTCACCGATGTCAGAGGGCAGGTGCAGCCCAGTTCCTGGTTCCTTTAGCTCTGTGTATGATCCCACATGAACAATCTGTAGTCCAGTGAAATCTGGTCCCCAATTTGCAAAGCCATGTTGCGACTGTAGGCAGGAACTGAAAAAGGCAGCCACAGGCAGAAGGAAGAGGTCAAGTCAACCAAAACATGATTCAGATTTTCTAATTTTTGAAGGAACCAATAACTCTAAGCCTCTTTACATTGTGATCCTAGAGAATAGTTCAACCTGCCTTTACCTGCTGTGGTAATTCCCCACATTTAAAAAAAAATTTTTTTTAATTAATTATTTTATTTATTCATTTAGAGAGAGGAAACAAAGAGAGAGAGAGAAAGAGAGAGAAGGGGGGAGGAGCAGAAAGCATCAACTCCCATATGTGCCTGGACCAGGGAAGCCCAGGGTTTTGAACAGGCAACTTAAGCGTCCCAGGTTGACGCTTTAACCACTGCGCCACCGCAGGTCAGGCCACATTTTTAAATTATTCTTTTCAACACTTCCTTTTCATAAAAACCCATAGTAGGTAAAGAATAAAAAATATTAAACCCATTTAACAATGGTGTAGAATCAGTTTTCTTCTAGCCTTTAGAGAAAAAAAAATACTTGTTTTTGCAGCAGTATCCTTTTCAATAAACATACATATCATTCGATCTTTGTCATTTCATGATAAATTTTTATTCTTTTACTTTTACAAATATTAGCCTTGTCTAAATAAGATTTGAATCCAAAAGAACAATAAAATCAAAGTTTATAAATAATGTTACATTATTCAAATATTTCAATCAATTCAATGGTAAATAAATCCCCAAACTTTTTCTTAACTCTATTTACATTTAAATTAAGGTAAAACATAAATAATTAAAGATTAACAAAGTTTTGAAGTTTAACTCAAGGAATTAAAGGATAATACTACTTAAAAACTAGAAATAGATTGCCTTCATGGTGTTATTCTATTTCTTAATCACATAAGTATTTGAAAAACAAAAATGTAAAAGTTTATGGCTGATTGAAACCTGAAAGACATCTTTACCTAAAAGTTCTTACTTCTCTTAAGAAACAAACTCCATGTGCAGAAACTGAATGTACATGGCTAATTCATCTTGGGCATCACTCAAGAAATATACTGGATGTGGTTTATGCCATGATGATAACACAGTAGACTGTGGAAAATGTCGTTTCTGGAAAATTTGTTGGCTATAGGTCAGCAAGAGATGAATCTTTGTAACAGATATGACATGATGACTGTGATGATTTGAATGTTTCAAAATATGAAGAATTTAAAAAATATTCCCTCAGAAATAAATTAATTTAGATAAGACACACTATATACCCTTATTCACCTGTCCATTTTCATCACTGCAGAACAGTTCTATGTCAGTGTGACAACATCATCCTACAAATTATTGTTAGGACTCCACTTTTAGTTCATTAATTTAAAGACAAAAAGAAACTGGGCTCAATCTCTGATGTTCCTACTAAAATTTTATACTTTTTGAATTTCATGTATGCTGAAGCTTTCCATCATTTGAAGATAAAAAATTGGCCCTGGCCAGTTGGCTCATTGGTAGAGTGTTGGTCTGGCGTGTGGAAGTCCCAGGTTCAATTTCTGGTCAAGGCACACAGGAGAAGTGACCACCTGCTTCTCCATCCTTTCCACAGCCATGGCTCAAATGAGCAACTTGGCCCTGGGCACTGAAGATGGCTCCATGGCCTTGCCTCAGGCACTAAAATGCTCGGTTGCTGGGCAATGGAGCAGCAGCACCAGATGGGCAGAACAGCAGCCCCAGAAGGGGGTTGCCAGGTGGATCCTGGTCAGGGCACATGCGAGAGTCTGTCTCTCCACCTCCCTGCCTCTCACTTGATTAAAAAAAAGATAAAAATCTCAGGAAAAGTTTCTTCTTCTAAAAATAATTTTGTTTTCTACTTAGCAGAAATATTTGAGCTACAAGACATTCTGACTGAAAGTCAGTATCTTGGTCAATTGCTACAGATGCATCATCTCTAAATTTGGTAGAAAGCAACTCAAAGTCTTTAAATGCCAAATGTTAGAACTTAGTACTTCATATGGGGCTTTTAGTATCATATAATATATATTTGGATGGGCCCTGGTGGGTTGGCTCAGTGGACAGAGCATCAGCCCAGTGTGCAGACCTTGCGGGTTCAATCCTTTGTCAGGGCACACACAAGAGGCAATCATCTGCTTCTCTTCTTCTTCCTCTCCCCCTTCTCTCTCTCTTCCCCTCTCTCAGTCGGTGGCTCAATTGGTTTGAGTATCCACCCTAGGTGCTGAGGATAGCTTGATTGATCCAAGCTTTGGCCCCAGACAGGGGTTGCTGGGTGGATCCTGGTTGGGGCACATGTGGGAGTCTGTCTCACCATCTCCTTTCCTCTTAATATATTATTTTTTTAATATAAGAAGAATATATTATTCCTCTTAATATATATATATTTACATTCATATATATATTTTTAACATTCATATAAATATGAATGTTAGAGAAAGTGCTAGTTTTACATAAGTACATATATTTCTGTTGTTGGGCTCCATCTAACACCTTTAATGCATAAGGCCAAACAATATTTACCTAATTTTTTGGTTACAGTTTAAAAGTAAGAATTTAGAGCATCAGCTTCGCGTGTGGATGTCCCGGGTTTGATTCCAGGTCAGGGCACACAGAAGCACCCATCTGCTCCTCCACCCCTCCTGCCTCTCGTTTCTCTCTTTCTCTCTTCCCCTACTATAGCCATGGCTCAATAGGAGAGAGTTGGCCCCTGGCACTTAGAATGGCTCCATGGTGGCTGCCTCAGGTGCTAAGAAGAGCTTGGTTGTTGAGCAATGGAGCAATGCCCCAAATGGGCAGAGCATTGCCCCCTAATGGGCTTGCTGGTAGACCCTGGTCAGGGCGCATGCAGGAGTGTGTCTCTACCTCCCCTCCTCTCACTGAATAAAAAAAACCCCACAAAATAAAATTAAATAAGTAAATAATAAAAGTAAGAATTTTGAAGATCTATAGTTTAAGGATACTATTCAGATACCATTCTTGGTATCCCAATGTATTTAAAAGGCTAACCCACACAGAATGAGATAAGGTAAGAACAAATATGTAATAAGAGATGTTTATTTCTAAAGGAGTTACCATGTTGATTTTAATAGTAAGCCCCTGTCATAGCTACTACTTTAGGAAGCAAAAGTAGGATCTAGCAAGGAAACATTTTACACCTGAAGTAAAGCTGACTTCCAGTTCCCAAACAAGAAATATTCTATTATGAACCATCCCCTTTTTTTTTTTATCAAAACTCTTCCCAGAAGGAATGCTTATACTGTCCATGGAGTCTAATTTACTGACAATGTGCTAAGAGTATTATAAAAGGGTATCACTGAAAGTACTAAAGTAGGTTACATTTTGGTAATCACTATACTTAACGGCAAAAGATTGTGTTCTTGCTTCCATAGAGAGAGAAGACAGCTCAAGTTTCAGTAATAATTCACATGAGTGAAAGCATTCTATTTATTTTTAACAGAACACAGGCCATAGAAAATGACTGAGGTACTTTAGTGATTAGAGTTACTGTAAAGTTCTACAAATGAATCAGAATAAAAGAAACTGCTTACTCTTTAATGATACTTTTAATGACAAAATAGAAGCTTCCTCACCTCACAATAATGAATAGGAGGAGGTTTCCCAAGCCAAACTCATTTGCCTTATGGTTTTGTTTATTTATATGCACATAGAAAACTTCTATTATAGGGAATATGCAATTTCAGTAGTAAGCTTCTTATAAATAGGATATTTGATACAAGGTCAACCCATTTTTCTTTTCATTTTGTTCAAAACGTTCCAATGATCTGAAACTGCCACCAGTTTGTTTCTGATCAAAGTCTCTCCTCTGAAACTCTACTGACATCACCACACTAAAGATAAAATAGGGAATTTTTTTGCTCTCTAAACAGGGCAATTAATGCCTATGGGATAAAAAACATTCTTAACAAATAAAACCCAGGGGATCTAGTCAGTCAAAGGAATAAATCCTCATCTTTCAAACTGGTAAACAATACGAGAATTCAAAAATAGATTCTTTTCAATTCATGCCACATAGCATACAAAATAAGTTGGTTGTAGCTGCAGTACCAAATCAACTTTCCAGCCAGACCCAAAGAATCAATGATTAGAGGTTTAATGTTAATATGCAAAGTAGCGGGTTGGATGGAGAGGGAGAGGGGCATCAGCATAAATACCCCCACAACTGGCAGTGGGACTTTAGGTCGTTTCCTGTCTGAGGATGTATAGGGCATATTGGATAATGGTCAGGGTACCTGAAAGGAAACCACAAGCTGATTAGTTCCACTCCAAGGGATGGACTTTAAAAACCAGTTCTTATTCTTTACCATTGATTAGAAGTCTAAATGGAAGGCTACATATGGTGAAAGATATATACAGTCAGCCATTATAATAGAAGGGCGATAAATTATCCACAGTGCCTGCAGAGAACTTTCTAATCCACTTTTTCAATTTTCACTCTCACCTGTGAAAAAGCCTGAAGCTGTATGCCAATTGGTTGCTAATAATGTGCTCTGGAAGAGAACAAGTTGAAATTGTTCCCAAAACTGCAAATCAAGAGACAAAGTATGTGTGTCTACTACTGTTGAGTGAAATTATAGATCAGAACAAAAGACCATGTCTGCAGTACAGGACTGAAGTATGCTTTCATGTGTCCTATTAAATCCATGGCGCTGGACAGCACGCAGCTCGGGAGCGCTTGCATTTTTATTCCCCGAAGAATATTCTAACACAGACGTAGCTGACGGAAGCCTCCAAAAGGAAGTTTGTGATACGAAATTTAAAATAATTGTTTTTAAATTTGTAGTTTCCAGATTGGGTTTCTACTGTGCCTGCCAACTATCCTCCCTCTTCTGTGGGTTAGCTGTACAAATATGGATTTCATTTGCTTATTAACAGAAGAAAATGGTGACTCAGCCACTCTGTATCGATGGCCCAGTTTGCATGCCTCTGCTCTCCTTCCACAGAAGACCGGAAGATGTCACAGGTCAAAAACCAGGAGGAAGTACAAGGGGTGCAGTGATGAGGGAGATCTTCCTGGTTGGGTCAGCAGCCCTTGGACCTCCGGCTCGTGCTCACCTCAGTCCCAGGCCAGCCCGTGCTGCTCCATTTCTCTCCCTTCCCTGAATCAGATGTGGGCTCTGGGCAGCAGAAATGCTATCACTAAATGCTTTCTTTTACACAGATTCCAAATTTTTCCTCAAGTGTCATTCATCTCAACTGTGGCAGGTAGGAGAGACTCTCTTGCTGCCCTTCTCTAAAAAGTTTGCGGGTCTGTGTTCAGCAAAGATCTTAGGCCTTCGAGAACTTAGTGCTGCCACATGCACTTAGGTGCCACGTGCCCCAAGTATGTTACTCCCTTTCTCTGAGCCCCATTTACAGCTAGTGATTGAAATAGAGCAATACCATCAGCCCTACCTACTATATAGGGCTGCAGCATCAAATGATCCTATATGAAGGGATTGTGATCTCTAAATTCCAATTAAATGTACTGAATAATTAATAGCAAAGAATGGTCTTAATTCAAGTGAAAAATGTGTATTTACATATCACAGCCAAACTCACATGGTTAAGCACATGGAGTATGAAAGCTGAATCAAGAAATGGGTTGAAGGAGGAAGGAGGCAGGGTTTCCAGAGAAGGGGGAGGACAGCAATGAAGGACAAGAGTGAGGGTCTACCTGTGCATGTTTGACAGGGACCCGAAAAAGTACAGTTCAAAGATGTGCTGTTTGAAAACCTCACCATGAAGGTTTTGTGTCAACGAGGCTAATCTGTAATAGTGCCTGGTTGTTTGGTAAAACACTAATCTAGATATTTCTGTGAAGATATTTATAAATGTGGGTGGGCTCTGTCCAATAAGTTGAAGGACTTAAGAGCAAAAACTGAGGTTTCCCAAAGAAGAAGTAACTTTGACTTCAACCATTACATAAAAACCCTATCTCAGCTGCCAGCCTGCTGGCCTGCCTTACAGATTTTGGAGTTATCAGCCTTCAAAATCACATGAGCCAATTTCCTAAAAAAAAGAAAATCTCTCTCTATATATAGATATTCTATCAGTTCTTTTTCTCTGGGGCAGTGGTCAGCAAACTCATTAGTCAACATAACCAAATATCAAGAGTACAATGATTGAAATTTCTTTTAAGAGTCAAATTTTTTAAACTTCAACTATATAGGTATGTACATACAACTATATAGGTATGGAAGAGCCACACTCAAGGGGCCAAAGAGCTGCATGGGGCTCGCGAGGCGCAGTTTGCTGACCAGGGCTCTGGAGAACCCTGACTGCTACAAATGCCAAGGTCATTTTGATTGGAAAACCCAATGGCTTCTTCTCAGTCTTGATCAGTTCGCCATTTTGCAGGAGTATCTATACTCCCACCCTCCGCAGTACAGTGCAGAGAAAATACAGCTCCACATGGTCCCAATGAGAAAAATTTTGTACCTTTCAAAGTCAATAAATACCTCCACTTAGATATCCAACCAGTAACTTAAAATACTCAACACTGAATTCTCTGTTCCCCACAAAGCTTCCTATTTTTGAATTGCTGCTCCTACAGTCAATGTACTATGCAGTCTCACTTCTCCTCTGGCTCATCCCTTACATCAGGGGTCAGGAACCTATGGCTCGCGAGTCAGATGTGGCTCTTTTGATGGCTGCATCTGGCTCACAGACAAATCTTTTAAAAAAATAATAATAATGTTAAAAATAGAAAACATTCTCATGTATTACAATCTATTCATTTCCTACCACTCATGTTCATGGTTGCGGGTGGCTGGAGCCAATCACAGCTGTCCTCCGGGACAACACCAAATTTTTATTGGATAATGTATAATGTACACGGGTCGTTGTATGGCTCTCACGGAATTACATTTTAAAATACGTGGCGTTCATGGCTCTCTCAGCCAAAAAGTTTCCCGACTTCTGTCTTACATCCATCCTCAAAGCCCTAGAACTCTTCCTGGTAACTTCCTCAGATGAAGCCCATCCGATGCATGCCTTATGCTGGCCCAGACTTCCGTCAGAGGCTTCCAGCAGCTTTCCCGAAAATGACTCTCAGACCAACCATCCTAAAGAGGCTTCCATTTATTGCTTACCAATTGCCCATAGCTTTTTCCTCTCAGAATTGAACATGAAAGCTGCTACGTCTGGCATTCAAGGCTCTCCACATGGAATCCTGAGCAACCCGACCATGATAACCTCTACTATTTCTACCTGACACCTTGGCCTCGAAGTGGCTCGTTGCCACCTCTCAGGTCACCCTCTTCCTCTTCACTGATCTGATTATTTCCCATCTTTCAGGTCTCAGCTCAAGTTCCAATTTTCCTAGCCATTCATGCTTCATAAAACTTCCTCCTTCTGCACTAGTGCTGGGACTATCTATCTGGCACATTAATTGACTTGTATTTAAGCATAAAATGACTTGTATTATTAATAAGTAGCAAACATAAGTGAGGACTTTTCAACCAGATAAAAAGCTGTCTGAGACAGACTGTTCTTTTTAAAATAATTTAAGGAATGAAAGAAGAGAGGGAGGGAGATACAAAACAGGAGACCTCCCTTTGCGCTTCTAGGCCGTGAGGCACACCTTGGCGCTGTGCGTATGTCTGCTCCATCCAAATGCTCTGCGTCTCATTTCACACCGGGGGAAAAGGCAAAAAAGAAATTGTAATAAGATGGATTGTCCTGAGGATACATGAGTTTTCCAGCTGTGGCTGATTTGTATTATACCTGTTTTACCCACCCTAGATAAAGCGGCTCACAGGTATAGAGGCCACAGTCAGGAAACAAAGCAACGTTTGTTTTTGTTTGTTTTGTTTTACCTTTTTATTGAATTTATTGGGGTAACTGGTTAACAAAATTATCCAGGTTTCAGGTCCACAATTTGATAGTACATCCTCTGTACACGATATTTTGTGTTCACGACCCCATGTCGAGTCTCTGTGCATCACTATTTATCTCCTCACCCCCTTTCCCCAGCACTCACCACACTGTTCTCTGTGTCCATGAGTTTTTCCTGTTTTTTATTTTGCTCAATCCCTCCTCCCCCCTCCCCCAGCCCCATTCGACTGTTAATTTGTGTACATGGGGGGAGGGGTGCTCTGAAGAGCAGCACCAAGGTCTTTTTTATTGGTAAACACGGTGGACACTTTGCAGTCTTTCTCCTATTTGCCATTTTACTGTATCTGACGCTATTTTATCACTCTTTCATCTTGAGACTTTGTCCTTTTTGTCTCCCATAACAGTAGTATATCTTAATTTTCCTTCCACCTCAGTCTCCTTGAAGGGCTCCAACTTTTCCGTTTATTTCTTAAATAATAATCTCTTGGGATGGAAGTTGAAGTGATGAAATTCAGCCAGTTCACACCAGTTCAGCAGAACCGACACCTAATTTTTCGTTGAGTTTGGCAAATTGGTTGTTAAAATGGCACCTGTAATCAGGGTTCTCTCTAAGGTGAGGTGTTTTAAAGATGAACATAATATGTTCAGAGAAGAGATGCCTGTTTCTAATATATCAAACACAATGACTATTAGTCTAATCGGGCTACCTCTAAAGAAATGGGATCCTACTCCAACAATGAAAAGATAGTTAAGGATAAATCACACAGCCGATGATGCTCGGATAAAAGCTAAGGCAATTGCAAGTGAGGAAGCCAATCAAGAAGCAATATGGAAATATCTTAAATAATAGTTTTATTGTTTTTTGTCAGGTTTTATTTATTTATTTATTTTTAAGCTAGAGAGAGAAAGAGAGACAGACAGACAGGCTGGAAGGGAGAGAGATGAGAAGCATCAAATATTCATTGCGGCACCTTAGTTGCTCATTGATTGCTTTTGCATATGTGCCTTGATGCGGGAGGCTTCAGCAGAGCAAGTGATCCCCTGCTAAAGCCAGCGACCTTGGACTCAAGCAAGTGACCTTGGGCTTCAAGCCAGCGACCTTTGGCCTCAAGCCAATGATAATAGGGTCATGTCTATGATTCCACATTCAAGCTGGTGACCTCACGCTCAAGCTGGTGAGCCCACACTCAAGTCGGCAACCTCAGGGTTTTGAACTGGGGTCCTCAAAGTCCCAGGCTGATGATCTATCCACTGCACCACTACCTGGTCAGGCTGTCAGGTATTATTTAACATTTTTTCATTACTATTTTAAAACTCTTTCTTATAATCTAATTTTGTTGTTCTTATTTAAGTATTAAATGCATAAAGTAATAAATTACCTTTTGGTATATTGTTTTTTAATACTTAAAATGGTCATTAGGGCAGAGAACCAGTTATTAAATTATCTGAATCCCGCCACTGGGAGGTCGTCTCATTTTCATGAACTAAACAGCATGAACTGCCTCAATCACTTCAACAACTAGCTATACTTTGATTATTCCTAAAGCTCTCACTCCAGCTCAGACCTCTCCACAGGGGAATACCAACATAGTCAACTGGCTACTTGATGTTCCACATGGATGTCCCATATGCATCTAGAACTCAACAACTCCACATCAGGCCTCCGCTTCACCACCTACCCAAACCTGCTCTTCTTTCTTTATTCTCTGTTCCAGTGACTGCACTACAATTCCCCAGGGCAGGACCTGAGAATGACCTCAGCATCTCTCTCCCCTCACGCTTACATCTAGTCACATGTTTGCCCTTTCTGCCTTATTAATAGCGTCTGCATATATCTCATCCTCTACATTTCACTAGGCTACTCTATGACTAAATAACTGCAACAATACCCTAATATCTCGCTTTCCTTTGTCCTCTTCCTGTTTTTTAGCAAGAGTTATCTTCCCCAAATGTCTGTCTGACCATGCCATTCTTCTTCTAAATCCTTCAGACTCTGTATACTTTTAGGACAATTACTTAACATGGTATGTAAGGTCCTTCACAGCCTCATCTTACTCTGATCTCTGCTCTTTCTATTTATATCCTAATCTCCTCCTTGAACTTTATATTTCAGCCCTTATTTAATATGCAGTTTCCCAAAATGCCATTCTTTCTTGTGTCTCCAAGGCTTTGAAAATGCTAGCTGCCCTGAAAACATGGCCTGACTTAGATGTTTCACTTTGATATGCCTTGAATTCTCTCAGATCCAAGGTAGCCCTGATGCCTTCCCCATCCAAATATGGATTACTCTTCTAGTATTCTCCCATTGTACCTCAACACATTCTGAGCACATTTATCACATAATATTGCTTTGTTTATTACTAGACTCTAAGTCCTTGAAGACAGTGATTATGTCTTATTTGCTCTTTTGTCCCCATCACATATAGTGGAGGGCATGTCATGTATTAGGTACACAGTATGACTTTGGTGAATAAATCAGTAAGTGAATGGGCACTATATTTTAAATTATTGTGTGAATTAATTGTTAATAAGAAGCCTTTTCTGCCACTATATCTTATAATTCTATCCTTTATTCATTTCCTTGACCACGCAGAAATACTTTATAAAAAATTAGTCTGTAGAAATAAAAGCTAGAGATGTATATTTTCTGAGACTGAAATATTAGCAAAAAAAAAAAAGAAAGAAAAAAGAAAAAGTTTCATTGTATTTACCCCTACAGAAATCCTAAGAAAGCATGAGAAAATGTGAAAATAAAAAGTTAATTGAAAATATCATTTACAGTTCTCACAGACAGGACTAACCAGAAAATAGACCTAACAAGGGACAAGAAGCAACTTGCTTAAAGACACCCGGCCAGTCAGCACAGAACCAGGATGGGCTTGGCTGGTCTGTCCACTCCCAGTTGTCATACCATCTGACCCAGGCCTGAGCCAAGACCGGATGCCACCTCTGCACTTGGTCTGCTCAGCCCCACCCAGGGGAATGCTGTGACCTCTGGCAGGCAGGGCAGCAGTCCCTAGGCTGCTGGGCGATGGTCTGGAGGCTGCTGGGCCTCCTGGAGGGAGCCCCACAACTCTGCCTGCAGCTGGAATCATCAGTGGGGCCCTGGGAGGCTCAGGAGGGTGGGGGCCGACTCTAGCTTTCAAGGACTGTCACTATGGATACCCAAAATGGCATAACTGAGATACAGTAAACAAGTAACAAATAAATTCCAACTTTTTATAATCAAAAGAAAAAAAATCATTCATGACTAAAAAAGAAAGAAAGAACATTTAGGTAACTTAGGACACTTTAGATTTCACACATGATTCTTTAATTCTAACAAAGCCAGAACTAAAGTTCATTTAATAACAAAAGGAGGGAATTCTTTCTATATTTTGTCCAAGGCCCAATTCAGATCAAACAGGTCACTTAGTTAACTTAGGCCAAATGCAGGCCAACTTCATGGTGTTCACATGATCAGAAATCATCCAGGAGCCACTCTTTGTATAAGAGGAAATCACAGCATCTGAATGAATGAAGTAGCAGGTTTGGAAGAATGGGGGCCTGAGGTTTTCTCTGCAATCACATGCTATGGAAGATTATTACATGCTCAGCCATTCAAGAGGGAACAATGATGTACCCTTAAATCACTCATCTGACCTTGTTCAAAATATTAACATCTACAAAATGTACCCAAACTGCTTTCTAATAGCAAATTATTTTTAGAGTGCTTTTCCTGACTATGGCTAGTTATTGCCTCACAAATCCAGAAAAGTCATATAATTACTTCCCTAATTTATCCCATAAGATATTTATAGGTCTGCATAGAGAGACAGCCCTAGAAATTCAGCAACGTAACTAAGTATATGATGACAGGAAAGTCAAAAAGGAAGAAGTGACATGACACTCTATTTGTTTATAGACTGGATATTAGAAATGTATGCAGGTGGCCAATCAGCCACCAACAACAAAGGAAGACTTTAAAACAGTTGTTTCCTTTTGGTAATTCTGACTGACTTGTGCTATCTGTTTTTTGTTTGTTTGTTTTTTAAATTTAAAAAGAAACACTCTTCTATCTCTCTTATTTCATCTATCAAGTATCTTTTGGAGAGAGAGGATTCATCCTTAAATCTCACTTTTATGTTTTAATCGTGTTTCCCACCATAAGAATGGCAGTTGCTCACTCTTCCAACCTCATAAAAGTGACTCTAAAAGTTTTAGTCATTTTTTCACAAAAGTATTACTAAATTAAACTTTCACCTGAAACCACTGGGGATATGAAACAAGATAGATGACCAGATTATTTCTAGTTGAGGTCATCCTGGACCCAATGAAAAATAATGAAGTCATTCAGTGGCATGAGAAAAAAGTTAGAGAGAAGAGAAGGCCATAACCGTGTCTGTCGGTGCTTTAAAGATTCTGTAAATGCTTAAAGATAAAAAGCTTTCATTATCAATGTGTGATAATGTAACAGGGCAGGAGGAAGGGTTTGCTAAGGTTTGTGGCCTGCCATTAATACCCTATTCTTCTTACAAACCACCCCCAACTTTTATGTTGCTCTTCTGAAAAGAAACCTCTTCTTTTTTTCATTTCTTTTTCTATTCAAGGTTTCTAGTGATAATAGTTTTGATGAAGTTTTCTTCTCTAAAATGTTACAATAAAACAGAGGTCACATTATTGCTCAAGTGACATACCTATGTACATTTCTCTGGGCATTTCTGATTCTGCCTATTTCTTCAGGAATTACTTTCAGACAGGACGGCAGAGATTGGCTGGTGACCAAATTTGTTTACTATTCTGAGCTAGCAGCTACATTTCTCTCCTTCTCATGCTTGTAGGTGTGAAAATGTGACTTGACTCTTGCCAAAGAAATGTGGTCAGAAGTGATATAAACCATAAAATTTTGCACTTCTACTGTTGGCAAAAATACACCCCAGAACAATAAACAAAAACCTCAAAAAAAACCCCCAAATCCTCCCCTTTGGTCCTCCATTCTGTTTCCTTATTTATGTTATTTGATGGCTGTATGTATATGCCCAGGGTAACCTTAGAATACACATTTGAAAGATAGCAGAGACTCCATGAGTCTAGGTTCTCGTGAGAAGCATTGCCTCTCACCATGTATAAGAAAGAAATTTCTATTGTGGTAAGCCACTAACATGTCATGAAGTATCTGTTTTAACAACAAACATTATTCTAAAACAGATGGTATCCAGAAATAGACCACAAGAAAAAATAATGTTGCAAAGAAAAATATTGTTTATATTTTTATATGTCTATTGCCTCCTCGTCTTCTTTTTTAAAAATTTAACAATCTTTTTTATTTCATTTTGTAGTGTCTTTACCCATTATTTTTGCCCCTTCAGGAATTCTAAAATGCTGCTTAACCTGGCATTAAATCTGCACAAACAACATCAGAAAAAGAATTGAAACAAACTGCCACTGAACACAGTTCCCTCATCAAACACGGTAGTCTGAACCACTCAAAACAGAAGACATGAAAAGACACTGGGGAAACTATTCTATGCAAGAATTACAGCTATAATCTCATTTTCCACCTTTTGTTCCAGCAAAGTAGGGTACAGAGTACCAAAATGAACTACCTATCTGTGATAGCCTAAGTTCATTCTAATTTAACTCTGTCCCCAAACAGCATTTAAATAGGGGTTAATTCTACAGGTTTGTTTTGTTTCTTTGATTTGTTGTGGTGGCTACATCTGACTTTATCTAGCCATTCTGGTATTTTGTAGCAATACTGCTTACTACAAGATAGATGCTTTGCTCACTCCATTAACAATAATACCTCATTACAACAGAAAAAATACTACATATCAAAAGTGCATTCTTTGAGCCCAAATAGAAATCAAAATATTTTAATAATTAAGCAGGAATATAATAATTGAAGCAATTAAAGGAAAATTGGCTGAAAACTCCATGATTATTTTATATTCTATCTTCCTAACTCAAGAGCTAAAGCTTATACCTCCAGTTTACTTCTATTACATGAAAGCAGATGATTCATAAGTTTTTCTTGAGTAACTGGCAGTATGAAAGAGCACATACAAGGTGTGGGATCTACAGATAACTAAGGAAAGCTTAAAATATACCATAGATAGGGCTTGGACAGATAGCTCAGTGGTAAAGCATTGGCCCAGCGTGTGGATGTCTCAGGTTTGATTCCTGGTCAAGGCACACAGGAGAAGTGACCACCTGCTTCTCCATCCCTGTCTCTCCCCACTTCTCTCTCTCTTTCTTCCCCTCTCGCAGCCATGGCTACAATGGTTAAGCAAGTTGGCCCTGGGCAATGAGGATGGCCTCACCTCAGGTGCTAAAAATAGCTCAGTTGAGAGCATGGCCCCAGACTAAGGTTGCTGGGTGGATCCCAGTCTAGGGTCAGGACTCAAGTGGGAGTCTGTGTCTCTATCTCCCCTCCTCTTACTTGTAAAAGAAAAAGGAAATTTAAAAAAAAAACAAAGAGAAAACTATGTGCATGCAAAATTCTGATGAAAAAAAGATGTACCATAGAAAATAGTAGAAGGTACAATAGAGAATATACCTGCAAAGAAAGTGGTAACAGTTAAACTTTATGTGCCTGGAAAAACATCTTATTGAAATCTAGGCAGAAATGAGCTTTGAAGAGAGATAGGCCTGGGTTCAAATTCTGGTTCTACCTCCTAAGAAATGTGAATCTGCAGGCCAGTTACTTAACTTACTCAGCCCTCAAAATCCTCATGAATAAAATGGGTATAATAAACCTCTACATCACAGACCTGGTATGAGAATTGGTATGTAAAGTGACATGCGGTAGGTAGTTATTATAGTTATTAGTATATCTGAAAAAGATTTACCGTTGACTTAAAAGTCATATTGTTTTTTGAATATGAAGTAAAGATTACAGAGTTTCTCTTTTACAAGTTCTATAGAGCTTTCTTTTCCTAACTCATTTACCACTTTGGCAGAAATAGCATCATAAGTTTACTTGGCTACGTCAGCTCCATTCATCTGTCAACAAGGTTCTAGCTTCAAATCCAATTGACAATCATTGAAGGTGGATGGAACCGAACAGGTTGCACGACAGCATCGCAGTCTCAACTCAGAAGGCTTATGCTACCAAGAGTAACCTCATATTTCTGTCAATCAAGCACAATTATAGGGCATGATAGACTGACAGAAATAAAGTCACTTAAAACAGGCCTCCTGACTCTTTTCTGGCTACCGCAACAACTTGTTTGATTCTGTTACCTGTGAACATTAGAATGGCTCCTCCATTTGGGACAAAAAGACAGAAAAACTGCATCCCTCATTGACTCTAAAAAAGGTCAAGACTAGTGCAAAATTTGCTACATTTAAAAACCATTCTGTAAATTTGATCATGTCATTTGCTTCTTATTGAAGCATGAATCTATTTTATCCAAAATTGAAGGCACCGTTTCATGCCATTCAGTATCAGGTAACACAATGGCCAAGCAAATCATTTTAGCAAATACATTTGTGATATCTGAGCCAGGTGCTCGAAGCACTTGAATGGATTTCTTTAGAACACCGATTTTCAACCTTTTTCATCCCATGGCACACATAAACTAATGATTAAAATTCTGCAGCACACAAAGAATATGTTATTTCTTTTATCAATCTAACAAAAAAAATAGGTATAATTTTGATTCATTCACACCAGACAGTTACTGTTGTGTGGGCTGCTGTCATTTTTTAATTTGACAATCTAAGGGAAAAGAGATCCGTGCCCCTGACTAAAAAAAATAGTCAGGTATTGCATGTTTTAAACATTCTTGTGGTACACCAGTTAAAAATCACTGCTTTAGAACAATGTTTTTAGTACATGCTAGCTTTATGAGAAAAAAAATAGAAAAAAAGCACCTAATAGTAACAGAATAAATTACACACATTATCATAAAATTGTTCCTTTGCAACATTTTATAGAGGAGACTCCTGTGGTAGCAATATCTTTTTGTCAAAGTAGGTAAGGCTAAGTAATTAGTTCAACAACATTCTAAAGAGCACATTGATTTGCAAGATCTAACTGAAGTTGTATTCCAACTTTTAAATTGTAAATTATATCAATATGCAAGATAAAGAAACTGACAAAAAGAAATGCCTTTGCCACATATAATCTTAGTGGGACAGCCAGGTTTTCCAAAGTACATCAATGAAGACGTAAATGTAAGACCCCTAAATTAAATTTTGTCATTAAGTTTTTTGTTTTTAATCTTAGAGTATTACTTCTGGAGGGCAAAGAAAAAATGGTAACTCTCAGAGACAAAGAAATCTGCCATTGTCTCTCAGGCAACCAATCTACCATTTGTTTGTTGATGAAGGAAGTTGGAGGGATTTGCTTGATACAGGTTCTGTGCCAAGGGGTGCTCATTGAAAGCAAGACCATGCAACTTCTCAGACTACCTTTGTGTTTTACATTTAATTTAAAGAATGGAAGCATGGACATCTCCATAAAAATGACAGGGGCCCTGGTCGGTTGGCTCAGTGGTAGAGTGTCGGCCTGGCATGCGGGAGTCCCGGGTTCGATTCCTGGCCAGGGCACACAGGAGAAGCGCCCATCTGCTTCTCCACCCCTCCCCCTCTCCTTCCTCTCTGTCTCTCTCTTCCCCTCCCGCAGTCAAGGCTCCATTGGAGCAAAGTTGGCCCATGTGCTGAGGATGGCTCTATCTATGGCCTCTGCCTCAGGCACTAGAATGGCTCTGATTGTAACAGAGCTATGCCCCAGATGGGCAGAGCATCGCCCCCTGGTGGGCATGCTGGGTGGATCCCAGCCGGGCACATGCGGGAGTCTGTCTGACTGCCTCCCCGTTTCCAGCTTCAGAAAAATACAAAAAAAACAAACAAACAAACAAAAAAAACTAAGCTAAAAAAAAAAGAATAAAAAAATGACAGGATAAGCCTTGATATTCTATCTAGTCTCTTGTTTGTGGAGATAGTTAAATAACTTTTTTTTTTTAAATAACTTTTTTTAAAACATAAAACTAGGGAAGTAAAATTCTCTAAAAATAAAGTAATAAACACTTCCAAATTCAGTTTATGAAAAGTATAAAGAAAAATATACATAAAATGTAATCATGCTAAAAATAGGAAGCGTATGGTCACTGCAAGTTATAGCTGTCAGTAATTGGATATTGGCATCTACATAAATATAAAACTGATCAATCTATTTAATCATACTGTTGGGCAAACACGCTCGTAAAGTGTGTTTAGGTATGCTCGTTTGTGTCTTGCATTGGCCCCCAGCAGCGCCATGTGTGTGTGGTCTGTGGAAGTCTGCGTGCTCGCCCTCAGGGTGGCAGCTTGCAAATTGCGGATTGCCTGCCTCCAAAGGGAGGGGCGACTATTTGCTATTGTTTGCCAGAGAAGAGTATTTCGGCCTGGCTTGTTTTGCAGGTGGAGGCCTGTGAGTCTAGGGAGTCCAGAGAGGGGGTCGGGGCTTGGGAGCCCTGAGAGAGGGAAGCAGTTTTCCCTGCCTGTTTGCTCGTCTGCTGTTACTAGACTTTTTGTGTGTGTGTTTGTGACAGAGACAAAGAGAGACAGAGAGGGGCAGATAGGGACAGAGAGACAGAAGGCAACACTGATTGCTTTCTCATATGTGCCTTGATGGGGGGGCACTACAGCAGAGTGAGCGACCTCTTGCTCAAGCCAGCAACCTTGAGCTCAAGCTGGTGAGCCTTGCTCAAACCAGATGAGCCCGCGCTCAGGCCAGCAGCCTTGGGGTTTCAAACCTGGGCCCTCTGTGTACCAGCCTGACACTCTATCCACTGCGCCACTGCTTGGTCAGGTTGTTACTAGACTCTAATAAACAGAATGGCCCACCATTTTCTGGCTCCACAGTTGCTTTATGGTCTGCTTGAATCCAATGTGAACCTACATGGCCAAGACAACAGCCAGGACAATGACCACTGGTCTTACATGTAATAATGCCATTTTTTATTAATTTTTATTCAGATGTAAGAAACATAATGGAAATATTTTATAAAACCACTTAGTCTAAAGCAAAATTTGATGAAAAGCAAATACTTCTTGAAAGTCACATATGGGAAGTTTAGGAATAAGAGTATTTCATTACCAAAGTATTTTACCCATAAAGGCCCGCATGATAGGGGGTCCCAAGTACTATGGCAAGACTCTGGTGTATTAGTAAAGATAGCATAATCAATCTATATTTTTTCTCTTTTCCATAATTAATGGTTTTGCATTTTGTCAAATGTTAGCAACCTGAATTATCTTTTAGTCAGCATGAAAACTCAAGATTATACCTTATTTCTTGCATTTGATTTAATTTGCTAAACATAGTATAACTTGTTTAAAATATGTATAGTTCAGATGGGGCAGTGTTAATGTTTGTTTGTTTGGATTAGCTTTTTACATTTTGGGGGGCATGTTTTTATTCATGCAATTGTTTATATCAAGGAATATCATTTGACTCACATCCTGCCAAAACTGTGTACCAACAATTCATGTCATAACACACTTATAATTCATAAGGAATTGGAATAATGTGGTAAACAGAAAACATTCCGAATCAGCCATATCTCTCGGAATTTCAGCTTTGCAAACCCTCTCTGGTTGTGCAGTTTTGAGTCTCAGTTTCCTCATTACACAAAGGGAATGGTAACATCACAGGATGGTTGGTAGACAAGGAAAGTATTGAGTGTTAAGTGCTTATAATATGGACTGCCATCCACTAGAGACTTAAAATCATTAGTCTCTTTTCTTAGTCCTTTTTTCTTTAGATAGAAAATTGAAATCTTTAGATAGAGAACCTAGACTAATAGATAGCCCCAAGAAAGCAAGAGCTATGTGGCGGCTAAATTTGTGATGGGTCAAAGAGTAGATTCCCGAAAGTCCCCAGAAGGCAGAAATGAGACTTAACTACCTCTTGGCCTGCCTAAAACATCCACAAAAACAAGCCTTCAACATGCTATTCTGGCTGTAATCTCCACAGTTTCCTCTGGGCAATAGTGGTTTGTTTCTAGTTTTAAAGACAGAGGCTTAAATAGGAAGCTGAAAGGCTCCTAGGCCCAGGACATGCCATCTGCCTAGCATTAAGCAAGCACTGAAAGTCAGTTACAGAAGCACAGTCATTTCTAACATGATTTATGTTCCATCCTTGAATGTGGCAGGAAGACTGCAAAAGATATTTGGAAGCCAATGCTTCCTCTGAACAAAGTAATCGAGTATAAGCTAAGCCCTTCTCCCCAGACCATGCTGGCCTGTTAGATAAGTTGCCAATGCGGAGTCTGTGAGCCCAGGAGCAGAGTGGCTATTGGAGATGGGAAAACAGCTCAAGGCCAATGATCACTGCTACCGTAAATGTACACCGCACAGCACAAACACTGAGGTCAGACAGCAGATATCCAGGATATTACTCAAAAACATTTCTAGCTCAAAGCTGACAAGATAATCTGTTCCTGTGGGTGCAAAGCAGACTGGAATGCTGCCGCTATGACCTACTCAAGGAAAGAAAAAAGAAAGTGCAACTCTCCAAGGCTCCATCTCATGCTCCTCATACAGGCAAGACTCCAGCTGACTTAAAAGGGAGTGATGTCTAAGGGGGAGTGCTGGACCCAGCCCGTGGCGAGGGGGGTTCCTTTCCAGGTCATGTTGCCATCTACAATTGGTGGACTGGCAAATGCAAATACTTCAGATATAAGTTTAAAAAGATGAAAAAAGAAGTGTGAAAGAGCTTGGAGATTTGCTTACAAAAGGCCCTCTCAGAATTCCTGGAAAAGCATTTAATATCGAGAACTTCATAAGTTATTTCAACAGCCCCAGGAGAGTAACTGGTTTGCAGTGGCATTAAGAATAAAAGCTTTTTTTAGTTGACACATATTGCACTCCAACATATAACATGATCACAAAATAGTGTACTTAAAAAACAATCTCCCAAAGTTAAGTATTCTTAAAAGGTCAGTAACATTTTTCTAATTGAAATACTGTATAGGCCATATTTTAGGTGTTAACCAAGTTTAACATACGTGATCCTGATTAATGTAGAAGAGCCAAAATGCAGCAGAGATACTTACAGGAGGACCTGTATGGTGGGAGGTGGGGACAGAAGGTAAGAAAAAGGGAGAGGTGAATTAGTAAATATGCAAAATATTAAGATCCAATGAAATATTGAAGTATCATAATCATCAGCACAAAACACGAGACATAGAAGTCAGTGATTCTTAGTGCTTTTTTAGCACATGAACCTTTTGACACTATATCAGAAAAATATATTTACATCAATGTGCACATAAAATTTACCATAAAATTTCAAGGAATGCTCAGATTCCCTGAGACCTGTTTATGAATTACTATGACATTCATATATTTTAAGCAAAGGCTGTCTAATTTATATATATCTAAAAAGTTAGATAAAATATGAATCAGGAAGATCTTTGATCATTTATGATAAACCAAGTATAGAAAATTTATATGTAAATTTTCTTGAGTTTGATAAAACAGCTAAATTGGAAATGTACTTATTTTGTTCTAAAAATGTTTCTTATTCAATAGTATTATCGGTATAAAAAATAAGCACTGATATTTATGTTTAAAACTATGTTTTCTCATCAAAACACCAGCAAATTCTAAGAAAATGTCAATGACTCACACACCCTATATCCAATTAAAACACCAGTTGTAAGTAGCCAGAAAGTTAGAAATTAACTTTTATATTTTCTATAAAACTCTGTATAAGCACAAAATTTTCACTTCCCACCCCTCAATCTTCTTTCTATCTTTTAACCTAAAGATCAACTCAGTAATTAATTGACTCCACCCATGTTTTATTGTTTCTTTTTCTTCAAAACAAATTTACAAGACATTCTCTATTATGAAACTATAGGGAATAGCGATACAATTCCCATTTAGATTCTGCGAGGTTTAAAGATAAAGATAACTTTTGAGAATACTTTTATTTATTTTTTTTATTTTTTTTAAATTTTTTTAAATTTTTATTTATTTATTCATTTTTAGAGAGGAGAGAGAGAGAGAGAGAGAGAGAGAGAGGAGAGAGACAGAGAGAGAGAAGGGGGGAGGAGCTGGAAGCATCAACTCCCATAGGTGCCTTGACCAGGCAAGCCCAGGGTTTCGAACTGGCGACCTCAGCATTTCTAGGTCGACATTTTATCCACTGCGCCACCACAGGTCAGGCGAGAATACTTTTAAAGTAATTAAGCAACTACACTACCCAAATTCTTGGATTTTCATAAACCTTTCTATTTTGACATCTTTTTTCCAAAAGGAAGAGGAAATGAGACAAAGTAAAATCAATCCACCCTCTGCTCTTTCTGAGAGGTTACTATTTCTACTGTTTCAACTATTATTAATTGATTGTCTTTAATACTGAGTAATGATTTTTGAGAATAACATTTCTCATCACACACTAGAATCAAATCTTAAATTACCTTCCTCTTATCTTGCAAGTAAGAACCGATGTGGTCATTCACATTTTTGAAGTCTTAGACTTCATAAACAAGTAAAACAGTAAGTGAAGTCACTCACTTGGATACCTTAGTTTAAAAAAAAATAGGTTTTTGGCCCTGACCGGGAGGCTCAGTAGATAAAGCTTGGCCCCGCAGACTGAGGTCGCTGGTTCTCGTTCTGTCTCCGGTTAGGACACATATGAGAAGCAATCACTGAGTGCACAATTAAATAGAACAAATAAGTGGAACAATGAGTTGATGTTTCTCTCTCTCTCTCTCTCTCTCTCTCAGTCTCAATGGGAATTTTTTTAAAAAATACTTCTGTTTCACTTTGCATAGAGGGATTTGGCCTGAAAGCAAATGTTCACTGAAGTGGTCATTAGGATAACTGGTTGTGTTTCAAGTTCTGCTTATAAAAATTGCATGGCCTTGGCCAAATCACCTAACTGCTTGGGGCTTCCATTTCCTCAAATACAAAACCAAAATGCTAGATTGATTACTAAGGCTCTTGTCATCACTATAATTCTACGGTTGTATAAGAGGAATAAAAATTCTCAAATTTTGAAATGAATGAGAGTAAAATCATGCCAGTTGGATAAAATAATAATAAAGCTTTCCTAGACTTGTGCCCCAGTGTCCCAGGGCAGATGTTTTCACAGAAAACCTGCATTTGTGGACCGACCACCTATGAAGATGGAAGCATAGGTGATGTAGCCACACTGTGTGCAGTTGAAAAACCTTCACTATACACTGAAAGGATGAGCTTGATGCAACAAAGAAGCCAACATTGAGTGCCAGTGGTTATTAATAATATTTTGCAAACTACTATACTTCGTTGATGGAAATATGATAAAAATATATTCTAGGTCTAGCAGAGATTTTTTTGTTTTTGTTTTTGTTTTTGTTACAGAGACAGAGAATGAGTCAGAGAGAGGGATAGACAGGGACAGAGAGAGATGAGAAGCATCAATCATTAGTTTTTCCTTGCGCGTTGCAACACCTTAGTTGTTCATTGATTGCTTTCTCATATGTGCCTTGACCGTGGGCCTTCAGCAGACCGAGTAACCCCTTGCTCAAGCCAGCGACCTTGGGTCCAAGCTAGTGAGCTTTGCTCAAACCAGATGAGCCTGAGCTCAAGCTAGTGACCCCGGGGTCTCGAACCCGGGTCCTCTGCATCCCAGTCCGACGCTCTATCCACTGCGCCACTGCCTGATCAGGCTCTAGCAGAGATTTAAACACACACACACATGCATGCACACAAGCACACACATGCACAACCTCCAACAAAACGATATCATCATTAATAGGAGGAGCAGATGCGGGAACCTAAGCAGAGCAGGAACGACACCGAGCAGCTGAGAGGGAGACTTACCAGATTCTCCTCTTCGGCCTCTCTTACCTCGTTTCCCTGGAGGGCCTGAAATACAAAGAATGGTTGTTTTTTTTTAACTTTGGTTTCAAAATGGCTAGTAAATAATTTCTGAATATTTTATCACTAATATTTTTTTTTCTTCTTTTTTTTTTTTTCTGAAGCTGGAAACGGGGAGAGACAGCCAGACAGACTCCCGCATGCGCCCGACCGGGATCCACCCGGCACGCCCACCAGGGGCGACGCTCTGCCCACCAGGGGGCGATGCTCTGCCCATCCGGGGCGTCGCTCCCCCGCGACCAGAGCCACTCCAGCGCCTGGGGCAGAGGCCAAGGAGCCATCCCCAGTGCCCGGGCCATCCTTGCTCCAATGGAGCCTTGGCTGCAGGAGGGGAAGAGAGAGACAGAGAGGAAGGAGGGGGTGGGGGGTGGAGAAGCAAATGGGCGCTTCTCCTATGTGCCCTGGCCGGGAATCGAACCCGGTCCCCCGCACGCCAGGCCGACGCTCTACCGCTGAGCCAACCGGCCAGGGCCTTATCACTAATATTTTAATCAGAGACCAGATATTTGTAAATGCCAGCACTGACTTTGGCATTTCAACAGAACTTTTCAGCTTTGTTTATCTATAAAAGCTGCACTAGCTCTCTCAGCACCCAGTGTTACTTAGGAACAGCAAGAACTCCAATTTTTTTCATCCTGCCTGATGTCATCAATAAAGAAAGATTTTGCTAAGCAAATTAATAGTGTTGCATCTCATGTTTCCTAGAAAAATTTTCTGAAGGTTTTTGGTATAATTAATAATTAAAAGCACTAAGAACAATTAATTGGTTTCTCCTTGACAAGTTCCATCATGATTCTCAAAAATATTTAGCTGGCAGTTAGTTAACTGTTTCGTCTGTTTGTTTGTTTGTTTTTGTATTTTTCTGAAGTGAGAAGCTGGAGGCAGAGAGACAGACTCCCACATGCACCTGACCAGGATCCACCGGCATGCCCACCTGGGAGCAATGCTCTGCCCATCAGGGGAGTTGCTCCATTGCAACTGGAGCCATTCAAGTGCCTGAGGCAGAGGCCATGGAGCCATCCTCAGCACCTGGGCCAACTTTGCTACAATGGAGCCTTGGCTGTAGGAGGAGAAGAGAGAGACAGAGAGGAAGGAGAGGGGGAAGGGTGGAGAAGCAGATGAATGCTTCTCCTGTGTGCCCTGGCCAGAAATCAAACCTGGGACTTCCACACACCAGGCCAACACTCTACCACTGAGCCAACCGGCCAGAGCCTAAATTTATATATTAGTAATAAAAATAACCTTAGGAGGCTTGACCTGTGGTGGCGCAGTGGATAAAGCATCGACCTGGAAATGCTGAGGTCGCCGGTTCAAAACCCTGGGCTTGCCTGGTCAAGGCACATATGGGAATTGATGCTTCCAGCTCCTCCCCCCCCTTCTCTCTCTCTGTCTCTCCTCTCTCTCTCTCCTTCTGTCTCTTCCTTTCCTATCTAAAATGAATAAATAAAAAATAAAAATAAAAAAAATAACCTTAGGAATATTTCTAATTTCTTACAGGTGAATTTTCATATATTGGACTTTCTCTAATTGAGAACCAGCTGAGTTAAACTCACAATCCTTTTAATTGGAAAGTATTTAGGTAGTAACTATAGGTTTCATTTTACTAAGGGTTAGGTCATTATTGTCATTCAATAAATGTTTAGTCTTTCTGATGATCCCTTCTATAAAGTAGAGAAAACACATTTTTTCCCAGTGTGTTGCTTATGAAGACCACCAACCTAGTATGTATCAGACTTAGCACAAGATTCTAGACATTCATGACTTTCAAACCATTATTCTTAATTATATAATTTCTCCCCTCATTTCCTTGGGTAGAAATAGCTCCCACTGAATTATGGTTCCAGCAAACAGAAGAGAATAATTAGCTCACAATGAGAATTGAGGTCTTGTAGTATTTTCTAGAAGAAAGAAGCCAAGGAAAATACAGAACTTCCTGGTTTTAAAGAATGAGCTGCTAAGTTGGACTGATGACTTCCAAATTCTACAAAGTTCAAGACAAAAGCAGGAACGGCCTTAGCATCCAACTAACTCCAAATGTGATCTTGAGCTACTGACTTCCACATGGAAACACTATCATGAGGAATAAAAACATCAGTGGGCCAGTTAGTTTCCTCTCAAGCCCATGTACAAAATAAGTCTGGCCAGCTATGTTTTGTAAGAGGTTAAAAATAATCAAGCAATAAAATCAACTGAAAATATTAGGAGAAGCAGCTTTTCAGCACAATCCAAAATTCTCATTAGAAATTTCAGCATTTGCCTGACCAGGCAGTGGTGCAGTGGATGGAGCATCAGACTGGGACCAGAGGACCCAGATTCGAAAGCCTGAGGTCGCTGGCTTGAGCATGGGATTCATCTGGTTTGAGCACAGCTCACTAGCTTGAACCCAAGGTCGCTGGCTCGAACAAGGGTTCACTTGGTCTGTTGTAGCCCCCCAGTCAAGGCACATATGAGAAAGCAATCAACAAACAATAAGATGCTGCAACAAAGAGTTGATGCTTTTCATCTCTCTCCCTTCCTATCTGTCTGTCCCTCTCTCTGTCTTTCTCTGTATCTCTTTCTCTCTCTCTCTCTCTCTCTCTCTCTCTCACACACACACACACACACACACACACACACACACACACACACCAGATTTCATTCTGTATTCTGAAATAAAAAGAAGTTTTAATCATATTCAAGGTCTTCTTGGCCAGATTGGAGTATCATGTAAACAAGTAAATAAATCCAATGGGACCCTAATAAGTATAAAAAATGTACATTTATACGCACACTCAATCACACATATAAACAGATATATACAAGGTTGTGCAAAAGTAGGTTTACAGTTGTTTGTATAGAAAAAGACATTCAGGTTATGATTTTTACAATAGCTTCATTTAACTCTATTTTGCATACTCACAACAAAAAACTTACTTTTGTACAGCCTTGTATTGATGTATTCTGCTATGTAAAGTGCCCTTAAGATTAAAAATCAGATTTTTTAAAATTACAAAATCAATTAAACCAGTAAGTTCTTAGCAACTACAACATGCTTATGATATTTGTGATCTGCATGGTAGGGGTTATAGGTGATGAATAAGATATATATCTTTCCTGATGAGAAAAAAAAGTTGAAAAGATTAAAATATACACATGAAAAATTCATTAGTAGAATGTTGTAAAGATACCACAATGAATTTAAGCTGTGATCTGTTCCTTCTACTCCAAACAAATGGTCAATTATAAGAAGAAAAAACATTTTGGAAGTATTTGTATAAAAAAAGAAAAGGACATGTCTGTAGACAGAAATGGACCAGAAATGCAAAGTAAACAGGGATAAAACCATAAGCCTGCTGGGTTCCAGTTCTAGAAGTAGGAATGGTAGCCATGACTTCTATTCTTGATGAAGAAACACTAAAAAATTCTCTAACCAGAGCCAGACTACTTCTAAGAGCCAGGAGAATAAAAATGCTAGAGAGATGCTGAAAAAAACCTAGGTGTCTGACTTAAAGATTGAAGATTACAGACATAATCTCTTAATCAGAAAATGAAGTAAGCATCTGCTGTTGTGCATTTTTTGGTTGCTTCCTGTGCGTGCCCTGACAGGGGATTAAACCCACAACCTTGTTTTTTCGGGATGATGTTCTTACCTGACTGAGCTAATTGGCAGGGCCAAGAAACCTTTCTTAAAGTAGTAATAGATGAGAATTTTTCAAAAGTGAATATAGGAGTCCTAAGATTGAATTTATACTCTAAGTGAAAAATCAAAAGAAATCACAATTAAGCACATGGAAGGAGAAATTTAGGAATATTGAAGGATAAAGATAAAATAGTAGGAACTACCAGAAGGTAAATTACAGGAAATACTTAGACTGACTGTTGTCTCACCCATTCCAAGATGCCAAAGGCCCTCTGATTTTTATAACAAGTCTCAGATCCTATAATTATGTTTGTCTATCATTCCTTTTTAATAGTATAATTTATTAAATAAAAATGACAGATTGCACAAATATTTAAAAATGAGTTGAAATAAACTTTTAAAATGATATTTAGAAAAAAATCAGCTTATGAAAAAAGAATCAGATAAGCAATAATTGTTTTTAAAAAATCAAGAAACAAAGAATATTTCTAAACATGTCTGACTCAAATATTCAATCAGAAGGTTTAGAGAAATTAATCAAGTGTTGTGGGAAACTTGCTTATTATATTATGAGTTGAGAAAAATAGAATCTAAGGAAAGTAAAAAATATACTTGACAAGACCTATATCTATTAAATATGACAAGGTTTTACAAAGAATTTCATAATATTTGAGAGAGAAAATGAAGGTAAACTAAGTTATGAAAATATGGGAATCTAAACTCTACTGGATTTACAAAGAAATTAGTAGATTTCAGAAGAGCATGCTATAATTACTATAAGAAACAGGACTGAAGTGAGCATTATACTGAGCTTAGGGAATTAATAAATTATACAAAACTCTCAGTAAGACATATATAAAGATCTTGCTTACAAAAAGAATAAATAGAAGTTTGGAAGAAGACTACTCTGCAAATGAGACAATTTGGTATTGCTCCTGAATTTAAGGGTAAAAATAATAAAAATGATATGGATGGAATAAATTTGACAATGGACACCTGGCAGGTCACCAGAATGAGATGAAAAGTTAGAAAAGACAAATGATTGCTATTTCCTAAACAAAAATGATGTTAACAATAGTTGATAAAGATAGTGGCCATTTCCATTTCAAATTGAGTGATGGAGCATCAGCCAGGCACGGGCTGTGAGAACAAATATAGAAGCTGGAACCTGACTTATTTACTGAATTTGGCCAAATCCTTGCAGTAGAAATTGTCAGTCAGTCCTATCAGCAGAAGACATGACTGTGCAAAAGAAATTGGTTCAAGAACATGAATGGAAAGAGAAAAAAAACAAAACAAAAACAGAAGCTATCAGCAACAAAGGAAGTGAAGATTTATAAACAGAGTTCATGAAATGAAGAATGAATTATAGAAAATAGAGAAAGGCTATAAAACTCAATTGTTCTTCATGATAAGAAATTTCATAATAACTGGTATTGTTCATGCTTTAGAGTTCCTACTTGAAAGATGATGCAAACTATCAGCCTAAAATAGAAATTAGTAAAACAACCATAATGGTAATTCTTTAATAACTTGTCAAAAGACCTAATGCAGACAGAGCAAGTTCATTAAATCACATCATAGGAAGGTGTCTTGTCAAGTCAGTTCCTTTGGCCCACAACAAATACTGCTGGAGCACTCCTCATTAATAATGCACCTACCTGTGATAAAGCGCTTCTCTAAGGTTAGATAAATGCCTGGAAGTAAAAATATGCCTATCTATGTGCCTTCCTGTGGTCTTGGAGGGGGGAGGCTATTGAAGGAATCTGGAATACCCTTATTTGGCTTATCAGATAAATTACTTGTCAATTCTACTTTTATTACTGGGATCTATACAGTCTTCTCCACTCCTACTCGTATTTCAAGAGGAGCTTAAACATAACCTTTCTGGGTACTCTGAGACTTTTTTTACTTTTATTTGTATTTAAAAATATTTTTACTTCTTATAAACATTTAGAATTAAACCCACAAGAAATGTTTGAGAAAAGTTTCAGAATTCATAACTGCCTGGGTATTTCACTTTGTTTAGTTTATTTTAGCTCTCATTTTCTATTTCAACACACATTTATGGCTGTGCCTCCTTTTTGGAAATATAGAAACAAAGGGAAGAAATCAACTTAAAACGATTAAAGACTTAAACATAAGAACTGAAACCATAATACTCCTACAAGAATACTTAGGGACAAAGTACCTAGATATTGGTCTTAGAAATGATTTTTTAGATGACATCAAAAATACAGACAACAGAAACACAATAAACAAGTGGGACTATATCAAACTAAAATGTCTCTGTACATCAAAGAAAGCTATCAACAAAATTAAAGCTCAACCTACAGACAGAAGATAGTCACAAATAATACACCCTTTAAGGGGTTCATATCCAAAATATATAAGGAACTTCTACAAATCAATAGCAAAAAAACAAATAACCTATCTTAAAAATGTGCAAAGGATCCAAATAGACACTTCTCCAAGAAGACATACAAATAGCCAACAAGTATATGAAAAGGTGCCCAACATCACTAATCATCAGAGAAACACAAATCAAAACCACAATGAGCTATCACCTCACACCTGCCAGGATCATTATTATTAAAAAAAACCCGGCCCTGGCTGGTTTGCTCAGTGGTAGAGCATCGGCCTGGCGTGCAGGAGTCCTGGGTTCGATTCCCAGCCAGGGCACACAGGAGAAGCGCCCATCTGCTTCACCACCCCTCCCCCTCTCCTTCCTCTCTGTCTCTCTCTTCCCCTCCTGCAGCCAAGGCTCCACTGGAGCAAAGTTGGCCCGGGCGCTGAGGATGGCTCTATGGCCTCTGTCTCAGGTGCTAGAAAGGCTCTGGTTGCAACAGAGCCATGCCCCAGATGGGCAGAGCATCGCCCCCTGGTGGGCATGCCTGGTGGATCCCGGTTGGGCGCATGCGGGAGTCTGACTGCCTCCCCATTTCCAACTTCAGAAAAATCCAAAAAAAAACCAAACAAAAAAAACCCATATAGATATTAGAGAAGTTGTGGAGAATCCTGATACTTTGTTGCTGGGAATATAAGTTGGTGAAGCCACTAAAGAAAATAGTATGAAATTACTATTTTAGAAACAGAACCATATATTTTATGACCCAGTAATTCCATTGTTGGGTGTTTAGCCAAAGATACTAAAATTAGAATCCCCAAAACTCCCAAGTTCATTGCAGCATTTCTCACATAGCCAAGATATGGAAGGAGGACCATCGACAGATGAAGAGACAAGGAAAATGGTGTATGTGTATATATACAGTGGAATAGTATTCAGCCTCTGAAAAGAAGGAAATTCTGTCATTTGCAACAATATGGACGGACCTGGAGGGCATTACACGTAGTGAAATAAGCCAGACACAGAGAGACGAACACTGTAATGATCTCATTTATATGTGGAATCAAAAAAGGCAGCCACACTCATAGAAGCAGAAAGTAGAATAGTCATGCTAGGAGCGAGGGGGCAGCAGGAATAGAGAGGTGATGATGAAAGGGTACAAATTTTTAGTTATACAAGGTAGATAAATTCTGGAGATCTACCATATAGTATAGTACCTATAGCTAATGACAGTGTTCTATATGCTTAAAAATTCTGAAGGTGGTAGATCTTATGTTAAGCGTTCTTAGCACAAAATAATAATAATAATAATAATAATAATAATAATAATAAGGACAGGGAACTTTAGGAAATGATGTATATGTTTATGACTTTGATTTTGGTGATGGTTTCACAGATGCATACTTATCCTAAATTCATCTAGTTGCAAACATTATATACAGCTTTTACATGTCAATCATATTTCAATAAAGTGGGTTTAAATAAAAGAAACAAAGGAAAGGCTCTAACCCAGGTCACTGTGCTTAGCTATGTTGTCATAAAAACCTGAGAACAGGGAAAAATGTAGTCATCTCATTACACAATGACCTCAGGGTCACTAATAACGCAGGTCATTAGGGAATTAATTCCTGTCTAAAGTTTTGTGAAAGGAGGTAATAAACATGTAAAAGCACAAAGAGGGAGCTCAATAAATATCAGCCCTCCTCTTTTGCTATATTTACATTTATTATATTCAGTCATTGATTATAATATATACTGCTCACAATTAGGGGATATTTTATCACTTCGTATTCATTTTGAAATATCCCCTAATTTGTATGAGCAGTATATTTGAGTATTTGATAAGAAATGCTGAATGTGTATGTGAATAAAAGTACGAGGAATTAACATTACCTTCTAATTATAATAGTCAAAGATGCAATTTAGTATAATGAAAAAAACATAAAGAGTCACAAGGTTTTCTCTACTGTGTAAATTGAGCTAACTTCCAATTAACCTTTTTTTTATTTTAGTCTGCTAAAAGATCTGGAAAACTACTAAGTCTACTACATTTAAATGATTATTGTGACATGCCATATACATATGTTAATGGAAGTTTCCTTAACTTTTTAATTAATTATTGCAAATCTTATTAGCTATATTCATGCTATATTACTATCATCTTGTCAATAAAAATAGTAAGACTTCTAAACAATTTGACACATTCTAATAAAAAGCTAAACTTCTTCAGAGTCTCATCGAGAGATTCTTTAAGGACATCAGAGAAGATACCATAAAATAACCCATGGGGAAAACAACTGTATTAGGCTTTCTCACTGGTTTATGGGCTGCAAGCACTTTGTGCAATTAGTGTATGAGCACGTAGCAGGGCCATGTGTGTGTGGTCTATGTAAGGCTGTGGATGCTTTTTCTCAGTGGTGATTCTCCCAGATCACTTTCCCTCCACTGTGAGGTACAGTTTTTCTACTCTCTTGCCCTGCATTGTGAAAAGCAGGTTTTCCTTTGTTTATTATAACCCTTTTCCTTTTTTCCATTCGCCTGTCGTGGCAAGCCTCCAATAAACAGGTATGGCCCTCCGCTTTCTGGCTCCCTATTTCCTCTACCATCTGCTTGCATTCAGTGAGGACCTGCTTGGCATCAGCCACCAGCACTGCAATACCTTAAACACAATATATACTCCAAAAAGCAAATACTCTTGTTCAGAATTCTGAAGACAAAGGAAAGAGTGGGGGCTGAGCTTGTGGTCAGGGAGGTACAGAGCGAGTTGGAAGTGACGTGCAGAGGGAGAAGCCCCATGGAGAGACGAGTCTGAGGTAGGGAGGCTAGAAGGGAAATGGGTGCAAACTCAAGACATCCCTCCACTCCAGCGGATCCCAGGAATAGGTCTCCAACAGCTGCAGATGGCTCTAGGGGAGGGAGGGACCTGTCTGGGCATAGAGGAGACATGATCATTCTTTCTAAACTATCCTCCCCATCCTCCAGCTACTTTCAGAAGACTAAACCAGGTTTACCTTCAGATCTTCTGGATTAACCTTAAAGTAGGCTCAGATTAATTTCAGAGCCTTCTCCAAAGTCTCTGCACCTGCTTGTTTGCTGCACGCCAGAAATTCTTTCAGTATAGACCAAAGCCTTTCATTCCACAATTAGAAGCAAGAAGCTAATATAGGCAATAACTGGCAGAAGTCAAATATTAGCTAAAATTTATTTTCTCCATAATCACAAAATGTCTGTACTGCAACATAACCAGAAGGTGATAACAGCCCAAAGCTTTTCACCCTGTGCTTCATACTGGCCCCTCGGAGCAACTCCAATTTGTCATAGTGAATTGCATCCATTTGTAGTAAAGGTTCATTGGCTAAAAACAAGTTTAGAAACGACTGATTCACATTTCTGCAAATGTAAAATTGAGGTGAGAACAACCTGGTGAAGGTCCCACCCTGCAGATGTTAGTTTCCTGATGCCAAGCTCAGTGCTCTGACTTCTCACGCTGCCATTTACTTTTTGAACTCACATTCCACAGACTCAGAGACTAGACACAACCAACACACTTTCCAAACTGCTTATTTTATCAATAGGCTGCCTCATATGTTTACAACATGGCTACTTACGCACATGTATTAGAGTCTCCCACTAGACCAGGGGTCCCCAAACTACGGCCCGCGGGCCGCATGGAGCCCCCTGAGGCCATTTATCTGGCCCCCGCTGCACTTCTGGAAGGGGCAGCACTTTCATTGGTGCTCCTGGAGTACTATATGTGGTGGCACAGCAAAGCGCGGCATCGCTCACGTACAGTACTACTTCCAGTGATGCGGGACACACGCGTCATGGCTCCGGAAGCGCGTCATATCACTTGTTACAGCTAGCAGTGACAAATATGGAACCAGACACTGATCATCTCATTAGCCAAAAGCAGGCCCATAGTTCCCATTGAAATACTGGTCAGTTTGTTGATTTAAATTTACTTGTTCTTATAAAAATGAGACTAAGAGACATGGACAAGAGTGTGGTGGTTACCAGGGGTGGGGGGAGGGAGGATGCAGGAGGGAGGGAGGGAGAGAGTTAGGGGGAGGGGGAGGGGCACAGAGAAAACTAGATAGAGGGTGACGGAGGACAATCTGACTCTGGGCGAGGGGTATGCAACATAATTTAATGACAAAATAACCTAGACATGTTTTCTTTGAATATATGTACCCTGAATTATTAATGTCATCCCATTAACATTAATAAAAATTTATAAAAAAAAATTTACTTGTTCTTTATTTTAAATATTGTATTTGTTCCCTTTTTGTTTTTTTTTACTTTAAAATAAGATATGTGCAATGTGCATAGGGATTTGTTCATAGTTTTTTTATAGTCTGGCCCTCCAATGGTCTGAGGGACAGTGAACTGGCCCCCTGTGTAAAAAGTTTGGAGACCCCTGCACTAGACTGTGAGTTCTTGAAGGTAGGAATTCTCTTGTTCATCCTTGTATCTCTTGCAACTGGCACAGGATTTATCATGATGTAAGCCTTTATTTATTTATTTATTTATTTTTGTATTTTTCCAAAGTGAGAAGTGGGGGGGACAGACAGACTCCTGCATGCACCTGACCAGGATCCACCCGGCATGCCCACCAGGGGGCAATGCTTGGCCCATTGCTTCGCTGCAACCAGAGCCAATCTAGCGCCTGAGGCGGAGGCCATGGAGCCATCCTCAGCGCTGGGCCAACTTTGCTCCAATGGAGCCTTGGCTGTAGGAGGGGAAGAGAGAGATAGGGAGAAAGGAGAGGGGTAAGGGTAGAGAAGCAGATGCGTGCTTCTCTGGTGTGTCTTGGCCAGCAGTCCACAACCCAGGACTTCCACAAGCCAGGCCAACGCTCTACCACTGAACCAAACGGCCAGGGACACGATATAAACCTTTAAAGGAATACTGTCTATGGGCTATTTGAAGAATGCTAACATTATCTCATACCATGTTAATGTTTAAAAAAATAAATAAAACTTCTTTTTTATTAAGAGATTTATTTCCCAAGATATTTTAAGTCAACATGTCCTCCACTATACATAACAGCAGGAGTCCCCAAACTTTTTACACAGGGGGCCAGTTCACTGTCCCTCAGACCGTTGGAGGGCCAGACTATAAAAAAAACTATGAACAAATCCCTATGCACACTGCACATATCTTATTTTAAAGTAAAAAAACAAAAAGGGAACAAATACAATATTTAAAATAAAGAACAAGTAAATTTAAATCAACAAACTGACCAGTATTTCAATGGGAACTATGGGCCTGCTTTTGGCTAATGAGATGGTTAATGTGCTCCTCTCACTGACCCACTGACCACCAATGAAAGAGGTGCCCCTTCTGGAAGTGCAGCAGGGGGCCAGATAAATGGCCTCAGGGGGCCGCATGCGGCCCATGGGCTGTAGTTTGGGGACCCCTGCATAACAGGCTGGCTTGTTTTAAATACCTTTTATGTGTGTGTTTTTGTTTTAAATTTCTTCATTGCTAATCTCTATGGACTGTCAGTTTATAAAAGGAAGCTAATCATAATAAATATTAGTAATTAATTTTCCAATAACCATGATCCAAAATTCTCAATGGAGAGTATTTTCAGATATACAGGATTTATTTTAAAGGCAATGAGCTCGACTGAAAAGTTGTGAAAGTATTTCTCCACTTTTTTAACAACACAAGAGATATACTAATTAATGTTTCAATGATTCTATTATTACACATTATTAGAGTGATAAAAATACAAAAAATTAATAATGCTTTGTTAAAAAATTCTTTACTATTTTTGTAATAAAAAACAAATTTGAAGTTGCTAAATTGTTTCTTTCATGCTCTAACCAGGCCATATCATAACTTTAATAAGACTATCAATAACTCTGATAAACTAGCTCCCCAAAATTAGTAATTACAGTTTTGTCAAATTTCTAGAAGGAATTTTAAAAATAAAATTAAAATAGCAAATCTGTAAATTAACTTTATAAATGTTATTTTTATAAATGTGATTACTTTATAGCTTTTATACCAAAACTTTTTGACAATTTTGAATATAACTTATGAAACAAAGTATGTGCAGACATTGTGTTCAATGAGTGGGAATAAAACAATGACTCACAGATGGTATAAGAAACATGCTTTCTTCATAAGAACGTTTTACTTTATTTAGTGACTAATAAATATGAGTATATTAACAGTGTACACTTTAGGCCACCTAAGCCAACTGGGTGGATGTGTGCTTGTGCACTGGTTTAAATGTAAAAGGCAATGCTTGCTTTCTTGGGATAGTAGCCAAAATGGTTTGAAAGCCACTGGTTTAAAAGAAACTGAACTAGTTATTTCAAAATATACTTCCTGTTAGGAGAGTACTTAAGTGACTATGTATGACCTCTGGCAAAGTATGTTTTCATCTTTCTCTTAAAATACAGCTTTGTCATAAAATACTGTTCTATCTATTTATATATTTTTCCAAATTTTCAAAATTTCTATGAAAAAAATTTTAAATGAATAAACACAAGTACCTTACATGAGAATCATGGTTAATCTAATCCTCAACATTACTTGATCATTAGACTTATTTTTAACTGTTTCGGTTTCTATTCCTTGTGATAAGAAACCAATGGGCAAAAATTATCTTGTGACCCTCCCAGTTATCTCAATGTAAATCTGGGTAGTCAACCTTTTTAGACCTACCACCCACTTTTGTATCTCTGTTAGTAGTAAAATTTTCTAACCGCCCACCGGTTCCACAGTAATGGTGATTTATAAAGTAGGGAAGTAACCTGACCAGGCAGTGGCGCAGTGGATAGAATGTTGGACTGGGATGCGGAGGACCCAGGTTCAAGACCCTGAGGTTGCCAGCTTCAGCACGGGCTCATCTGGTTTGAGCAAAGCTCACCAACTTGGACCCAAGATCGCTGGCTCAAGCAAGAGGTTACTCGGTCTGCTGAAGACCCAGTCAAGGCACATATGAGAAAGCAATCAATGAACAACTAAGGTGTCGCAACAAAAACTGATGATTGATGCTTCTCATCTCTCTCCGTTCCTGTCTATCTCTCTCTCTCTGACTCTCTCTCTGTTTCTGTAAAAAAAAAAAGTAGGGAAGTAACTTTACTTTATAAAATTTATAAAGCAGAGTTATAGCAAGTTAAAGCATATAATAATAATTACTTACCAAGTACTTTATGTCGGATTTTCACTAAGTTTGGCAGAATAAATCTTTATGAAACAACTTACTATAGTTAAATCTATCTTTTTATTTATACTTTGGTTGCTCTGCTACCGCCCACCATGAAAGCTGGAACGCCCACTAGTGGGTGGTAGGGACCCGGTTGACTACCACTGATGTAAATTGAATTTCAACTGGTGTTAAGTTAATATGAAGCCTTCTAAGTTTACCCAAGTACTAATTGATATTTGTAAATATTATAACTAGAGAAAAATGACCATATTTACAAGACAATTGGAGACTCTCACAAGAACATACTGGAAAACTAGGGCACTTAGATTTCCAAACCAAGTGCAACAAAACATTGCTGGGCTTTATGTAGATGGTTTGTTTCCAGAAATGCAATTTCAGCAAATGAGGAATTATCTTTGTTGCTGTTTTCAAAATGTAGATAATAAATATAGTAGAATATTCAATAGAAACTCTTCAAGACTACACATAGCTCGGTGTTGCTGTGCATGGACTTTAACAAGATCTGATGTGGCACAGTTGTTATTTCTATTATTCTTCTCCCACACATGAAGTGTTTCATTATTATGGTACTAGAGTGTTTTACCCCGGGATCCTACAGGAGATTTGTCATGACAGCTTTCTTTTATTTGTGTTTGAAGGGGAGGGGGCTGCAAGATGTCAGAGAGTAGGGTTTGAGAATTAGGGAAAATGTGTTTCTTCGTGAGATTATATGCTATATAACAAGAGGTTATTATACATATAATGTAATATATTAATCTTTAAATGTTTAGTTCCCAAGCTTGCAGAAAAATTTTAATTAACTCTCTAGATTCCATGTTTCTGACTGAATGTAGAGTGATAAAAAGATATTTTAAAGATAAATATAATTTTTGGCCTGACCAGGACAGAGTGGACTGGGATGCAGAGGACCCAGGTTCGAAACCCCAAGATCACTGGCTTGAGTGCGGGCTCATCCAGCTTGATCACGGGCTCATCAGCTTGTGCGTGGGGTCGTTGGCTTGAGTATGGGATCATAGACACAACCCCATGGTCGCTGGCTTGAGCCCAAGGTCACTGGCTTGAACAGCTGGCTCTGCTGTAGCCCCCCCCCCCCCCCCGTCAAGGCACATATGAGAAAGATATTAATGAACAACTAAGGTGCTGCAACAAAGACTTGATACTTCTCATCTCTCTCTCTTCCTGTCTGTCTGTCCCTATCTGTTCCTCTCTCTGCCTCTCTGTCACAAAAAAAGATAAGATTTTTTTAAATAACAGAAAAAAAACCCAAGATAATGATGAATATAGTTTGTCACATGCTCAATAAATTAAATAATATTAATTCTTAATTTATCAGAGATTGAGATGATCTTTCTATGGTAGGTGGGGAAAAAAGTGGGTTAATGGAAATTGAGATTTGTTTTTATTAATGGCTTTGCATGTCACAAGCTTTTGCCAAATTGCTGATGGATGAATATTTTATGGTAGCCACACACACACCAATTACACATATGTAAATGACCCACATTTCTTTAAGCTAATGTTAAGTGAAGAATATATCTGTTGCTAAATTAGTCACCAATAGACGTGGCTTAACACTGAAAATTAGTAATGGAAAATGAGTACAAAAAAAGTCAAAATGAGCACCAGAAGAGGAGTAGGAGTGCTTCAGAGGGAAAGGGTAACATGGAAGTCTAGACCTGACAGCGTGATGGCATCAGTGTACTAACGCAATGAAAGTGGCAGTGATGTAATCAGCCTGTGCACAGACGCCAGCAAACCTGATGACCACAGACCATATAGTGTTATGAGCAAAACAATGATCCTTGGACATAATAAAAGAGATAATGGTGACAGTCAATATTTGAGTGTTCACCACCCATCTGGTATTCAATAAGCACAGTCCATGCATCATTTCACTATTTATACTAGTTGTGTGATCACAATACAATTTTGGAAGGTGATGATATAGAGAGGTTAGGGGATTTGCTCAACATCATAGATTTAGAAAGTGATGGATCAGGAATTTATAACCAGACAGTCTGACCCCTCAATTGTAAATTCTACAACTAAAGACTTGCTATTTACTAAGCGTACTATGGATCAGTTTTCTGAAACAAACATTGTCATTAAGGACAACAGGAGCTTTAAATAAACTTAGAATAGGTTCATGAACATTCCTGAAGGCCTCTGTTCACAATTCTAGTTTATAGACTTATTTTTAACTTTTCATTTTAAACATAAAAAATCATGAGAAATTACTGGCCAACAGTTAATAAACTTTTATTCTACAAAGCTAAAAACGAACTATTTTCTCTTCACACACCAAAAACTCTCATGGTTAACCCAGGGGGGTGTGATTAGCACATATTTATGTACATGCCTGTTAAAATACTCTTACACCATGCCTGCCAGTTTTTAAATTTTATTGTTAGTAAAGACACTCGACTTGAGATCTATTCTCTTAACAAAATTTCTAGTGTACAATATAGTATTGTTCACTATAGCATATATACCAGTTTTAATAAGTCTGTTAAATATAAGTTTAGAATGAAACAAAAATACTGATCTTTTAGAAATGAGGAATAGTGTCTGTATTATTCACTATTATGTTCTCAGTACCGGCACATAATTAAATGTTAGTTCAATATTTTTACACAGCTGAAACAATAACACTTTTGTGGTATTTCTTCTGGTTTTGAAAATAAAAAGACAGCAGTGTGCAATTTTGAAGCCATAGGGATGTATGTTTGAACTTGATTGTTGGATACACTAACTGTTGCAACTTTGGGCAGATTAACCTTGTAGCACTTGTTTCTACATCTACAAAATGTAGATAAAACCAACTCAGACAGTTTAGGTCTTTTGTCTTCAGCTCTGAATTCTTACTGCTCTCTCTCAAATTCATTTGCATGTATCTATTGGGTAATCATTTTAATATATTTTTATCATGCAATTCCCATGATCAATAAACTTCCATGAAATATAGGAACAAGTACCTGTAAGACATAATTTCCCACTAGGAAAACCTAGTTCCAGGATTTCTCAACCACAAGTCTCCATGTTACATAAGTCTCTTTTGCTTAATTCCTGGTTTTTCTTCTTCTTTCTTTCTTTTTTTTTATTTCTCCACCAAGAAAAGTTTCATAATTCCTGGTTTTTCATCATTCTTGTTCTTTCCTTGCTTAAATTTAATTTTAAGAAGTTATAATATAGAGGTGACAATCCTTTCTCCCTTGTTATGTTTTGGCCCATTTTTCTCCTCCAAACCTTTTTCTAACATACTCATGACCTGATACAGATTCTGCCTCCTTGCAGTATCACTCTCAGTTTATAAATGTTTTAATAGAGTTGTTAAGTAAAAGCACACTTTTTAAAAATTATTATTCTTAGTTTCTTATATAGCAGTAGAAATGGGGCTTCAAACCATAGTTTAAGGAGAAGCCATTTGCCTACTGTACACAGAACTAATTTATTCAATGCTATGATGTATAAATATTTGAAATGTCCATGTATTTGAAAAGTGCTCTACAAAATGTCAAATCATCTTGTTAAACTAACTAGAACAAGATACAGTGCAGGTTAGGATAACAGTTGGCCTCTCATAGTAATGCTAACACAGATGATCTTCGCCAGAAAATCAAATCCTCTTTGGCCATTAAAAAAGATACTTGAAATGTCCTAACCATCCTACAGAGTTTTAGTGCCTCCTTCAAAATACACACAGTTGTTTCCTTACCGTTAAATCTCAGATTCATCCTGACAGGCAAATTCCCTAGAATACAGATTCTTTATGAATAGATTTATACGAATAAAATGCTTCCCTGTATGATTTCATAATAAATCTGGCACTTTACTGCTGCAATATCCATCCCATGGCAAGCAAACATTTTCCAAAGAAACTGCAGAAGGACCAATCCAAAACATACAATTTTAACTTTGGGGTTGAGTTTCTTTTCTATGTTGTATAGGAAATAATAAAAAATAAATAAAAAGGCTTTTATTTTGGTAAACACACATTCTTAGAGCCAAAAATAATAAAGAAAACGTACACTAAAAAAATCTTGGCTTTCTATCAGGCATCCTTTGTTCTAAGCAAGATGGGAACCTCAAAGTACGCCAAGATTTAGATGTGTGTCAGAAGCCAATAAGCAGTGTGTCTAAAGCCTAATGACAAATGCCAATCATCCTTAACGGTCTTAGGAAAGACCCCTGATGAAGTCCCAGGAACTCTGTAACAATCAGGAGTGCAAATTGAAGTTACAGCTTTAGATTATCGCAGGGAGGGTAAATTTAAAGAAGGATTTGAGTTCTTTGATTTTGCAACTTACTATCATAAGAGTTTTTCATAGAATAGAATAGTTTAAAATACAGCATTTTATTATGATACCACATAATATTAAAGGGGAAGCCTTCAAGGAAAATATAAACTGTAGTAAATACAAAGGAACCATGATGCTCAGAAATAAAATTGGTTCTATGAAATCTCTGTTATGCTCCTTAGTAAAATGACTCATATTTTTAATGTACCCATAAATGGCCTCATTGGGTGTCTTTTGAAACACAAAAGAAGGTGTCTTAAATAAGACAATTATACAATATAAGTAAAATAAATTTCTTACACAAAGAGCTTTGTGTAAAATGTTCTATAGAATAAATTTTCATTTATCTCTATATCTATCTGTATTTGAGTGTGAACAAAAGTGAGGGAATAAGGGTCTTAGTCCATTTTGACACTACCTATATTCCATCATATTTGTGACTTTGTATGACTTAATCAGGTCATGCAGCATGCACCATTCTCCATATTCAGCCTCCTCATTACACAATCATTATTAAGACATTCTCAAATTCTACTGGTAGCTTTGAAGTTAGTTGTTACTACTCAGTATTTAAAATAAAAGATTCCTATAAATAAAATAACCCCCCTAGATACCTGATTGAACTTGATTATACTCTGAATATTTTATACTGAGATAAAGGTGGGCATATCTAAAAGAGTTGTTCAATTTTAAAATATTTTAATTTATAGAACAGGCCAGAATACCTTATGCTATCAATACTGTGTATGTATGGGTTTTTTTCCTGAAAAAATCTCATGATCTTATTAGATACAAGCCCTAAAACAAAAACAAAGAACAATATTAGCCAGTGTGCAATACTGTGTTCTACTGTGTGTATATATATATATATATAGTTTTTGTTATACCACAGAAACTCAGAGAAGAGAACTGGGAGAGGCTGCTCAGAGCAGTGAAACTTCAGCTTGACTTAAAAACGTAGATACAAAAAGAGGATAAAGCAGGATACAGACAGACAGCTAGCCAGGTGCACTGCAGCTAAGCATCAGACACCTTTCCTGGAATTCGAATTTGTTTGAAACAAGGTTGGATGAATATAGTTTAGACCAGGGGTCCCCAAACTTTTTACACAGGGGGCCAGTTCACTGTCCCTCAGACCATTGGGGGGCCGCCATATACAGTGCTCCTCTCACTGACCACCAGTGAAAGAGGTGCCCCTTTCCGGAAGTGCGGCGGGAGCTGTATAAATGGTTTCAGGTGGCCACATGCGGCCCGCGGGCCGTAGTTTGGGGATGCCTGGTTTAAACTATAGAATGCCTTGACTGATAGAAGTTAGGAAAATATCTAGTATGTAGTAGGAAGCCACTAGAGATAGACAGTATTATAATGACATGAAGAAAGTGTTATTTTGGGCAGATTAACCTGGTAGAAGCTACCAAAGTAAATTATGTATCTCTTACAAAAGCTAAGTCATAAAGTGATAAAGAGTATAGTGGCAATAGGGACAAAAATTAGTGAAAGTAATTTTGATAAAAAGAATCACACTTGGATGCTTAACAAGATGTAGGGAATGACAGGAGAGGCAGAAAATCAAAGGTGGCTCCAAAGAACGAAGCCTTATAGAATAAAAACTTGGTGGTCCTATTTATTTATGTTGGGTAGATAAAACAAGATGTCCCTCTATCATTAACACAATAGTCAGATGTCAACCTTGGGCCTTGGAAACAGCCTCAGACTATTAGCATGCTGTTATGTATTAAATTTGCTGCAGAGTCTGCACTTCTTTTTCAAAACGTGATCTACAGACCTTTACAATTAAAGGTGCAGGCTCCAAAACTGGGGAAACATTGCTCTTGTATTTGAACATCTATAGATTCAGGGTCAGTTTCACAGACATAATTACAAAATCCCAGCCAAGTGATGTGGATAATTATTAATACTTGATGACACTACAGAATCCTTATCAATAAATCATAAAACTGGGGCCAAACCTATTACAGTTATTTGTATCTTTCTACTGATTGCCTTTAAAATCTGTGAAATTCTTTCCAATATTTCCAGTCTCACACAATGAGTTAATAATTCTGAATTTCCATCAGTGGAATACTGATTTGAGTTATTCCTGGAATAAGGAAACAGCAGGATTAATGGGTTGAGAACCAGAGACCTCCTACATGCCATTGTTTTGCAGAATCTTAGGCTTCTTCTCTGGAACATGAATAGCTTGTGCTGGAGCTCCTTCCAACAATATGTGTTTATGAGAAACAAAAGAAAAGAATTCATTTCCTAACTAATGGCCACACCTGCTCTACCTACAAAAATCATAACTTTAGGTCTCCCATAGTAAATGCAAGAATGCCAGTTAGTCTACTGATTTCACATCAAACAGGCAGATAAATCATTAGGGGTATAAAAATAGCAGCTATTGCCATATATATATATATATATATATATATATATGTATATGTATTTTGTATCGAGTGTGGGGGTCCTGCCTTGAGAAGGTAGAAGTTAGAGATAGAAGGATGCTATATCAAATGCAATGGTAGGAGGGTCAGCCAAAGCCCACAATTTATTGACTTGACAGAACTGTGGCAAGAACGAGGCAGCGGTAATGAATGAGAACAATGTGCTCTGCTTCTTTCAGGCACATCCAACCCCGAGGACTGATGGCTGCAGCTGAGAAATTCCACAGGGATTGCGGAGGGGAAGTGCCCAGGGCATGATGTAGGCAAACAAATCCCTCTGGAGTCCTAACCATTCCGCCTGAGTACACACAACCACAAGCACAGTTGTTTGATCTTGCTACACACCCTGCCTCCCTCATGAAGAAATGTTCAGAAGTAGGAACTCTTCCATTCAATTGCATCACAAGTTGTAATAAATCAGTAGCCAGTCTTTTGTCAATTATCTAACCAGATAAAGCTCTACATTCCAGAAGAATGTAAAGAACTGTCTTTGATAGGTACCTGACAGAACATTTTGTTGTAATATTGATGCAGTAATCCAAATAATGCCAAAGGCTTATCAATACCTTTTTTTGTGTGCTTTATAGCTAAGTGTGTGTTTAAAGAGTAAGTTTGTTCTTAGTTTTATTCCTTAACTTCTCTTCTATTGTATAAAATAACCAAAAATACCTCATATTAATTTTAAGGAAATTACATTAAAATAACTAGTAAATTACTGCTACTTTTATTTATCTCCAGTTTGGTCACTGAGTCTAGACTTTTGAGCCAAGATTGACAAGGCCTTCTTTAAGACGATAGATTAAAGTATTCACTAGATGGCAAGGTTTTTCATTTCACTGCAGCAACCAACGATGAAATGCAATATGGTTAGATTAAAGGTAGTGCATAACTAACCTTTTGTAATAATAATATCTGTGGTGAACCCACACATGCTATCAGTCATTTAAATCCAGAACCTCAAGCCGAGCAGAGTCCCATCAAAGTCTTCATATGTCCCACCTGCCCAGGGTGATACATATATCATTTGAAGCAAAGCCTAGTGACAGCTGCAGAAATGTACTCAATGAATTTAAAATAGATAGCAATCTAGAATAATAATGATGGAAATATCTGAACATTCATTTTTTAAAATTTATTTTTAAAATTTATTAGGATGACATGGTTCGCCAAATCATACAGGTTCTAAGTGTACAACTCAATGTAACACCATCTACACACTGCGTCACACACCCCTCCCCCAAACATTCATTTTTAGCATTTTAAATGCAGAGCTGATTTGCAGCTGATACATATCAGCACTTCCACACTGGTTGTTAGCCAATTTTCATGCCCCACCCCCAAGTATCGCTTCTCTTAATACCCTGGTCATCCAGACACTTACCTTGAATCTCCACGCTACAGGAGGAAAAGTCTGGCCCAGCAGGTGATCTCTCACACTCTACTCCACACTGAGGCTGGTCTCTGTTCTGATTTGTTGGAGCCTGTACCATATTGATCAATATTCTGAATACCACCTTGTCCACCTCTATCATCATTATAGCACTTATCATGTTGTACTGTTGTTATTCATGTACAAACCAGCTTCCATCTACTCTTCTCAAGCACCTGAGAACCTAGGACCAGTCTGGTTCATCTTTGAGCCCTAGTGTCTTGGAAAATGATACAATATTAATAGATGTTTGGTGAATTTTAGCTAGAAACTTCATTCAGTGACCAAACTTCATCAGGTCACTTTGAGAGTCTAACATTTACAGATAAAATTGTTCTCATTCTCATACATCATTCGTGATTTCTTGTAAAAATTTTCTTGTAGACATAGGTGACCTTTATAATTTTTTCTTTTTGGTTTTCAAATAAATAATAATGATGAACTAAACTCCCAAGAGATAACTTTTTTGAGTTAGCAGTGTTATTTATCTTACTTCTGCAACTTTCCAGAGGTACAATAGATTTATGAGACCATCCTATGAGTATAAAGTATAAAAGAATGTAAAACCCTCTTTCATCTCACTTACTACAGAAATCATCTTTAGAACTTGTGTTCTTCAATTACCTATACTTTCTGAATGAGTATGATCCCTGGAAGACTCCACTGAGCCCCCCAGACCCACCTCCCCTCCTTAGTGAACAGCCTCATCGTCTAAACACAGTGTAACTCTTTGACTTTCAGGAAAAAAAGTACTAAAATTTTTTTTTAATCTTCATAGCGTTTTAAAATTAGAGTCACAAAATGTGTTTTAATGTTTTGGTGCCAAATGGAAACCTAAATTTTGTTTCATAACACTGGAGACCATTTAGGATATCAGGAAGTACAGTGGGAAAAATCTCTTTACAGAATATATTCTCCACCTCCTGGTGAACAATTTTTGTTTTCTTTTCCAGAGAGTAGTTTATGTGCTATGTTTAGGCCACACATGAAAGTAATATTTCTCTCATGAGACTGCCTTTGGCTTATGCTGATTTTTTGAGGCCAAGATTATGGTAATGATTTAAGGAGGGAAAGAAGCAAAACGGAATAGGAGAAAAATTGGAAGCAAAGGGATTAAAGAGGTGAAACTTTTCCCAATGTAATTCAACTCAGTGAAAGTTTGTCTTAGGAAATGGAAGGAGAGTCAGACCTCATATAAAACCAAAGACACTGACTGGGATGTGTCTCCACCAGGTAAATAGCACTGGGTATTCTTTAGCTTGATGCACCAAAAGAATGTCAAAGTGTCCAACAATAACCTAAAAGTGAAAACTTGTCTTCTAACTTTAGGTCCAATTCTACAAAATACCCAGGAGTCCACTGGGGCACGTGCTGCTGCTTTCAGTGGCTCCTCAAGGCCAGCTGTGCATATCTTCAGTAGCTTGGAAGCTGGCCAGTGTAGTAAGCCCCATGCTAGACTCGGAAAACTAATCCCCTCTATTACTGCTTTTTCACAGGTGGGACACCTGCCCTTTTCTTTTATCGAGGTCTTCCTAATGACATATTATCGGCCCTCAAAACTCAACACAACATTGAGACCATCATATTTAAATGGAAAAAAATAAAAGGAAGAAACACTAGAAATGGGTAAGTAGGATATTTAGTCTAAGGGCCTGGTGCACATGTAACAGATTTATCACTTTTGACAGAGTACAAGGGAAAGAGGGGAGGAAACTGGGAGGGAAGGAGGGAGGATGAACCAGGGCGCTTGGTGCAAACCAAGACTTTACAAGCACATTTTCTGGGTTTTATGTAAATGAAGTACTCATATCTGTCCATGGCACTATTTTCTTGGGAGAAAAAAGGGAACTGGAATTGCTTAGCATACATGGAAACTGCTGGTTTTTACACATTTGAAAACATTTTATTTACTTATTGTAAACTAGGCATAATGCTACTTACCTTATATAGTTAAATTTTAAAAGATGTAATTTTAATAACTAAAAGCAGGATAACTATATAACAGGAAAGTTAGAAAATTAAGAAAAGCAGTTTAATAAAAACACTCACTTTCCTAACACAGCTATTATTTAACTTTGGTGTATCTTATATACTTGTTTTAAGTATATAACATTTTAAAATCCTTTTTTAATTAATCTTACATAATAACCACTTTCCATATTATATCAGTCTTTATATCATAATCTCTCAATTTAGTTAGTTAAGATGTTTCATTTTAGAGTAAATGACACAATCCTTGATTCTATTGAACATTTTGGTTTCCCACTCATTTGACTACTGTTAACTGTATCATGATGAACATCTTTGTGCACATGGTTTGCCATGGTCTATATGTTTTTATACTCTTAAAATTCATATGTTGAAATCCTAACCACTAAAGACATTGTATTAGGAGGTGGTGCCTTTAGGAGGTGATTAGGTCATGGGGGAGAAGTCTTCATGAATGAGATTACTGCCTTTATTAAAGAAGTTCCATAGAGATTCCTTGCCCCTTCCACCACATGAGGACGCAGTGAGTGAGAAGTCAGCAGTCCGCGATCTGGAAGAGGGCCGTCATCAGAACCTGGCCGTGTTGGTTCCATGACTTTGGACTTCCAGTCTCCAAAACTATGAGAAATAAACTTCCTCTGTGTAGAAGATACCCAGTCTATGCTATTGTGTTACAGCAGCCTGAATAGGCTAAAATGGATTTGTTTTTGTTTTTGTTTTCCTTAATAGGGATTATTTCCTTGTAATGGAGCTTCACAAATAAAACACCTGAACTAAGGAGTCAAAGATCCTTTGTGGAAATTGACCAGAAATATATGATAGTTCCAGTCTCCATACCTAGGCCAGTACTGGATAATATCATTAATTTTGAAATCTTTAAATTAAAAGATGAAAGATGTTACCTCAATTTAATTCATACTTCTTTCTTTACTAATTAGGGTAAACATTTTGTATTACTAGTTATATTTCCATTTTTATAAGGGTGAGTTTATGTTTTTTGTAAGGGTGAGTTTTGAGAGTGAAACAATGAGAGTTCATTGTATTATTTTGAAAAGTTGTTATTTAAGGTTATTATCACTGAAGTTTTATTTCAAGTCTAAAGCATAAACCAGTCATATTAGTAAGGATCCCAGATAAGACCAATAAGGGTCTCTCAAATCTGTTGGCTGACAGTGATTTCACCATTTCTGCCCTTCTTGAAGTCTATAATATAGACTTGCCCACATTCTCAGCTTGCAAAACCCACAGCAAGTTTTCTGTCTTCTTTCTGAAACCTTTTGATTACTCTGAAATGACAGGCACCATGACCACTGCAGATTCCCAACCTCACCAAGCTTATTTCTCAACAGTGAATGTTGCAATCAGCACTATAGCTGCCAAGCTATTCCTTGCCCAGATGTGCTGAATCCGTTACATAACTCTATAGGGGGCCCACATAAAACTTTATACTGCTCAGAACCACCCCATTCCAACCACCGACATGAGCTGCCTTGACTCTGCAACATAGTATAGGATTTAATGGCTTATTCCATTCCTCCACTATGTCCTGGGCTGGTACCTACAATCCAGTTTAATCAGGTTGAAGCTTTTCTCTGAGGACAGATTTACCCTTGTTCATTACATGTCCAGATGGGACCACTATACTGTTACACACAACCTGGGCTCTCTCAGAGAAGGTGTGAAGGTGTGTGTGTGTGTGTGTGTGTGTGTGTGTGTGTGTGTGTGTGTGCGCGCGCTAAGAAGTAGAGAAACCAAGACCTAAGCCTTTTACCTCAGAATAAATAAACACCTTAAACATCTTTTAACTCCTGAACAACATTTCTGGTGCTAATCTATTAAAATCCCTCCAGGGTCTGGATCTAACTCTAGAGAGAACCTCCATGACGTGCATCATGAGAGCACTGAGAGCTATTGGACCAGAGATTCCATAAGGACGGAGCTCACATCCAGCCTTTGAGCTGGCTATGTCAGCTGGTGTGACAAAGAATAACACAGATGCAGCAGATCTGCTTTAATAAGTGTCCCCTGAAATTCTGGCTTCACGATATAACATTTCACTGTTATGTGCTAGATATCCAAGGTTCAGCTCTGAAACACAACACAGTACATATCCTTTAGAATATTACAGCTTCAGCTCTTTTTGTGGTCCACGGATAATCAATGGTTTTCTACTCATTCTAGCATTAACTTACATACTTTAAGATGCTATCATAACTTTTCCTGTTGCTTTTCATCAAGGCTGGCAACACTCAATTCTTTCATATCTTCTCATAGACCATATCTTTAAGTTTTTACCATTTTGCTATTCACCCTTGGATTCTAATTTTTCAGTGTCATTTCCATGACATAATAGCTACAACTAAAAATAGTAGTTTAACGTATAAAAAGAAAAAACAAAACAATGTCCTTCTGCCCAGACCCCAATAGTTCAATGCAGAAAAAAGCAAGATGTAGATTACCCAGGCAGGGTCAACAGTCAATATTTGCCGTGTGTGGCTGTTTGGAGTAATTGAAAAGAGAATCAAAGTGGCTTCAGAGAATATGACCAACTCTAGCTTCTTCTCCTAATCACAGTATTACTGGCTTTCTTTTCTTTGAAGATTAAATAAACAACTCTTCTTAAAAACTCCTACTGCTGTCACAGAAAACAAAGCATACAACATAATGTGCCAAATTATACAAAAATGTAAAACAGGGTTAACTAATGTGGAAAATCCAGTATTCTCCCAAGCTACTTAAACTGCACCCAGATCTAATTTATAGGCAGAATCCTGATGTGACTTAGTTTAAGTAATGAAGTTAACATTAGCTCCAAAGGGAGTTCTGTGGATTATTCTAATTAATTATGAGGATATAATTAAATGATTTACACTACAATCGTGCCATCACTTAGACATTCAATGGAACTTTACAATTAAAGGAAATCACAGATGTTTTATTTAAGTAAACTGAGCTTGTTTCAGCCTATTTATACAAAGTTACTTATCATGCCATTGACACTAACTGAGGGCCTAGTAAATAAAACACATAGTTGCTTTCTTAATAAGGCTAGAAGGACTATGAGCATGACTAAAAAAAAATTGGTGACCCCTACTCAAACATTCCTACCCAAAATAATTTCCCTAAAACAAACTGCTAAAGCAAGGAGAGCTTTATTTTATCAGCAGTCCTAACAAAAAAGTAAAAAGATAAAGAAAATGAAATTTCACCAAAATAGGTGATTAAGTTTCTCAGTAACTGGTACAGAAAGGTATCTGAAACATTCCCCAGATGGTAACATCACCTCACAGTTTTATTGTGGGAATGTGATAGTCAAATATCAATTCAAAAATCCAGAAAACAACATTTACTGAGTTGCTAATATCAACTGTGTCCATTTCAAAAACCAGAACAGAGTATGATTACTAGTTTCAATATTTTGTTCTTTAAAACTTAATTTTCAGGTGCTATAGTCACTTTCTATCTCATTATAATAAAACACTTAATTCTCTAGATATACTTTAAAACGGCAAGCATTTAAGAAATCGGTGTAATATACTAACAAATAAAGAAGAAATTTTAAGTTATTCCATAAATTTGGGAATAAAGTCAAAACATGACCAGAATTATGTTTGAAGAGGAAACAAAAGATATTTCTTTAGGTATTATGTAACCTAAAGAAATATATAGAATGAGAAAATAGACAAAAGATAAAAGTACATTAAAACCTCACTTTTCATGTATTAGATCTTCTCTTAAAATTGTAGAACACATATTTTTAATTGTATTTTCCCTTCGATTTCCATTAACATTGAAAAAATGTAGTCTCCCCCCCAAAATAGTTAACACAATGTGTAAAATAAATACATTAGGAATTTTAAGGTGTGTCTCACTTTCTAAGTATAACTTTTGCTCACATAATCCATTCACATTTAGTCAAATCAAAAATCCGCATAATTTTATATGTTCACTTGAAACCCCATATAAATGCCAAAACATGACAGCCTGCCTGGGAGTTCTGACTTACAATAAAAATTTAAATGCTTAATTAAACACTCATATTCTAAGCATTTAAAAAATTTCCTAGGTGGAATCGGCATGCAGATAGGCTTTTTCAGATGTTTTAAACTTTGTCATTTGTGATAAAATTGTAACAAGTAAAACTTGCTCTCTAGCTTCACTGTCAACCTTTATTAACCTCAGTAACTGATTCATTTACTAAACAATTTAGCAGTTTTGAATGCTTATTATGTGCTTCACCTTAGTGTTATTCCTAATTGATTCTTAAGTGAGAAAAATGACAAATTTTGCAAAGTATTCCTGATTAGAATACTTATTATGATAATAAGTAGGGCAGAGGGTGCTGTAGTGATCAATTACTGTGTTTAAAGTTAATCACCAGGTCAACTCATTGGTTCGGTACCACACACTAAGTGAATAGTTTCGTAAGTAAACATGGGCTAAACAAAAATGGAAAACCAAATTAGGAAGCCTTTCATTTATACAAAGGAAGGTTTTTTTAATTTTTTTTTAATTTTTATTTTATTTATTCATTTTAGAGAGGAGAGAGAGAGAGGGAGAGAGACAGAGAGAGAGAGAAAGAGAGAGAGAGAGAGAGAAGAGAGAGACAGGGGGGAGGAGCTGGAAGCATCAACTCCCATAAGTGCCTTGACCAGGCAAGCCCAGGGTTTTGAACCGGCGACCTCAGCATTTCCAGGTCGACGCTTTATCCACTGTGCCACCACAGGTCAGGCCCAAAGGAAAGTTTTTTAAATAAAAAACTTTAGAACAGAAATCTAGTTGAGAACAAGAGACTGTATAGTTGATATATATATGGCAATTCTTAAGCACACGGCCAACACATTGCTCTAGGCCAGGGAATAGGGGATAAACTTGTAGAATTTCATTCCAGACCTGTATTTCCATAGTTCCATTGAAAACAAAACTAGCTCCTGACCCCTTACCTCTTCCCTTACCCCCCACCAAAGAACAAAAGTGGCAGCTGTATCTTTAAACAGTTTAAGCTAACACTGGCAGCCACTATGTGTCTAGCAGGCTGGGCCTAATGGCAGGCTGAGGACTTGAAATAGTTTTGGGTCCAAGTTAGGCCACTGAACACAGGCTTGTAACACTGGTCCCAGAACAATGCGCAGCCATTGATACATGATGTCAACTGTCTGCTGGGTAAGAATAAAACCATTTAAAAACGGAAACAGACAAAAAGGCAAACTCCCTCAAGCACTTTCAAACTATATCATAATCAATGGCATTGAAAGCTGTGCGAAGATCAAGTGCCAAAGGGTAAGAGTGGAGGAGAAAGCAAAACCTGCAATGTGAGGAAGTCATTTATATCTCCGACAAGGTCGTCTACCCACTCACTGTGTTTTAGGTGACTGAAATTTTCACATTTAGAGTAGTGTAATAGAAATACATTTAACTCTCCAGCCATCACCCACAGAGAATAATTCTGGGAGGGAGAGAGGACGGACAGACAAGGTCCCCTCCTAGTATAATGCTGGCGGGGTGTTGTCTTCTTGGCTGATCCTGGAAGGTCACAACTACAGGGTCTATCCAGACAACCTCTTGGTTTGTCTGTGTCTTAAGCCTTTTGCAATGTTTGAGCTTCTCTATTAAACTAATGTTGTTTCTCTATTAAAGCTATACTTTCCAGAACTCAAAGAAACATCAGAATAATATCACCTGTAACTCTTCCTAGAATGACATGGAAGTTTTTGTTTTTGCCTGGCTTTTTAAACAAGAATCAGGGATCTTAGCACTATTTTAAAATAGCCTCTAATACTTATGATGCTCCTTGAGAGCATTTATCACTGTGCAGTTAAATTAATCAAGCTGATTTGAGGAATTTTAGGATTACTTTACTTATCATATATTGCCAGACACTCTAAAATATGCATTTAACTGGATAAAAGCTATGAAGCATTTATTTGCATCATCAGAACTGTCAAGCAAGCTTTCTCAAAAAATAAAACATGTTTTTTAAATGTATGTATTGTAAAGCTGCTTTCCACAGTTTCCTAGCATCAGATTAACCATACACATTTTATTGAAAGAGTGAATGAAGATTCAAGTGGATTGTAGGGTAAAAAGACCATTTGTCATAATCCCATAAGCCTATTCAAATGTGTAATAAGTAGGGCTAATATCATGTAGGAGAGTTATTGCTAGGGTAATGTTCAAATCCGTAGGGACAAACACTAGAAAATTTACAAGGCATAGTATGGACCATGTTGTGATGGAAATGGCAATACCACTGAGTGCCAACAATACTGTTGAGTGCTGCAACTCAGCCCCACAGATCACTTCATGCCAGAACCCTGTGCTGAAATCCTGGAGGGATCCTTCCTGCCCTGCCCTTGTCATAAATCCAAACAGCTTCCCTGGTGTGGTCAGCAGCTGCAGCACATTGGCTCCTTGGGGCAGAGGGTTGGGGGAAGAGCAGCCGGCAGTCCTTCAGGATGCTGATTTGTTTCCGCTGACTACGTGGCACACCACTTACACAAGGCAGCAAGAACAACAGGCATGCTTTCACTGGCTAGTTGACAACCTCGTGGTCAGAGGAATCTTACCATTTCTGCTGACACTCAGGAAACAGTCTAATGATCTGGGTTACTGTGGGGGGTTTTCTGTTTGTTTTTGCTGTTTTTTTTTTCAAGAGGTGAATGAAAGAATGGCATTACATAAGACAGGTCATTCTGAAATACAGTTTCATAATAATCTGAAAATCAGAATGAACTAAAGCAAAGCCTTCCAATCCTTTCGGTGGAGTTTCTTCTGCCTAAGATGTTGTTTTCATTTGTTCTTGGTGTCCAGACAGTTTCCTGGGCTGGCCAGTTGAATGTTGTCATTGTTCTATTGAAAAGCATTCTTTATTATTCAGTATTAACCCACTTTAACTGGGTAGGGTAGTGTTTAGTATAACTGAAAGCTAACTTGATAATTATTTGGGCAATTTTTTGGATTGATTTATACATTCATTCATTCAACAACAATAAAAAATCTTGGCACTTTCTAGGCTAAGCACTGGGAATAAAAAGCAGAAAAATAACTCATCGCCCTAACCATAGGATTCCAGTATGTAGAGAGAAACGTACAAACAACTAAGATAATAACATGATGGTAACATCCATAAGAAATTCAAGGTTAGAGAGCTAAAAATGCACACAATAAAAGGAGTGAATTCTGTCTTATGGAACAGCAGCTGGCAAAAGTGTATATCTTTCCACTGCAAAATATAAGACAAAATCTTTTTTTATTTACTTAAAGCAGAGTTTTCTGCATTTTGGAGTTGAAATGCTAATATTTGTATCACATGCTTCCAATCCTCCTGGAAAAAAAAGTCTTATTTGCCTTCTAAAGAGTTGAAGTGAGTTAAAGCTGTTAGTTTCAAGAATTTATCACATCTACTGAAAGAACTAGAAACAGTAGAACAATGTAGAACAAGAATCAATTATATGAAATTCAAACTCAGATCACAGTTATTCCTTGATAGAAATATGAAGCTAGCCAAATGGCTTTCTTTTCAGTCTGTATAGAGCTGTTTACACTCATAGCAGGTGACTGCTTGCTTTATTCGGCAACACTGGACTGAGCCAGCTTCTGTTTGCACATCATCAGCACAAAATCATAGTGTCAGTATCGTCACCACGTCCACATTAACAACTAACACATATGCCACAAAGCCACTGTGCTAGGCATTGTTCTATTACAAACATAAACTCATATCATCCTCACCTCAACTTTATAGGTTAGATACATAGTTATCCCCATTTTACTGATAAGAAAACTGAGGCATAGGGTAGGTAACTTCTTAAGTACTTAGGAAGAAGTAGAGCTGGAAAAGGAACCCAGGCAGTCTGGCTCTAGAGACTTAGGTCTTAACCACTATTCTAAACTGTTTCTCAAAACTATACTTTCAGGGATCATTTCTATAGTTTGTTACTAAACTGTTTCTCTATAGATTTTTAAAATACAATAAGGATAAATACAGTGAGATAATACTAACCCAAGTGAGTTCATCTTAATGGAAAAGGCTGTTATGTTTACATAGAGGAAGCAAGGGATAATGCACCTCCAGCACTCCACAACCTTGTGGTGCCCTTAAACAAATATGTCCCACTGCAAAAAATTGACCAGTTCTTTTTTCAAAAACTCTTCTATATTTTTTCACCTACATAAACCATACTTTTAGAATTTTTAAATATGTAATTCATTAAATTTACCTTAAGGTAATTTAAGGGCAATAAAGAACAGCTATACTTTCTATGTAACTATCAAAAGATGTTAGAAAGACAAACACCATATGATTTCACTTATATGTGGAATCTAATGAACAAAATAAACCAACAAACAAAATAGAAACAGACTCAAAGAAACAGAGAACCAGACTGACAGCTGTCAGAGGGGAAAAGGATTGCCAGCTGGGTAAAAAAGGTAAAGGGATTACGCAAAGAAAATAACTCATAGACGCCGACGACAGCATGGTGATTACAAAAGGGCGAGGGGGTGGGGGAGGTAGGGGAGGGTAGAGGGAGGATCAATGGTGATGGAAGGAGGCTTGGGGTGATGGACACACAATACAGTATACAGATGATGTGTTATAGAACTGTGCACCTGAAACCTACATAATTTTATTAATTAATGTCACCCCAATAAATTCACTTTGAGAAAAAAAGATGTTGAACTCAGGGCTCCAATGAGTATCATATAGAATTTCTATATGCTTTATGTTCTTTAGGCATCTCACATTCAAACTGCCTCCAATTTATTACTCATCTTTCACAACTGTATATCTATTAGATTTTATCCCTTAAATTTTATGAGTATTTTCCAAATATATACCTTCTTTTCCATCTTTAATGAAAATGTTCTAGTTTTAGATTTCATCTCTCACTCAATTATTGCAATCAACTCCCTCTAATTACTGAATTCTTGCTATATGTCATTCATTGTGCCAGAGCATATTTCTCTCATTAGATCTTTTAAAAAAATTGTAAGCAGAATAGCAGTATCCACAGTGAACTGGAAAGAAAAGTTTCAGAGATTAACTTGCCCAAGGTTGCACTGCTGTTAGAGAACTTGAAGTCATTTTATCTATGTTTCATATCTTTCCCATGAGACCATCTTAATTTACTGTGAATCTCCCCTGTCTCACATATATAATGTGATTAATACATGTTTGGTGTATAATAGTAAAAATGCACAGGGACCTTAACCATTATGGCTTAACTTTTAACAATCTACTACCAACCAGAATTTTATTGCATCATATCAAGTAAATATATTCTGGATCATCTATTCAGTGAAAAAGGACAGAAATATATAAAAATTTAAATAAATGGCTTTAGGTGTGCAAAACTGAGAAAATAAATAGCTTTTTTTTTTTTTAGGTGAGAAGAGGGGAGATATTGAGGCAGGCTGCTGCATGTGCCCCACTGGAATTCACGTGGCAACCACATCTGGGGCCAATGCTCTAGTAGCGATCTATTTTTAGCACCTGAGGCTAATGTGCTCAGACCAACAGAGCTATCCTCAGTACCCAGGGCCAAGCTTGGATCAATCAAGCCACTGGCTGCGGCAGAAGAAGAGGGAGAGAAGGGGGAGGAGAAGCAGATGGTCACTTCTCCTGTGTGCCCTGACTGGGAATCAAACCAAACCTGGGATGTCTAGATGCTGGGCTGATGCTCTATCCACTGAGCACCAGTCAGGGCTAATTTTTTCCTCATTAGAATATTTAATAAACATTAGTAATGAACCCAAACTGATCTAATTGTACCATGTTTCAGGATTAATATTTTCAACAAAATAATATTATCCTAAAGAAAAACATTTCTCTTGGAACATTATTGGATGAGAAATAAAATACATTAAGAGAAGAAAATTTATAAAAATTACAGTATATCAAACAAATATAATATAGCCATTTCTAAAATAAAACTTTCTAAAGAAAATAATAGGTTTTAAAACTCTGATATTGTCATGAGAATGTAATAGAACTTCTAAACAAAGAACCAATCATCTATTTCAGGACCTTTTGAGAGAAAAATTTAAGTATTTGCCTAAGAAGTCTAGCCTAAAATTTTTTTATAATGTTAACTTCATAATAGTCAGATATTTGATTTACTGATATAAATTAGCTTGTTTAGTTATGGCTTCTAAAAGTAAAAAGGTGTGATTGTGACAAGCTAAAAAAGAAAGTCTAAAATTTGAAAACAATTTCCAAAAACGTATAACAATTTGTATTATCCCATATATCCAGACTGCTTCATTTCTTTTTTAACTGTATATTTAGTACAATCAAAATACAGCAACACCAGTAATTTTCATACTAAAATAAAATACTTTTACACAGAGCAGACAGGTTTCTGTAATAATCTTCCACAAAGAAAGATAAAATAAGGTGACAAAAATTATTAGCTTTCATCTCCCAGTTATTCATATAGATTTCTCTTCTATCTTTTCTCTTCTCTCCATCATCTATTCTGTTAAATTCAGCAATAGAAAAACTATTTAAAGGGGAAAATGACCACATGGTTTTTTTTAAGAGAGAATAATTCACCTACCCATATTTTAAGACTCATCTTAAGTGTCACCAACTTTCCAAGCTTTTTTCTGATTAACCTGCCCCCAAGCAGTACTTAGAGTTCTCTTGTTTTGCATCCTCTTCAAGTCACGTATACATGCCTTAGAGGCCACTGACGGAAGTTTTATCTCTCTCCACTGTGGGACTGGAGGTTGCCTGAGAGCCAGGGACATGTCTTATTCACCTTTGACTCTTCAGTGCTGGTACAGAGTCTAGAAGGAACTTCATTAAACTACTGTTTGTTGAAAGACAAAACTAATAAAAAAAATTTTAAAATGAATAAATTATAAGTATTCTTTTCCCTAATTAAGGCCACAGTATTAATGTTATTCTTGCAAAATTGAAGTTTTAAAACCAAAATTGTGATGAAGGCAACTGCTTACAAATTACTTCTCAAAAAGAAAAAGAGTCAGCAATATCAAGTGGAGAAAACACACTTCCCACTGCAATTATGCACAACAGGATCATTCCTGGTGACCCAGATGGTAGAAGCATGTTTATTTTCACATCATACACTTAATCTCTCTAACACTGCAGGGGAGCCTAAACCACTTTTTATGTTAAGTTGAATTCCTTGAGAATTTATTCTGGTATGTTACTATACAAGCAATGCTATACCAGGAACCACATACCAGGTTTTTATGTCCAGAGTCCAAGCCCATATTCCATTATGTTCTGTGGGACCAGCATGATTCACTTATAATACAATGCCATCTCTCACTTGGTATGAATCAACAGTTTTCACATCTGAGAGCTACCTGGTTGGTTTTCAGATGGTTTCATTTCATTTAACTTTGGGTTCTGGCATATACTGTTTAGTGCTCCTTTGTTTTGTCAAATAGTAATCACAAGAATATTTTTACATACGCCTTATTCTTTCCTGCATTTTTCTTTTTATCCCTGCAATTCTAAAAGAGCTCTCTTAAAATTCACCAACAACATTCCAATTCAGCTTTTCCTGTTCCAGTCCCCAGCCTTCGAGTTCACAGCAGCCTGTGGTATTGCGACTCCGCATTACCCTGTTTTCACTCCACTCCCCTCTGGCCACTGTTTCTCAGTCCTCTTTGCTATCAGTGTGTCTTGTCCACGTTCTTGTCCCAATCCCATTGTTTCTGTTTACTCTCTTTGTCTACTTGACCTAGTGTTGTTGCATTGACGTGCCAGTGCTGGGCTCTATACAAGATGCGAGGCTGCCTTTCTAAAAAATTGTCCTATGTTCACTTAGATAACCTTCAAACTCCTTGTAGGGAAAAACAGCTGTGTTAGGCTTGCTCATTTACACTTTGCATCCTTAGCGTGTGAGCACGTGGCAGAGCCCTGTGTATAGTTATATGGAAGGTGACGGATGCTTGCCCATAGCACGGATCACTTGTCCACTACTACAAGGGGCCATTTTGCTGTTCCTTCGCCTGCTGCTGTGAGAAGCTGTTTCCCCTGCCAGTTTGCTTGTCTGCTGTTGTTAGAATCAATTAAACAGGCATGGCCCGCCGCTTTCGGACTCCGCAGTTCCTCTACCGTCTGCCTGAACCCGGTGTGAACCTGACTGGCCTCAGCCACCGGCATTACACTGCTCAAATAAAAAAGTTTTGAAACAAAACTTATCTTTTTCTCAGATGTACCCCTGGGACCTCATTTCCGTTGATAGCCGTACTAAAACTACTATCTCTTGGGTTCCAATCTTATTAACTGACTACTCTCTTTCCCTCTTGTCTATTCCACAGTTGCAAAATTCCAAGTGAATGCCAAGCTTCCAGTCTTTTCCCTCTACAACATAATAAACATATTGCTCTTAAAATAATCTTTTTTAAGGACATTTCCACTGAACAGACAACCATCAAGGGATAGAAGCAAAAACTTGAGTCTAAGATTCAGGGTCCTCTGCAATACCTGCCACTTCCCAACCTTATCTCCCTCAGTCCCTTGTGGGTAGTCGGCATTGCAGCAAAATCCACTTGACTTACTAAATCTTTCTGTGAGTGTCCCAAGTGTATATGATCACCTGTACATGGCTAGCACCAAGAACACTGCGGACCACATAAAAATGCCCAATAAGTATTTGTGAAGAGAATAAAGGATAGCACATAAAGAGTCTTTTACACTGATAACATATCCAGCATATTCTGCAAGGAAAAGGTAGAGTAGGCTGTAAACTTGACGAAATGCAAAGTAAGCCAAAGGAGTAATGCGAGTGGAAGCTACTAAGAAACCCCCGGAGGACCTTCCCCCTAAAAATATTATTAGCTCTGCTGGAAAGCACTTGAGTTTTCTAGACATAAGTAAAAGGGCAAACGGTAACTTGCCAAAGAGGCTCCCAGCACTATACATTTTTTTTAGAAGAAATACAGTTCCTGCTGTTCCTTATTTACTAAAAAATGGGTGTGACCTATCAGAGTCATTTGTCAAGGACTAAACAGTTGCAGCATAACAAATTTAAACCTTCACTATGAATAGTGCATAATTAACACACTAGTCCAAGGATACTGAATGTTCAACTCAAAAACATTCTGGTACCAAAAGAAAAAAGGAATCTTACTTGATAAAAGAAAGCATATGCTGCATGTTTGACGATTTCAACACCCATAGAACTGAAAAAATAGATACCAATTTGTCCAATAATAATGTTAAAGTGGGAAGAAGAGTAGGAAAAATCAGCCTTAAAATGACTCAATTAGGCCCTGGCTGGTTGGCTCAGCGGTAGAGCATCGGACTGGCGTGCGGGGAACCCGGGTTCGATTCCCGGCCAGGGCACATAGGAGAAGCGCCCATTTGCTTCTCCACCCCCCCCCCCTCCTCTCTGTCTCTCTCTTCTCCTCCCGCAGCCAAGGCTCCATTGGAGCAAAGATGGCCCGGGCACTGGGGATGGCTCCTTGGCCTCTGCCCCAGGCGCTAGAGTGGCTCTGGTCGCGGCAGAGCGACGCCCCGGATGGGCAGAGCATCGCCCCCTGGTGGGCAGAGCGTCACCCCTGGTGGGCGTGCCGGGTGGATCCCGGTCAGGCCCATGCGGGAGTCTGTCTGACTGTCTCTCCCCGTTTCCAGATTCAGAAAAATACAAAAAAAAAAAAAAATGACTCAATTACATATAATCTCTCTCTTATGTTTGCTTTGAGATATGTTTTGTGATGAGATTCTTAAATAGGATTTGAACCATTAGACATTTAAATTCACAGATCTTAATTTTTCTCATATATATGCAGGCAGACAGCATTTATTTCCTCCCCTATCATCTCCATCCACACTGCAGGGATGTATATAACAAGTTAATGTAATAAAAATAAAAAACAATTAAATAAATAGAGAAGCTGTGTGGGCTGTTTCCTAGCTGGTACTCTTGATTCTGTCATTATAATAAGTAGAGTTCTTAAAGCTTCTAAGTTAGAAATCAGTGTTGTACTCTGTCCTATGCTTGACTATTGAACTATTTCTTTTTATTTCTTTTTTTTTAAGTGAGAGGAGGGGAGATAGACTCACTCATGTACCCCAACCGGGATCCACCTGGCAACCCCTGTCTGGGGCCAATGCTGGAATCAGCTGAGCTCTCCTCAGCACCTCAGGCTGATGCTCGAGCAACTGAGCCCCTGGCTACAGGAGGGGAAGAGAGAAGGAGAAGGGAAAAAGGGAGGAGAGGGAGAGGGAGAGAAGCAGATGGTCACTTCTTACGTGTGCCCTGACCGGGAATCGAACCCAAATATCCACATGCTGGCCCAATGCTCTAGCCATTGACCCAACTGACCAGAGCCTGGAATTATTTCTTGATTCATAATTAATATTCACCACCTATACCTGGCTATTCAAAGAAAATTCTTGACAACTCTTCTTGGAGGAGTCCCTTACTCATAGGAGCCCAGGAGAGCTGCTTTATTTCAGGTCTCCCTCTACACACCATTAAAGGAGTTCGTTGACTCTCTCTTGAAAGTGCCCAGAGCATTATCAAAATATCACAAATATGGAGCCTTCAAACAACCAATGCTTCGTCCAGGTCATTAAGGTCAACATCAACAGCCATAAATCATGTAGATAGTAGGTACCCTTGAAATCCATGATATGTATGAGAAAAACGTCAGAAAAAAATCCCAATTAAAAGACATTCTACAAAATACACCTGGCCAGTAAATAATCCTCAAAAGAGTTAAAGTTATCAAGAAACAAAGAAACTCTGAGAAACTGTCGCAGGAAAAAAAGAGCTGCAAGAGGCCTGATGACTAAATATAACATGGGACCCTGGAGGGCATTCTGGAACAGAAAAAGAACAGTAGATTGAAAACGCAAAGAAATGTAAGTAAAGTTACTTTAGTTAATATTACTCTAGTTATTACTAGTGTATTAATATTAGCTCACTAATTATAACAAGTATACCATCCTAACAAGATGTTACTAATGGGGAAAAGGGTGGAGTGGAAGTGAAGTATATGGAAACTCTCTGTACTATAGCTCAATTATCCTATAAATCTAAAACTGTTCTAAACAACAATGCATATTAATTAAATTAAAATATCACAAATAAAGTCCCTGATAAGACGTCTGATACAGGGCACCGTGTTATACGGTTCAGCAGAATGAGGTGGGGAGGAGGCGAAGACAAGGAGAGGGTCTAACAAACAGTAGCTCCTGGGACAGCCGCTGTCACCGAGTCTGTGCGGAATCCTATTCAGAGGGTACTATTAGGGCTGAATATACCTGCCCATCCACCACCCACTGTGTTGGTAAAATGTTCCAAGAATCTGGTGGAGAGACAACATTCAAGTAATTCAAGAGCTGAATCCCAGTCCTCAATATTGCTAATGTTATATTCACGCTATGACATTATTTTTATTTTAGTTAAGAACAAAATAAACAAAAAACCAAAAAACTCTCTGACTAAAACAGCATATAACAGGAAGATTAAGGTCAAAATCAGCAGTCACAAATCATGTAGATAGTAACTATTGTAGGATCTTCAGGATTACATAAAGCCTTTGGACCAGACAGAGCAATAAAGGTGTTCTGCATCTGTAATACATAAATTTAACCACACTGTCCCAGACCCTCCCTCCTGACTGCCTACCACAACACACTGACATGGCACCAGGCATAGAAACACTACTACCAGGCTAATGGCCTTCTCTGAAGTGATCCATGTATCACCCTTGCCTGAAAGATAGAAGTGGACTCTAACTTAGGTGCACACACCAGAAAATACACTCATCTACAATGTGCAGGGTCCTTGTTTCACATTCTTTTCTCTGCTCTTTTTGACCACTTCAGTCTTCTTTCTCCCTTCCTTCCTTCCTTCCTTCCTTCCTTCCTTCCTTCCTTCCTTCCTTCCTTCCTTCCTTCCTTCCTTCCTTCCTTCCTTCCTTCTCTCTCTTTCTCTCTCTCTCTCTCTCTCTCTCTCTCTCTTTTGGCAAAGGCAGCACAGACAGGGACAGACAGACAGGAAGGGAGAAAGATGAGAAGCAACATCTCATTGTTGTGGCACTTTAGTTGTTCATTGATTACTTTTTCATATGTGCCTTGAACAGGGGGCTCCAGCTAAGCCAGTGTGACCCTTGCTGAAGCCAGTGACCTTAGGCTTCAAGCCAGCAACCTTTGGGCTCTTGCCAAGGACCATGGGGTCTTGTCTATGATCCCATGCTCAAGCTGGCGACCTCAGGGTTTTGAACCTGACTCCTCAGTGTCCCTGGTCGACACTCTATCCACTGTGCCACGGCCTGGTCAGGCTCCTACTTCAGTTCTCTTACCATCATTTTATAATTACTAACTCAGCTGCTTGCTACAACCTTAAGAGGCATATTGCTTTTATTTTGCTTTCTTTATTTTAATAAGCTCTGTTATTAAATACAGACATTCAAGTATATATATTAGGATATACATTACTTAAAAATTTATTGCTCTCTGTATAGTATGTTTTGCGTGTACTTTTCCTTGAATAATTAGAATTCCCCTAATGGTTAAATATGGGGTCAAGTAGCTGCAGTGGACTGAGATATACACTGTTCTGCTATTATTATTTAAGCCTTATTCTATACACTATTCATATAATTATATTTTAAAAACAACACACAACTTGACTAGCATCCAGAAAGTTAGTACAGAAGTTATGTAATACCCTAAAGCTTCTAGGGTAATGAATAGACTCTGTTTCTTTTTTCTTTTTTTAAATATGTTTTTATAAAAATAAACATATTTAAAACTTGGAATAATATTTTAAAAATAATTGACACAGAAAAAAAAGGCATATTTTATACTGCCAATCTTATGTATTAGATAAATGCTTTGTAAGTTTTAATTTTATTAATCTTATCTGACACTTCAGAAGGTTGGTTAACATGGTTGAGGGGCTGTTTCAGTCGAGTTTATTTCTGAAAAGCATCTTATATATACAGTGCCCTGCACAGATGTTCACCAAAGTACTCTCTGCAGATACAAAAGAGGATTTATAAACCAGAGGATATACCTGTAAAAGAAAAACTTTTATCTTAGATACTAACTCATAAAAACACCTATTAAAAGATATTTGGGGCAATGATATATAACATAAAATTTAGCAAAAGTATCAGAGTTATTTTATGTAAACCATAATTATCAAATTTACTAGTAACGTCTGTGAATTTGTTTTGTAGATTTTCTAACCGCATCATTCTCAAAATTTCAAAAGTAGACAAAGGATATGCATTATTTTTTTTTCTCCTAATCTGCCTAGGTATAAATTTAATTTGAACGCCCCAAATGAGAGTTAAACATAAGCAAGACTAAACTGAAAATATCATTTATTTTCTCAGCTTCATGAATTTATCTTTCTATAATCATTAGATGACAAAAATAATTCTGAATCTGTTAAGAATTGGAATAACGATAGCTTCACGAGAGTCAGCCATGGGGAACAATTTCAGGTTCCGTTGCCAACTGTGGCAAAAATGAACCAAGGTTCAAGTCAGTGGTTCTGAGCTCTTAACCACATACAGGTTGCAAGAACAAGCTCAAATTTTAAAAATCCACAAGAAACCATAAAGTCTCAGAACTTGCTAGTAGAAAGAGGGCTGCATTGTTTTCAGTCCACATATACTAGACAATTCCCAGACTGCTAATAAAGATTTCACCCTGATATGTTCAAAGTGAATGTATGGTGTTCTAATTCTTAACAGCTCCATAGTTTATATGCAAAAATTATAAAACAAGATCAAATTTTTCTTTTGCAATTTTTTTAAATTATTTTTTTGTATTTTTCTGAAGCTGGAAACCGGGAGACAGTCAGACAGACTCCCGCATGCGCCCTACCAGGATCCACCCAGCACGCCCACCAGGGGGCAATGCTCTGCCCATCCGGAGCGTCGCTCTGTCGCGACCAGAGCCACTCTAGCGCCTGGGGCAGAGGCCAAGGAGCCATCCCCAGCGCCCGGGCCATCTTTTGCTCCAGTGGAGCCTCGGCTGCGGGAGGGGAAGAGAGAGACAGAGAGGAAGGAGAGGGGGAGGGGTGGAGAAGCAGATGGGCGCTTCTCCTGTGTGCCCTGGCCAGGAATCGAACCCGGGACTTCCGCACGCCAGGCCGACACTCTACCAATGAGCCAACCGGCCAGGGCCTTTTTTGCAATTTTTATTGATCCAAAAATATAGCCTTCAATGCTGAGGTTGCCAGTTCGAAACCCTGGGCTTGCCTGGTCAGTTTATATGGGAGTTGATGCTTCCTGCTCCTCTCCCCCTTTCCTCTCTCTCTCTCTCTCTCTCTCTCTCTCTCTCTCTCTCTCCTGTCTAAAAATGAGTAAATAAAAAAATTATTTTGTAATAGTTAATACCTATTGTTCATAATATTCCAGGCAGTGTGCTAAGTTTCATATTCATTATCAACAGAGGTCACAAAATGGGTGCCAACTCAAGTCTTCCCTACCCACTAGAAACAAAAACGATAATGAATCTAATGATAAGAAAGCATTAAAGTACATTTTAAGGGTATGACTGGTTTTTAATATACCTCATTTTAACTTTGCCATAATCCTACAAATTAAGACAGACCAAGTATTGTATCATTCCCATGCTAAAGATAAATAAATACTTCTAGATAGATTAATTTGTTATCTTTAAATTTGGGGGGCAGATCCAGGACTAGAATCCAGTTCTGCCCCGCCCCCTTCTGTCTTTCTCTGTTTCAGTTTAAAACAACATACACTGGGCCCTGGCCGGTTGGCTCAGCGGTAGAGCGTCGGCCTGGCGTGCAGGGGACCCGGGTTCGATTCCCAGCCAGGGCACATAGGAGAAGCGCCCATTTGCTTCTCCACCCCCTCCCTCCTTCCTCTCTGTCTTTCTCTTCCCCTCCCGCAGCCAAGGCTCCATTGGAGCAAAGATGGCCGGGGCGCTGGGGATGGCTCCTTGGCCTTTGCCCCAGGCGCTAGAGTGGCTCTGGTCGAGGCAGAGCGACCCCCCAGAGGGGCAGAGCATCGCCCCCTGGTGGGCAGAGCGTCACCCCTGGTGGGCGTGCTGGGTGGATCCCGGTCGGGCGCATGCGGGAGTCTGTCTGACTGTCTCTCCCCGTTTCCAGCTTCAGAAAAATACAAAAAAAAAAAAAGCTCAGAGACTAGGAATCTGACAGTCAAGGTGTCCACTAGGACTGTGATCCCATTCAAAGTTCTACTCAAAGTTCACATGAAAGCTGGTGGCAGAATTTGTTTCCTTGCATTTATAGAACTTATCATGACTTGCTTCTTCAAGACTACAAGAGAGAAAGTCTCTAATTTATTCCATCTCTAGTCTCTGAATTCTCTTACAGGGCTCACAGATTGGATAAGATTCAACCAGCAAAATCCCTTTTTTTAAATAGGGTTTATTGGGGTGACATTGGTTAATAAAATTATATAGGTTTCAGGTGTACAGTTCTATAATACATCATCTGTATATTGTATTGTGTGTTCACCACCCCAAATCAAGTCTTCTTCCATCACCATTTATCCTCCTTTACCCTCTCCTACCTCCCCCCACCACCCCGTTCCCTCTTGTAATCACCTCACTGCTGTCTGGTTTATGAGGTGTTTTTTTTTTCTTTGCTTAATCCCTTTGAGTCAACTGATTAGAGAGATCTTAATGGTGTCTGAGAAATCTCTTCCACCTTTGTCATATAATGTAATATCATCAAAGAAGTTTTATTCTATCAGCTGTGCCATATCTTATTGGTTAGAGAAAAATTACAAGTCCTGCCCACAGTAAATGATTGTACAAGGTGTGGGTCATTAGCAGTAATCTTAAATTGTGCCTATCACAGGAAGCAATAAATAACGTTAATTTATATTTGCATAATGCATTGAAAATGTCAACAAATCTAACTGATGCAGCTACATACATTATATCATTGAAGAAATTGGCAAGGAATAGTCAACATGGGTGTTCCCAAAGCACTCAATACATACCTCTACCATGACACTACAAATGTGATCATTGTTACTTTGCAATTGTTCTCAGTTCTTGGAGTACTGACATTTGTTTTTAATTAATTGTCTCCTAGTGCCTAATAATATGTGTGGTTTATGATCAAATTTCAATAATTGATTAATAGGTATTGAATACTCAAAATATTTAAAATATGACAGTTCTCTTTTATCTAAATTGCATTGAAAATATAAAAATTAATTCTACCATAAAAAACAATAGTGATTATCAATAGCTATTTTTAAAAAACCTCTCAGGATATTCAAGAAATAGATTTGAGATGTTCATTCTTTCAGTAAATCCTCTGGGTACATCTACCATGGCAAGAATTATACTGTTCTAAAATGGCTGATTTATTTGTCTGCCTTCCCCATAAATCTGTAAACTTCTGGAGAGCAGGAACCTTGTCCCATTCAACTTGGTCTCGTGAAACGCGTAACAACTCTTCATTAATAAAAGGTTTTAGAGAGGACCGAAAGGGATGTGGCGCTTGCGTGTGACTGGCACCCGAAGAAGAGGGCTGGACAGACGCGGGAGAGCTGGAGCGGTAGTTCAGGGAAAGAAAGCATCTGATCTGAAAGGGTCATTCTGTCCCAGAGAAAACTGCCACAGAACAACCAAACTGGAGGCCTAACCTCACCAAGTTACCGATAACGAATTATTTGATCATTCTGACCGAAAAATCAGGTCATTTATAAGAAAGAAGAAAACATCAGTCTGACCTCACCCTTCCTTCTCCATGGCAAAATTCAATAGTAGAAGATAACAAAGTCATGCGTATAAAAACCCCAGGAAAGAAAAGTTCTTCCGATGAAATGGCTTTAATCCATTTTGAGCAGGTTAGTTTTGTTTCTGATCTCAATTTCTTCACTAGAATACCTGCCTCACAGGATGTGAGAAAGGTATATGGCCACACCTCTTTTTTTTTTTTTTTGTATTTTTTCTGAAGCTGGAAACGGGGAGAGACAGTCAGACAGACTCCCGCATGCGCCCGACCGGGATCCACCCGGCACGCCCACCAGGGGCGACGCTCTGCCCACCAGGGGGCGATGCTCTGCCCCTCCGGGGCGTCGCTCTGCCGCGACCAGAGCCACTCTAGCACCTGGGGCAGAGGCTAAGGAGCCATCCCCAGTGCCCGGGCCATCTTTGCTCCAATGGAGCCTTGGCTGCAGGAGGGGAAGAGAGAGACAGAGAGGAAGGAGGGGGGGGGGGGGGTGTGGAGAAGCAAATGGGCGCTTCTCCTATGTGCCCTGGCCGGGAATCGAACCCGGGTCCCCTGCACACCAGGCCGACGCTCTACCGCTGAGCCAACCGGCCAGGGCCGCCACACCTCTTTTTAATAAATATTAGCTTCTCTTCCTTTTTATAACGTGGAGGATTCAAAGTGCTTGAAAATAATTTTTTTATATAATTGTACTTATTTTATTTATAGTTCTTTCATAAAAAATGCAAAGGTAAACTGTACTTTGGTTCTTATTAGAATGATCATTATAATGAGGTCAGATTTACTTGAGGCATTTAGGACAATTACATTCATTATGTGACTTATTTGAATATATTTGAGAATTGTGATTGCTGAATAGGTAAAATTTTTTCAGAGATTTGATTGAAGTGACATAAATCTGAAACACAATACTCTGCACAAAGTCTGAGCTTCCAAATTCATTATCTATAAATGTAAAATATTTCTATTTCAGATAAAGTATATATAGATATTACATGTTTGTATTTTAGAATAAAGCAGTTATTAATAAAGCAAACTGCTTCATCTCTAAATAGAGTTTATGTTCAAATTAGTACATTTGAACTATTTAAAAAGCATAGGGAGCTGATAATTTTACATAATTCTTTCTATATAGATCTTGATAGTTTTTATCCATGAAAGTTTATTCTGAATCTTCATCTTCTATTACTTCCTCATTAACAGGTTTTCTTTATTTTTTCTTCTTTATTCTATCTTCACATAGTAATTTCTTGCCTTTGGTAATGACTTTTCATCTTAGTTAAACATGGAGGAAGATATCTGTCATCAATCATTTCATTGCATTTATCAACAATTCAAGAGCTGTTAGAAAACCCTAAACGTCTTTTCAGAAATTAAATTTAAAATATACAGTTGAAGAACTTATAGCAACCAGAACTAAACAAATTGCTTGCAAGTGCTGAAATGCAGTTATATTATGTCTAAATGTCTTATTAAAGATAATATACTTATAAGTAAGTGCTATTTTTAAAAAAACACACAAAAACCTTCTTTACTCCTTGGGTTTCATATACTTTCTGTTGGTCAGAACACCAAGTAGAACATATCAATTTTAAATTCTACTTGAAAGTTTATTTTCTGAATTAAAATCTTTGAGAACTAGAGTGAGTCCACATGATGTGATGCAACAACGAAACAAACTGTCTTTTAGATTCAACATTAGTGACTGACATCTTTATAGGATGAATGCACATCCCCAAAGTTAAATCAAGGTTGCTCATATTTGCAGTCTGGATTGAACAAAGAGATTTTTTTTTTTTTTAATGAAACAGTCTGAGTAAGGTCTTCTCTTCAGCAAAGCTTATATATCGGTATATTGTATGTACAGGAAAAGAAGCTAAATTTTCTGGGTTCCTTCTCCCCCCCCCCCCACTGGAAAGCACAAGATACAAACTTAACAACACCGTCTATAAGACAAAGAATCATAGAAGCAGTTGAACAGGAAGTGGGCGGAAACATTTTTTGAAAAGTTTCAGGAGAAAGTTGAGTCCTCAGCCTGGCATTGAAGGGCTTCTATAAACTGGCCTGTAGCCTTAATTTCTACTTTGTTTGCTTTAATTCTCCTTCCTATAATCCCTTAACCAAAATTAGACAGTTTTTCCTACTCCTCTAAAAGGCTTTCACTTTTTCCCTCTGTGTTTTTGCTCATGAATAAATACCCTCTCTCTTCTTTTTTGTCCCTCCAAATCCCATCACAGTAAGATGCAGCTCAAACCCATTTCCTCAGTGCAAAGTACCCCCTCTACCTTAAAACCCTGAAGCAGTTGTCTTTACAGTTTAATTCTCAATCATCATACAATTCTTTCTGAGATGTCCCACATTGTTGCTTAAAGTTATTTTAATCCAAATTGTCTTTGCATGTGTATGTGTCTGTCCTATGCTTTTATATATATCCATAACACTTAACACAGAATTCACAGTAGAGTGCTCAAGAGCATATATCACTTCCTGAGAGCTTTCTCAGAAGTCAGCCAAAGCATTTCCAGGACAATTCTTCCCTTTCCTGCATAGTGGCTTATATGTATGACTAATAACTCTTTGGGTGAAAAAAGCCCTGTGCAATACTGTTATCCTTAACACTAGACTCAGAGGGGATCCATTTTAATCTGAAATAGGCCAGGACACATCACCACTTATTTTGAAGAGTCTGGCTGCTCTGCTTGAACACACAAGTTCAGAAGCAAGTCTTCCAAGATTCATTGAGATGTGAACCCGTGCTGTGTACCTCAGATTAGAACCAAGCCCGGAGCTAAAAGAACTGCAAACTCTTAAAACATTTATGACATGTTGGTCAAGGGCAATGGATGACAGCCCAAGGAAACAGTAATGTGATACTGAGCTTTTCACCTTGAGGTGACTGGTTAAAACTCAGCTTGGGATCACGAAAAATTTATAGCCCTCCAATGCAATACAGAAAGCTATTTGTGACCCAGAGAAAGTGACCATAAGACAAGGGCCGCTACCAATGGTCTACAGTGAGACCTGAGACAGAGGCAAATACCTAAAAATAAGTTAAAATGCACACATGCATTCACACACATACCATGTCACAACACACACACACACACACACACACACACACACACACACACTACAATAAACATTGCTTTCAGAAAAGAATAGACTTCCTTCCTTTGGAGCAATCCTCAAGATTCATTCCCGTATCTTCTTTCTTTTTCAGAAGCTGCCTTAAATTTTAAGGTACTTATACTAAATAGTGGATAAAATAAAACTGCTAAAACTTGTTTTCCTTATTGACAATCAAAAACAAAAGTGTAAATAACTCTATAGGTAAACAACCATGTTCATAAGACTTAGTGCTTCCTATACGCAGAAAACCTTTTATCAATTCTCAAGATTTCTTTGAGGTACCTAAATTATCATGAAAAAGAGCACACATAACTTGGCATGAGAAGCTCTGGCCTGAGTCTCAGCCCAGCTGAAGTTGCATGAACTTGAGTAGCTCCCTTAATTGTGTGAGCTGCAGATTCTCATCTGTAGAATGGAGATGACAATAACTTTTGTTTATAGAAAGTTCAGAGGGTTGAAGGTTAAATAAAATGCTGTTAGAAAAATAATTTTTTTCACTGACAACTGCTTTACAAATTATTGTAAAATTACAGTCACTTTTTTGTCCTCACTGGGAAAAGTCACACTGAACACTGGTCAAATTTCTTGTCTGGGCCTGAACAAAACAAGAAATTTAGACTTATATCTTCTTCCAAATACATGTAGAGCTTGGATGATAAATTAAAAGGAAACCATGAGACGTGACTTTAATAATACTTTAAAAAAGACAAACTAAAACTAAAAATCACACCCCTATGCCCGTTATTAGTCTAATATGGGGTTCCCAATCCTTTTGTGAAGTACAATCAAAATCTTTTGACCTTTCAATTAATTTAATCCTTTCTCTTAAAAAAATACAGACATCCGAAAGGTAGGTTTAAAAACAAAATGCGCCTGACCAGGTGGTAGTGCAGTGGATAGAGCATCGGACTGGGATGCCTAGAACCCAGGTTTGAGAACTCGAGGTCCCCAGCTTGAGCGCGGGCTCATCTGGTTTGAGCAAAAAAAGCTCACCAGCTTGGACCCAAGGTCTCTGGCTCCAGCAAGGGGTTACTCGGTCTGCTGAAGGCCCATGGTCAAGGCACATATGAGAAAGCAATCAATGAACAACTAAGGTATCTCAATGAGAATGAGAAAGTGATGATTGACTGCTTCTCATCTCTCCATTCCTGTCTTTCTGTCCCTGTCTATCCCTCTCTCTGACTCTCTCTGTCTCTGTAAAAAAATAAAATAAAATAAAATAAAACAAAAAACAAAAACAAACAACAAAATGCTATGTTCTAAGGACTGAGTTCTAAGAAAAATGTCCAGAACTAATGACAATTCTATAAAATAATCTGAAGCAAAGCATAGTGGGATAAAAAGTTTTAATAGTATGTTTTTGCATTATTAATATACTCTAGAATGATAACATTTGGGTTATTTCAAAATTTTCATCAGAAGACCTTAGCTTTTTATAAATCCATAGCAACTCTTATTGATTTCTTTCAGTATTTCTCATGTCAAAAACTGTTTCTAAGTACGTAAGAAATTTTAGTTGTAAAACACCCACAACAAATAAAAAAAGCCATAATTTTAAAGGCCTTATTTTTATAGTATGTATCTAGTCAAATCCAGCAGTATCTGAAAGTGTTTCAATAATATTGGTTGAATAGACAAAACAATAAAGAAAAGATATAATGAAGGAGTGAATGAATGATGACTGAAGTTTGTCTTCAAAGTTTGGTAACCCTTTCTACATACATAAAGTATCCTTCCAGTCGAGGACAGCGAGCTCTTCCTTTCCCCATTGGCAGATGCATAGAAATACAAAGGAACTCCATCCAAACCACAGGCACATGTTGGATAAGCAGTAATATTCAGGACTGAGTAGTCAAACAAGTGCTCATTCAGATCCTGCCAGAAGAACTGAGGTTTCCCAAGGAAAACTCTTGAATTTAATTTTGCTCATTTCCATTACATTTCCTTGGCACAGACACTGAACTCCATCAGAAGAGAACTATTAAATACATCACCATAATCCTCCCGAACATTCAAGTTCACTTTGTACCATGAGTATTTTTTCTTTCCTTCCTTTTTCTAAAGTTTTCAAAAGTATTCCTCAAAAATAATGTGTGGTTTTATATTAACTCAGTTAGGAATCTACTCTTTTACTTGTCATGACTTAAACAGACTTAACTTGATTCATAGTCATACCTATGAGTTGACATTAGGTTCTTATGTTTGGTAGCTAACTGTCAACTTAATCAAATCATTTACATCACACAGCATTGAGATACTACTTTTTGGCAATACACCTCATAGCACATGTCTGAAAACTTTAGGATTTCAGACATTTATCAGTGGAAATGTGAATATTGATTAGTTTTCAAATTCTTCACTGAAAGTCAAAATAAGCCTTCTTTAAGTAATCTGATGAGTTACAAAGTCTACATTTTAAAACTGGTTTTTCAAAAACACAGAAAGTAAAACAAGCTTTCTAAAGATTAGACAAGAATAAATCAGTTTAAATGTATACTAATTATACAGCTGAGCCATCAGTCCACAGTTTTTCCTTATTTAAGTTTTTCAGATTTGAAAAGAATAACATTCACTTTATTCTACTCCCATATAATCAACCACCATTTATTGTTAATGTGGCATAACATTATCCCAAATAAAACTTTTCAGCTTGAATATTGTTGTAATACACTGGAAATTTCAAGCATATGTAACATGGTAAGTTACACAAATATTTAAAGTGACAAATTAAAATTTCCAATATTCCTCAAATCTTAATCTTATAAATGACAGTGAAAAGACATGCTATCATATATTACACTAACTACTAAAGGATTCTAATTCTAGCATGCATGAAGAATCCATTCCATTTTACATCTGCCAGAACACCAAAGACACACTTCCTACCGACTCAGCTTCCCTTAGAACAAGTAATATATATATATATATATATATATATATATATATATATATATATATATTTCTTTTCTAAAAATATGCTGCATTTTTTTTCTTTAACCTAGATATAGTGAAAATTTGGTGTTGAGATATGCTTTGGAGAACAAAGGAAACTCATCTCATTATTGTTCATTGGAAGAGGCATAACAATGCAAAACCAAAATGCTAGGGAAGGGATAGAGACTGAGGATCCTCTCTGACTTACCTTCTCCCGTGCACATTACTGCGTGCAGCACATGTGCGGCCAATATGTCTGGGCCCAAAGGCTTCATACCACGAGATCACACAGAGACAATGCATGAACAGCTCATGTTTCTCTTGGGAAAGCTTGGAGAATCCTAAACCAGACCTTCCCAGACTAAAAAATCAGTTGCCTTGTGAAAAGCCTTTGGAAGCATTAATCTGGATAAGACAACAGTAAAATGGACAATAATGAGTTGGAAGACCAGGGTATGTGTAAAACAAGGCCTAGACGGACTGCATAAAGGAACTATCTTATTTACTAGAGTTTTACAAGAAAATAAGAAGAGATCAGGCCGTAACATTATCCCTTGCAATCCTTGATGGGCATGCCCACATTCACAGAATGAACATATAAAGGTAGGGATAGAAAGTGTTCAGCAAAAGTAGAAATTTGGACTTTGCATGCACATAAATTAAGATTTGTGCAGAGTTTGAAGAAGAATCCATGAACTGAGTTGAGGTTTAGGAAAGTGCAATGGAGTGAAAGTTTTGGAATAGGAATGTATGGTTAGATAGTGATAGAACACAGTAAGCTGATGACATTTAAGGAGTGTCTTCTTCATGCGCAGCAAAATAGAGTATTACCTGTCAACAAAGTTTGCCCTATTATCATTTTCTCAGCAAAGAATAGAAATTTTCTTCTACAATTCACTACTAAGAGACTTTATTATTTTTTTTTATCATTGTTATTAAAACTTCTAAAGATGTAAAAAGTCCACTTGCCAACTAATACAAACTTTTTAGAAGTCCACCTTCTTGGCATTCAGCTTCAGGGCTCGTAACACAGTGATTTCTCCTTATTATAGGAGAGTGGCTGACAGGTGAACCACAGTAACTGAAGTTATATTATCTTATATAAACAACAAATTTCACTTTTTTAGTTGTAAATAACAATCATTTGAAGTAAAGGGGACACTGACCGTGGAGAGACGGTACAACAATTTTGTGAGGCCGTCTGTTTCAGAACACTACTTATATTACTACATAAATTCATATGTACACAAAGGCCTCTTCCAGCTCTAGACAGCACTTTTGTGATTCTTCATCAATATATAAATACTTCCTAGAATTTTTCTTGATCTTTAGTGTGCTACTTTTCCTTAAGCAGACACAGAAGTGCAAACTTGTGTAAGCTGATACCCAGTTTCAAGACCCAAACTATCCTGCACATAAGTATCTAGGAGCCAGAGGAAGGCCCAGGTAATCTGATGCTGGATTAAATGGTTAAGCAGAGGTGCTCTGAACACAGGGAGGCCAGGACCGAGAATTCACACCTCAGGACAAGCAGGTGTCTTACTGGAGATATCTGCACTTGCTTTAAGTAAAATGCCCATAATTCATGCAGATCTAAAATTTTGGCTAAGATGATAAAGAAACCTGTCCTATTTAGTTAAGTATTAATTAATTCTCCCACATAGTAAATAGAATTCAAGTATAATTCAAAATCTTTGATTATTATGAATCGTTTTTTTCTCTATGAGTGATAATTAAATCTTTTGATTCTCAGAAAAAACAATGAAACTTTGATCTTACATCATTAAAGTCTTCATCAGTCTTCTTTATTTAGATTAGTTGTCTTTCTTAATTTAAACAACTTTACTGTCAGAGTCAGATAATTTCACCTGATAGCAAGAAATATGATTCATCAAGAAGATAAAGAATAAAATGATCTTGATCTTCCAACCTATGTTAAGCACAAAAGATTTATAATATCACTGTAAAATTTGAGACATTAGAAAATCAAATGCCATACTAGATAGTAATTAAAAATATACATTTTGAAATCAGACTGTCTTGATTCATTTCTGGCTTCTGCACTTACCAGTTTTGTGAGCTTGGATAAGTTACTCCATCAGTAAAAACTCAGTCTCCTTCCTTATCTGTAAATGGTTATAAAATGAACTACTTTAAAGGGTAGTGATGTGAAAGTAAAGAGGAAGAGAGTAAAAGTGATGCTTTGGCTATATTACCAATGGCATATGTATATGTAATACCATAAATAAATGGTGATAAAAAATCAAGAAGTTATAACAGCATAAAAGAAACATGCAAGGTAACAAAAGAATCATTTGGGGGGGAAAATGCAGTATGTATAACCACATCTATGAAGGCAAAGACTATTTACAACAAACTTGAAGTTTAATGATATGCAGCTACCCTCATCTTCTCATCTTCCAATATTGTTTTTAACTTTCCTCAGTCAATTTTAAATTCACTATTTATGTTATGAAAATCTTATACTACATGTAATATAACTCCTCTCCTTTCTGATCCTACCATAGCAATTTTATTTTTTATTTTTTAGATTTTTTTATTCATTAGGATGACACTAACTTCATATTTTGTCTTTCTTTCATGCATACTTTTTTACAAAATATAATCCATTATACCAGGGGTCAGGAAACTTTTTGGCTAAGAGAGCCATGAACACCACATATTTTAAAATGTAATGCCATGAGAGCCATACAACGACCTGTGTACGTTATGCATTATCCAATAAAAATTTGGTGTTGTCCCAGAGGACAACTGTGATTAGCTCCAGCCACCCACAACCATGAACATGAGCGGTAGGAAATGAATGGATTGTAATACATGAGAATGTTTTATATTTTTAATGTTATTTTTTTTTATTAAAGATTTGTCTGCGAGTCAGGTGCAGCCATCAAAAGAGCCACACCTGGCTCGCGAGCCATAGGTTCCCAACCCCTGCATTAGCCATGCTGTCTGTAAATTAATGCTAACCTTTCAGTCTTGAGTCCCTGATCTCTTCCAAAAGATCTGCCGCTGGAGTTTCAGATAATTTCTGACATGTCACTCTTCTCTCAATTCAAAACCTTTTATTGAAAAAGTCTGGAAAAAGGTCCAAAATACTTTTAAGGCATAAGGAAAAATTTAAAAAAAAGTGTGATACTGGACCCTATGCCCTAAGAATGGGGCCCACAGGTACATTGTTCTTCAAGTCTAATTTGTCCCTGGACCTTCACAACACACAGTTCTGGCATCAAGGAGGGCCAGGGATTCTTTCTACATCAGTAGAAATGGGGACATGTTTCAACAGTTAAAGATTCTGAGAACACACCTCTCTTTAATTGAAATATCTATCTTGCTCACCATCATATGTATAATATTAAGAACAGTAGGCTCACTGCTAATTTAATAAAAGACCTGAGTAGTTAATTTACAAAACAATAAAATAAGATGGCCAGTAGATGTATTTTCAAAACTATTTGACCTGCTAATTTTGAATTTTATCTTTTGATCAAAATAAAACAACAGAAGAGCTATTTTCTCATCAAATTGGAAGATTAAAAATAATAACATAAAATCACAGGAAAAGTGGGACTTTTCATACATTGTTGGTGGGAATAAAACTTTTAGTTATATAACCTAAGAAAATAATTATGGATGTACTCAAGGATTTGTCTATAGGATTTGTCACAGTAAAATATGAAGACATAATAAATAAGAAACCACTAAATATTCAACAATGAATCATCATTAAGTAAATTTTCAAAGAACACTACCATTAATTAAAAATTAACTGACAAAATGACTCATAGATACAAAGAAAAGAATGACAGCTGCCAGAGGGCAAGGGGGTGGGGGGCTCGGTGAAAAAAGTAAAGGGATTAAGCAAAGAAAAAAAAAACCTCACAGACACAGACCACAGCATGGTGGTTACCAGAGGGAGAGGCGGGTGGAGGGAGGTAGAGAGAGTCAAGGGGGATAAGTGGAGATGGAAGGAGACTTCAATTGGGGTGGTGAACACACAATACAATACACAGATGATGTATCATAGAATTACACACCTGAAACCTATATAATTTTATTAACCAATGTCACCCCAATAAATTCACTTTTTAAAAAAAAAATCACAAAATAGAATGCTAATTAATGATATGAAAACTGTTTTCGAAATATTGTTAAGTGAAACTAAAGAGAGTTACAAAAACCACATATATGAGTCCATTTTTGAAAGAAAAGAAAAACCTGGAAACACACACAAGTTAACAGCAGCTCTCTTTGGGCAACTGAAACAAGGGAAATGGTTATATTCTATTTGTTAATCTTGTTCAGATTATCAAAATGTTTTACCATAAAAAGAAAAAAATATATATATATTACTAGCATTTCTAAATCTAAAGGAAAAAAACAGTTGTAAAAAAAAATCTCTTTAATATCTTTAACACCAAGTTTATCTTCTCAGGAGAATAATGTTAACCTCTCATAATTATTGCTAACCAAGTATTACAATACAAATAATCCTAGAAAGATCTTTCTATAGAGTAGAGTTTGGAACATAATCCTGGAGGACGACATCATATTTCATTGTAGTCTCAGAAACAGTGAACAAGTCCTAATTCTAACTGCCTCATAACCAGACTTCAGAACTGAAGTTGGAAGACCACACAGTGAAAGCTATGAAAAGGTTACCTCACTCATACTTAGGTTAGTTTACTCCGCTAATTTTTTTTTTCTTTTCCAAGTGAGAGGAGGGAAAGTAGACAGACTCCCACATGCTCCCTGACCAGGATCCACCCAGCAACCCCCATCTGGGGCCGATGCTCTGCCCATCTGGGGCTGTGTTTGTAACTGAGCTATTTTTAACACCTGAGGTGGAGACTTCACTGAGCCATCCTCAGCACCTGGCCCAATGAGTTCAAACCAGTTGATCCATGGGTGCAGGAGGGGAAGAGAAAGAGAGAGAGAGACAGAGAAAGGCAAAAGGGAGGGATGGAGAAGCAGATGGTCACTTCTCCTATGTGCCCTGACTGGGAATCAAACCTGGGACATCAAAATGCCAGGCTGATGCTCTACCACTGAACCAACCAGCCAAGATCTACTCTGTCAATTTGATATAGGTTTCTTAATACAGTACCTATCTCTAGTCTCAGAATTCTGAAATGAGAATCGCAGGGAAATTAAAAAGCGGCTACATCAATGGGGCTTAAATGAATACAAGAGGACTAGGAAACAATGCATAACTTCCCTTTTAAAGTGATAGAGTATATTGTTTATGTCACAGAGTTGCTCCAGACTATTTGAAAACACTTCAAAATAGGACTGGCAGGAAGTTAGGAAGAACCATAAATAATATAATTTGTCAAACCCTATGTGAGTTAGCCAATATCATGATGGGAAAAGTAGAAGCTAAGGAGGAAAAAACAGGTAAAGCTGAGCTCTCAATGATTACAGATAAGAGAAAGGTTAGGTTAGGGAATTAAAGTTGCTGTCAGTAGCAGTAAAGTTGGCTAAATAAAATACAGTAAATAGCTCTTGATGTTTCAGAGTCTAAGCGTATGTAGCCTCTTGGAAGATAAAGTTGAAAAGAAATTGTTTGCAAAAGAACAGTCTGATTTGGGGAGAATATTCCTTAATGAGAGATTTCAAAACACGTAAAATGTAATAGTAAGTCAAAATAGTAAAATATAAAGGGTGCATAAGAAAAAATACTCATACAAGCTAGTGCAAACCTCCTGCTTTTCCAAAATAGTCATCAATTCCCTATCTCCGCAAACAAGTCTAGCTGTCTCTTGAACTCATCTGTGCTCTTCTTCAATGGTCTTTCCTGGTAATTTATTCCACATGTTTATTATCCCTTTAATGACATTCTCTACCCAGCATGGAAAGCAGAAAACGGCTACCTTTCAGGCTGACATCTGGTTGTCTCTCTCACAAAGCTGAGACCTTTTCAATGCTTCTCTTAGATTTCCCCTTCACACACTCTGAACTGATTGAGCTGCTGCTGACATGTTCTTCCTCATCTCCTAAGAAAACTCACAACCAAGAAGAGTTCAATGAACTTCCTTCTATAAATAAATTGTCCATTAAACAGGCTATTATCTTTGTAAAAAGCTTCAAGAGTAACATGAAATGCATTGCATTTATATTTTTATAATATTATATTCCCACTGGGAATTAAATTCCTTATGAGGAGCACATCCCATCACAATGAGTTGCAGCATGATTACCCTGTTTGCTCTATAAAAATCAGTTACATTCAACTCTTCTAATTCCATTCATTTCAAATAAACTCAAACATGCATGAAACATTTTACTTTAAATGCATATACCTGTGTATTTATTATAAAATATATAAAATTATAAATGTGTAATCATTTATACAGGTAGATAAATATGTATTTAATTATTTTGTGATTTTTTTTCTCAACCTTTGTACAATTTAGTAGAAATCTTGCTGCTTATCCAATATGATAATAGCTGCTTTTTAAACAAAGGTATTTAGACTATTTATATTTAATATAACTATCATTATGTTTAGGTTTAAATTTACCATTTTTGCTATCTATTTAAGTCAATACTTACAAGTCATGTAAATACTAAACTCATCTCAGTGGTTTGGTGACAGCACTACTATTCAAGATTCCTTAACACAAAGAACTTAATTAAGGACCACAGAACTACACATTGATGTTTTCAAACACTCATCTTTGTTCCCAAAGGGTGCTACAAAGAGATCTAATTCCATGAATTTCAATTGAATGCATACTTCATTATGCAAAACAAATAAAGACTGCATGATTAACATATTTGATTTCATAGAAAGTTTATTTTTTTTCTCAGCACCCAACTATACTTTTAAAATTATGATTACAATCTAATGTGCGTACCAAAATGTTAACTCTCTAGACAAATTCAGTGGAACTTTGCAATCTATGTTTCTTTCAGCAGCATTACTGAATACTTTTGTTTTCTGTCTCACCTTGTATTATGCACTCAATGTCTGTACTAGTCAACTGTTCCATCATTAAAATAAAAATTAATTTCCTACCTACCTTTTAGGATGACACACAAATCATGTGATCATACCTATAAAGTACCAATATTTTATCTGCATAGGTAACCACATATTACTTTCTTTTAAATTAGCAAACAAATTTCCAAGGACCATATTTTTCACTCCATAAAATGCACCTGACCATAGACACACCAAAGGTTTTAAGGAGGAAAATAAGAAAAAAAAAATTCTGAACCAACTGGTGTGTTATAATATTTAATAAAATATCGTATTTTTCACTCTATAAGATGCATGGGCATTTTCCCCTCCACTTTGGGGGGGGGAGTGCATCTTATGGAGCGAAAAATATGGTAATTATTCTCCAAAAAGCCAGAACTGTGGTATTAGAATACCATTTTGCACTGAAAGAGACCAGCGTTCCTTGGAGAAATGTGTGAATTCATGTCTGAGATAGGAAATGAACAAGAGGAACCTGAGGCATTTTGTCATATTAGGTAGTGGCAAAGGATATAATCATGACTGCCAGAATTGTGCCAAAGTGCTCAGGAGCCAACCTGGATAAAAGACGGGGCAATTTAAGTATTAATAAGAATAATACTACAGAGTATTGACATATTAAATTCATGAGATTTTAATCATAATATAAAACACACACATATCTCTTTTAGCAGATGCTAGGAAACCAGTTCATTATTTTGGACACTGATAAATAAAGGGAAAGAATTAGGCATAAATCCATCCTTTTCTACAGAAACTGTAACTCCGTGTAACTTGAACAGATAATGGTGAGAAGAATTCTCTTTACAGAAATATTCCAACTCATAAGTAAAATAAAATACTAAATTTAAAAATTCACTTTTCTTGCCACACCAGTCAATGTTTATCAAAGTCACATAATGAGAAAAAGAGAAGCAAAAATCAGACATTATTTATCGAACCAGAAGCCCTAAAACTTCCATTATAACATAGTCTTGCCAAAACATGAACTTAATTCTGATTAAGCCACTGGAAATATAGGGCACAAAGGGACACATTATAAGACACCTTTGGGACCCTGGTCGGTTGGCTCAGTGGTAGAGTGTCGGCCCAGCGTGTGGATGTCCCAGGTCCGATTCCCAGTCAGGGAACACAAGAGAAGTGACCATCTACTTCTCCACCCATCCCCCTCCCCTTCTTTTTCTCTTCCCCTCCTGCAGCCATGGCTTGATTGGTTCAAGCACATCAGCCCTGGGTGCTGAGGATGGCTCCATGGAGCCTCCACCTCAGGTGCTAAAAATAGCTTGGTTGCTAGCATGGCCCCAATGGGCACACAACCCAGATAGGGGTTGCTGGGTAGATGCAGTCAGGGTGCATGCAGGAGTCTGACTCCCTATCTCCCCTCCTCTCACTTGGCAAATAAAAATAAACGAATAAAAGAGACACTTTTGGAAATGCAGTAACAAAATACAAACCATGGGAAATTACAGGACAAATTATCTAATTTCTTTAACAGCAAGAATAACAAAACAAAAAAACACACAAAAAAACAAGAGGTAGAAAAGCAACCTACAGGTGAAAGGAAAATTTAAGAGACACAGCAACCAATTGTAAGAAGTTTGGACCTTGATTCAAACAAAAGAAATGCTAAAAATTTAGAACACTCAGGGAAATAAAAATGCTGTGTGGATATTTGGTAATATTAGTAAATTATTGCCATTTATTGGGTGTGATAATGGTACTGTGGTTATAGTAAGAAAGAACCCTAAACTTTTAGAGATAAATTCTGAAATATCTGCATATGAAATAGTATTTTATAATGAATTTTCTTCAAAAAATCCTGGCATTAGGGGGAAGTAGGTAGGAATAGAGGCCATATATTGATCATTATTCAGGCTGGATGAAGATAAATAAATTTCATTAGGCTATTCTAAATACTTCTGCATTTGTACTTGTCTACGATAAAATTTCTGTTCTTCACTTTATTTAAACTAAATGGTAAAAAAAATCAACAGAAACTCCTTACATAATATTATTTGTGACAATTTCATAATATATTATACAACAGAAATGACAATGGGGAGCTATATGAAAAGTGAAATGAGGAGCTATGAAAAGAAGCCTGACTACTTGGAAATACGCCACTTTTTCCGCTTTAAAGAGTGTAAAATGACCCTAGAAAGAGCTCTTGTCCTTAAGGCTGGTTCTCTCAAGGAAACAGAAGGAAAAGATATTAAACAAAACCCCAAATCCTCTTCAGCAAACTTTAATGTACCGAGTAGCAGCTTTTCCTTTTAATACACTTCAGTTTCCTTCATAAAACCTATCAATTTTATTTCCATTTATAAATATGGTTAATTCTAGAAGCTGTAAGTTTTTCTATCAAAACTATTTTACTCTATCAAAACCCTAATTACCAATTTTACTCACAAGTATATTATGACTAAGGGATGTCAGACATGGTCCTCTATGGCACGTAATGAATGAACTACTTGGGCCTTCTACATCTTTAGTGTGAGTCGTAGTGCTCCTACAATCGGAATGAGAGCACAGAAGAAGGACCATTCTTAATCTCCATATAAAAATATATTTTTAATATAGCAATAAATAATACATTTATTTAGTATTATCTTTCATCTCTGTACCTCCAGTCCCATCCCAGAATTTCCAGTGACAGATTATAGTTACAGTGACATATGATATATTTTAAAATTTAAGAGAGGTGGGTAGCGAAATTCTACTTCAATTCCTCTTCATACCTCAACTTTTGCACAAACTACGACTACATAAAAAGAACAAATTGACCGTTCGATTTACTTTGAAGAGTGCAAAGGCTGTTTTCCTTATTTTAAAATTGTCCAAAAATATAAAAGGATATCTAGGAAATTCTAAAAAGTGTATATTTTATAAGAGAGACTGGCTATAAAGACTGATATGCTTTTTCCTTACAGCTACTTTATTGTATTGTTCATAACACGAATACCCTGAAGAGATACTGAACTATATCAGAAGCCATTGAAAAGAAATAAGAGACTATATATAAAAAAGGAATGGCTACAAGTATTATGTATTAGATATAAGAGTAAGAATGAAAAGTCCTCATCAAAATGGAACAAAAGTTTAGTTCAACAATTACTTTGAGAATATATGAATGTATAATTCCTAATATCCATTAAAAATTTAATAAGCGCTCCCTCCTTAAAAGTCTTTTAAATAAAAAACTTTTAAAAGTTATTTTAGTATAAATAAAAATTTTTTTAAAGTTATTTTAGTATAAATCATAATGATAAATTTAGTATCCACCATAAATCCCAGTAAAAAAAAATTAGACAAGTTCTGGCCAGTGGCTCAGTGGATAGAGCATTGGTCTGGCATATGTACATCTAGGTTTGGTTCCCAGTCAGGGCACACAGGAAAAGTAACCATCTGCCTCTCCCTCTCCCTCTCCCCCTTCTCTTTCTCTTCCCCTACCACAGCCAGTGGCCCAGTTGGTTCAAGCGTGGCCCCAGGTGCTGAGGATGTCTCACTTGGTCCAAGCACATCAGCCTCAGGCACTGAGGGTAGCTTGGTACTCGAGTATGGACCCAGAAGGAGGTTGCCAGTTGGATCCCAGTTGAAGTACATGAAGGAGTCTGCCTCACTATCACCTCTCCTCCACTTATACAAAAAAAAAAAAAAAGAATGAAAGAAAAGAAAAAAATAGACAAAAAGTGACATTAAAGTAAATAAGGCAGTTATTAAAAACACTTTTCACTCCTGCCTCCATGAAATCACCAAGGAAAGATCTCCGCCCGCCCCAGATTTCTAAATGTACTTCAGGAGGTCTTCAAGGATGATTTTGCACAAAGTCTATATTTATAAAATTTTCTCCCTATTTTATCCTCAAAGGTGATTTTTTTTTTAAGTGAGAGAGACAGACAGGAAGGGAGAGAGATGAGAAGCATCAACCCATAGCTGTGGTACTTTAGTTGTTCATTGATTGCTTCTCAGACTTGCTTTGTGCGTGGGCTCCAGCCAAGCCAGTGACCCCTTGTTCAAGCCAGTGACCTTGGTCTTAGACCAGCAACCATGGAATTATGTCAATGATCCCAAGCTTAAACCAGCGACCCCGCATTCAAGCTGGAGAGCCTGCATTCTAGCCAGCAGCCTTGGGGTTTTGAACCTGGGACCTCAGCGTCCCAGGTTGATGCTCTAGCCACTGTGCCACCACTGGTCAGGAAAGACAAATAAATATTTTAAAATTTAGATCTCACTGTAACAATTCAGAAGTGAGAAATGTGTATTATAGTTCTTTTGAACTAATATAAAAATTTTCATCTATTTCTAACAAGAAAAGAAAACTAAGCATTTGTCATTTAGTGAAATAAACCTCTTTTTTTCATTGACAAGTGAAAAACAAAAATGTTGGATGTAGGTAAAAGAAAAGATCAGAGGAAAACAGAAGAGATGAGGGTCAGGAATCCCTCCCCTTTCGTCACACGACCTCACCTAAAATAAGTGGAAAAAACAGAGATACTTAGCTACCAACAAATACCAGAAACTAACAGGTTTCCCACAAAAGAGGGCCATCAACATGAACCACTAATGACTTTTTTTTTAAAACATACTTTCAAAATACATTCAAGCTCTTTAATTTTTTTCTCACTGTGGGTGTCTCATGGATACACAGCTTAAGTGAGCAGAGGATAGGATCAATGTGTAACATTTTTTCTTAAATTCCATTTCACTTTTAACTTCATGTGACCAACTCTTCCCATTCTTTTGTCTTTAAAATAAAATCTGAAACATATCAGCATAAATTTTCTACATACCTTAAAAACCTATTTATGTACTTGGCCAGTTTTCATAAAATCTGAATCATACATGAGAATACAGATAATTATTCATAGCATATGGTAGAAAACATTTTTATTAATTTTACCGCTTAGGTTAAAAAATGCCAACTTCTGCCTGTGGACAGAGAAATGAAACACTGTTTTTAGGTTCTATTTATTTCCATGTACATTCTAATCCACATAAACATATACATAGGCATAAATTATAGAAACTGATATATACATCTAAGTATTAAATATTTCAAATAATTATCTGATATAGACACACCTTGAATAACATGAGAAGATACAGAGAGACTGTGTGCTATAGATTCAAGAGGACGAATAATTTCTGAGAAGTTTTTCTTTTAAAGTTTTGCATGAATTTATCATTATTCAGAGTAGAAGAGAGTAGCAGTTATTGATCAACAGAAGTAGCAGCTGCTGATCACCTGTCTTCTGGATTTCTTGTCCTTCCAGCCAAACTACATAGTCTCCTTTGAGATACAAATTAGAGGAAAGCCTTTGCTCTACCCTTCAGTGAAGAAGAGCCTGTGATACTGAATGTGCTCAGTATCCCCGTCACAAAGGACAGGGCACTACCAGCCCTGCTCCAGGAGCACATAGATCAGTAGTCACAAAATAGTCACAGGGATATCAAGTACAGCACAGGGAATATAGTCAATAATATTGCAATAACTGTATATGTTGCCAGGTGGGTACTTTGAAATATCGAGATTAATACTTTGTAAGGTATACGATTGTCTAACCACTGTGTTATACACCTGAAACTAATACAAAACAATATTGAGTGTAAACTGTAACTGAAAAAATTTTAAAATAATAAAAATAAAATATAAAAAAGACAAAGAGGTTTGAGTGGGCACCCAGGGCATTTTCCCCCTTCTGTGTTCTTGTCAACTTACGGTAGCTATTTGTTACTTATTTTCTCTTGACCAAACACTGTAGCAGCATAAGCTTTGGATCTTTCTGTTACATCTCTACTCTTCTCCATCCCTCATTAAGATAATTTTTAAGATGATTTAAAATAATGAAAATAGTACTCATTATTGTTTCTTTTTATATTAACTAGTGCCCATGCTTTCTAACACCTTTGAATCCCAGGCTAGAGGCACCAGGTACTCAAAAAGGTACCGAATCTGACTTGTGCCTTTTCCCCAGGGTAGCTCTTCAGCCGGGGGTCATCCAGGAAGCCTCATTTCCTCTCTCTAGGGCTTATGCTTTTGCAGTCTCATTGAAACGTCTTAAATCTTGGTTTCCATAATCTCATTCTGTTACTTACAGATTCCACTTTTTTCTCACTGTTCTTTAGAATGTTAATATTTTTCAAAGTTCATACTCCTTATATTCTCTTCTGTTAACTCTTATCCTCTAATTTCAGTCAAGAGCAGTGGTATCCCTGTCTATCAAGAACTTGGAGATTTATTCTTAATCCTTACTTCTGTATCAACTCAGACATCTACAAGCCTCCTAAACCTAAGAATCTAGACAATATATATTTCCCTTCTGCTTCTCCATGTTACTACCACGAAGGACAACAGTTTAGTGTCCTCACTATTGCAGTAGCTTCCTAACTTGTCTCCATGACGCCAATCCCCTCTCCTTAAAATTTACCTCTAAACCAGTTCCAGAGTGAGCATTCTAAAATTCAAAGCTAATGACACTTATCCTCCAAGGATTCTCATCTAAATTCTATGTGGCCATACTAGACCCTTCAAAATCTATCCCTGATCACTAGTCCATATTTTTTATAACCTGCCCTTGTGCACCTACAAGTGGAGTCTTTATTCAGTCATTGTGCTTCCTCAATGAACTATGCCAGTGGTCCCCAACCCCCAGGCCGTGGACTGGTACTGGTCCATGGGCCATTTGGTACCAGTCCACAGAGAAAGAATAAATAACTTACATTATTTCTGTTTTATTTATATTTAAGTCTGAACGATGTTTTATTTTTAAAAAATGACCAGATTCCCTCTGTTACATCCGTCTAAGACTCACTCTTGACGCTTGTCTCGGTCACGTGATACATTTATCCGTCCCACCCTAAAGGCCGGTCTGTGAAAATATTTTCTGACATTAAACCGGTCCGTGGCCCAAAAAAGGTTGGGGACCACTGATACGCAATGTTTTCGCAACTACTGAGCGTTCTGTAGGGAATGTCTTCCCTTCTACTTCTCTGCATCACGCAGTAATTGACAGCTTTGTGACAAGCAGGAGTCAGAATGCAGTCCAGGAACGTTTCCCGGACTATCTACCTCATAGTCACTCCTTAGTTGTCCTTAGCCTGTTCTAAATTTGAAGTGCCCATATATCCTACTGGCTTCCCTCTTATATTTAGACCTCTATCTATGGTTGGTTCCTTGCTTTACAAATTATTCAGCCTGCGCCTGCCACTCACTTCCTCTGTCACAGATCATTTATGTTATTTCTTCTCCCAGTACAAATAAACTAGCAACATGCCCTCTCCATCTTGACTTTGGAATCCTTCTTCTAGAACCTCACACATGGACAGTATGGTACAGCCCAGTGAGTCCAGTCGGGATTTGGTCTCAGCAAGTTGGCTAATGGCTTCATCTACTGGAAAAATTATTCTCATCTTTTAAGTCTCAACTCCAACATTATACTCCTTTGGGAAGCCTTCCCTGACCTTAATGTCATTAACTCTTAGGCTTCGAACAAATTCCATTAGACAACTTTTATATTGTTGTAATAAAGTGTTTATTTTCTTCCCCATTAGGCAATAAGCTCCTTAAGGAAAGAATGTATTGTTTATTTTATATCAACAATACCAAATGATGTCAGGAACAAAGATGCTTAACACTGAATCCCATAATAATTGAAACAAATGATTCAGTATCACTTTTCCATGGTAGATATTCCCTTAACACTAAAGAAATTTCTTTTATAGCACTTTGGAAGAATATTATTTAATCTCTGAGACAAAGGCTATGGTTCCCCCAGGCTTCTGGTTACTCTCTCTGGTTTCTGTACACCTGTTTTTTTCTTAGTCCTTTTTGCTTTATCTTCTTGCTTTTATTTGCACTAAATAAATATTTATTGGGTGGATTAAAGAAGTAGTAAATGAATGACTAAATTGAACTAGTAGTACAAATGAAATTACCTCACTATATTTCCATTTTCTTATGAATAAACATGGACAATAAATTCAGTTGTTATGGAAGATCTCCAGGTATTTACATGAGGCCTGAGGCTCCTCCCACCCCCGCATCTCATTCTGTAGTGATTTATTCCTTCAAGAAAATAAAATGGGATTAAAGATTATTATTACTACAGCTTATTTTTCTTAACATATATACACTAAGTCACATATGTCCTTCCCAAGCTAAAGCTTATCTATTTATAATACATATGGTACATTATAGAGTGAAATTTTTCTTTACCCCAAATTCCTCTTTGTTAGAAAATTATGCTTGTTTGCTGTTTAAAATACAGTAGTACTCTGAGATACAAGTTTAATTTGTTCTGTAACCAAGCTCATAAGTCAGTCAACTAGTATATCAAACAAATTTCTTCCATTTAACGAACTATAGAAATGATCCCTGAAAGTATAGTCTTATTTCTTCCATTTAAAATAACTGAAATAGATTTAATCCGTTCCAGCCCTGTGAAATATCCCCAAACCATCCTAAATTATGAAAAAAGACATTTTTAATTAAGAAACACACATGTATACTTTACCAATGCATAACAAAATATATGAAATAAAAGAAAAAAGTGTTATTTAGTTCTGTATTCTTACCTTGGAGACAGACGAGTGTGGCTAATGGAGGTAAATGGTGGAGGAGGAGGGAGGGAGGAAGAGATGCAGGCACTGTAGACACACCAACTAAAACTGCACTTTCTTAACACTAATTGTAAACTAAAACTGCATTTTCTTTACTTTAAACAAAACTAAAACTGACTTTCTTTACTTAAAATGAAACCACAAAAACTTAATTGTAAAAAAAAATGCACTTTCTTAACTTGAAACTTAACCTAAGCTTAACATTACGTATTTTTCATTTAATCATCACCTGTTTTTGCCTTTTTGGCTGCACTTTCAGCACTTTCACTTGCAGGACTTTTGAATAAAAATCTATCCAAAGAGGTTTGCTTTTGCCTGCCTTTTAAAATGTTACAGAAATGTGACAAACAAGTGTCATTAAAAAGTGCTGAAGAACAACCAGTTAAAACTTTTACTAAGTGTTTCTTTTCAATGAAACTTGACATTTTCTCCCACATTGCCAGCATGTCTTTAATTTCACTTGTAGAAATCACTTCATCTGACTCTACCTCCTCCTCACTACTAATCTCTTGCAGAAGCTCCTTCAACTCCTCAGTTGAGAGTTCCTCCTCATGTTCCTCGACGAGCTCATTTATGTCACCCTCATCTTCCTCCAGACCCATCAACTTTCCAAGGGACACAATCTCCTCCAACACTTCTACCTCGGTCTCTGTCTCTGGTTCAAATCCTTCTAAGTCCCTGTCTGAAACAACATCAGGCCATAACTTTTTCCATGCCAAGTTCAAGGTTTTTCTTGTAACCTCTTGCCATGCCAAGTAAATAATGCATAAACATATCACGATATTGTAGTGATCTTTCCAAAACTCTCGAAGGGTTAGAATTGTATTCTCAGTCACCTCAAAGCAGCGGCGGAACAAGGGCTTTGTGTAAAGCTTTTTAAAGTTGGAATGACCTGCTGATCCATAGGTAGCAAGATTGAAGTCGTGTTGGGTGAGAGGTAGAGAACTTTTACAAATTTGAACTCATCAAGAATGTCATCTTCAAGACCAAGTGGGTGGGCTGGAGCATTATCAAGGATTTGTAATGCTTTCATTGAGAGTTTATTTTCTTGAAGATATTTCTTCACTGCAGGACCAAAGATGAAATTTACCCATTCAATAAAAAACTGCCACATAAACCATGCCCTAGCATTGGCGTGCCGCATAACCTGCAGTTTTTCTTTAAGAATCTTGTGAGTCTTAAAGGCTCAAGAATTTTCAGAATGATACATTAGCAGTGAATTTACTTTACAGTCACCATTAGCATTTGCACACAATGCAAGGGTCAGATGGTCCTTCATGGGTTTATGGCCTGGCAGCTTCTTCTCCTCTGTGGTGATGAAAGTCCTCTGGGACATTTTTTTCCAAAACAATCCTGTTTCGTCACAGTTGAACACTTGTTGGGGGATGTAGCCTTCCTTTGCAATAAGCGCAGCAAAACGTGTGATGTACTCCTCAGCTGCCTTAACGTATGTTAGCACTTGCAGCTTCACCATGACTTGCCTTAAATGTATCTTCTGAAGCCTCTTTTGAGGTTGATGGTTCTTTCTTCTTCAAGTCGCTGTAAATAATACGTGCTTTTTCTCATATTACAGTCTCCGTCACTGTATCTCCTGCCAGCTCTTTCTCTTTCACCCACACCAGCAGAAGCTTCTCCATTTCTTCATAGATATTTGTCCTTAATTGGGACAGAATTGTAGTTCCTTTCACTAGATTTGCACTTTTGATGACATCTTTTTGTTTAAGGATGGTACAAATTGTAGATGTATTGAAGTCGTACAGCCTTGCCAGTTCAATCACTCGTACATCATGCTCATGTTTTTCTATTATTTCTTGCTTTACTTCTGTCGACGTTATTCTCTTCTTCTTCTCACCACTGTCCTTTGCACTCACTTTCTTGGCCCCATGATAGCACACAAAAAAGGTTAGTAAAATGTAAAAATGATGCAAGAACGAGTACAGTGCATGAGATTTGACTTGATTCTGTGGGTAACACGTGGGAAAGAATGAGAGGCTGGTGTTGTGCTGCTGATACTGGACCAATGTGCTAATGCGCTAACTAGTGGCAGCTTCCCAAATCACGACTCGTATCTCGGACTTTCTCTCGAGTCTTGAACAAAAATATGGACCAAGTCGCAGTTTGTATCTTAAAAAATTTGTATGTTGGTCTGCTCATATTTTAAGGTACCACTGTATATGATTTTACAAAACATTAGAGAAAACTAAATTAGAACCTAACCTCAAACCTTTTATAGCAAAGGTGGCTAAGAGTACATGCCAAGAAAGAAACAGACATCCCTGGGTTTGCACTTCAGGCCACAACTCAGAAGCTGTATGTGGCATACATAGTTGGCCATTTCTCCAACAGCCATATCTTCCTAACCCACTTTATTTATTTAAAAAATCCTATTATGTTCACTCTCCCCTGAGGGCCTATTTCTAGTAGAGGTGATGCCCTTCTCCACCTGGGAGTGAATCTTAATTGGATTAAGTGGATCTGGTGGTGGTTTTCTTCCTTTTGGGGATTAGTGAAGCCTGAGCATATGATGTTAATTCTGGCCAATGAGACATCAGCACAAGATTGCCTGAGGAGTTTCTGGGAGGGATTTGTCTTTCTTATAAAGTTAGCTGAGGAAAGAGCTCCACCCCTCCCATCTAGTGACAATGTTTTCTACATACAGTGTGTCCGTAAAGTCATGGTGCACTTTTGACTGGTCACAGGAAAGCAACAAAAGATGATAGAAATGTGAAATCTGCACCAAATAAAAGGAAAACCCTCCCAGTTTCTGTAGGATGATGTGACAGCATGTGCGCATGCGCAGATGATGACCTAACACCGTGTATACAGCGGAGCTGCCCACGGCCATGCTAGTAGAGATGTGAACAGTACAGAGGACAGTTCAGTGTGTTCTGTGGCTCGCTAAATTCGAATCTGTGACCAAAGTGCAACGTGAATATCAGCGCATTTATAACGAAGCGCCACCACAGAGGAATAACATTACTCGGTGGGATAAGCAGTTGAGGGAAACTGGCAGTTTGGTGGAGAAACCCCGTTCTGGTAGGCCATCAGTCAGTGACAAGTCTGTAGAGGCTATACGGGATAGCTACCTAAGGAACCCTAAAAAATCTGTGCGTGAGCCCACATCAAACTGCACTGAATAGGTTTGAAACTGGGAGAGTTTTCCTTTTATTTGGTGCAGATTTCACATTTCTATCATCTTTTGTTGCTTTCCTATGACCAGTCAAAAGTGCACCATGACTTTACGGACACACTGTATTATGTTTCAAAGTATGTAAACATTCTCAGAGGGTAGCTGGTCTGGGAGGACAAGACAATTTGCTAAGAACAACAAATAAAGAGATGGTAAAAAAAATAAAGGGGGGTCTTTATGATTTAAAATTAATCAACCCTAGTGTTGCTCTCTACCTCAACACTTCTAATTAGGTAACACTGAAAATATCCTTATTGTTTTATTTTATTTTATTTTACTTCTCATCAAAAGCATACTAACTAAAATGCTATGTAACATTAGGAAAGTTTCTTAACCTCTCTGTGCTTTGTTTTTCTCTTTTGAACCAGTAATCTCAGCATTCTAGGTTGATGAGTTATCCACTGTGCCACCACAGGTCATACTTTCCTCTTTTGTAAAAGGTAAATAATAAATTAATGAATCTTGATAAGATTCTTGTAAATAGTAAATAAACCGATATATGTAAAACATTAAGAACAGTTTTATTTATAAATATTAAATAAATGCTCAATGAACATTAATTACTTCTGGTAGTTATTATGAAATTTAACTATGAAACCTTAAGAATTATTTTCTTTCCTGATGCCTTCAAAGGTTATCACTTTTTGCAGATGATATGATCCTGTATATAGAAAACCCTAAAAACTCCACCAAAAATTATTAAAAGTAATAAACCAATACAGTCAAATGCAGGATACAAAATCAATATACAAGAGTCTACTGCTTTTCTGTATGCCAACAATGAAACTTCAGAAAATGAACTCAAAAAACAATTCTTTTTACAATTGCAACAAAAGAAACAAAGTAGGAATAAACTTAACAAAAGATGTGAAGGACCTATATACTGAAAACTAAAAATATTATTGAAAGAAACTGAAAAAGACAAAATGAAATAGAAAAAAATTCCATGTTTATGGATTGGAAGAATCAACGTAGTTAAAATGGCCATATTATCCAAAGCAATATACACATTTAATGTAATCCCCAAATGTCATTTTTTAAAGAAATAGAACAAAAAATCACCAGGTTTGTATGGAACCATAAAAAAACTCAAATAGCCAAAGCAATCCTGAGAAAAAAGAATGAAGCCAAAGGTATCACATTACCTGACTTCAAATTATACTATAGAGCCACGATAATCAAAACAGCATGGTATTGGCAGAAAAACAGACACACAGACCAATGGAACAGAATCGAGAGCCCAGAAATAAAACCACATATGTATAGACAAATCATCTTTGACAAAGGAGCCAAAAACACAATAGAGAAAAAGTGTCTTCAATAAATGGCGCTCAGAAAATTGGATAACCATATGCAAAAAAAATGAAACTTGACTACAGTTTGTCCCCTGTACAAAACACTTTAATTCAAAATGAGTCAAAGACCTAAATATAAGACCTGAAACTATAAATTACATTGAAGAAAACATAGGTACTAAGCTCATGGACCTTGGCTGTAGGGAACAATTTATGAATTTGACGCCAAAGGAGAGGGAAGTAAAGGCAAAAATAAATGAAGGGGACTATATCAAACTAAAAACTTTCTGCATAGCAAAAGAAACCGACAAAAAAAACACAAAACCAAATAGGCATACAACTCAATGGGAGATATTTGCAAACAACAGCTCCGATAAGAGGTTATTATCCAAAATATATAAAGAACTCACAAACTCAGCAACAAACAAGCAAACTATCCAATTAAAAAATGAGGAGAGGACCTAAACAGACACTTCTCTCAAGAGGACATAGAAATGGCCAACAGGTATATGAAAAAGTGCTCATCTTCAGCAGCTACTCAAGAAATGCAAATCAAAACTACAATGAGATACTACCTCATACCTGTTAGATCGGCTATTATCAACAAGACAGGTAATTACAAGTGTTGGAGAGGCTGTGGAGAAAAAGGAACCCTCATTCACTGCTGGTGGGAATATAAAGTAGTACAATCATTATGGAAGAAAGTATGGTGGTTCCTCAAAAAAAACTAAGAATAGAACTATATGACCCAGCAATCCCTCTACTGGGTATGTACCCCCAAAACTCAAAAACATTGGTACACAAAGACACATGCACCTCCATGTTCATCGCAGCATTATTCACAGTGGCCAAGACATGGAAACAACCAATGTGTCACTCGCTAGAAGATTGGATATAGAAGGGTGGTACATATATACAATGGAATACTACTCAGCCAGAAGAAACAATGACATAGTGACATTTATGACAACATGGGTGGGCCTTGAGAACGTTATAATGAGTGAAATAAGTAAATCCAGAAAAATCTAAGAACTGTATGATTTCATACATAGGTAGGATATAAAACTTGAGACTTATGAGCATACATAAAAGTGAGGTGGTTACCAGGGGGAAGGGAACGTGGGGTAGGAGAAAGGGGACTCAAGTGAATGGGGAGGGGGAAGGATGGGGGATGGTGTAAAGAGGGACAAGTATAAGGTGAGAGAAAATGATCTGACTTTGGGTGATGGGTATACAACACAATTCAAATATGGTTCAAATGCTATAGAAATGTTCACCTGAAACCTATGTACTCTTACTGATCAATGTCACCCTGTTAAAGTTAATTTTCTAAAAAAACTAAAAACAAAAAAAGGTTACCTAAATCGATGAATCAAATATAAAAGCCATTATTTTTATATTTTTCTATGCTATTTATAAAAAGTGATTTTTATTTTTTATCCCTTGAATGTCTCCTCACAGTGTATATTAAAACTTTCAAGTAAAACTAATACACAGGTTTTTCCAAATTAGAAAAAATTATCCTCATTAAAGGAAAGAAAAATAAGAGTCATTTCAAGGAAAATAAAGTTTATGTTTAATATAACTTGAAAAATTAATATCATTACGGAGCAGAAAAAAATGAGTAGCTATATGTTATAAAGTACACCATCACATTTCCACAGACGTTTTTCTATTCTTTCTGTAGTATTCCTCCTATTCTTATCCCAGATCTTCTAGAGTTGGAATCTTGCCAAGAATGTAAAACGTTAGTTTTACAAATTTGGCAAAGGTCCACAAAGACTTGAAGAAGGACCACCAAATTCATCTGAGCTTTGAACTAAATACCCCATACCATCAAGGTAAAATCTGATTGATACTGGAAAACCAAAGGACTGACTCAGCAGTGGTGGCAGTACATTGGAGCAGGTCTCTAGTTTCTCTGATAAGCGAGAATTGGAAAGGCTTCTATACCAGAGAAAGAAAAAACAAACAACTGTTTTAGTAGCACTGGGGCAAATGTGAATAATCTTCTCTTCTGATCTATTCCCCTGATCTCTTAGGGAAAAGAAAAGAGGAAAAAAAAAAAAACCTCTCTCAACAGCACAGGAAGAAAACTGCTTCTTTAACCCCCTGATGACAGAAACAAATTGTTTTGCAGTTCTGGGAAGAGATTTGTCACAAATGTGCAAACCAGACCCTGTATCCTGGACACTGAGCAGAGCTTCAATACCACATTTTTAGGGAATTCCAAAATGATCCTTTAATAAACAATTTTTTTTCAATACAAAACTCTTTCTTGATGGTTTAGCTGTATGGACTTTTTGTGAGTGTAGTATCAAATGTAATTTTGTTTTTAGTTTAAGCATCATTATTAATTTGCTTTATTTCTCAAAGTATCCAGGAAACTTTATTTGTATGGTTTTTGAAAAAGCTTACTGTGTTATTGTTTAATGGACATACTAAAAGCCAAATATATTTAAAACTAAATAGCTATTTATGGTAGATTGGGCAATAATGAGCTGGTAACTGAGCTTTAATATTATTTCCATGAAAAAGCAGTTCCTTCAATAGCCTTTCATAAGCTCTTATTATGCATCTAAATAAATATAATATATATAGTACAAAAAATATGAGCTCTAAATAACAGACAGACCTAGAATTCAAATCCTGGCTCTTACACTCAGAAAATATGAAATTGAGCAAATTATTTAACATCTCTTAGTATCTAGTTCCTCAATTACATATGAAGATGATAAAAAACAGTCTTAAAGAATCATCATAATCATTAAATGAGAAGACATACTAAGCACTCAGCAGAAGGTTTGGCTAAAATAGGTGACCAATAATCACCAATGCCTTTCCCTCACACAAAACGATACAAACAATAGTAGTAGGAGTTGTATAAGAGAAATAAGATTAAAGTGTATTAAGAAGTGAAAAAGTGGCCTGACCTGTGGTGGTGCAGTGGATAAAGTGTCGACCTGGAAATGCTGAGGTCACCGGTTCGAAACCCTGGGCTTGTCTGGTCAAGGCACATATGGGAGTTGATGCTTCCAGCTCCTCCCCCCCTTCTCTCTCTCTGTCTCTCTCTCCTCTCTCTCCCTCTCTGTCTCTCTCTCTCCCTCTCTCTCTCCTCTCTAAAAATGAATAAATAAATAAAATTTAAAAAAGAAGTGAAAAAGTTCTTCCTATAAAATTTGTGAGTAACTTAGTATAATAGTTAGGTCTGCATACATCATCAAGGTATAATAGAAAAACAAGAATGAATATTCAAGTAAGCATCTACAAGTAACGTTACCATCAGTTAATTAAACATTACTGGTTATCTACGTGTGCTGGCAATATAGAGATAAATGGCACAGATCCTAAGATCAAGAGGCTCCCAATTTAGTACAAAGATTTATAAAACTTTATACTTGCAAAGACAACAATTATATGTAAGTATGAATGTAGGATGGACAGTCAATCCAGACTTGAACAAGAGCGCAGAATTGAAAAAGGCTTTCCAAAGGTTATGACATCTGAGCTGAGTTTTAAATGACGAGGAGTTATTATGTAGATGTAGAAGGTGATGGAGAGTGGGACTGAGAGGTGGAATGTGATATCTAGAATAAGGGGACAGTGTGTGAAAATCATGAAGACATAAGAAAGCAGTCTGTGTCCTGGGAATTCAAAATACTTCACTAAAGCATAGGGCTCAAACACATTTACCAAAAATATCAATATGACCCAGGGAATTTCATTTTTGGCAGGCACTCGAGTGTAAGGTTGCCAATGCTAGATAATAGGGTCTTTTCTTTATGCAAAGCATGTGCAGTACTGGTAACAAATAAAAGTGGCATTCTGGATGCTCAGGTTACTCTTGAATTTAAATTATGGTAGTACTACATAATCAGGAGCGCCCAACTTTTTTTTTTTTTTTTTGTATTTTTCCGAAGCTGGAAACGGGGAGGCAGTCAGACAGACTCCTGCATCCACCCGACCGGGATTCACCCGGCACGCCCACCAGGGAGCGATGCTCTGCCCATTCAGGGGCATCCCTCTGTTGCGACCAGAGCCATTCTAGCACCTGAGGCAGAGGCCACGGAGCCATCCCCAGCGCCTGGGCCATCTTTGCTCCAATGGAGCCTTGGCTGCGGGAGGGGAAGAGAGGGACAGAGAGGAAGGAGAGGGGGATGGGTGGAGAAGCAGATGGGCGCTTCTCCTGTGTGCCCTGGCCGGGAATTGAACCCGGGACTTCCGCACGCCAGGTCGACGCTCTACCACTGAGCCAACTGGCAGGGCCTACCACCCAACTTTTTGATCTTTTGAAAAAAGTGGCTGTATATTTTAGGGCATAAAAGAATTGCTAGCATACTAAAGAATAACTTCAATAACATATTTGTTCAGGCAAAAATCCAACTGTTGCCAAATTAGACAGCTAGACCACTAATTGCTAGAACAGTAGGAAGCAGGATATTAAAATTTTATGAATATAGGCATCCAATAAAATATTTGTAAAACAGAAATTAAATGCATTGAAATGGTTTTGGTACAAAATCAAATTCACATGTTTAAATAAGAGGTATAATAAGGTATCAAATTCTTATAATTACTTAGAATCCTAAAATTATATAAATCAGAAAGGTTTCTTATAAATCATCTTATCCAGGGGATTTTAAACAATACTCCTACCCCCACTTCTAGGGGATTTGCTTGAATAGAACAAAAACAGGTCTCCTTATTTTTCTTCTTTCCATTTTCAGAGATTATTGTAGGTGACACTTGAACTCAGAATTTGAGATATCACTAACTATAGAATAGTATAATGTCAGGACCATGCCAAGAGAGCCAGGAAGCAGTTACCAAGTGGCAGTTAATTCATAAGCCTATTATTTTTAATACAGCATGGTAACAGACCTATTCCTAATGCAGTACTGACCTCTGAGTACAAAATGGCAGTAGGAGGATTGGTTATTGGCATGGGAATCTGTAAGTTCAGTTACATTTAGAGGAAGACATTTGTTTAGTGTGGATCTCTTACTGGTCTTCAATAAAAATCATCTTTATAATTGGGGAAGGTGTCTAGTGTGTGAATGTGTATGGTGCACGTGTGTGTTTGATCCAATAGCTGTCCACTTGACCATCATGAAGGATAAAGGAGCAGAGCAACACTTCACATGAGCAGGGATACCTAAATAACATCCAGAATTGAAGTAGAGAAGCCCACCCAGACCCTCTGCTGGAGTTTCACCACTTTACATCGTATTCCCTCTCCCATACTAAACTGAATTATTTCAGGCTGTGGAAACTGCTATAGTAGTTATGCATTTCAAAGACTTTCTTCAGTAGAAGGGAAGATTAATCCTAAAGGGACTAAACCCTGTTGGGTGGGACTGGGGGGTGGCAGGTAGAAAGTCATAATGTAGGTTGTTGAAGAGTTCCATCAAAAGTCAAAGGGTAGGCATTTAAGTTATACATTAAAATTAGAAAGTGAAGTAGGTAGGGCTCAAATTTTTTAGTTCTCTTTATTTAAATGAGAGGGACAGTCACAATTTCAATTTTATATCTATTTTCTTCTAGGTTCTAACTTCTATCAATCACTTTCATTCTTTGAATAAAGTTTACAAAAACTGTAAAAGTCGTGTGGAGATGTGAGAGGGAAGTCGAGCAGGAAGAAGGTTAAGGGACAAAGAGGGACATTACACAATGATAAAGGGGTAAATAGTCCAAGAAGACAACAGTCCTTAATGCATATGCACCTAACAAAAGAGAATCAAATCATGTGAGGCAAAAACTGATGAAACTGAAAGGAGAAATAGATTAATCTATATAGTATTATATTTGCAGACTTCAACACCCCTCTATCAGAACTGGATAGATTGAACAGCAAGAAAATCAGGAAGACCAGAGTTGAATTTCACAATACCAATCAACTGGATATAATTGGCATCTATAGACTATTTTATCCAACAACAGCATATTGCACATTATTCACAAGCACATATGGAACATTTACCAAGAAAGACCACATTTGCCTGACCAGGCAGTGGCGCAGTGGATAGAGCGTCGGACTGGGATGAGGAAGACCCAGGTTCAAGACCCCAGGTCGCCAGCTTGAGCACGGGTTCATCTGGCTTAAGCAAAAAACTCACCAGCTTAGACTCAAGGTCACTGGCTTGAGCAAGGGGTTATTCGGTCTGCTGAAGGCCCATGGTCTTGGCACATATGAGAAAGCAATCGATCAACAACTAAGGTGTTGCAATGAAAAACTGATGATTGATGCTTCTCATCTCTCTCCATTCCTGTCTGTCTATCCCTATCTATCCCTCTCTCTGACTCTCTCTGTGTCTCTGTAAAAAAAAAAAAAAAAAAAAAAGACCACATTCTGGATTATAAAATATACATTAGAAAATTTTTAAAAATAGAAATTATACAATGTCTGCACTCAAACCACATAGAATCAAGCTAGAAATCACTAACACAAAGATAGCTAGAAAATCCCAAAATACATAAACATTAAAAAACACTTTTACTGTGTATAATTCCAACTATGTATCATTCTCGAAAAGGCAAAACTCTGGAAACAAAGTAGGAACATTTTTGAAGTTATAGGAAGTACTAAAGTTGACTTTAACCAACTTCAATACATACTAAAGCTACAGTAGTAAAGATAGTATTGGTGAAAGAATAGACAACAGATTAATGGAACAGAATAGAGAGCCCAGAAATAAACCTACATAACTATAGTCAACTGATCTTTGACAAAGGAGCAAAAGCAATGCAATGGAGCAAAGACAGTTTTCAACAAATGATGCTGGAAGAACCAGACATCTCCCTGCAAAAGAAACAAACAATAAAAAAACTTACACCTTTAACAAAAATTAACTCAAAAGAGATCATAGGTTTAAATGTAAAATGCAAAACTATAAAACAACTAGAAGATCACATAGGAGGAAATATAGATGGCTCTGGGTAGGGTGATGACATTTGGGATGCAACACCAAAGGCACAAGCCATGAAAGAAATAATTGATAAGTTGGACTTCATTAAAATGAAAAACCCCTGTGCTAAAAATGACAATGTCAAGCAAATGAGAAAAGCCACTGACTGGGAGAAGATAGTTGCAAAAGACAAATCTGATAAAGGACTATTATTCAAAATATAAGAACTCTTAAAACCAATATTGAGAAATGAAAAATCCAACTAAAAATAGGCCAATGACTGGCGTGTATAACACCAAAAATGTGCAAATGAAAAATAAGCATATGAAATCATATGGCAACAAGCAGTCACAAATTAAAACAACAAGATACTACTAAACTACCTTAGAATCTGCAAAATCCAAAACACTGACTACACTAATGCAGGGGAGGACACAGAACGACAGGGACTCGCATTCACTGCTGGTGGGAATGCAAAATGGTACAGCTGCTCTGGAAGGAAGTGCGGAAGTTTCTTACAAAACTGAACATGCTCTTACCATATGATCCAGCAATCATGCTCCTTGGAATTTACCCAAATGAACTGAATGTGTCCTTGTATCCACAGAAAAACTTGCAGTCAGATATTTATAGTCACTGTATTCAAGATTGTCAAAATTTAGAAACATCCAAGATGTCCTTCAAGAGGTGAATGGATAAAGTGTGTCACATCCAGAGAACAGAATATTTTTCAGGGATAAAAAGAAATGAGTTATCAAGCCATAAAAAGAGATAGAGAAACTTAAATGTATAGTAGGTAAGGACAAGAAGCCAAAGTGAAAGTTTACATATTGTACGGTTCCAACTGCATGACACTTGGGATAAGGCAAAACTATGGAGAAAGAGAAAAGGTTAGTGGTTGCTATGGGCTAGGAGGGAGGGAAGAATGACTAGGCAGAGCACAGAGAATTTTTAGGGCAGCGAAACTATTCTGTTATGATACTACAATGGTGGATACATGTAATTACAGATGTGTCAAAACCAAAAGAATGTACAACACCACGAGTGAGTCTTAAGTAAACTATGGGCTTTGAGTGACAATGATGCAGCAATTTAGGCTCAACAGTTGTAACAAATGTACCATCTGGTGCAGGATGTCCACAGTGGAAGAAGTTTCATGTGTGGGTGGGTGGGGGGGGTAGAAAGGAGGTATATAGGATATAGGACGCCTCTGCATTTACCACTCGATCTAGCTGTGAATCTAAAACTGCTCTAACAATAAGCTGTTAATATTTTAAAAAGAAAGAAACATAAATTCAGCAGCAAAAGTAGATAGAATATGAAATGTGCTCAAGTGCCCAGGAAGAAAATTCTATGGGAATTAGGAAAGGAAGACATCACTTATATAACCTTTAAGCACAACTTATAGTAACTTTGATTATGGATCTGTGAAAGTGAAGAATTGCAAATGAAATTTCTAAGGAAAATTATTTATAATTTTAATTGAGATACATTTAGTGCTATTAGAACATCAAAGAAAAGAAAAAAAAGAAATATATGTATGATTTTTAGATATGCCAAAAAGTATACTTGATACTATTAATCTACTGAATAATGACTTTCCAGGAAAAAATATGTGAACCATAAACACAAAGAATATACTTGTGGCCTTGGCCAGCTAGCTCAGTGGTAAAGTGTCGGCCCAGCAATTGGATGTCCCAGGTTTGATTCCCAGTCAGGGCACACAGGAGAAGGGACCTTCTGCTTCTCTACCCTCCCCCTCACTCTCTCTCTTCTCCTCCCACAGATATGGCTCCACTGGTTCTAGTGAGTTGGCCTCAGGCACTGAAGATGGCTCCCTGGAGCCTCTGCCTCAGGTGCTAGAACCACTTGGTTGTGGGCATGGCCCCAGATTGGCAGAGCATTGCCCTAGTGGGCTTACTGGGTGGATCCTGGTTAGGGCATATGTGGGAGTCTGTCTCTCCGCCTCCCCTCCTTTCACTACACACACACACACACACACACACACACACACGTGTATATATATATACACACACAGAGATATATGTATATATACACATAAATATGTATGTACTGTGTATACACACACACACAAACACACATATATATATATATGCACTTGAGTTATTCACATACTTTAACAGTTCTCAAAGATAAGGAAATTTCAAGGAAAGAGGGCAGAGCAAAAAAGTTTAAGGACAATATAGAGTTTTGAAAGATTTCACCATGTCTGTTCATCACTACTCAGGTACATCATACTCAGGTGATGTAGTTAGTTATCTGAAATAGCTTATTTAATAAAAGAAGCTAAAATTTAGACATTGCAAATGTTCTAAGGCTATGCAGGAGGAAGGAATCAATTAAGTCCTCTAAGGGTGGTGAAATTTCTTCCCAAAGATCCTAATGATATATACAGGCTTGGGCAAAATATTTTCCATATTTGTTGCTTATATGGAAAATAATACAATAACTCATAAACAATAATACAAGAATAAACTGTTTTATGTACTCACAACTGTAAAATTTAGTCTCCCCCACATTTGCTACCTTTGAAGTATAGAACAGAATATAATGACTGATGTGTGGGGCATTTAACCGACTTTGCTTTTTTAATAAGAACATTAATAAGGATGCCTTACTTCCTAAGAAAACTAAAAGCTCCTAGAAAAATAAAAATCCAATGTTAGTGATTCCAGATTTACTGCCCCAAATCACAGATTTTTTGCTTTTAATTTAAATCTACAGTTCTCTGCTTAACAAAGCAAGATTATATCATTATATTAACTATGTGCTTCTAAATGAAAACATTTTCCATTATGTTCATAATCTGATCTATATTAAATCAAGAAATAAGTTCCTAGTCCATATTAACAATGTTTGTTGAATGGATAAATAAATTAGTTAGTTGCAATAATTAAATTAGGGCAAAAATAGGGCTTAGGTAAATCAATAAGTATATGGAAACACAAACAATAAAGCATGTGGAACTTCTTCCTAACAAAATATGTATGTAGTAATATATTTATTTGGGGGACAAAGATTAAGAAATAAGACATTTCACAATAGCAAAAAAAATATTCTATTGATGATATTGAAATTAAAAATGACATTATTGCCCTGGCTAGTTGGCTCAGCAGTAGAGTGTCAGCTCTGCATGTGGAAGTCCCGAGTTTCATTCCTGGTGAGGACACACAGGAGAAGCGACCATCTGCTTCTCCACCCTCCTCCCCTTCCCTCTTTCTCTTCTCTCTCTCTCTCTTCTCCTCTCAGAGCCATGGCTCAAATGGTTCAAGCAAGTTGGCCCTGGGCACTGAGGATGGCTCCATAGACTCACCTCAGGTGCTTAAATAGCTCAGTTGCTGAGCAATGGAGCAGCTGTCCCAGATGGACAGAACACTGCCCTATAAGGGGCTTGCCAGGTGGATCCTGGTTGGAGCACATGCAGGAGTCTGTCTCTCTGCCTCCTCGCCTCCCCACCTGCACTCTCACTTAAATTTTTTAAAAAATGACATTATTTACACATTTGTATAAAGAACCATGGTTTATTTATAATTATTGTTATATTAATTGATGAGACCAGCTATTGTTCTTGTCCATGTACCTGGTCCCTAAAGCCATAAATTACTTCTGTCTCCCTAGGATTTCTCCTTCATCTTCAAACTCCTGCATCTCCTTATCTCAGCTCACTGCCTCTGACACACAAATGCAAACAGCTAGGTGAGCTTACACAAGTGGAGGGACAGATATACAAAATCTACGTGCCACTCCAACCCATTCTCCCAGGCCCAAATTTTACACTGATGACTTTACATTAGAAGTTCAGAGTATGTTCAAATTCACAAAATGTAAAACTAGAAAAACAAGAGATAAAACACTGCTCTATATGGTCATTTTTATCAAGCTGTTCCAGGCACTGACATGGACTTTAAAACATGTCAAACCAGCATTTTACTTTGTGCAAAATGGCATTTTTTCACAATCTCAGCTCTCTATTTAATCAGTATTTAACTTCATATAGCAAGATAGTTAGTCAGCTTCTACCCCGCCTCCATATATTTCTCAGCATTTTATCTTGACTTAAACTGAAGGTTTTAATTAATGTCCTAAAATGTAAAGTTAAATTACACTGTGCAATTATGTGGGCAATGCACTCAGTAGAAGCTAGACATTATTAGCTATATAATCATCCTCTAAAATAAAACTCTAAACTATATGATTTTGTAAAATTTTCCATTCTGGCTACAACCTCTCCTTAATGATACACAAACTTTTACTTCTATTTTTCTGTTCTAAAAGATTTTTAAAGAAAATTACCACTAGAGAACATAAGCTTACAAAGATAGATAAAGAACTAAAATGTTTCTTTTATATTCCTTCCAGAGTCTGATCTTTTATTTCTAGTGGAGGATACATAATTACCATAACTTATATTTAAAAAGGTGTGTTAACAATTGAAAAGTAATAAAGTTTCCCTTCTAAAGCAGATGCTGAACAATAAATGCAAAATGGTCCATCTCAACTTGAACTTTCCTATTACAAACAGAGATTTCTACCCTAAACTGAAGAAGCAAAACACACTTATACAGCCAAATAATTCAGTTCTACTAATTTATTTTCTTTATATAGAAAAACATAGCAAAAGATAAAGAAATACATTATTTTTATTCCCCCTTTTACTATTTAACAAGGAACTTCTCAATGAATACATTTAACTGTGCTTAATACCTGGATAAGTGTCCTCAAAGCTTGAAGTAGACTATTAATCATGTTTGCTTAATACCTAGAACAATTTTAAAGACAAAGATAACCTCAGTTTTTCTCCTAATATAACAACAACAACAAATTAAGCAGCAGTATTCTGAGATGTGTCATTCCACCTAAAAAGAGGTTCCAACAGAACCTATGTCCATAGATGGGAAACTGCTTTCCTAAGTGTAATCAAAGGGATGTGCAGGCTTAAACTTCATTCATACAATGCATACGTGGAGGAAAAGCAGATAGAAGATCTCTATCCTCTAGGGAACAAACCATGACGGTATTAGACACTAATGATTACAAAGGTTTTTTTAAAAGCAGTTCTATATATTAGGTAGTCTATTCAATATACCTATATAACCCCAGTGAAAGGGAAAATAGCTTTCTCTGGAAGTAATACTTCTAAATTATAGAAACTTTATGCTAAGTACAGCTGGCAGGGTGCTGAACACTCAATTTCTTTTAATGGGCATATTTTCATGCTCAGTCTAAAGGGAAGTAGGCGAGTCGGAGGTGGGTAGAGGGGGATAAATGCTGGTGAAGGGAGACTTGACCTGGGGGGTGAACACACAATGCAGCATACAGATGATGTATTATAGAACTATACACCTGAAATCTGCATGATTTTATTAACCAATGTTACCACAAAATATTTCAATAAACTTGTTTTTAAAAATAATACAGCTACCCTTGCCTGACCAGGCAGTGGTCCAGTGGATAGAGCACTGACCTGGGATGGACCCAGGTTCAAAACCCCAAGGTTGCCGGCTTGAGCACAGCCTCATCTGGCTTGAGCATGGACTCACCAGCTTGAGCATGGGATCATAGACATGACCCCATGGTCAATGGCTTGAGCCCAATGGTCACTGACTTGAAGCCCAAGGTCACTGGCTTGAGTAAGGGGTCACTGGCTCAGCTGGAGCTCCCCGGTCAAGGCACATATGAGAAAACAATCAATGAACAACTAAGGTGCAGCAAAAAAGAATTGATGCTTCTCATCTCTCTCCCTTCCTGTCTGTCCCTCTCAAAAAAAAAAAAAAAAAAAATACACACACACACACACACACACACACACCCCTACCCTAAATGAATCTTCAAAAGTTGAGACTAAAATAGACAATTTCAATATATCTGCCTAAACAAAATATTTCTGGAGTATTAAAACTCAGTATGTCACTTCATTTCTCTATAAAAGTGTTAATCTTAAGGGATTTTTGCCCATGATCATTGGCTGAGGAGGCTAGTCATTGCTAAAACAGGTATTTGAGCACCATTATTACTATAATTATCATAAATTTTCAGCATTTGGAATCAATAATCCATCTCCATTTAAAAGTAAACTGGAGATAGAATAACTCAGGTAGGAAATGTGACATCTGTCCTACTATAAAGCCTCATAGGACAGATAAGATAAAAACTGCAATTGATAGTAGAAATAAGCATAAATAGAATGAGTACTTGAACAGGATTTCAGCATAAAATTGAAAATAACCATTGCTGTTTTTCTGGTAAGATTAAGTACATAATATTTTGTGACTTTAAAAATAATACCTATTAACAAATCTTCCTTTGCAGGAAACTAAAGGGATACACATAATAACTCCAAATCCTATTCCAACACAAAGTTTTGTCTCATTCACCAAGCTCTATAATTATTTCCTGTGTGCTTTATTGTGCTGTAGTATTCTTTTTTTTTTTTTTTTTTTTAGGAAGAAAATATGCATGTGGGAAATTTTCATTATTTGGCTATTGAAATAAAAAGAGGTTTAAAAAATTCCAAAATTTTTTCATAAGTCTGTGGTAAATGAGAAAAGCACTCAAATGAAAAACATATTTTCTTGGTAAACGTTGACATTCTTTCTAAAACAAGAAAAATTGAGTCATTAGAGGCCAATTTACTCATTTTGTATACACTTCTTATAAAGCAAGAATTTCAAGGAATCAGAATATATTTTTAAACAATGAGATCCACATTTTAAATTCATCTCTGGAAAGAAGAAGGTAGAACAAAGCTTCCTAACCTGGTCTGCTCTGATTTGAGAAAAGAATTCCAAAATATTTTATTACCATACCACCATGCCCTGTTCTGACAGTTAAAAACAAAACAGAATAATGATGTTAGAATAACAGAAACTCAAACCAGTGCACAATTAAATATTGTATATTCCAAAGTAAAGCATATCTTCACTTCATGCTTTCAGGACAAAAGAAATGAAATCTTATCAGATAGCTACTCAGTCTAACACAATGTCTCCTGCACTTATCCCCAAATACCAAAGACAGATAACTTTAATTTTAAAAGCTACAGGATAGTACCTCACAGCATACTTCTCTTTTCACTTCCTTTTAGATTCTCACTTCCTCATTCACTTTTTCATTCATTAAAGAATTAGATGAGAGCAATAACAGGAATGAAGAAAGTTATCAGAGCTTCAAAATACTAAATAAGAATAACCTGGAATCAGGCAGAACATTACACTGGCACTGTACATTATTTCCTAGCCATAAAATATTCTAAAGTGCTTTGAAACATTTAAGTATTGGAATCATGCCTTTATTTATTAGTACATGCTGTTCAAATTAAACATTTAGAAGGCATAATGAAACCTCAACAATTCTTGGTCATAATTTGGCCCATTATCCTTTCCAATATTCAAAGAAAGCATTAGTTATTGATGCATAAGTAAACTCGAGTTGAAACAGTAGGAAACTGCTAAACTAGGAAAATCAATGATTTTGGATTCAGACAGGTCATATAAACACAATTCCATCATTTATTAGTTGGATGACCTCAGGTAAGTTACTCTGTGAGCCTTAGATTCCTCATTGGTAAAAGGAGGGGAAAATAGGACAGAAAAAGCCAACCTTGAGGGGGCCAGGAGGAAGACTAAACGGACTAAAAATCACTTAGTACTCAGTAAACAGTAAATGTTAGTTCCTCTTATTTGCAACATTGTGTCTTCATGTTATATATCTATGTACAATGTGGATCTAACTAGTAAAGAAACATTATTGAATGTGATGGTGGTGTGATAGCCATAAACAGTTGGAGTGGGGAACAGTGTATAATATTGATTCTATACACACCACAAACTTAAACACAACTTCCAGACACCTGTGTAAAGGAAAGTGTAGCTATGGCAATGCTCACACTTCATGTGCTATTCAGTGTAAGTAATTTTAAATATTGTATTTTAAAAAAAAGAATAGAATTGAAATTGTCAAAAATGATGAGAAAAAAAATGATGAGAAATAACAAAGTAATTCCCAGGAGTGCCTCCACTAGTATCTAAAGATAAGTTAAACAGGGGGTCCTTGAGTTACAACAAAGTTCCATTCCTACAACAGTGATGTAACCTGAATTTTGGTGTAAGTGAAAACACACCCTAGCCTAACACAAACGGAACACTTGCGTTTTTAACAGTCCAAAATGGTGCAGGTAAGCGTACTGGGGGATGCCAACTCCCTCTCTCATATGCCGCATTACTAAACATATTCTTCCACCACACACAACCAAACTAGTTTGCTCACTAGTAGTCTGTAAGTACAGACACTAATGGCATAAGCTGAAACACATCGCAATTTTTTAAAGTTTTTATGGGAGTGAGCATCGTAAACTCAAAACGTCCTATGTCAAGACTGTCATAACACGAGGACCCTCTATATTCTATTTTGGCAACTGAGTCCCCACCTCTCCAAGGAATATTTCTGCCATAAGATAGGTAGGGACTTAGCCTTGGAGTCGGCTTCATCCTAAATGGTGTTTGGCTTCTCTGAGTCCAAAAAATACTTGTCTACTCCAGTTAAGTGCCCAGCTTAGCCAAGGAACACCCACCCTCGCTTGAGTTACGGTAGCCCTGGTAACTGGCCATGACTAGGCCCTCCCCTTGCTGTGCATCCTGGAGTAGGTCAGTGACTTCACTCTAGTGGAAGACTTTATAAACAAGGGCCCATGGTAAACTGGGAGAAACCATCCTTACAATGGTGATTTCCAGGATTGTCTGTCATCTATTTGCCAAAATTTTCTTTGGAGAAGAGAGAATCAGAGAAGCCAGTATCCAAGGTCCTTTCTGGCCTGTCTGCTCTGCCTCAGACCAGTACTCCTTTTAGAACATCTAAGTCTTGGTAAGAAGCATGTTGTGCTCTAAAATTATGAACTGGGAGCAGTGAGAGGAGGGGGTTTCCAAAGTGGAGAGGTTTGAAAACACAGATTCCAAGCCTGGAGAGTCTGATTCTAGTGTAAGGGGAACCTGGAGATGTGCATTTCATAAAAGCTCTTCACGTGATTCTATGTAAAACCAAGTTTGGGAAGAAATGGAGTAAAGCAGGTTTTGTTTTGAGATTTTTTTTTTGTATCTCATTTTGTCAAATAATGACTAATTTTTCTATAAATTTTTACTCAAATCCTAATTACTGTAGTCAAATCTAACAGATGAAATAATTTCTCATTTTCTTCAAAACTAAATAAAAATTAAATGTTATTGAAAGATAACACAAAAATGACCAGAAGACAATTGATAATTAATTTAAGCAAAATATGAGTTAAATGGTGATTATATGATGAGATTACACTGAAGCCTAGGCCAAGCTAAACTTTGACTTGTGAAATTTGTCCCATTCCCTTGACAAATGTCAAATATTATCTTTTCACCTACATAATGCAACAGTATTTCTGCTAATAAACCACATCATATTTCATGCTAAAATAACAAGTTTTGGGAGATTATAGAAAGTTAGGCAAAGTTTATTAAGCCCTTCAAGGAAAGTTGCTAAGTTGTCTCTCTCTCTTGCAAAGATAAAAGTTGTTTAAGAATAAGAGAATTGTGGAGTTCTGAGATAACAGAAAATTCCTTGGTTTCAAAGAATTAATTATTTACTAAACATATTTCTACAGAACATACACACATTAATCAATAAAATTCCTCTATACCAGAGAGACTAAGATAGACCATACTAATGAAGATGAGAAAAGCATTAAAAAACAACAAAAGCCAGTATTTAAATCTTAATTATGTTTCAGCTAATTGCTTATTTACATAATATTATATAGCTATATACATTGTTATAGGTACTAAAAGGTCACACTATGACATACAAAGTCCTTGATTTCAGAATACTTAAAATTTAGTTGAGAAAACAGAGCATACACTTTACAAAAAGGAACAAGTAATAAAAGGTAGTCTATAAATAGATGGCAAAATAAATGACACACAAAAAAACTTAGAATTCAGGGTAGCAAGACAGAACTATAGATTGGAGTGATCATTCAGGGATGATTTCCAGGAGCTAGAAATTGTTTTGAATCCTGAAAGATAACATTTTTAGAGTCAAAAAGATGAAGAAGAGAAGCAAACACGAAGATAAGCTTAAGCAAAATCGCAGATATGAGGAATATTTGGGTTCAAATTAGTTATACAAGTTAAGAAGGAGAATCTGGATTTTGTTGGTAGCCTCAATATAGCGGAACCAGGGGGCAAAGCACTGATAATTTCAATATAGTTAATACATGGGCGAGCAAGAAGGACCTTAACTATTGACCTGAAATATTTGGACTTTATCCTGGTAGCCAGTAGTCAAAAGCATTTTTAATCAGGTACCCCTTTCAATTTTGAATCTACATTCATAATATATTTATTTATACATTATACATTTTGAAACATTAATTTATAATTAATATATAAAACTAGGGATTTAAAAGAATAATAATAAAGAAATGAAAAATAATTTAAAATATCTTGCTAATCATAGTTTTATACCATAATTCATATCTCAAGGTACAATACATACTAGAGATGAGTTTCAGCAGAATGGTAGTGAAGGAAAGTTTATATTTCTAACAATCTTTTGGCTTATTTTAGGTTATTTGTCAACAAAATCTAATTATACAAGAATGTGCAACTTTATTTGACAAAAAGCCCTTAAGAGAAGATAAAGAGAAGTGGTTCTGTCATTTTTGAAGACTTAATATGAGAAAAAAGAATGAAAAATATCTCATGAGGAAGTAATGTTTTTGCTGATTGTTGAAAAGATTATTTTGGTACACTGAGTTAAATAAAACATATTAAAAATTAATGTCATCATGTTTCTTTTTACTTTTTTAAGTGTAGCCATTAGACCATTTTAAACTGTATATGTGGTTTGCATTGTATTTCCACTGGACAGCACTGCTCTAAATACTGAAAAGGTTAAAATGTAAAAGATGATTGCGAGCAAGATTATTCTGAATAAAGTTTTAAGCACAGCACTGTATTGTTGCCTGACTTAATCAAATTTTCTTCTGCAGGATATAAATTTTGTTTTTAAAGACCACATATATTTCATAGATATTCCATGGGAATATATAGGGATAAAAGGTGAGGGTAGTGCATGAGTATGGTAAAGGGAGATGAGAGAATGTGACCAAGATATTGTCAACCACAACAGTAAAATCATTTCTCTTATACATCAATATCTAGGGCAAATAGCCATCCTTTGTTATACCATCTTTTGTTAGAGATATAGGCTGCTAATGAAGTTCATTATAAGTAGATTTAGAGACTCATGGTACTGAAAAGTGCCAGTAAGGTTTTAAGATTAAAAATATTAGATTTGAAAAAGAAAAAAGAATGGGGTTAGAGATATGGCTAATCACAAATTCGTCAATAGCACCACAGAAAGCCTGACCAGGCAGTGGTGCAGTGAATAGAGCATTGACCTGGGACACTGAGGACCCAGGTTCAAAACCTCAAGGTTGCTGGCTTGAGTACAGACTCACCAGCTTGATTATAGGATCATTGGTTTGAGCATGGGTCATAGACACGACCCCATGATCACTGGCTTGAGCCCAAGGTCGTTGGCTTGAGCAAGGGGCCACTGGCTCTGCCGGAGCCCTCCGGTCAAGGCACATATGAGAAAGCAATCAATGAACAACTAAGGTAACACAACTATAAGTTGATGTTTCTCATCTCTCTCCCTTCCTGTCTGTCTGTACCTCTCTCACTTTTTTTAAAAAAAATAGTGTCACCAAGAGAAAGAGGGTTGGTGTTCATTCAAGCACTAATATCTCAGTGAGGAAAATAGATGATAGATAGATAGATAGATAGATAGATAGATAGATAGATAGATAGATAGATGATAGATAGATAGATAGATAATAGATAGACAGACAGACATAATTGAAATTTTGCTTTCAGATTCTCAAGAAAGTTTTCAAGGACACTACTTCCAATACCCTTTAAAGAATTTACTTTTCTTGGAACCCTATATATACTGCCAGATCGACTATGATCGGTAGATATAAAATAAGGGCCTTATATCAGATTTTCTTTTTCCCACTTTTAGTCTTGATAATATATAAATAGTTTTAATTTAAATAAAATCTCAAAAAGTTGTCTAGTAATTTAGTCTAATAACAAATTTTAAAATAAATTACATTACATTAACTTAATAATAGGATCTTTTAAAGTAAAAGGAGTATTAGTACAATTTCTACTAGCTATTAGTAAAATCTATTGAACTAAGAGTCAGACCTTATTTTGCAGAAATATGTTGTTTTGATTTTTCTACTAGAACATAATGAATATTAGTATTTTGAACTGTAAGGATTAATATGGTGATATACCACGGCATAAAAATAGGAGTATTAGTTTTATATATTCATTTATATTTTTTTCTAGTGAAATATTTGATTTGTGAACCTGACTTTTTCCTCCAGAAAATGACTATATCTATTATTATTAAGAAATACAATTTTTAATATGGAGCTGATTTATAACAGCACCTACTACCATTAGACTAGAGTCATGAACTACCAACAGATCTACTCTACAGTCCAAGTTTCAAAAATAAGATATAATTCCTCTCCTTCTTGACATGATATTCAGTATGAAATATCTAAAGAAACTAATTTTACAATTTTAATTTGTAGAAGTGTTAGAGAAAGAATATATGGTATTTTGTAGTTTTATGACATTAAAGGAAGTCTTGCTATCATGGCCCAAGTAACTGAAGTAAAACTTTAACTGAAACACTAGATCTTATTTCAATATTACTTTTTATTATTATCTAGTACTGTCTAGTATTTACTATAGCAACTTCTTGGGTTTTGTTTTTTTTTCATACCTCTACCTAATAAGTACATGAGAAAGTGTTGAAGGAAGAAATATCTGTAGTATATCATTGAACAAGATTCAATCATTGACCAAGAAAGGGCCCAACTTATTCAGCATTTATCAGGAAAGTCTCTTCTCCTTATCAAAATGTTCATGTAAATACCAATGATTATTATATAAACATGTAGCAGCAAAATAATGTAAGACCCATGAGGGCCAGAATTCATTACCTTTTTCAAATAATTACTATAGTGCTATGTGTGCAGAATGGTGGTTGACATAAAGTAGGTACACAACAAATATTTTTTAAATTAAGAAATGGATAATATGCTTAAATCTATTGATTCACTTTTTCCTTCAACAAACATTTATGAGCATACAGAGATAGTATATAGAGACTAGAGATAAAGATGAATAAAACATGATCCTTACTTCAAGAAACTCTTGGTCACTGGAAATAAAATAAAATGAAATAAAAACAGATAACTATAGCAAGAAAAATGATTTAGATTTTCACAAATTTTTTATGTGTATACATTGATCATATCTTGTGAGGGCTACAGAGAGAAGGATGTGGGTCAGGAAATGTTTCTTGAAAGAAATGAGTACTAAATGATAAGCAACTGTCATCAAACAAAAAACAAGAAAAAGAATACCTCAGACAGGCTAGTGCTAAGATGAGAAAAAGAAAGGGATACTCAAAATCCAGTTCCACACAGCTGCAGTGAGAGGCTGGGAATGGAGACGGAGGCAAGGCAATAGACCTTGTGCACGTCTTCTTCTGAGAAATGGGTAATCTTTAAAAGTCTTAAGTGGAAGATGATAGACTTTTTATTAATTAATTTTTTATTAGTTAATTACTCTGGCAACTATGTAAAAGATTATACTAAAGGGAAATGGTGTTCCAGTCATCAACTATAGAATTAATAAAGGCTTGAGCTAACACAGTAGCATCTGCACGGAAGAGAGTATCTGATTCCCCACAATCTTCCAACAGCAATTCTTGATCTCTGGAGTCTATTGGAACCATGTAGAGGCCTGTTTCAAATTACCTCTACTTTTTCTAAGGACTGCAATCCCATCTCCAATGACATTCACTGACATTATGACCTAATGTTAATGAAGTCCATAAGTGTGTCATCGCTCTCAGGTGTTGGGGGGTGGAAAAGGTTGAGAGCCACATATTTAGAAGGTAAAAATCACCTAGACTTGGTAATCAGAAAATCAGGCAGAGAAGTGGGTGATGGAAAAGAAGGAATCCAGAAAGAATATGTGAACTGGATGGATGGTAGTCTCTTCAGATGAGATAAGGAAGAAGGTGTGAAGAAGAAGCAAGTTTGTAGTCTGAGGTGCTCGCAGAACATCTAGGTGGAAAGGTCAATAGAGATTGGAAATAAAAGTCTGAGACTTGGAGAAGCTAAGATGGAGATTTGAAGCCATCAGAATATAGATGATGGATAACATGTAGAAATGGAATCCTCTAGAGAACAAGAAAAATTAAGGGTCAAAATAGAACCTATAGACATTCTTAAAGAGCAGGCAAAGAGGAGCTTAAAAAAATAGCTGAGAAGAAAATACAAAAAAAAAAAATGGTGAAAGAGGAAGAAGAGGAGGGGGAACCACCACCAGGAGAGTGGTATCTAGAAACCCCCAAGAAGAGTTTCAGAAAATAGGCGGTGCTCGAGAGTGAAGTGCAGGAGAACAGTTCAATGAATAAGCACCTGGAGTCCCTGCTTCAAGCAATAAGCCAGTAGAATGAGCTTTGCCATAAGAAATTACATGATGAAATGAAGACAAGTTATAGAACTGAGAAGTGAGTAGGAATTCAGAAAATGACTAAAGTGAAAAGAAATTACTCTTTGAAGAAGTCAAAATATATAAAATTTTTTCTTGCTGTACTGTTTACTCACTAAAAAGAATTTGTTCTCAAAATTTTAATAAAAAATGCATAATCACATAAAGTTGCCCCAATTTGTGAAACTGGGAAATACAGACTATTATATCTACATGTTCAATGCAAAAATTTTAATGCCACCTAAGAGTTTATCTAAATTCAAAGCAAATACACCATGCTTAAACTAAATTTTTTTTATTCTTTTTTTAAGTGAGAGAGAGAAAGTGTGTATGTGTGTGTGGGCAGGGGTGACAGAAAGGGAGAGAGAGATAGAGAGGAAGTTGATGAGAAGCATCAACTCATAGTTGCAGCACCTTAGTTGTTCATTGACTGCTTTCTCCTACATGCCTTGACCGGGGGGCCCCAGCTAAACTAGTGACCCCTTGCTCAAGCCAATGACCTTAGGCTCAAGCTAGTAACCATGAGGTCATGTCTATGATCCCATGTGCAAGCCAGAGATGTCATGCTCAAGCCAGCGACCTCGGGGTTTCAAACCTGGGTCCTCAGTTTCCCAGGCCGATGCTCTATCCATTGCTCTACCACCTGGTCAGGTTCTTTTTAATCTTCTTAACATAAAATACTGCCAACTTTCAAATCAAATGAGGGTAGTTTAAGTCAAAACAAGAACTGGTTTTTACCAAACAAATTAAGCTTGTCTTAAATGGCACTTTTTTTCTTCATTGTATTCTCTAAATTTCAAATTAAATCTGCAACATACATCTACATATTAAGTCATAAAAATGAGACGAGAAAATAGAAGAGAGTAATAAAACAGATTTAGCTTTTCCCTCCCCCTCAAAAAACACAACAAACTTGAGACCTGGTTCAATAAAATGTATTCAAAAGAAGTTATATTTGGTGGCTCTCTGACAGATCCATCTATACATATATGAGAACATAAACTTGTTGATCACTTTGACCATTTCTTACGGTATTCATTCAGTCATTCATTCAACAACCATTAATAGGTATCTAGTATTGTGCCAAGAAGAAACCCTAGTGTTAGAGATACAGCTTACAGTTGGTAGAAAGGCACACAATATAAAAAGCAATAATCTTAAAATCTGTTACTCACTAAAACTGAAGAAGCTAAGTTAGAAAAATTAGAGTTCTTATTCTAATTGAGGAATTGAGACAGAATAGTCAGGACATATTTCTCAAGGAAATGATACTTAAACTGAAATCGACAGGGAAGATGGGAGTCAGCCAAGTGAAGAGGAGATACTCTTGAGACAAGAGAGCATGGAACATTTCGGAAACTGAAACAAGTCTCATCTGTCCGGAGTCTAGTGTGAATGGAAACCCAGCCAGACATGAAACTGAAGAGCTGGGTAGCTGGGATCCAGAAGATGGAAGTCACGTGAGGTAGGCAGCCTCTGAGAAAAGCACAGAGATCCCCAATGTGTGCAGCATCCAGCCCCTGAATGTCATCTGGATTATTCGCTCACTTCTAACAAATAGTAAACAGCAAAAGGTAATGAGCTGTAACTTCCAAGATTAGTTATAAAACAACTATAAGTTCTGCCTTGGGTGCTCCTTCTCCCTGTGGATTGCCCATGGAGCTCTCACTCTGGGGAAGCTGAGCACCATAATATGAGGTAGTCTTTTGGAGCAACCCACATGGCATTTGCGGCTCACATATGTGAGCTTGGAGGCAGATTCTCCCCAAGGTGCACTTTGATATGACAGCAGCCCTGGCTGACACCTTGACTGCAGCTCTTTGGGAGGCTGAGTCAGTATCACCCTCCTCTGGATGCCTGACCCACAGAATGTGTGAGATGATAAAGGTGTGTTGTTTCTAGCCACCAAATTTTGGGGTGATTGGCTAACACAGCAATAAATGGCTAATCTACCATGATAAGGAACTGGATTTAGCATTAAACTAAATGAATGAGAGTTAATTACAGAATTTTTAAGTAGGAAAAATCTTAAATATGTCACTATTTTCAGTTTTAGACGTCCAGTAAAATTGTCACAGTAAGCTTAAAAGAATAATCTGAAATATCAATAAAAATAAACATTAATAATTTAAAAGTAAACAAATAATTTCTGCTATACTATCCTATATAAAATGTTCACCTTACTTCTCAAATTAAACAGTCAACAATCAAACTGATTAATTTCTTAAAAACTGTACTATGAGATATCACCTCACACCTGCTAGATTGGCTATCATTAACACATCAACAACCAACAAGTGCTGGCTGGTGAGGGTGTGAAGAAAAGGGAACCCTTCTGCACTGCTGGTGGGAATGCAAAATCTTGCAACCACTGTGGAAGACAGTATGGAGTTTCCTTAAAATATTAAAAATAGAACTGCCTTATGACCCAGCTATTCCACTGCTAGGAATATATCCTGAGAATCCCAAAACACTATGTCAAAAGAAGATATGCATTCCATGTTCACTGCACATTGTTTACAATATCCAAGATCTAGAAACAGCCCAAGCATCCATCATTGGATGAGTAGTTTAAAAAGTGTGGTACAATTACACAGTGGAATACTACACAGCCATAACAAAGAAGAAAACCTTACCTTTTGTGACAGTGTGGCTAGATCCAGAGATTATTATGTAAGTGAAATAAACCAAGCAGACAAAGACAAATACTATATGATCTCATATGTGGAATCTAAAGAACACAATAAACTAAGGAACAAAACAGAAATTGTGGCAGGGTCACAAGGAACAGATGGACAGCTGTCAGAGGGAAGGGGAAGAGGAGACTGGATCCAAGAAGGTGAAGGGATTAGCCAAAATCATACATACATAACACATATATACTGATAACAGGGTAGCAACACCTAGAGGGTAGGGGGTGGAGGCAGGGGAAGGGAGGGAAAAGGGGGATGTGGGGGTGGAAAGAGACTCTGCATGGGGCATTGGGGGGCACGATGAGGCGTACAGATGGTGTTATAGTGACTGGGACCCTGGAGACCATATCAACACAATAAATTTATAAAACTAAAATTTTTAAAAGATGATAAAACAATATAAATAAACAAACAAACAAACAAACAAAAACTGTAGAATCTCCCCTTTTCTATTCAGACTCATTGGCTCAGGGCCTTAATTTAGGCCTCAATCATCCGAACCTCAGCCGGTGGCAACAGCCTCCTAATCGTTTCCTCACATAGGATCCAATTCCCTTCCAGTCCAATCCTAAACTACCACCTAAAGAAGGGGAGGAAACAGGCTAAAAATGTCATAGAAGAAGAAGGTTAATTACATTATTCCTCATCAAATTCTAGAAAATGATCAAGCTGCTACGCAAGTCATACATACACTTCAATGTCATCACCCCCGCTTCTTCTCCATCATCTTTCAAATCTCAACCTGGTACAACACTCCAAATTTACCAGCCCCTCAAAAAATCTGGGAGTACTTAGTATACTTTTTCAATAAATTCAAAGAGCTGAGCGCATTATTCAATGAATACATGCACTGTCCTACATACATCACAACAAAGGAGCTACAATATTGAAGCACTTCTGATTGTTATCACTACTTTCAAAACTACACTCCAATTTAGAAAAGTTAAAATACTAGGAGGGATAAAAGCAATTTGATTCTTTTTGATCAATAAGGCTAAATACATTTTGGAAAAAGTTTCAGACTTACATCTCATCAGAAAACTATTCCATTTACCAAATTGACACCTCTGTGTAGCACTTCACAACATAGATTAAGTCGATGGCCAATTTGGGAAGACACAATTTTGTAAGAATTCAGAAACTCAGAAACAATACAAGATTAGTAACTCAGAAGCCATTAGCATTTCCAAAAGCATTATATTGATTATTCCTGTGAAAGACATTTAACTGTAAAAAGGAAACTGGTAATTAATTCACAGCCATTTCAACTGCACAATTATTTCAAGTAATATAGATGTCATAAAACTCTTTAGTTAATAAACTGTTAAATAAATATGGGAAGTTCCAATAATCAAAAAGGAGGCCCTGGCCCTGGCCGGTTGGCTCAGCGGTAGAGCGTCGGCCTAGCGTGCGGAGGACCCGGGTTCGATTCCTGGCCAGGGCACACAGGAGAAGCGCCCATTTGCTTCTCCACCCCTCCGCTGCGCCTTCCTCTCTGTCTCTCTCTTCCCCTTCCGCAGCCAAGGCTCCAATGGAGCAAAAGATGGCCCGGGCGCTGGGGATGGCTCTGTGGCCTCTGCCTCAGGTGCTAGAGTGGCTCTGGTCGCAATATGGCGACGCCCAGGATGGGCAGAGCATCGCCCCCTGGTGGGCAGAGCGTCGCCCCTGGTGGGCATGCCGGGTGGATCCCGGTGGGGCGCATGCGGGAGTCTGTCTGACTGTCTCTCCCTGTTTCCAGCTTCAGAAAAAAAAAAAAAAAAAAAAAAAGGAGGCCCTGGCTGGGTGACTCGGGATAGCGTGTCGTCCCTGTGTGCTGAAGTCACAGGTTCAATCCTCAGTCAGGGCACATATGAGAAGCAACCAATAAATGAACTAAGTTGAACAATGAGTTGATGCTTCTCTCTTTATCATCTATCTATCTATCTATATATATATCTATCATCTATCTATCTATCATCTATCTCAACTGAGTTAGTTACCATCTAACTCAAATCAATAGAAAAATTAAAAAGAAAGGAAGATCTTTTCCCCTCTAAAATACAACTCTCTCTATGCAGAAGTTTTCAACTAAAATCTTAGCTTTTATTTACCTACATGATGTAGCTATATTCTGCGAAGCTTAATTTAAAAATTACACATAATCATTTATCCTTTGTAAGGCCAGTAGTTGTGGCCATCACAGTCAGGCATGTGCAGGTTCACATTAGATTCAGACGATGGTAATGAAACCACAGAGCCAAAAACTAGTGGGCCATTCCTTTATTCTAGCCTCGCAACTGGCAAGCTAGTAAGAACACACAGAAACCAAAACCCACTCACACATTCTCCAGTTCCACAGCCAGAAGAACCTTTTCCGGTTTTCCCTAGAATCAAAGGCCCTCACCAGTCTCAGCGGCGCTCACAAAGCCCCTTACCCCTCTAGTTCCCATCTCCCAACATGGCTTCTTACTCTGCACAAACTAGATTCGCCTTCAGCACTGTTGGGCAGATAAAGTTATTTTTTCTCACCCTTATTGTTAAAGATGGGGCTGCCCACATGGATGGCCGTTGCCTAGGTGATAACATTAATTGCCCCTCTTGCTTGGAAAAGGTGTGGTTATGGTAATATGTATTGGGGGAGGGCTTTCCCACCAAAATGTTTTAAAAAGTGGAGCTAGGAGGCCATTTGAGAAGAATGGCCATGTTTCTGTAGGGAGGAGCAGCCTCTGCTGCACAGGGCAGGGAGGCCATGTGGAGGAGGCAGTCAAAATGGCAGAATAGAAGAAGGAGAAGCCAGTTTGTGTAGGAGAAGGAGATTGGGAACAGAGGCGAATAAGACTGGTGAAGTGGAAGCCTTTGATTCCAGAAAAACTCAGATGATTCAGTGGCTTTGGGAGCCCTGAATGGAAATGGAAGTGTTTCTCACTGTGTGCATATTCTCACCGGCTAGGTGTGAGCTAGAATTTAAAAAAACGGAACACCAGTTTCGGCTTTGTTGCCTCTTTACCATCTATCTCAGGGGCAGTCAACCTTTTTATACCTACCGCCTACTTTTGTATCTCTGTTAGTAGTAAAATTTTCTGTTGCCTCTTTACCATCTATCTCAGGGGTAGTCAACCTTTTTATACCTACCACCTACTGTTGTATCTCTGTTAGTAGTAAAATTTTCTAACCATCCACCAGTTCCACAGTAATGGTGACTTATAAAGTAGGGAAGTAACTTTACTTTATAAAATTTAAAAATCAGAGATATAGCAAGTTAAAGCATATAATAATAATTACTTACCAAGTAATTTATGTCGAATTTTCACTAAGTTTGGCAGAAGAAAACTTTATAAAACAACTTATTATAGTTAAATCTATCTTTTTATCTATACTTTGGTTGCTCCGCTACCACCCACCATGAAAGCTGGAATGCCCACTAGTGGGCGGCAGGGACCAGGTTGACTACCACTGATAAGAATCAAACCTGAACCTGCATTGGCCAGGTCGTGTTGATGGCAGCCATGGATACTGGCTATACAAGTACCCTGCCATCTGGGCTTATTTCTCACCAGCACTCTTCCTCCCTGCTCTCACTCTGCAAAAACATGGCCTCCTTCCTCTCCTTTCTCCACCTTCTTAAAACTTTTTGGTTTGAAAACCCCACCTCCAGCACACATTAGCATAACAAACCCCCTTCCCAAGCAGGAAGGTAATTAGCAGTTTTACATGGGCAGCAGCCATTTTTAAGAAAATGTGATTGCAAACAATCACATTTTACAAACTTATTTGCCCAACATCCTTATAATTGCTTTTCATAGAGAATAATTCTAATTCTTTACTTTATTCCTTTTACAACTTTAACAAGGTCAAATACTGAGTTCAGTGGTACCATCAAAACAGAAAATAAAAAAGAATTCTCTTTTTAACCACTCTGATATCTTTCCAAATGTAAAGTAATTCACCATTCTACAGTAATATTAATTAATCTATAAAGTAATTCTGCAAACTGAATCCATTTTTTTCCAATTTATATTTTTTAATTTTTATTGATTTTAATTTTTTGTGTTTACATAGATACATGTCCCACTGAATATATCTCCCCTCCCACACCTGTGTTCCTCTCAACATCCCCCTTGCCCCCCTTCCCCAAACACCTTCCCCCTTTCCCTCCAGGATTTGCTGTCCTGCTCTGACTAACACTGTGTTATGTATATATAATTTCATTAATCTCGTTCCCTTCTCTGATCCCATCTTCTAATTCCCTTTCCCTCTGTCGGCTTTCCCTCTGCTCCCTTTGATCCCATATTTGCCTCTACTCCATTCCTCAGTTCACATTGCTCATTGGATTCCTACAATGAGTGAGATCATATGATATTTTTCTTTCTCTGCCTGGCTCATTTCACTCAGCATAATAGTTCCCAGATCCATCCACCTTGTCATAAAAGGTAAGATTTCCTTCTTCTTCACAGCCGCATAGTATTCTATTGTGTATATGTTTCACAGCTTTTTAATCCACTCGTCCACTGACGGACACTTGGGCTGCATCTAGATCTTGGATATTGTAAACAATGCTTCAATAAACATGGGAGTGCTTTTATTCCTCTGAATCAGTGATTTGAAATTCTTAGGATATATTCTAAATGTGGGATGGCTAGGACAAAAGGCAGTTCCATTTTTAATTTTCTGAGGAATCTCCATACTGTTTTCCATAGTGGCTGCACCAGTCTGCATTCCCACTAGCAGTGCAGGAGGGTTCCCTTTTCTCCATATCCTCGCCATAAAGTAATATGTGTTGCTTTGTTAAAGAGCACCATTCTGACTGGTGTGAGGCGGTATCTCATTGTGGTTTTAATTTGCATTTCTCCAATAATTAGTGGTGTTGAATATTTTTTTTCATATGCCTATTGGCCATCTGTATGTCCTCTTTGGAGAAGTGTCTATTCATTTCTCTTGCCCATTTTTTTATTGGATTGTTTATCTTGCTGGTGTTGAGTTTTACAAGTTCTTTAAATATTTTGGTTATTAATCCCTTATCACACATATTGTTGAATATTTTTTCCCATTGTGTGGTTTGTCTTTTTATTTTGTTCACATTGACTTTAGCTGTGCAAAAGCTTTTTAGTTCGATGTAGACCCATTTGTTCATCCTGTCTTTTATTTCACTTGCCCGTGGAGATAAATCAGCAAATATTTTGCTGTGAGAGATGTCGGAGAGCTTAATGCCTATGTTTTCTTCTAAGATGCTTATGGTTTCACGACTTACATTTAAGTCTTTTATGCATTTTGAGTTTATTTTTGTGAATGGTGTAAGTTGGTGGTCTTGTTTCATCTTTTTGCAGGTAGCTGTCCAATTTTCCCAACACTATATATTAAAGAGATTGTCATTACTCCATTGTATACTCTTAACTCCTTTGTCAAATATCAATTGTCCATAAAGGTGTGGGTTTATTTCTGGGTTCTCTGCTCTGTTCCAGTGATCTATATGCCTTTTCTTATGCCAGTACCAAGCTGTTCTGAGTACAAAGACCTTGTAGTAAAACTTGATATCAGGAAGTGTGATACCACCCACTTTATTCTTCTTTTTCAAGATGACTGAGGCTATTCATGTTCTTTTTGATTCCATATAAATTTTTAGAATATTTGTTCTATATCTTTGAAGTATGCCATTGGTATTTTAATAGAAATTGCATTGAATTATGATTTATGAATTGCTTTGGGTAATATAGACATTTGAATGATGTTTATTCTTCCTATCCATGAACACAATATATGCTTCCACTTGTTTCTATCTTCCTTGATTACTTTTATCAATCTTTTATAATTTTCCGAGTATAAGTCTTTAACTTCCTTGGTTAAATTTATTCCTAGGTACTTTATTATTTTGTTGTTGTTGTTACAATAGTGAAGGGGATTGTTCTCTTATTTTCTCTTTCAGAGAGTTCATTGTTGGTATATAAAAATGACTCTGATTTTCAAATATTAATTTTATATCCTGGCACCTTACTGAATTTATTTATCAGGTTCAGTAGTTTCTTGACTGAGACTTTAGGGTTTTCTATGTACAGTATCATATTATCAGCAAATAATGATAGTTTTACTTCTTTTCCAATTTGAATGCTTTCTATTTCTTCTTCTTGTCTCATTGCTGCCGCTAGGACTTCCAGAACTATGTTGAGTAAGAGTGGTGAAAGGGGGCACACCTGCCTTGTTCCTGATCTTAAGGGGATTGCTCTTAATTTTTTGCCCATTGATTATGATGTTGGTTGTGGGCTTGTCATAGGTGGCCTTTATCATGCTCAGATATGTTCCCTGTGTTCCCCCTTGGCTGAGAGTTTTTATCATAAATGGGTGCTGGATTTTATCAAATGCTTTTTCTGTATCTATTGATAGTATGATGTGATTTTTCTCCTTCCTTTTGTTTACATGATGAATCACAACGATTGATTTGCGAATATGGTACCAGCCTTGCCTCTCTCACTTGATCACGATGTATGATTTATTTCATATATTGCTGGATCCAGTTTGCTAATATTTTGTTGAGTATTTTAGAATCTAAATTCATCAGGGATATTGGCCTAAAGTTTTCATTCTTTGTATTGTCTTTTCATGGTTTTGGAATCAAAATTATGCTCACCTCATAAAAGGAGCTTGAAAGTCTTCCCTCCTCTTGAATTTTTTGAAATAGCTTGAGAAGAATAGGAGTTAGTTCTTCTTTGAATATTTGGTAGAATTCACCTGTGAAGCCATCTGGCGCAGGGCTTTAGTTTTTTGGGTGTTTGTTTTTTATAACTGTTTCGATCTCATTTGTTGTAATCAATCTGTTTAGGTTTTTTTATTCTTCCAGACTGATATTTGAAAGATTAGGATGACGTCAGAGTAATGGCGGGGTAGGAAGCGATACCGATAAATCTCCCCAAAAACTCAACAAGATCTTCAACCAGAAACAGAAAAACCTATACTTGGAGCTTCCAGATGCTTCGCAATACACCCAAAGGTATGATTGAGTGAAAAATTGGCTAAATATATAACCAAACCCCGAAGGAAATAGGGAGTAAGAAATGCTCCGCCTTCCTCACTAACCTAAACAGGGCGGCTTTCTCTGGTAACTGTGAATATAGAAACTGAGGCGGGCAAAGGGGGTGAATACATCCAGGCCGCGAAACAAACGGCCGAACCAGGCTGTGGCACGGAGATCCAAGCCGAGGAAAATCTGATCCTGTGGCAACCCGGGCAATACAAGCTAACACTCGCGCCAAACCCAAACAAAGAAAGACAAGCGGCGCGGCCATTTTACCCGATCTCCTGGCTGGTGCGCAGTTAGTGGGCGAGAGATTTCTTCCTAGGCCCCGGGAGTCAGTGCCCGTGTTGCCTCACGGAGAGGCAGGGTCAGAGGCCTTTCTGTGGGCCGAGGGCAGAGTCTCTGGGCAGCCCCAGCGCCCTGGGAAAGCCACGCATGGGAGGGAGTGAGAACTAATTCCAACGGTGGAGATTTTCCGTGCCGGAGGGTGTTTCATATCCTGGTTTGCGCGCGCAGATAAGGAGTGAGCGATTCCTCCGAGTGCCTCGGCAGTGCACGCCCGTGTTATCGCATAGAGGAGCAGAGTCAGGGGCCTTTGTGTGGGCCGAAAGCGGAATCTCGGGCCGCCCCAGCGCCTTGCAAAAGCCGCGCACGGGGACGGAGCGAGACTCATTTCCAACGCTGCAACTTTTCCCTGCGGTTGGGGGTTTCACTCAGAGCGTGAGACTGCTGGCCGGATATCCTGGTCTGCGCGCGCAGCCAGTGAGTGAGAGTTTCCTCCAAGCGCCCCGGAAGTGGGCACCTGCTTGTGTTACCGGACAGAGTGGCAGAGCCAGAGGTCTTTGAATGGCCGGAAAGCCCGCCTGATTATGCTAGCAGCTCTGACTGACTGAGCCTTACCCAGAGCCCTGTGCTGAGTGGAAATAGAGTGGGGAGTTGCCAGCTCTTTGAGCCTCTTACTATCCAGGCAGAGGCAGCAGCAACCCCATAGCTGGATTATCAGGCTACTAATTGAGGAAGGAAAGACTAGGAGAAAGGCTCTAGGAACACGGACTCTCTCACTGTCGGAGCCTATAAATGCTAATAGCCTAGACTGCCAACGAGACTAAAGCACAATAGATGACATTGCCATAGAGACTTATCAACTGCAAACCTCCACCTGAGCGTGGCAAAGGGGCAAAACCCGGGGTACAGAGTCACCGACCAGGAAGAGGGAGAGAAAAGAAAAAGTAAGAAGATAACCTCTCAAAATCAAGAATAATCTGCAGACTTTATAACCTATCCCATTTTATTATATTTGTTCGTTTGTTTCTCTTATCTTCATTCTTGATACTTTTTTTTTCCTCCTCCAATTTGGCCGATTAACTCTCTACCGGTCTTACTCTCTCCTCTCCTTGAACTACACTACCCATAAGTGTTACATCTCCCATTATCTTTTCTCTTCTCTTCCTTTCTCTCTATGAGGGTTGCACTCCAAAACCCTTAACTCTCTCTCTCTCTCCCCTTTCTTTTTTCTTCTTTTAGTGGTTCCCTCTTTTTTTTCTCTCTCTCTCTCCTTCTTTTCTCCCTCTATATTAGTTTCTTCCTTTCTCCTTTACATCTCCTCTCACTCAAACCTCAATAACAAACAAATTATCTTATCTGGGACTCAAACTTATGTTTGTGGCATTCTGGGGGGTTTTTACTTCACCTTTTTAACTCACTAGCAGTGCTCCCATCCCTGGCTCTCCATATTATCTAGTTCTTGTTCCACTAAATACAATAGTAATTTTTTAATTTGTCCCCCCATTTTTCCGTTTTCCTCTTAATCCTCTCATCATAACTCTTAGACAACCAACACCTAAAAGCAAATCATTTTATTCTTGACCCAAATTTTTTCCTTATTTGCTTTTTGTGGGTCCATACGCTCTTTTTTTTTTTTCTTCTTCTTCTTTTTTCTTTTTTTTTTTTTTTTTTTTTTGTTTTGTTTGCCCCTTTATTACTTTTCCCCAATTCAGGCCCTCCATCACAGGCATTGTTTGTTATAATTCACAGTCCACCACAAGATTTTAACAAGAAAGAGGGGAGAGGAGAGGAGAGGAAAAAAGGAGGGGGGGAATAATTTCCTTTTTTTTTTTTTTTTTTTTTAAATTTTTATTTTATTTTATTTTTCTTTATTTCATTATTAATTTTTTTTAAAAAAAAAACTTTTTTCGATTTTTTTTATTTTTTTTTAAACTTTTTATTCTTTATTAAATCTCATTAATACTATCAACAAAACCACCCTCAGATGCCATTAAGGAAGAGAAAATCGAATATCATGGATACAAAAGAAAGAGAGGTAACACAGCTAGATGAGGAAAAATCTATGGAGAAAAAATTTAATATATTGGAAACCTTGGAGCTAAATGACAGAGAATTCAAGATAGAAATCCTAAAAATCCTCCGAGATATACAAGAAAACACAGAAAGGCAATTTAGGGAGCTCAGAAAACAACTCAATGAACACAAAGAATATATGTCCAAGGAAATTGAAACTATAAAAACAAATCAAACAGAGATGAAAAACTCAATTCACGAGCTGAAAAACGAAGTAACAAGCTTAGCTAATAGAACAGGTCAGATAGAAGAGAGGATTAGTGAAATAGAAGACAAGCAACTTGAGGCACAACAGAGAGAAGAAGAAAGAGACTCAAAAATTAAAAAAAATGAGATAGCCCTACAAGAATTATCTGACTCCATCAAAAAGAATAACATAAGAATAATAGGTATATCAGAGGGAGAAGAGAGAGAAAATGGAATGGAGAACATACTCAAACAAATAATAGATGAGAACTTCCCAAGCCTGTGGAAAGAACTAAAGCCTCAAGTTCAAGAAGCAAACAGAACTCCAAGTTTTCTTAACCCCAACAAACCTACTCCAAGGCATATCATAATGAAATTGACACAAACCAACAGCAAAGAAAAAATTCTCAAGGCAGCCAGGGAAAAGAAGAATACAACATATAAAGGAAGGCCCATTAGATTATCATCAGATTTCTCAGCAGAAACTCTACAAGCTAGAAGAGAATGGACCCCAATATTTAAAGTCCTAAAAGAGAGGAACTTTCAGCCACGAATACTATACCCATCAAAGCTATCCTTCAAATATGAAGGAGAAATAAAAACATTCACAGATACAGAAAAGATGAGGGAATTTATCACCAGAAAACCCCCACTCCAGGAATTACTAAAGGGGGTTCTCCAATCAGATACAAAGAACAAAAAAAAAACAGAGCCACAAGTAAAAGCTCCAAGAAGAACACAATAAAACCAAATTTAAACTGTGACAACAACAAAAAGAAAGAGGGGGAGAAGATGGAGATTAACAGTAGCAAAGGACGATGGAGTGCAAAAGTACTCACAAAATAGTTCGCTACAATGAACAGGGTAGGGACCCTTTTCATTATTCAAAGGTAACCACCATTGAAAAAACCACCACAGAAGCACATGAGATAAAAAAGATAGCAACAGTGGAAAGATGTATGGAATACAACCAAATAAAAACAAAAGATAGAAAAACAAAAGAGAAGGATCAAACAAGACACAAAACTAACAGAAAGCAAGATATAAAATGGCAATAGGGAACCCACAAGTATCAATAATTACACTAAATGTAAATGGATTAAACTCACCAATAAAAAGGCACAGAGTAGCAGAATGGATTAAAAAAGAAAATCCAACTGTATGCTGCCTACAGGAAACTCATCTAAGTAACAAGGATAAAAACAAATTCAAAGTGAAAGGCTGGAAAACAATACTCCAAGCAAATAACATCCAAAAAAAAGCAGGTGTAGCAATACTCATATCGGATAATGCTGACTACAAGGCAGGAAAAGTACTCAGAGACAAAAATGGCCATTTCATAATGGCTAAGGGGACACTGAATCAAGAAGACATAACAATTCTTAATATATATGCACCAAACCAAGGAGCACCAAAATATATAAGACAGCTACTTATTGATCTTAAAACAAAAACTGACAAAAACACAATCATACTTGGAGACCTCAATACACCGCTGATGGCTCTAGATCGGTCATCCAAACAGAGAATCAACAAAGACATAGTGGCCTTAAACAAAACACTAGAGCACCTGGATATGATAGACATCTACAGGACATTTCATCCCAAAGTGACTGAGTATACATTTTTCTCCAGTGTACATGGATCATTCTCAAGAATTGACCATATGTTGGGCCACAAAAACAACATCAGCAAATTCAGAAAAATTGAAGTTGTACCAAGCATATTTTCTGATCATAAAGCCTTGAAACTAGAATTCAACTGCAAAAAAGAGGAAAAAAATCCCACAAAAATGTGGAAACTAAACAACATACTTTTAAAAAATGAATGGGTCAAAGAAGAAATAAGTGCAGAGATCAAAAGATATATACAGACTAATGAAAATGACAATACGACATATCAGAATCTATGGGATGCAGCAAAAGCAGTGATAAGAGGGAAGTTCATATCACTTCAGGCATATATGAACAAACAAGAGAGAGCCCAAGTGAACCACTTAACTTCCCACCTTAAGGAACTAGAAAAAGAAGAACAAAGACAACCCAAAACCAGCCGAAGAAAGGAGATAATAAAAATCAGAGCAGAAATAAATGAATTAGAGAACAGAAAAACTATAGAAAAAATTAATAGAACAAGGAGCTGGTTCTTTGAAAAGATCAACAAAATTGACAAACCCTTGGCAAGACTTACCAAGGAAAAAAGAGAAAGAACTCATATAAACAAAATCCAAAATGAAAGAGGAGAAATCACCACGGACACCGTAGATATACAAAGAATTATTGTAGAATACTATGAAAAACTTTATGCAACTAAATTCAACAACCTAGAAGAAATGGATATATTCCTAGAAAAATACAACCTTCCTAGACTGAGTCAAGAAGAAGCAGAAAGCCTAAACAGACCTATCAGTAGAGAAGAAATAGAAAAAACCATTAAAAACCTCCCCAAAAATAAAAGTCCAGGCCCAGACGGCTATACCAGTGAATTTTATCAAACATTCAAAGAAGACTTGGTTCCTATTCTACTCAAAGTCTTCCAAAAAATTGAAGAAGAAGCAATACTTCCAAACACATTTTACGAAGCCAACATAACCCTCATACCAAAACCAGGCAAGGATGGCACAAAAAAAGAAAACTACAGACCAATATCTCTAATGAATACAGATGCTAAAATACTAAACAAAATACTAGCAAATCGAATACAACAACATATTAAAAAAATAATACATCATGATCAAGTGGGATTCATCCCAGAATCTCAAGGATGGTTCAACATACGTAAAACGGTTAATGTAATACACCATATCAACAAAACAAAGAACAAAAACCACATGATCTTATCAATAGACGCAGAAAAGGCTTTTGATAAAATACAACACAATTTTATGTTTAAGACTCTCAACAAAATGGGTATAGAAGGAAAATATCTCAACATGATAAAGGCCATATATGATAAACCATCAGCTAACATCATATTAAATGGCACTAAACTGAAGGCTTTCCCCCTTAAATCAGGAACAAGACAGGGTTGTCCACTCTCTCCACTCTTATTTAATGTGGTACTAGAGGTTCTAGCCAGAGCAATCAGACAAGACAAAGAAATAAAAGGCATCCATATCGGAAAAGAAGAAGTAAAGGTATCACTTTTTGCAGATGATATGATACTATACATCGAAAACCCCAAAGAATCCACAAAAAGACTACTAGAAACAATAAGCCAATACAGTAAGGTCGCAGGATACAAAATTAACATACAGAAGTCAATAGCCTTTCTATATGCCAACAATGAAACAACTGAGAAGGAACTCAAAAGAACAATCCCCTTCACGATTGCAACAAAAAAAATAAAATACTTAGGAATAAACATAACAAAGAATGTAAAGGACTTATATAATGAAAACTATAAACCATTGTTAAGGGAAATCGAAAAAGATATAATGAGATGGAAGAATATACCTTGTTCTTGGCTAGGAAGAATAAATATAATCAAGATGGCTATATTACCCAAAGCAATATACAAATTTAATGCAATTCCCATCAAACTTCCAATGACATTTTTTAAAGAAATAGAGCAAAAAATCATCAGATTTATATGGAACTATAAAAAACCCCGAATAGCCAAAGCAATCCTAAAGAAAAAGAATGAAGCTGGGGGCATTTCAATACCTGACTTCAAACTCTATTATAGGGCCACGACAATCAAAACAGCATGGTATTGGCAGAAAAATAGACACTCAGACCAATGGAACAGAATAGAAAGTCCAGAAATAAAACCACATATATATAGTCAAATAATTTTTGATAAAGGGGCCAACAACACACAATGGAGAAAAGAAAGCCTCTTCAATAAATGGTGCTGGGAAAACTGGAAAGCCACATGCAAAAGAATGAAACTGGACTACAGTCTCTCCCCCTGTACAAAAATTAACTCAAAATGGATCAAAGATCTAAACATAAGACCTGAAACAATTAAGTACATAGAAGAAGACATAGGTACTCAACTCAGGGACCTGGGTTTTAAAGAGCATTTTATGAATTTGACTCCAATGGCAAGAGAAGTGAAGGCAAAAATTAATGAATGGGACTACATCAGACTAAGAAGTTTTTGCTCAGCAAGAGAAACTGATAACAAAATAAACAGAAAGCCAACTAAATGGGAAATTATTTTTTCAAACGACAGCTCAGATAAGGGCCTAATATCCAAAATATACAAAGAACTCATAAAACTCAACAACAAACAAACAAACAATCCAATAAAAAAATGGGAAGAGGATATGAATAGACACTTCTCCCAGGAAGAAATACAAATGGCCAACAGATATATGAAAAGATGCTCATCTTCTTTAGCTATTAGAGAAATGCAAATCAAAACGGCAATGAGATACCACCTCACACCTGTTCGATTAGCTGTTATTAGCAAGTCAGATAACAGCAAATGTTGGAGAGGCTGTGGAGAAAAAGGAACCCTCATACACTGTTGGTGGGAATGTAAAGTAGTACAACCATTATGGAAGAAAGTATGGTGGTTCCTCAAAAAACTGAAAATAGAACTACCTTATGACCCAGCAATCCCTCTACTGGGTATATATCCCAAAAACTCAGAAACATTGATACGTAAAGACACATGCAGCCCCATGTTTATTGCAGCATTGTTCACAGTGGCCAGGACATGGAAACAACCAAAAAGCCCATCAATAGATGACTGGATAAAGAAGATGTGGCACATATACACTATGGAATACTACTCAGCCATAAGAAATGATGACATCGGAACATTTACAGCAAAATGGTGGGATCTTGATAACATGATACGAAGCGAAATAAGTAAATCAGAAAAAAACAGGAACTGTATTATTCCATACGTAGGTGGGACATAATAGTGAAACTAAGAGACATTTACAAGAGTGTGGTGGTTACGGGGGGGGGGGGGGAATGGGAGAGGGATAGGGGGTGGGGAGGGGCACAAAGAAAGCAAGATAGAAGGTGACAGAGGACAATCTGACTTTGGGTGGTGGGTATGCAACATAATTGAACGACAAGATAACCTGGACTTGTTATCTTTGAATATATGTATCCTGATTTATTGATGTCACCCCATTAAAAAAATAAAATTATATATATAAAAAAAAAAAAAAAAAAGAAAGATTATATGTTTCAATAAATTTGTTACCTAGGTTGTCTAATTTTTTGGCATACAGTTCTTCATAGTATTTTCTTACAATCCTTGTATTTCTGCTATGACAGTTATTACTTCTTCACTCTCATTTCTAATTTTATTTATTTGAGTCCTCTCTCTTTTTTTCTTGGTGAGTGTGGTGAAAGGTTCATCAATCTTCTTGACTTTTTCAAAGAACCAGCTCTTGGTTTCATTGATCCTCTTTATTGTTTTTTTGGCCTCTGTGTCATTTATTTCTACTCTAATCTTTATTTCCTTTCTTCTACTTCTTCTGGCTTTACTTGCTGTTCCTTTTCTAGTCCTTTTAACCTATTCATTATGTAATAACATGCTATTTAGTTTCCATGTGTTCAAATTTTTTTCAGTTTTTCTATTGTACTTGATTTCTAGTTTCATGCCATTGTGATCAGAGAAGATTAATATGATTTCAATCTTTTAAAATTTATTGAGACTCATTTTGTGTCCTAGCATGTGGTCTATCCTAGAAAATGTACCATGAACACTTGAAAAGAATGTATATTCTGCTGCTTTAGAGTGAAAGGTTCTGAAGATATCTATTAAATTCTGCTCATCTAGTGTGTCCTTTAACTCTGCTGTTTCTTTGTTAATTTTCTTTCTTGAGGATCTATCCAATGATGTTAGTGGGGTATTGAAATCCCTTACTATTATAGTATTGCTGTTATTTCATCCTTTATGTCCATCAAATTCTGTTTCATATATTTAGGTGCTCCTATATTAAGCACTTAGATATTTATAATGGTTATATGTTCCTGTTGGATTGCTCCCTTTATCATTATGTAGTGACCTTCTTTATCCCTTATTATAGCCTTTGTTTTCAAGTCTATTTTGTCAGATATAAGTATTGCTACCCCAGCTTTTTTTTTCATTCCCATTTGCATGAAATATTTTTTTCCATCCTTTTACTTTCAGTCTATGTGTATCTTTTGTTTTGAGGTGGGTCTCATGTAGACAGCATATGTTAGGGTCCTGTTCTCTTATCCATGCAGCTACCCTATATTTTTTGATTGAAGCATTTAATCTATTTACATTTAAGGTTATTATTGATATGTAGTTGTTTATTGCCATTTTATTCCTTAAATCTACATTCCTCTTTTACTGGATTTTTCCCCCCTTTGTTCTGTTTACAACAGGCCCCTTAACATTTCTTGCAGCATTGGTTTGGTTTTAATAAATTCCTTGAATTTTGTTTTTGTTTTTTGGGGTTTTTTTTGTTTGGGAAGCTTTTTATTTCTCATTCAATTTTAAATGATAGCCTTCCTGGATACAGAAGTCTCAGTTGTAGGCTCTTGCTTTGTATTTCTTTGAATATTTCTTGCCATTCCCTTCTGGCCTAAAGTGTTTTTGTTTAAAAGTCAAATGTCATCCTTTATAGGTGATTGTCTGCTTTACTCTTGCAGCTTTTAGTATTCTTTCTTTATCTCTTAGCTTGGTATTTTAATTATGAGTGTCTTGGTGTAGGTCTCTTTGGATTCCTCTTTAATGGGATTCTCTGTGCTTCTTGAACTTGTGTAATTTTTTCTTTCATCAATTTAGGTAAGTTTTTAACTGATTTCTTCAATCAGGTTCTATATCGCTTGTTCTTTCTCTTCTCCTTCAGGAGCTCCTAGGATGTGGATGTTGTTTCTCTTTATGTTGTCACAGAGCTCTCTTAGAGTTTCCCCAGACTTTTTGATCCTCTTTTCTTTGTGATGTTCTGCTTCTGTGCTTTCGTTTATCTTGTCCTCTAAATTGCTGATTCTATCCTCTTCTTCATCCAGCCTGCTTTTAATTCCTTATAGTATAGTGTTCATTTCTAATATTGTATTTGTCATTTGTTTGATTCTTTTTTATGATTTTAATTTCCTTTTTGATGCTTGTTCTCTCTTTGTTTAGATGCTTGTTATGTCCACTCATTGTTGCTCTAAGATTTTTGAGAGTTCTAACAATCATTCTAAACTCTGCATCTGGTATCTTGGTTATTTCCATATCATTCAGTTCTTATTCTGGTGATTTCTCTTGTTGATTCATTTGAATTGCATTTCTCTGTCTTCCCATATTGTCTGTGTATAGACTGCTCTTTTAGATGTGATGTTTTTGTAGCTAGCTGAGTATAGGGTTGGTGTTGTCGGCCTCCAGCTTTCAGTTGTGTTGATTCTAGATCTCTTTGTGCTGTCCTCAGCTGTTATCTGTAATTCTCTGTGGACTACTTGTCTGCTACTACTGCTCTTTTTGCTATTTGTGTTGGCTTTTTCTATGCCTTATTTGGGTCTGGTGTGAGGAGCACTTACTTAAGATACCACTCTAACTAGGGTTGTTAGGTCCTGAGCTGATGCTCTCCATATCTAGCTGCTGGATGTGCAAGCTCTGGACCTCCCTGGCCAGAACCTGGTGCAGACCAGTCAGGGTACCTGCTTATGACTGGCCCTTAGCAACCTTCTTGGAGCTATAGACAATCCAGAATTTGTGGCTACCTCTGCTGGGCCCAGATGTCCTTGTAAATATCAGTGTACTCCTAGGCTGGCTTTTATTTACTCTTGGCCAGTATATGTGGCCTATTCCTGAGGTGTGGTCTGTTTGCCAGACTGCTGCTGCCACTGCCTCCTCTGGCGCTTCAGCACTAGCCCCTCAGGGCTCACAGACTTGTGGACCACAATGCTGGCCACCCTGCTGGCCCTGGCATGGGCCATCTCACCCAGCTCTGCCCCCTTTGGGTGCATAGGCTGTCATGTTGAGCACCGCAGCCACTGCCATCGCAGCTGGGCTCGTTCACCCTTTAGCAGTGTGGGGGGGAGCGGTATAGCCCAGACCTTAGCACTCAAAACCTATGTCCCTTTTGCACCTCCTGCTTGTAAGCAACTATTTGCAATGACTAGAGCAGGAAAACCCCTGGTAGGCACGGTAATTGCTTCCTATTACTGGTGTTGGTTCTCCCAGGAAAATGGGCCACTTTAGGTTTGGGGAGTGACCCAGTACAGGGGTCAGGGTGGCTGTCCCCCACAGTTTCTCCCTGTGCCTCCAAGACTACACTCTCCTCTTGCAACTCCAGTCCTGTCAGTGCTCCCCACTCCTGGAGTCCCAGGTAAGTGTATGTGAATGAGATTTTCTGTGCAGTCTCTTTAAGACAGAGCCTGGGTCTGAGAGTTCTGTCTCCTTCTCTCAAACAGTAACTTGGCTCTTCTTCCAGCTAAATACTGTTTGTACGCCTCCTCTAGTCTCTGGGGCTCCAGGCTGGGGCCCCAGTCCTGAGGCTGAGGACCCACAACTCTCTGGGCAACCTAAACTGCCGAGAGAGACCCTCTGAGCTGCTGCTTGCTCCTAGGAGTGTGGCAGCCCTTTCCGCATCTCCGCCCTTCCTACCAGTCTCAGTGTGGTTTCTACAGCAATGCTTGGTTATAGATTCCTCTTAGTTTAGTCCAAAATTGGTTTTTCAAGATGATTGTTCCCAAGTTATGTTGTAATCCACTTTGTTTCTGGGAGGTGAGAGTTGTTATGTCCACCTTCTCTGTCGCCATCTTCTCTCCCATTTTTTCCAATTTAAACGTGCCAGTCAAAATTAATGTCAAAAACATTTTATAATTTATTAAGTTTAAACAATCAAATAAATTCATTAACACTCTGAAATTTTAGCATCAAAAGGAAATGTTCACTTTGCTATAAATTCATTTTAAAATACCTTTAAAATATTTTTTGAATTTTTTAAATCATGATCAGAATAACTATGATGAAGATGGTAAGACAACTGTTAAGTAAACATATGTTTTCTAAAATTTTAAGAAACTGTCAATAAATAACACTCCTATAAATACTACTTAACAAGAAAAATTCATTTAGGTCTTATTTGCAATTTACACTTCACTTAGACAGATCAGACTCATAAAAGCATCCACAGAGAGAGATTTAAAAAGCATTATTCGACAATATTTGTATAATAGAAAGTGATGGCTTAAATGTTACAATATGTTTCTTGAATAGCTTCACATTAAATAGTAATTGAACAAAAAGCCCCCTGGTTCTGCTCAAGGGCAAGTCCCACAAAGCTCCTCATTATGGGAATTTCCAACTTGGAAGCCAAACTAAATAACAAGGAGTAATTTGCCAATTAGAACTTCCTGCTCTTTTCTCTTTATTCCTTAAACACCATTCAGGGGCAGAACCGGTCAAACACTTTTAGCTTCAAAACAGCAACTGAAAGGATTTAATTTGTGTCTCTCCAAGGTGAACCTGTCAAGAGGCAGCAGTGATGCAGTCCATGTCCGCTACAGCAATTTCCCTTAAAGACAGAAGTGGATTTCCACTCTTGCAGAATATGAGGTTTCCTTTTCTCATTTCCCATTGTTTCACTTCAATTAATGACCAACAAATTTTATACCTGTGTAACTAACTACTGGGCTTAAGAATATTGAGTCAGTACATCTCTGGGATTTGCCAATGTCTTCAGAGTAAACCTATATACATAGTGGGAGGAAATCAATACCTCACAGGGGCCTTATGCAAAGATTGAAACAAAAGCCACAAAAACTGTGTAAAACGCCATCCCATGTGGACCTACAGAGGATCACAGTATTTTATTAGCATTGACCATGGCAAGGGAAGAGGTCAGATTGCCCTTCACAACATTTGCATTTCTCACCTGCATGTTCCTCATTGTAGGCAAAGCTTATATTTGTTTGATTTTCAATTTTAAATGTCAATGATGCACAGAATTTAGATGCAGACTTCTAAACTGCAAACATATTTACAGATTTACACTAAATCAGTGAAATCTGATCATCTTTTCCACCCTAAGGAGACCTGACATGAATTTCTGGGCTTCCCTATCAAGGATCCAGGGGCATTAAAAAAAGAGACTGCTTTGCTCACGGGGAGCCTGTGCATGACCCCGTTTATGTTGCTCATGCCTTTCAACCCCAGGCCAGAAAAATTAGTTAATGAGAAACCACTTTTCAAATGTTTACTGGTAGAAAATGTTTGTAATCAGGATTTAAAAAAAACTCTTATCTTGGGCTTGACTGAAAATACAGAGGATACATTTATTTATATATTTAAAAATCAACCTTAAAATGGGAATATCTTGCATTTCTCAATGAATTGCTTGAAATATTACCCAGATTGAGAGAGTAAATAGTTTTCACTATAATGAGTAGATAGTAGTGGGTCAGGATCTCTGTGCTAAGAGGTGACAAAAATTCTTTCCATTATTAATCTTTAGTCATACTCTTCAGCATTCTTTTTCTTTTTTATTAAGGAGAGAGATGAGAGACAGGAAAGGAGAGAAGGGGGGAGGAAAAGAGAGAAGCATCAATTCATCATTGCTTCACTTGAGTTGTACATTAACTGCTTCTCCTACATGCCTTGACCAGGGATCAGACTGGCAACTTCTCAAGCTACTACACTGCTCCCTACACATCTGTCTAGGGATGGTCTCTCTGAATAAAGTCTGCCTTATTGTTCTTTAACAGTGTCATGAATAATTTCTTTAATGGAGATAAGGAGTGACTAGTCTAGGCATGACCAACAGTTTTTGCCCCCGGGCCAGATTAGAAAGAAAACTTTTTTCACCGGCCAGACAAAATATTAAAATTAAAAAATGTTAAATACAAAAACGATTCATTTAAGTAAAGAAAGTGTTATTATATAATTTATAAATAAATGTAAATGAGTGAAAAAAATTTTAATATACAATATTATTTTAATAAAAATATAATTATATACGGTATAAATATCCAAACTCTATTGCAATCAATTGAAACAATATTTAATTAGAATAAGCTTGAAGGAGTTATATCACAAATAAACCAATTATTTTGTTTTACAAACAGCCTGGACACATTTTCAGTTATCAACTGCAGCTATTGTCTATGCTACAATGCCACTTGATTCAGCACACTTGACCACAAAAATAACAAATAGTTTGACCTTGGGTGCTCACTGACAAACGCTGCCTAAAAGAATGGGTTTCACATCGCAGCTAAACATCAAACAGTTTGTATCCAGTACAGACGAGTACAAAAGTTGTAAATCTTTATAATGGAAGTTTTAAAAAAAAATAAGTATCACGAATCCATTCAACCAATTATTAGAAGTTAATCCTAGATTAGTCACATGCAGAATTCTTTTCTGCGTATCACTATCTTCTTAAATATCTTGATTTCCAATAATCAAAGATGCTTTCGCTTCTGAGTAGCTGGGATTTTAAAGTAGCAGAGAATATTAAAAATTTAATCGTGGACCGCATAAAGTCATTACGCGGGCCAGATCCATCCTGCGGGCCATATGTTGGCCATGCCTGGATTAGCTCTTCGTATCTCATTGTCAGGACATGCTTCCTCACATCATGGTCAGTTTTAAAAGGGCCTAGGGAATGTATATTAAAATAAAAATAGATACTATATGTGTAAAGCATCAGTAAGCATAAAGAACTTAAACATCACTCCAGTGTCTTACTATTACTGTTCTACTATAGTAATATTTCAGTTCAAATAAACCAGACCAACAGAAATTTATAGTCACAGAATTTAGAACTTCAGCAAAGCTTAAAGATTATTTACTTCTATTTTTATTTTTCAGTTATGATTCAATTTTATTTTATATTAGTTCCAGGTATACAGCATAGTGGTTAGAAAATCATATACTTTATAAAGTGTTCCCCTGACATTTCCAGTGCCCACCTGGCATGATACATAGTTAATACAATATTATTGACTATTCTCTATGCTATACTTTATATCTCTGTGATTATTCTGTAACAGCCAATCCATACTTCTTAATCCTTTCACCGTTTTTACCCAGCCCCCCAACCTCCCTCCCCTTTGGTAACCATCAGTCTGTTCTCTCTATCTATGAGTCTGTTTCAATTTTGTTTGTTTATTTTGTTCTCTAGACTCCACATATAAGTGAAATCATATGGTATTTCTCTTTCTTTAACATTTCATTTTTCATAATACCCTTTAGGTTCATTCATGCTGTTGCAAATAATGTCTTAATCTTTTTTATAGTCAAGTAATATTCCACTGTAAATATGTGCCACAGCTGTTTTTATACACTCATCTATTTCTTTAATTTTTAACCCAAGCCATACAATTTTCTGGATTAAAAAATTAAACTTACAGCAATAAAATTTAATAACAATATTTTAAAATACTAACAGATGTTGATTTTCTTATGCATATTTTGCAATTAATCCCAAGTATTACCTAACATGTGAAAAAAAATAGCTTGGTCTTATTTTTACAAAAGAACTACAGAATCAATTAATTTAAAACAAATATCCATTCTACCATCTCATGAGGTGCCCAAGTTAGAAAAAGATTAAACTCTCTTGGATGCAGATTCATTCATCACCACTCAGAAAATGTCTCCTGTGTCAGTCACCTGATCTCCATGACATTGCCCCTGCTCTTCCCCAGGGATCCTATCTGCCTCCCTGCCACCATTCTTGCTCAGTTCCAATGCATCCTCCATACTGTTACAATAATTATTTCTCATCACAGTTTTAATCTTGACACTCCCTTGCTTTCCACATTCTGGTGGATTGGAAAGCCACCCTTTAGCATGATATTCAATGACTCTTCAAATTCTAGCTTTAATCTCTAACCAGTTTCCTTTGCTGCTACTCCTCTACTCAGATTTTGAGGTGTAGCTACACAAACTTTCTCACCATTTTGCATATATTCACACCTCCACATCTTGACTTATGGTTCTCACTCTTTTTAAATTGATTGATTGCTCTTCCACAACAGTGTATCATTGATCACAGCCCGTTTTATTTGTATTGTAATATCTACCTCTCTGAATATCATCAATCTCAACTTCCATATAAGCTCCTCAATTTTTAGCTGCTTGATTATTTTTGTTGCCCTACTTTATAGCTAAGAACTTATATATACTAAGTATTCTATAAATGTTTGTGAAATAGAATCACTTTGTCAATGAATCCATGAATCACCAATAGATAACGATCAAGAGCCATTTCAGAAATGATTTCCTATTAGATCATTTGCCATCACTAAAAAAAAGGTGAGCAATATTGAATATAATTTAATATATATATTAAAATTCAGCAATTAAATATCAAAATATATTTAAAAACTACACTATTCTTAAATGTTCAAAAATGAATATTGATTGAGACTACTAAAGTGTATGTATGACAGTGCTATTCACTGAGGTTATTTTAACATAACATTAATAAAATATAATCTTTGCTTATGAGAATTCACAATCTAAAAATTATGACATTGGCAACATGCACTGGCTTAGGAAATTATAAATACTAATGAGTTTACAAAACAGAAAATAGACAACTATATGGACATTGAATTGAGATCACTGTGAAATACTTGATTCAGTGCTTCCTATGTTTTTTATTTTCAATTTCTTCCTTAAATAGCATTTTCTAAATGAATGCATATACATATTATTTATATATATACACATATATATAGATGTAAAGCATGTAACAGCTGACTGTTCTACAGGATTAGATAGATATATATAAATGATCAAGAGGCCATTTCTGGTTTTCATAATAAGTGAAGGTTACTGGATTAATAGTCTGCTGGAAATAATTTTACATGAATATGTATGAACATGTAATATAAACACACAATGCAGACTCCCTAATTTATATAAGCTACTTCAAATGAATTGGTTTCTATTACTTTGAGATACAGAAAGTAAAGCCACATGTAGGCCCTTGCAAAACAGTGAAAGACTGCACTCTGATCTATTTTCTTGTGACTTTCCTAAGAGCTGTCTAGCCCCATAGTGATTCATAAAAAAGAGAATCTATAAGACTTCTTAAGTTTCTAAGGTCTTTGGCAGTTCTCTCCTGTCTAGTTAATCAAGTAATACCTCCTACAGTACTTACAAGATAAATAAAAACTGTGGTCATAACTTCTACACTTCAAGAAATGAAATTTATACTTTGGATAACCCCCAAGGATGTTACATATAAGTTCTATTTCAGTCTGGGGAGAAAAAGGAGAAATTCAGAGATGTAGTGAATGAAAAGTTTCTTGCAGCTAACTTATTTATTTTAACAGCATGTTTAAATAATTATTAATATAATCAAAAGTTACATAAAAGGAAAATTGCATCTAGAGTTAAAGTGGGAAACATAACTGTTTTTGTGAAAATTACATATGACACTGGGACTTACGTTTAATAACAAAATTGAATATTGGAATACATTATATATGCATTTATACTCTTTATCATTCTGCCATTCAAATCATCAATATTAGATTTCAGGATTATCTACACATCAAATTGTCACTGAATTTCTTGTGAGAGAAGTTATTTACTTTTGAGATTATATTCCTTGACTAAAGCTTAGAAAAACTTAATTATGTTTTCTATTCATTTACTAATTCAATATTTCCAATCCCATTAGCTCTGCAAATTCAAAGAGGAATAACTATTGTAAATCAACCCCTATTTTCCTGACTTCTATTTTGGTTGGTTGAAAATTAATTATATATAACCTGCACAAAGATAAAATTGAAATCTTTTTGAAAGCCCTTTAGCTTAGCAAATGTAGTTTCTAAGAATGCCATAGACATAAGTTGAGTGTCAGCTTCTCAGTACATACATGGCTTTGTCCTTGCTGGACCCTCCCAAAGTTTACTCTCTTCTAAAACAAGGAGGTTTGCCTAAAACGTCTCAAAAGTATTTTGTTCCCCTGATGTGAATAGCTGCACATTACTTACAGCATTAAAATAAAAATTTATCTTTTTCTAAAATCTTTATATGCACAGAGAAAAAGTGGCAATGGAGTAGGTGAACGTTACAACTCCCACTTCTAAGAACCAAAGCAGATTACAACTTAACTTAGGAATAATCATCTTGAAAAACCAACTTTGGAGTAAACTAAGAGGAATCTATAACCAAGCATCACCTAAGAAACCACACTGAGACTGGAAGGAACGGAGGAGACATAGAAAGGGGCTGCCCTGCTTCCAGCAGTGAGAGGCAGCCCGGAGGGTCTCACAGAAGAAATGGATGCCCGGAGAGTTATAGGTCCTCAGCCACAGGACTGGAACCCCAGCCTAGAGTCCCAGAGACTAGAGGAGGACAGTATTTAGCTGAAAGAAGAGCCGGGTTACTGTTTGTGAGAGAGAGACAGAACTCTCAGACCCAGGCAACGTCTTAAAGGGACCGTGCAGAAAACCTCATTCACAGCCACTAACCTGGGGCTGCAGGAGCAGAGAACGCCAAGAGGATTAGAGTAGCAAGAGGACAGATTAGTCTCAGGAGGACAAGGAAAGACTGTGAGGGACAGCCACACTGACTGCTGAACTGGGTCACTCCCCAAAACCTAGAGACCATTTTTCCTGGGAGAACCAAGCCAGCAAAGGGAAGCAGTTATTCGGCCCACCAGAAACTCTCCTGCTCCAGTCAGTGCAAAGACACTTAGAAGTAGGGGGCACATCAGGGGCACAGGTTTTGAGTGCTGACATATGGGCTACACTGCTCCACCAAACGCTGAGTACATTCCAAAGGGCAAGAGGGCCCAAATGTGGCAGCCACAACACTAGGCCCATGTGACAGCAGCAAAGGGCAGAACCCCGAGAAACCTCACACATGCCAGAGGGGGCGGAGCCCAGAGAGGCATCCTGTGTGCCCAGGGAGGCAGAGCCCAGAGAGGCGAGGAGAACCCTGCACTTGTGGGGCAGGCTGATCTGCGCCCACAAGTCCACATGCCCAGCAGTACCAGTGCCCAAGTGCCTGAGGAGGAGGTGGCAGTGAGGGGCCAGAAGAAAGACCACACCTTGAGAAGAGAGAGGCCACACACACTGACCAAGAATAGATAAAAGCAGCCTAGGAGTGCAGCTGATATTTAAAAGGGCATCAGATCTGAGTAGAGGCAGCCATAAATTTTGGATTGCCTATAGCTCCAAGAAGGTTGCTAAGGGTTCGTCATAAGAAGTTACCCCCACTGGTCTGTGCCAGGTTCCGGCAATGGAGGTTCCAGGGTTGGTACATCCAGTGGCCAGATGTGGTGAGCATTAGCTCTGGGTTAACAACCCTAGTTAGAGTGGTATCTTAAGGAAAGTCTTCTCACACCTGACCCAGGTAAGGCATAGAAAATGCTGACAAAAATAACAAAAAGAGCTATAGCAGCAGACAGGTAGCCTACCATGAATTACAAACAACAGCTGAGGACAACACAAGGAGATCTAGAAACAACAGAACTGTAAGCTGGAGGTAGACAACACCAACCCTATACTCAGCTAGCTACACAAACATCACATCCAAAAGAGCAGTCCATACACAGACAAAATGGGAAGATGAAGAACTGCAACTTAAATGAATCAACATGAGAAATAACAAAAAAAAGAACTGAATGAGATGGAAATAACCAAGATACCAGATGCAGAGTATAGAATAATGACTTTTAGAATTCTCAAAAATTTTAGAGCAATAATGGACAGATATAATGAACACCTAAACAAAGAGATAAAATGCATCAAAAAGGACATTGAAATCATAAAAAGAATCAGACAGAAATGACAAATACATTATCAGAAATAAAGACTACACTACAAGGAATAAAAAGCAGGATTGATGAAGCAGAGGATCAAATCAGCAATTTAGAGGGCAAGATAAACAAAAGCACAGAAACAGAACAGCAAAAAGAAAATGGGATCAAAAAGTCTGAGAAAACTCTAAGAGAGATCTGTGACAACATAAAGAGAAGCAACATCCGCATCATCAGGGTTCCTGAAGGAAAAGAGAAAGAACAAGAGATAGAGAACATTATTGAAGAAATCATAGCTGAAAACTTACCTAAATTGATGAAGGAAAAAGCCACACAAGTTCAGTAAGCACAGTGAATCCCATTAAAGAGGAAACCAAAGATGCCTACACCAAAACACATTATAATTAAAAATCGAAAGCTAAGAGATAAAAAATATATATATTAAAAGCTGTAAGAGTAAAGCAGTCAATCACCTACAAAGGAGCTCCCATAGAATGACATCTGATTTTTCAACAGAAACACTTGAGGCCAGAACGGAATGGCAAGAAATATTCAAAGTAATGCAAAATAAGAGCCTACAACCAAGACTTCTTTATCCAGCAAGGCTATTGTATAAAATTGAAGGAGAAATAAAAAGCTTCCCAAACAAACAAACAAAAACAAACCTCAAGGAATTTATTAAAACCAAACCACTGCTGCAAGAAATGTTAAGGGGCCTGTTGTAAACAGAACAAAGGGGGAAAAAAATCTAGTAAAAGAGGAATGTAGATTTAAAGAATAAAATGGCAGTAAACAACTACATATCAATAATAATCTTAAATGCAAATGGATTAAATGATACAATCAAAACACATAGGGTAGCTACATGGATAAGAATACAAGACCCTGGCCCTGGCCGGTTGGCTCAGTGGTAGAGCGTCGGCCTGGCGTGCAGAAGTCCCGGGTTTAATTCCCAGCCAGGGCACACAGGAGGGCTGCTTCTCCACCCCTCCCCCTCTTCTTCCTCTCTGTCTCTCTCTTCCCCTCCCGCAGCTGAAGCTCCATTGGAGCAAAGATGGCCCGGGCACTGGGGATGGCTCCTTGGCCTCTGTCCCAGGCGCTAGAGTGGCTCTGGTCGAAACAGAGCGAGGCCCCGGAGGGGCAGAGCATTGCCCCCTAGTGGGCAGAGCGTCGCCCCCTGGTGGGCGTGCCAGGTGGATCCCGTTCGGTAGCATGTGGGAGTCTGTCTGACTGTCTCTCCCCATTTCCAGCTTCAGAAAAATACAAAAAAAAAAAAAAAATACAAATAAAAAAGAATACAAGACCCGTACATTTCATTTGCTGTCTACAAGAGACCTATCTCAAAACAAAAGATATACATAGACTGAAAGTAAAAGGATGGAAAAAAATATTTCATGCAAATGGGAATGAAAAAAAAGCTAGGGTAGCAATACTTATATCTGACAAAATAGACTTTAAAACAAAGGTTATAGTAAGGGATAAAGAAAGTCACTACATAATGATAAAGGGAGCAATCCAACAGAAACATACAACCATTATAAATATCTATGTGCCTAATATAGGAGCACCTAAATATATAAAGCAGATTTTGATGAACATAATTGGCGAGATCAACAGCAATACTGTAACAGTAGGGGATTTCAATATCTCATTAACATCACTAGATAGATCCTCAAGAAAGAAAATTAATAAAGAAATAGCAGCCTTAAAGGACACACTAGATAAACTGGATTTAATAGATATCTTCCGAATCTTTCACTCTAAAGCAGCAGAATATACATTCTCTTCAAGTGCTCATGGTACATTTTCTAGGATAGACCACATGCTAGGGCACAAAACAAGTCTCATGAAATTTAAGAAGATTGAAATCATATCAATCATCTCTGATCACAATGGTATGAAACTAGAAATCAACTACAATAGGAAAACTGAAAAACATTCAAACACTTGGAAACTAAATAGCATGTTATTAAATAATGAATAGGTTAACAATGAGATCAAGGAAGAAATAAAAAGTTTCCTTGAAACAAATGAAAATGAACATACAACAACTCAAAATTTATGGAACACAGCAAAAGCATGCCTGAGAGAGAAGTTCATAGCATTATAGGCATACCTTAAAAAGCAAGAAGAAGGTCAAATAAACAACATAGCCTTGCATCCAAAAGAACTAGAAAAAGAACAGCAAGTAAAGCCCAGAAGTAGAAGAAAGGAAATAATAAAGATCAGAGTGAAAATAAATGGCAGGGGCTAAAAAAGAATACAGAGGATCAAAGAAACCAAAAGCTGGTTCTTTGAAAAGGTAAGCAAGATTGATGAACTGTTAACAAGACTCACCAAGAAAAACAGAGAGAAAACTCAAATAAATAAAATTAGAAATGAAGGTGTAGAAGTAGCAACTGACACTGCAGAAATACAAAGTATTGTAAGAAAATACTATGAAGAACTATATGCCAAAAATTAGACAACCTAGGTAAAATGGACAAATTCCTTGAAACATATAATCTTTCAAAAAACAATCTGGAAGAATCAGAAAACCTAAACAGACCGATTACAACAAATGAGATTGAAACAGTTATAAAAAAAATCCCAAGAAACTACAGCCATGGGCCAGATGGCTTCATAGGCAAATTCTATCTAATATTCAAAGAAGAACTCACTCCTGTCCTTCTCATGCTATTTCAAAAAATTCAAGAGGAGGGAAAACTTCCAAACTCTTTTTATGAGACGAGCATAATTCTCATTCCAAAACCAGGCAAAGACAAAACAAAGAAAGAAAACTATAGGTCAATATCCCTGATGAATTTAGATTCTTGTAATCAAGAATACATAAGAAAAATCATCAAAGGCATCCAAATTGGAAAAGAAGAAGTAAAACTATCATTATTTGCTGATGATATAATACTGTACATAGAAAACCCTAAAGTCAGTAAAAAAAAAACTACTGATTGTGATAAATGAATTTAGCATGGTGGCAGGATATAATATTAATATTCAGAAAGCAGAGGCATTTTTATACACCAACAATGAACTCTCTGAAAGAAAAATTAAGAAAACAATTCCCTTCACTATTGCAACAAAAAAATAAAGTACCTAGGAATAAATATAACCAACTAGGTTAAAGACTTATACTCAGAAAATTATAAAACATTGATAAAAGAAATCAAGGAAGATACAAACAAGTGGAAGCATATACCGTGTTCATGGATAGAAAGAATGAACATCATTAAAATGTCTATATTACCCAAAGTAATTCATAAATTCAGAGCAATTTCTATTAAAATAACAATGGCATACTTCAAGATATAAAACAAATATTCTAAAAATGTATATGGAACCAAGAAAAAACATGAATAGCCTCAGCCATCTTGAAAGAGAAGAATAAAGTGGGTGGTATCACACTTCTTGATACCAAGTTATACTACAAGGCCACTGTACTCAAAACAGCTTGGTACTGGCATAAGAACAAGCATATAGATCAATGAAACAAAATAAAGAATCCAGAAATAAACTCATACCTTTATGGACAATTGATATTTGACAAAGGAGGTAACAGCATAAAATGGAGTAAAGACAGTCTCTTTAACAAATGATGTTGGGAAAATTGGACAGCTACCTGCAAAAAAATGAAACTAGACCACCAACTTACACCATTCAGAAAAATAAACTCAAAATGGATAAAAGACTTAGATGTAAGTCATAAAACCATTAGCATCTTAAAAAATACAGGCAGTAAGCTCTCTGACATCTCTCGCAACAATTATGTTTGCTGATTTATCTACACGGGCAAGAGAAATAAAGTACAGGATGAACAAATGGGACTATATCAAACTAAAAAGTTTGCACAGCTATAGACAATGTGAACAAAAAAAAAAACAACCACATAATTGTAGAAAATATTCAACAATACATCTGATAAGGGGTTAATAACCAAAATTTATAAAGAACTTGTAAGACTTAACACCAGAAAGATAAACAATCCAATCAAAATATGGGCAAAAGGAATGAATAGATACTTCTCCAAAGAGGACATACAGATGGCCAATAGGCATATGAAAAAATGTTCAACATCACTAATCATTAGAGAAATGCAAATTAAAACCATGAGATATCACCTCACACCTGTCAGAATGGCGCTCATTAACAAAACAACCCAGAATAAGTGCTGGTGAGGATGTGGAGAAAAGGGAACCCTCCTGCACTGCTGGTGGGAATGCAGACTGGTGCAGCCACTGTGGAAAACAGTATGGAGATTTCTCAAAAAATTAAAAATGGAACTGCCTTTTGACCCATCCATCCCACTTTTATAAATATATCCTAAAAGTACCAAATCACTGATTCAAAAGAAAAAATGCACCCCCATGTTTATTGCAGCATTTACAATAGCCAAGATCTGGAAACAGCCCAAGCGTCCGTCAGTGGCCTAGTGGATTAAAAAGCAGTGGTACATATACACAATGGGATACTACATAGCCATGGAAAAGAAGGAATTCTAACCTTTTGCGACAATATGGATAAACCTGCAAACTATTATGCTAAATGAAATAAGTCAGGCAGGGGAAAAAATATCATATGACCTCACTCATTTGAAGAATCCAATGAACAATGTGAACTGAGGAACAGAATAGAGGCAGAGGCAGGATCAAAGGGACCAGAGGGAAAGTAGACAGAGGAAAGGGAATGAGAGGATGGGATCAGAGAAGGGAAAGAGATTAGTGAAATTATGTATACATAACACAGCGTTATAGAGAGCAGGACAGCAAATCCTGGAGGGAAGAGGGGAGGGTGTTGTTGGGAGAGGGACAAGGGGAATTTTTAGGGGAACACAAGGGTGGGGGTATGTATTTGGTGGGACACTTGAATCTATGTAAACACAATAAATTAAAATCAATTAAAAAATGTATGCCATTAGATACCAGTATTATTTATCACTTAGTCAAAAATAAGGTATAGTTTTTACAATACTGTGAATGTGAAAATACAGTACCACTAAACTATATGTTTTATTAATTTGATATTATGAGAATCTCATCTCAATTAAAAAATACATAAATGTTATTAGAGGCCATTTCTATCCTCCTGAAATTTACCTACAAATTATGAAATGCTCTAATGAACAATGTCTTCTTAACTATAAAATTCTCCCAGAATTGTTGACCACTTAGTTTCTCTTCTAAAACATACTGTACTAGATTTACTTGACATTCTCTTCATCAACTCTCCCATAATAACACAATGAACATTTACTACAGAATAATCACAGACTGTTATGTCCATTAGTTTCAACATTACAATTTTATTAAAATTCCGATGGAGACATAATTTATTTAAGATATTTATCTATTTAGTTAGTTAATTTCCAGTAATCTAACTTTTAAAAATTTCTTAATTTTCCTAAAAAAAACAAAATAAGGTCTGTCAGCAACACCAAAATTTTTATTATTATAAACTTGCTCCACTGAGCCACCCAGGTTATTCTTAGGAATCCTAGAAATATTAGAAATAAAATCTCACACTGTTGGGTTACACAGACCAGCATTTTCTGACTTATCTTTCAACTACTCCCAAGCTAGCTAATTTCTCATTGAGTTTTTAAAATAAGATCTTTTATGGTTCCTTAGATACTCTGGATATATGACTAAACTTTTATGTGACCTGATTACATCAGGCAATATTTAAGCCAAAACTAAAGAAATGGTTATCAGCCAGTGAATAAAGCTACCTCACCCTGCTTTATTAAAAGGCATTCATTACAATAAATTGGGTTATAAATCCTAACAATTTTAGGGTATTTGCTAAACTTCCACTTAATTGGATGCTTGACTAGATCTAGTCTGGTATCCCTAATGATGTTCCTAGATGCTATACCTGTATTAGGAGAGATGCAATTTCAAGTTTATTGATTCTCTGTATGAACAGGTAATTTTCAAGAAAAGGTATAACTTCTTAATCACCAGGAAGAGGATTTTTCCTTACCCACTCCCTAAAAAGAAGAAGAAGAACTCATTTCAAGTGTATTGATATAAAAATAAAAAAACTTAATTATAAACCTGAGATTACTAATCCTTAATATTTATTCTAATAAACTCAAATGGAAAAAAACTTAACTTAGTAAAATAATTAGTAGAATTCAAAAACTATACTTAAATTTTGATGGGTTTACATTACACATTTAATAATAGCCAGTCAAGGAAAATTCAGTCATAGTAACTATGAAAATAAAGTACCCTGTACTTTGAAGTATTTAGGATTACTCAGCACATTTTTCTTTAAATTTTCTCCCAATAACATTTAACGTAAAAGTACCAGTATTTCCATGCTACTGGTATTATACAAGTCAATAAAAATGATGCCTAATCATAATATTTTTTTATTTTTATTTTTATTTTTTTTAAATAAATTTTTATTAATGGTAATGGGATGACATTAATAAATCAGGGTACATATATTCAAAGAAAACATGTCTAGGTTATTTTGTCATTAAATATGTTGCATACCCCTCGCCCAAAGTCAGATTGTCCTTCGCCACCCTCTATCTAGTTCTCTGTGCCCCTCCCCCTCCCCCTAACTCTCCCCCTGCCCTCCCTCCCCCCACCCCTGGTAACCACCACACTCTTGTCCATGTCTCTTAGTCTCATTTTTATGTTCCACCAATGTATGGAATCATGTAGTTCTTGTTTTTTTCTGATTTACTTATTTCACTCCTTATAATGTTATCAAGATCCCACCATTTTGCTGTAAATGATCTGATGTCATCGTTTCTTATGGCTGAGTAGTATTCCATAGTGTATATGTGCCACATCTTCTTTATCCAGTCTTCTATTGAAGGGCTTTTTGGTTGTTTCCATGTCTTGGCCACTGTGAACAGTGCTGCAATGAACATGGGGCTACATGTGTCTTCACGTATCAATGTTTCTGAGTTTTGGGGGTATATACCCAGTAGAGGGATTGCTGGGTCATAAGGTAGTTCTATTTGCAGTTTTTTGAGGAACCACCATACTTTCCTCCATAATGGTTGTACTACCTTACAGTCCCACCAACAGTGAATGAGGGTTCCTTTTTCTCCACAGCCTCTCCAACATTTGCTATTACCCGTCTTGTTGATCATAGCTAATCTAACAGGTGTGAGGTGGTATCTCATTGTAGTTTTGATTTGCATTTCCCTAATAACTAATGAAGCTGAGCATTTTTTCATATATCTGTTGGCCATTTGTATCTCTTCCTGGGAGAAGTGTCTATTCATGTCTTCTTCCCATTTTTTTATTGGATTGTTTGTTTGTTTGTTGTTGAGTTTTATGAGTTCTTTGTAAATTTTGGAAATTAGGCCCTTATCGGAGCTGTTGTTTGAAAATATCATTTCCCATTTAGTTGGCTGTCTGTTTATTTTTATATCAGTTTCTCTTGCTGAGCAAAAACTTTTTATTCTGATGTAGTCCCATTCATTTATCTTTGCCTTCACTTCTCTTGCCATTGGAGTCAAGTTCATAAAATGTTCTTTAAAACCTAGGTCCATGAGTTTAGTACCTATGTCTTCTTCTATGTACTTTATTGTTTCAGGTCTTATATTTAGGTCTTTGATCCATTTTGAATTAATTTTAGTACACGGGGACAGGCTGTAGTCGAGTTTCATTCTTTTGCATGTGGCTTTCCAGTTTTCCCAACACCATTTGTTGAAGAGGCTTTCTTTTCTCCATTGTGTGTTGTTGGCCCCTTTATCAAAGATTATTTGACCATATATATGTGGTTTTATTTCTGGGCTTTCTATTCTGTTCCATTGGTCTGAGTGTCTATTTTTCTGCCAATACCATGCTGTTTTGATTATTGTGGCCCTATAATATAGTTTAAAGTCAGGTATTGTAATGCCCCCAGCTTCATTCTTTTTCCTTAGGATTGTTTTGGCTATTCGGGGTTTTTTATAGTTCCATATAAATCTGATGATTTTTTGTTCCATTTCTTTAAAAAATCTCATAGGAATTTTGATGGGAATTGCATTAAATTTGTATATTGCTTTGGGTAATATGGCCATTTTGATTATATTTATTCTTCCTATCCAAGAGCAAGGAATATTTTTCCATCTCATTGTATCTTTTTCGATTTCCCTTAACAATGCTTTGTAATTTTCATTATATAGGTCCTTTACATTCTTTGTTATGTTTATTCCTAGGTATTTTATTTTTTTTGTTGCAATCGTGAAGGGGATTATTTTTTTGAGTTCGTTTTCTAATATTTCATTGTTGGCATAGAGAAAGGCTATGGACTTCTGTATGTTAATTTTGTATCCTGCGACCTTACTGTATTGGTTTATTGTTTCTAATAATCTTTTTGTGGAGTCCTTCGGGTTTTCGATGTATAGGATCATATCATCAGCAAAAAGTGATACCTTTACTTCTTCTTTTCCAATATGGATGCCTTTTATTTCTTTGTCTTGTCTGATTGCTCTGGCCAGAACTTCTAGCACCACGTTAAATAAGAGTGGAGAGAGTGGACAACCCTGTCTTGTTCCTGATTTAAGGGGGAAAGCCTTCAGTTTAGTGCCATTTAATATGATGTTAGCTGATGGTTTATCATATATGGCCTTTATCATGTTGAGATATTTTCCTTCTATACCCATTTTGTTGAGAGTCTTAAACATAAAATTGTGTTGTATTTTATCAAAAGCCTTTTCTGCATCTATTGATAAGATCATGTGGTTTTTGTTCTTTGTTTTGTTGATATGGTGTATTACGTTAACCGTTTTGCGTATGTTGAACCATCCTTGAGATTCTGGGATGAATCCCACTTGATCATGATGTATTATTTTTTTAATATGTTGTTGTATTCGGTTTGCCAGTATTTTGTTTAGAATTTTAGCATCTGTATTCATTAGAGATATTGGTCTGTAGTTTTCTTTCTTTGTGCCATCCTTGCCAGGTTTTGGTATGAGGGTTATGTTGGCCTCATAAAATGTGTTCGGAAGTATTGCTTCTTCTTCAATTTTTTGGAAGACTTTGAGTAGAATAGGAACCAAGTCTTCTTTGAATGTTTGATAGAATTCACTAGTATAACCGTCTGGGCCTGGACTTTTATTTTTGGGGAGGTTTTTAATAGTTTTTTCTATTTCCTCCCTGCTGATTGGTCTGTTTAGGCTTTCTGCTTCTTCATGACTCAGTCTAGGAAGGTTGTATTGTTCTAGGAATTTATCCATTTCTTCTAGATTGTTGTATTTGGTGGCATATAATTTTTCATACTATTCTACAATAATTCTTTGTATATCTATGATGTCTGTGGTGATCTCTCCTCTTTCATTTTGGATTTTATTTATTTGAGTCCTGTGCCTTTTTTCCTTGGTGAGTCTTGCCATGGGTTTGTCAATTTTGTTGACCTTTTCAAAGAACCAGCTCCTTGTTTTATTGATTTTTTCTATAGTTTTTCTGTTCTCTATTTCATTTATTTCTGCTCTGATTTTTATTATCTCCTTTCTTCGGCTGGTTTTGGGTTGTCTTTGTTCTTCTTTTTCTAGTTCCTTAAGGTGTGAAGTTAAGTGGTTTACTTCGGCTCTCTCTTGTTTGTTCATATAGGCCTGAAGTGATATGAACTTTCCTCTTATTACTGCTTTTGCCGCATCCCAGAGATTCTGATATGTCGTATTTTCATTTTCATTTGTCTGTATGTATCTTTTGATCTCTGCGCTTATTTCTTCTTTGACCCATTCATTTTTTAGAAGTATGTTGTTTAGTTTCCACATTTTTGTGGGTTTTTCCCCCTCTTTTTTGCCGTTGAATTCTAGTTTCAAGGCTTTATGATCAGAAAATATGCTTGGTACAATTTCAATTTTTCTAAATTTGCTGATATTGTCTTTGTGGCCCAACATATGGTCAATTCTTGAGAATGTTCCATGTACACTAGAGAAAAATGTATACTCTGTCGCTTTGGGATGAAGTGTCCTGTAGATGTCTATCATATCCAGGTGTTCTAGTATTTCGTTCAAGGCCACTATATCTTTATTGATTCTCTGTTTGGATGACCGATCTAGAGCCGTCAGCGGAGTATTGAGGTCTCCAAGTATGATTGTATTTTTGTTAGTTTTTGTTTTAAGGTCAATAAGTAGCTGTCTTATATATTTTGGTGCTCCTTGGTTTGGTGCATATATATTAAGGATTGTTATGTCTTCTTGATTCAGTGTCCCCTTAATCATTATGAAGTGACCATTTTTGTCTCTGAGTACTTTTTCTGTCTTGTAGTCAGCATTATCAGATATGAGTATTGCTACACCTGCTTTTTTTTGGGTGTTGTTTGCTTGGAGTATTGTTTTCCAGCCTTTCACTTTGAATTTGTTTTTATCCTTGTTGCTTAGATGTGTTTCTTGTAGGCAGCATATAGTTGGATTTTGTTTTTTGATCCATTCTGCTACTCTGTGTCTTTTTATTGGTAAGTTTAATCCATTTACATTTAGTGTAATTATTGACACTTGTGGGTTCCCTACTACCATTTTATAAATTGCTTTCTGTTAGTTTTGTATCTAGTTTGATTCTTCTCTTTTGTTTTTCTATCATTTGTTTCTGTTTGTTTGTGTTCCATACTTCTTTCCTCTGTTGCTACCTTTTTTAAGTCATGTGTTTTTGTGGTGGTTTTTTCAAGGGTGGTTACCATTAAGTAATGTAAAGGGTACCTACCATATTCATTGTAGTACCCTATCTTATAAGTATTTCTGCACTTCATCGTCCTTTGCTACTGTTAATCTCCATTCTCTCCCCCCCCTTTTTTTTTCCTTTGTTGTCACAGTTTAAGTTTGGTTTTATTGTGTTCTTGGTGGAGCTGTTACTTGTGGTGTTGTTTTCTTTTGTTCTTTGAATCTGGTTGGAAAACCCCCTTTAGTATTTCCTGGAGTGGGGGCTTTCTCGTGATAAATTCTCTCATCTTTTCTGTATTTGTGAATGTTTTTATATCTCCTTCATACTTGAAGGATAGCTTTGATGGGTATAGTATTCTTGGCTGAAAGTTCCTCTCTTTCAGGGCCTTAAATATTGGGGTCCACTCTCTTCTAGCTTGTAGAGTTTCTGCTGAGAAATCTGATGATAATCTAATAGGCCTTCCTTTATATGTTGTACTCTTCTTTTCCCTGGCTGCCTTGAGAATTTTTTCTTTGTCACTGGTTTGTGTCATCTTTATTATGATGTGCCTTGGAGTGGGTTTGTTGGGGTTAAGAAAACTCGGTGTTCTGTTTGCTTCTTGAACTTGAGGCTTTAGTTCTTTCCACAGGCTTGGGAAGTTCTCGTCTATTATTTGTTTGAGTATATTCTCCATTCCATTTTCTTTCTCTTCTCCCTCTGATATACCTATTATTCTTATGTTATTATTTCTGATGGAGTCAGATAATTCCTGTAGGGCTTTCTCATTTTTTATTATTTTTGAGTCTCTTTCTTCTTCTCTCTGTTGTGCCTCAAGTTGTTTGTCTTCTATTTCACTAATCCTATCTTCAATCTGGGTTGTTCTGCTAGCTAAGCTTGTTACCTCGTTTTTCAGCTCGTGAATTGAGTTTTTCATTTCTGTTTGATTTGTTTTTATAGTTTCAATTTCCTTGGTAATATATTCTTTGTGTTCATTGAGTTGTTTTCTGATCTCCCTATATTGCCTTTCCGTGTTTTCTTGTATATCTCTGAGTATTTTTAAGATTTCTATTTTAAATTCTCTGTCATTTAGCTCCAAGGCTTCCAATATGTTAAGTCTTTTCTCCATAGATTTTTCCACATCTATTTGTGTTACCTCTCTTTCTTTTGTATCCATAATATTCGATTTCCTCTTTCTTATTGGCATCTGCGGGTGGTCTTGTTGATAGCACTAATTAGAATTAATAAAGAGTAAAAAGTAAAAAACAAAAACAAAAACAAAAAACAAAAACAAAAAAAAAACAAACAAACAAACAAACAAACAAAAAACAAAGGGTAAAACACCCCACAAAAAAAAAAAAAAAAAAAAAAAAAAAAAAAAAAAAAAAGCAGTAATAATTTATTATTTCCCCCTTTTTTTTTTTTTTCTTTGTTCTCCTTCCCTCCTCTCCCCTCCTCAGGGAAATATCGTGCCTATAATGGAGGGCCTGGTTTGCGGTGAAGAGTTCAAGGGGGCAAAAAAAAAAATAAATAAATAAATTAAAAAAAAAAAAAAAAAAAAGGGAAGAAAATCTTAGACAAGCATAAGTTGATCTGCCTGCGGGTGACGGTCAACCAAGAGATATAATGAGAGGGACAAGAGGGAACCAGAAAAAAGGACAAAAAAAAAGGAATAATCAAGAAGAAAAAATAAAAATAATAAGTAAAAATACGTTGTATTAAGTGGAGCAAAGACCAAATACAATGGAGACCTTGGGTTGGGAGGACCCAAAATGCCACAAAAACAAACCAACCAGAAAAAAACAAAAACAAAACCGAAAAAGAAAAACAAAGCCAAAAAAAAACCTTGAGTCCCAAATTAACTAATTTGTTCGTGATTGAGGATTAAATGGGAGGAAAGTAAAACGAGAAAAGAAAAAACGAATAGAAAGGAAAAAATAAGAAAAAGTGAAAAACGAAGGAAGAAATAAAAAAGGAAGAGAAAAAAACAAAATAAGGCAAAAAAAACAAAAGAGGAGAGAGTGAGAATTAAGTGTCCTGGAGTATAACCCCAAAGGAGGGTGAGGATGAAGGAGAGAAATAAAATGTAACACTTATGGGTAGTGTAGTTCAAGAAAAGGGAAGCATAAGATGGGCAGAGAATAGAAGGGCTGAGGTGGAGGAAATAAAGGCAATAAGATAGAAGGAACAAACAACAACTACAAATAAAAAAAAACCCAACAAACAGTGGAACAAGCTGCAAAGTCTGTGGATTTTTCCTGATTTTGAGATGTCAACCTCTTCCTCCTTCTCCTCTCTCCCTCTTCCCGGTCGGCGACTCTGCACCCCAGGCCCTGCCCCTGCGCCACACCCAGGCAGGGACTTGCAGTTGATGGGGTTCTATGGCAATGTCACACAATTGGCTTTAGTCTTGTTGGTAGTCAAGGCCTGCCGGCGTCTGCAGGGTCTAACGACGAGAGAGTTCGCCTTCGTGGATTCTCTCTCCCAGTCCCCCCCTCCCAAACCAGCAGCCTGGTGATCCAGCCCCAAGGCTGCCACTGCTTCTGCCTGGGGAGTAAGAGGCTCAAAAAGCTGGGAAATCCCCACTCTATCCCCACTCAGTGCAAGGCTCTGGGAAGGGCTCTGACAGTCAGGGCCTCCAGTGTAATCAGGCGGGGGTGGGAGTCAATTGTTGTCAAGGTGATTGTTCAGCGCCTAGCATTCCGTTGGACCTCTCAACCCAGGCTTTCCACACTTTGTAGCCTGTTTTGGCCGGTAAAAAGAGACACTAGTCTCTGCTTGCGACTAGTGTGGTATAGATCTTATTATCTGCCAAGTCCTTCTTGTTAGCGTTTATCCCTGAATATGGAGGCTCTATCAATCAGAAGTTGCCCCCGCCCCTTTAGCGAGAGGCACCAAAAAATATCACGCCTCTTGTCTTGGGTCGGTGAACTGAGAGAGATCTTATCAATTAGAACCGAGGGTGCGCAGATTTCACGGGTTAAGTTAATTTTAGTAATTGGGTCGCAGCTGTGCTCCCGAAGGTATTTCAGGCTGCCTGCGCACGCCCCTCCCCCAACGCTTGATTGTTAGCTTGAATGGCTGGGTGAGGTGCCCCGCCCGCGGAGAGAATCTCCCAAGTAGGGAATACCGCCCTGGGGCCTCTCCCGCTCCCCGTGCGCGGGCCGCTGGGAACGTTAGCGGTGCTCGGTCTGCAATGCTCCGTCTGCAATCAGACCGGGAGCGCGCCAGCGGCTGTTTGCCGCTGGCTCTGCAACCGACCCACTGCTCGCGGCGGCGGCGGCGGCGGTGGCGGTGGCGGCGGCGGCGGCGGCGGTTTCCGAGTGCGGGAATGACTTACCACCGGCGCACTTTCTCGCAGCTTGAATGAACGTCCCTGCGTTTGCTTCCTCCACACCCTCGTCTCTCAGATTCGAGTGATAACAGTCCTTTTGCTTTCAGTTTGCTCCGAAGATAAATTTTCCTGTTTCTAGTTGATAAATTTGTTGTGATTTTGGGGAGATCTGTCGGACGCGCTGCTCACGGCGCCATTTCCGTGACGTCACGATAATATTTTTTTAAAATACCAGCATTATTTAAAATAGCCCCAAATTAGGAACATCTCAAGTGTCCAATGGATGAATAAATGAATAGTATGGTAAATACATTCAATGTAATATTATTCGGCCTTAAAAAGGAAGGAAATTCTATCACATACTACATGGAATACAGATGAACACTGAAGACAAGGCTAGGTGTAATAAGTCAAGTTGCAAAAGGACAAACACTGTATGATTCCACTTATACGAGAGATACCTGGAGTAGTAAAATTCAAAGAGACAGAAAGTAGAATGGTGGTTGTCAGGAGCCTGGGGAGGAGGCAAGAAGGGAATGAGGAGGTATTGTTTCATGCATACAGTATATCAGTTGTTGAAGATGAAAAAGTTCTGGAGACGGATGTGGGGAGATGCTTATAGAACAAGGCAAATGAACTTAATGTGACAGAACTGTACATCTAAAAATGATTGAATGGTAAATTTTATGTTATGCATATTTTACCACAATAAAAATAATCTATGTATTTTTTAAAAAGACAGAAAAGAAAATAAAAGATAAAAAGAGCAACTGTACTTGTATAGCTAGATTCTTAGCTAAGGGGAAAGCTTTCACAAAAGATAGCTAGTTCTACTCCTTTTTACTACAGATTGCATATGCCTCCAAAGAATAACCACTTATTTTGCCACTCAACTTCCAAAATTTAGAAGTCACAAACAAAATACTATTTGGGTGACTTTTATGAAGATACATAATATTTGAAAATACTAGAAAAAGGAATCAAGTATTAGTTCAATAGAATCTATGCATATTTATGTTTACCACCAATAATCATTGAATTAATATATTTACATTGACTATCTTTTACATGCTGATCAAGGTTGTAAGTTCTAAATAACATAAAAACATTAGGACCAGGCAATAGTTAACGATTGTTTAAGTGCTCTGTTGTGTACCAAACACCATACATTAATGTTTACTAGCACCCGGTGAGGTCGGTGTTGTTCTGCCTCTTTTCAGATTATGAAGCTAAAAGAAAGAGTCAGCGTCTTGCTGAGAAACATACAGTGTCAGAGAGAGGTCTACCAAATCCACAACCCCAACATAAGGCCTTGTCCATAAGTAAGTAGAAAGCGACAGACTTGAACAAATGAAAATTTAGAGTAGTAGTAAGAAAATGTTTTAAAATAATCTATTTGCAAACTAGGAATATTTCAGGGATTTTGACAATCATCATGATAGTAAATCAAACCTAGTTTAAATATGTTTTATATGAGGGGGCAATGAAAAGTATCCCAGAAAGATGGTGGAATTTCTACCTACAGGAATCATTTTTTTTTATTGATTTTAATTTGTGTTTACATAGATTCTAGTGTTGCTCCAAATGCATCCCTCCTCCCCCGTATTCCTCTCAACATATCCCTTCCCCCCTCCCCACAGCGCCCTCCCCCCCATCCCTTCAGGTTTCTCCCATCCTGTTATCCCCTTTCCCTCTGTCCTCTTTTCCTCTGGATCTCTCCTCAGTCTCAATTCCGTTCCTCAGTTCACATTGTTCATTGGATTCCTCAAATGAGTGAGGTCATATGATATTTTTCTTTCTCTGCCTGGCTTATTTCACTTAACATAATAGTTTCCATGTCCATCCATATTGTCGCAAAAGGTAAGAAAAGTAAGATTTCCTTCTTTTTCATGGCCCCATAGTATTACAATGTATATATGTACCACTGCTTTTTAATCCACTAGTCCACTGACAGACACTTGGGCTGTTTCCAGATCTTCGCTATTGTGAATAATGCTGCCATAAACATGGAGGTACATTTCTTCTTTTGAATCAGTGATATGGTATTCTTGGAATATATTCCTAAAACTGGGATGGCTGGGTCAAAAGCAGTTTATAAATTCAATGCAATACCAATTAAAATACCAATGACATACTTCAAAGATATAGAACACATAGTCCAAAAATTTATATGGAAAAAAGAACACAAATAGCCTCAGCAATCTTGAAAAAGAAGAATAAAGTGGGAGGTATCACACTTTCTGGTACCAAGTTATACTACAAGGCCATTGTACTCAAAATAGCTTGGTACTGGCATAAGAACAGGCATATAGATCACTGGAACAGAGCAGAGAACCCAGAAATAAACCCACGCCTTTATGGACAATTGATATTTGACAGGTAAGAGCATACAATGGAGTAAAGACAGTCTCTTTAACAAATGGTGTTGGGAAAATTGGACAGCTAACTGCAAAAAGATGAAACTAGACCACCAACTAACACCATTCAGAAAAACAAACTCAAAATGGATAAAAGATTTAAATGTAAGTCGTGAAACCATAAGCATCTTAGAAGAAAACATAGGCAGTAAGCTCTCCGACATCTCTCGCAGCAATATATTTGCTGATTTATCTCCACGGGCAAGTGAAATAAAAGACAGGATAAACAAATGGGACTATATCAAACTAAAAAGCTTTTGCACAACTAAAAACAATATGAACAGAATAAAAAGACAAACCACACAATGGGAGAACATATTCAACAATACGTCTGATAAGGGGTTAATAACCAAAATTTATAAAGAACTTGTAAAACTCAACACCAGCAAGGTAAACAATCCAATCAAAAAATGGGCAAAAGAAATTAATAGATACTTTTCCAAAGAGGACATACAGATAGCCAATAGACAGATGGAAAAATGTTCAACATCACTAATCATTAGAGAAATGCAAATTAAAACCACAATGAGATATCACCTCACACCAGTCAGAATGGCACTCATTAACAAAACAACACATAATGAGTGCTGGCGAGGGTGTGGAGAAAAGAGAACCCTACTGCATTGCTGGTGGGAATGTGGACTGGTGCAGCCACTGTGGAAAACAGTATGGAGATACCTACAGGAATCTTTAAGAATACAGCACAGAGGCCCTGGCTGGTTGGCTCAGTGGTAGAGCGTCGGCCTGGCGTGCAGGAGTCCCGGGTTCGATGCCCGGCCAGGGCACACAGGAGAAGCGCCCATCTGCTCCTCCACCCTTCCCCCTCTCCTTCCTCTCTCTCTCTCTCTCTTCCCCTCCCGCAGCCAAGGCTCCATTAGAGCAAAGTTTCCCCGGGCGCTGAGGATGGCTCTGTGGCCTCTGCCTCAGGCACTAGAATGGCTCTGATTGCGGCAGAGCATCGCCCCCTGGTGGGCATGCCAGGTGGATCCTGGTCTGACTGCCTCCCCGTGTCCAACTTCGGAAAAATACAAAAAAAAAAAAAAAAAAAAAAAAAAAGAATACAGCACAGAAACAACCATCTGTCTTACATGGGTTATGTACAGTATTTTCTGTGATCCTTCCCTTGCCACTCAAAAACTCTGATTCTGTTACTCATGGATGCACTTTCAGTGCCTTAATTACAGCCTTTACTCAACTGCTGTGGTTTACCCAGTTTGTTTCTCAAAAACACACACACACTCGCTCTCCACTTAGCCCCTCTCTCACACACACATGCACAAATACACACTGTAGCTATTTCCACAGCCCAGGAAGAGAAGGTACTGCTGAGGACAGTGGGTCTGAACAAGGTAAGAGTTCTGTGGTGTGTCTGTGCGGTGGTGATCGTGGGCCATACATGGACTTGATCGAGACGTTGGCAGGACAGTTGTTCGTCTGCATACCTGAGGTGGGTCCCTCATCAGCAACAACACAAAAATAAGTCTAAGCATGAGTGGGAAAGAAAAAATTCAGAATCCTCATCAATAATCAATTTGAAATTACAAGCAGGAAAAAAAAAAACCTTCCCTGAGGCATTAAAAACCCAGAGTGTCTCTACTGAAGCAAGGTATAGAGAATGTTTCCCTTCTATTCAGTTAACTGCCCTACTCCTGAGATTTCAATCAGGAGAAATCCTTTCTAACGTTTAAATATCCTGCCTTCTTTCTTTAATGAACAAGGGAGAAGGGCCTGGCAAATGTATCTTTAGCTAAAAGGCAAAAAAGATGATACTGTTATACACTGTCCTTGCCTTTATTTTTCCACCATATACTTAGATCCTTCTGACCACAAAGTAAGATCTGATGTCACTCAAAGCATCTCAAAGCAAGGCAGGGAAGAAGTTTATGGTGTTAAGTATGTTCACAATGATAAACTTTCCCTTTTTAAGCATCTCTGGTCAAGGAAGCATAGTGCTAATTAAACTTTAAGGTACTTAAAGATAAGAGTCACTTGGCACTCTTGCTTCCACTGTTCAGAAACAATCCTGCTCCTTCTTCTACAAGAACACTACAGAGCCCAAGAGAGAGAAAAAGACTCAAGTTGTCTGACATCCCCTGTTATCCCTCAGGCTGCTGGGAAAAAGAAACACATACTTCAGTCTCCAATTTATCACTCTTATTTTCTCAGTCATAAATTATTTCTCAGGCTTTAAAAAAAACTGGATTTTAAAGGACACTGCAAGGTACTTAAATTCCAGTAACTGATCTCAGATGTATGAGGCAGTTTAAAATCTTTATAAAATTTTCCTCTTTCAAAGTTATCCAGAAAGGAATCCTAGAAAATCTGTGTACCAAAGTGCTATAGAAATAAGGTCAAAATTAATCCATTAAGCACATATCTTTAAAAGTCTTGGTACAAGATACTCAATGAATTGATGAATCCTTTGAAGGAGTCTTCTTAGATCACATCCTGTCTTTGTTAATCCATTAATTTTGGTTGTGATAATATTCAGTATAAACTATCACTGCCTAATCTCCCACATATTATCTTCATCAACAGACCAGCAGAACAATGCATGTGTCTGAAGTTCAATTTTGTTCACTCGAGTAGAAGAAATTTTCCTAAGAGGTTAATAAAATTCAGAAAGTTGGTTAAGCTGGGCACCACTATGTAAGTATGCTAGATATGGTGATACAGAAACAAGAAAGTCAGTAACTGCTTTTGAATCAGCTGAATCATGGCAAGCAAAAGGCAAAGCAAAGAGAACAAAGCAGAAAAAAAAGAAGAAAATCATGGTTTTGGCCCTGGTCCAGAAGAAAAACAAAAAATGTCTATTAGGTGCACAGTCAGTGTAGGGCCATTTGTCAAAAGTCTGTAGGAACAAACTCTAAGTGGCTGTCTTACATGTCTCAAGGGGCAGAACTGAGCTGATGCTGTCAACTGCCAATGCTGTAGCTCCAGTCGCAAGAGCTCTAATTTGACCCTCCTGAGAAAGAATCCCAATTAGAAACACATAAAGGAAGCCAGTTAGACATGGGGCTTTGGGACAAGTCTGACCTAGTGTGTCAATGTCAACTGAAACAAAAACCTAAAGGAACTTTCTCAAGCATGCTGTCTGTTCTAGATAAAAGCTAAGGACCTTTGAGACCCAGTTTTTTGAAGTAGGCCTCCCTGAACTAGAATGAGGACAACTAAAATATTGAGAGCAAGCTTGCTTTTTTTTTTCCATGCCTGCTGGAATGCTTTGTGAAAACTGAAGAGTACCATAGAAAGCTATATGTCATACTCTAGCAAAATTATCTAGTTAAAAATGTTAAATTTATACTGGTCAAACAGCAAGCAATGAAGAGTATTCATTTGTACGTGATTTTCAAGCTGGCTTCCTATCTATATTTGTCATCACTGACAATTCCTCTTGGAACTACCCCAAATCTATACTATGTGGGTATTACATCAGCTACAAAGCAAAGAGATCTGTTGAGATACAAAAAGCTAGAGCCGGGTTGGGGTTTTAAGAGGGTAAGGGTATGGGAAAAAAGATAATGTAGGATTTCAACTGTAAATCAGAGAGAAACAAGGAAATAGAATGAAACAAAACAAAAATTCACTCATTGCATCCAGTTTTGTTGCCAGTGAACCACAGATCAAAGGTTCTTCCTTACACTCCAGTGTATCTTTTAACTGTCTAAGATTAGATGCTTAAAGTTTAGCATGTGTGCTTTTTTCTGTGAATAGCATTCACTAGATTCTCAAAGGACTCTGGGACACGACAAAAGTCAAGAGTCACAGTTCCAATTTGATGTGAATATGCTTGTGGATGCTAGCTGCCTGTGATAACACCCGGAGCACCTCTTTCATTTTCAACTTTAGTTTGACAAAAACAAAAGCACAGCATCATAGCAAACAAATGCACAAAACCTAGTGCAAAATCATACTCCTCATTTTCAGCTTCTAATCAGTGTCTTACACATAGCTCCTGAATCTGAAGAACTGAAAAAGCATTTCCAGGAGGGATCAAGTAACCAGAACAGAGGAGCTGTGGACTATGCATACGCATAGTTGGTGAAGAAACCAGAACAAAAATGAACAAAATGACTTTAACTTACCAAAAATAACTGGGATTTTAAAAAATCTCATATCTTCAATGTCAAGTCTCAATTTAAAAACATGAATTAAGACAACTAAACTCCAAAGAGCATATTCCAGTAAAACCATAACAATTTTCAATTAACTCAGCTTAGGAAACCATCCTTGGCAGGTGACCTCCAGAGTACAGTGCAGAGAGTCAAGTTGTTCCATAACTTAATCGACAAAATCAGTTCTGCTGCTTCCTGTGGGGGTCCCCCTGTGTATTCACCTGTACTATTTCATAACTCCTCAAGGGAACCTTGAAGACAATATGTACAATGTGTTTTAACTTCCCTAAAGAAAGATGGCAATAAATTTAAAAGCATTTTAATGCTCTTGCCACTGTTGATATATATTCTCAGTTATAAACAGCTAAAGCAAAATAAAACCACTGCTGCAATTTTATTTCATATTTATTTTAAAATCGCCAGTCCTGTCTTGTAAGAATTTGGAGGCGACTGGTGACAAAACAACTATCTAGCACATTAAAAAGTACATCTTTTATAAGTTCAGCTGCCTATTCTTGTCGAAGAGCAGAGCTGACATGAGACTGCTGCCTGCTGGCTCTAAGCACACGGCTCTCAGCACACAGCCCACTGCACCGCTGCTGAGCACTGCGAGGAGAGCCATGCCCAGCAGCCAAGCAGCACGGATCAAAGGCATGAGCATAGTTGACATGCCATCATCTGCAGCACTAAAGCCTCTGAATACTTTTATATAAAATTACATAGATGTTGACAAACCACCTGTTGAATTCAAGAAAAAAAAAATTAAATTGTGCACCACTATCTCCTGTACGTGCCTATAGAATTTGTTCTTTCATTTTGTTCAATGCATGTATCCTCTCTAAATGCTCTGCAGTATCCAGCCTATGGAAAGCCATAATCATCTGAATTAAGAAAAGAAGAGACAAATAGTTTGATGTTTGAACCTATCAAAATGCCTTTAAAGTCAGTCAGGGGAAGGGAAGGAGGGGCAGAGGAAACTACCCTTATTTACCATTCTGTGTGGCTTACTAAATGGCAATGTTTTAAAAAGTCAGATAAAGTGTTCTCCCCACTAAAAGTTTCGAGGAAATACTATTAAAATTTTGCATTCTGCTATACTGTACGGTTTTTTTCTTCAGAACATGTGGATAATGCACATAGTGGTAGTAAGGCAAGGTAGAAATGAACCTAAAAGACACTCAAAGAAGAGGTTTATTCACTCAAATACCTATGTAGGTATTTATAGGAGAAAATCTGGGCCCAAGGGATAAAGAGAAGAATGAGTCACAGCCCTACCCTCAAAACTGTATATAGAGGAGACAGAGATATAGGTGATTACGGGAATTTGGTGTAATCAGTGGATAATAGAGATATGTGTAAGGTGTTGTGCTTCAGCAATTTGGGGAAGGGGACAAGCTTAAGAATTCTAAAGAGAATACTCTAAGTTCTGATGTTTTAACATGATTTTCAGATAGGTAATATAGTCACCTGGTTCAAAATTCAAAAGGAATAAATGGCTATATAGTGAAAACTTTCCTTTCCATACCTGTTCCTAGACGCTTAGTTGCTCTCCCTATAAACATCCAATGTTAAGACAGGAGTTTCTTATAACACCCAAACATTGCTTCACTGATTGATTAACAAAACATTGCCTACGAATAACTCTTGAATGAGTCTACTGTATTTTATTATGTACTGATGTATTATGCATTTTATTATGTGATTAAAAGCAACTCTGTAGGTGGTTATATTAATTAATGAGATGGGAGAAATTCTTTCACAATGTATACACATAGAAAATCATCATGGTGTACAATTTAAATATCTTAAAACTTTCTTTATCAATTATTCCAAAAAAAACTGAAAGATAAAAAGCAACTCTGTAGTGAGTAGTACTATCCACGGAAACAGACTTCCAGTGTTACTACATATCAAGTAAAAACGTCTCTTTGTTAGTTCAAGCTAAACTTTGTCATTGTTTTCCAAAATACAGATCATGAATAGGAACATGGTAAAAGTAAATATAAGATATATTCTGGATGAAAAGAAAACAGCAAGAATATCATAAAAAGTATTCTCCAATACATAAGGCTTTAATTAAATCTAAAGTTACTGTCACAGGTTCATCTGAATATATGACTCAAGTGACTCTTGCTACAATCTAACCAAATGCTTCCAATGCTGTAGTGGCAATTCTGGTGACAACATTCCAAGGAAATAAAAAGATAATTTATACAATGAGTCAGTTCTCACTTTTCTTAGTAACATAGACCTGCAAGAAGACACAGGCCTGAAAGACCCTCTGCTCCCACACCTCTTTGCATCAGCAGCATCTTGGCGTCCATTCCAGGGCTGTGCCTCAACTGCACTGGCCCCTCCACTCAGGCGTTCTTCCAAGTAACAATAGTGGATAACAGATAAGTAATTGTAGAGTATGAAGCAGGACATGCAGTACAGAACTGATGGTTAAAAGAGAAAGAGCTATGGAAAATACTAATTGTGAAAACAATCAGCAAAAGGCCCCAGTCTTAAGTATTCTAACCTTACATCATAGGGTTCTGGATTTGGGGTGAGAATGACAGTGGTTTTGGTGTATTATCAAGCAATATTGGGGATGCTTTCTACTTTTGAGTGGAATTATCAGGCACAGAATAAATATTTATGAACTATGAGAATCAAAAGTGTGCAAGTAAGCTAACAGGCATCTGGACAAACAGAATAATCTCCATAAAACAACAAGAAAGTCAAAACAAAGAGATTGGTAGTAAGGTAGGAAATAAAACTGATTACCAAAATATAAACAGGAGTAAAACCACAAATATTTAAAAATATATGCTTTCAAAGAGGTCAAAGTATAAAGTAACAAAAACTTAATCACAAAATTTTGTTACTTTACATATTCTAAGAGAAATTGGCTATAAAAATGTAACCAATTTCTCCTACAATCTATTAAAAAAAACGATGAAAGGCACCATGCTTAAATAGGAATAGTGTAATAAAATCATGACCACAGTTTAAACATGAGTAATAAAATCTATGTTGCTTTTTTCTAATTAATGTTTTATTATAAAAATTTATACTGCTTTGCTTAACTTGCAGTCAAGATGCATCCATGAATAATAAAGGTCTAAGAAAAATATTATTCCATTGCTCATATTAGAGCTTCCTAAAAAGTGAGCATATGTTAAAGATGAAGAGAAGAAAAAAAACATCTCTTTGGTTCATTTTTAGTAATGTTTGAATTAGCAAAATGAAGTCAAACAGAAATTTTAAGATATGTTTATAAATAGAGCAAAGTGTTAGAAGAAAGTAAGACTGTCTTGGAAATTGGCCATAATTAACCCAAAATAATAAATAACATGACAACTTTATGCTACTCAATCTTAAGGATATAGACACCAAATTGTCTTTAAATTGAAGGTAAAGAAAAGCAGAGGAGACTTTTACATAATAATTTTGTATCTATGTTTGCTCTACTTCAGACTATCATGTATAAGCCACTACCACCTTAAAGTTCACATGACCAACCTCTGTGCATCTGCACAATTTAGCACATTTGCTCTAATTGCTACAATAGTGGTTTATTGTTGATCTAACAGAGAGTCAGTAAGCTGGAGGTCAGCAGGAAGAGCTGCGTGACTCAACCAATGACCCTAAGGGCAACCAGTGACATGTTGTCTTGACCTGTGAGGGAGGAAAGAACTAAAAATTCTCATTGATTTATTTTTTTAACTCAAAAAAAAAAATAAAGTTTTTAAGTAAATATACCCCCTCTGGAAATTGTATACAATACAAGAATTATTTATAATAATTTACAAACTTCAACTTTAATGAACTTAAGCATGATTTAGTTCAGTGTTGTCAACCAGGGCAATCTTGTCCCTCTGGTACAGCTGGCATGCTTTAGAAATATTGATTATCATGACTCGAGAGTCCTACCAGCATGTGGTAGGTAAAAACCAATGTCTCTACTAAATCCTACCATGCACAGGACAGCCCTCCACAACAATGAATTACCACTAGTGCTAACACTGTTCTAGTTGATAGAAAAACAAATTAGTTCCTGTTGTTTATCTGCCTTATAACCTAGTAAATCAATTACTTTCTTTATCCCTAAATATCTACATCAAGTAATATTATATTTTTATTATTTTTATTGATTGATATTAGAGAGACAGAGAAAGGAGACAGAGAGAGAGAAGCATTCATTTGCCTTTTGTTGTTGTTGTTTTTTAACTTTTTTTATTTTAGTGAAAGAGGGGAGGCAGAAAGACTCCCATATGCACCCCAAGGGGGATCCACTTGGCAAGCCCAGCACAGGGGGTGGGGATGCTCTACCCATCTGGGGCCATTGCTCTGTTGCTTGGCAACTGAGCCTTTTTCTTTTTTCCTTTTTTTTTTTTTTTTTTTAGCATCTGAGGCAAAGGCAACAGAGCCATCCTCAGCTCCCAGGGCCAATGTGCTCAAACCAGTCGAGCCATGGCTTTGGACAGGGATGAGAAAGAGAGAGAAAGGGAGAGAGAGAGAACAGGGAGGGTAGAGAAGAAGATGGTCGCTTCTCCTGTGTACCCTGACCGGGAATCAAATCTAGGACATTCATGTGCCAGGCGGATGCTCTACCACTGAGTCAAATGGCCAGGACCAGAAGCATTCATTTGTGGTTCCACTTAGTTGTGCATTCAAGGTCACTTCCCATAAGTACCCTGACCAGTGATCAAACCTGCAACCTTGGTATTTTGGGATGATGCTCTAACCGACTGAGCTAACCATCCAAGGCCAACAATATTATATTATATCTATTATAGAATTAGCTGGATTGTTTAAATATAAGCTTTCTAAATCCTTGACACTGAATCTCAGTTGGTGGGGAAGGAATAAGGAAATTTACATTTCTATTCAGGCCTATTGCTTTTCCTGCACTCTAAATTTCGAAAGTCAAAATTTCTCTTTGTTTTATACAATGAAGTATTTCTGTTCCACACTTAACTTCTAGAAGTTATGGTATATTTCCTTAAACAATTCAGAAAAACAAAAACAGATACAGTGTTATAGTTACAACGTTAATATTAATCTTTTAAATTTTTCAGAAGCTGGAAAAGATGGGAGTTCATTTATAAAACTATTATTTGTTGTTTGATAATTTATTTTATTCATTAAATTCCATATGTAAGTGAAATCATATGGTATTTGTCTTTTTCTGATTGGCTTATTTCACTTAGTATAATACTCTACGATCCATGCTGTCAAAAGGTAAGATTTCTCCCTTTTTTACAGCCAAGTAAATGTATCACTGCTTTTTATCCACTCATCTACTGATGGGCACTTTGGCTGCTTCCAAATCTTGCCTTTTGCAAATAAGCTGCAGTGAACATAGGGGTGCATAAATTCTTTCAAATTAATGTTTCAAGTTTCTTCAGACATATTACCAGAAGTGGAATTGCTGGGTCAAAAAGAGCTTCAATTTTAATTTTTTGAGGTAACTCCATACTGCTTTCCACAGTGGCTGCACCAGTCTGCATTCCCACCAGCAGTGCACAAGGGTTCCCTTTCGTCCACAGCATTGCCAAACATGTTGTTTCTTGATTTACTGATGAGAGCCATTTGCATTTCTCCAATGATTAGTGATATTGAGCATCATTTCGTGTCTATTGGCCATCTGTATGTCCTCTTTGGAGAAGTGTCTGTTCAGGTTCTTTGCCATTTTTTAATTGGATTGTTTGTTCTTTGGTGTTGAATTTTATAAATTCTTTATCAATTTGGGATATTATCCCCTTATCAGATATATTATTGGCAAATATGTTCCCTCATTCATTTCATTGACTTTTCATTTTGTTGATTTCCTTTGCTGTGTAAAAACATTTTAGTTTGATATACTCCCATTTGTTTACTTTTTCTTTTGTATCTCTTGCCCAACAAGATTTATCAGTAAAAATATTGCTACAAGAAATGATTGACATTGTACTGCTTTTGTTTTCTTCTAGGATTTTTATGGGTTCAAGTCAAACATTTAAGTCTTAATCCATTTTGAGTCTATTCTCGTATATGGTATAAGAAGATTGGTTTCATTTCTTTTTTTGCACATATCTCTCCAATTTTCCCAACAACATTTATTGAATAAACTATCTTTACTCCATTGTATATTCTTGCCACCTTTGTCAAATATTAACTGACCATAAGGAATGGGTTTATTTTTGTGTTCTCTATTCTGTTCCATTGATATATGACAGTGATTTTCAACCTTTTTCCTCTAGTGGCACACATAAACTAACTACTAAAATTCTGTGACACATCAGAAAATGTATTATAATTCTTACCAATCTGATAAAAAAAATGTGTATAATTTTGATTCATTCATACCAGATGGATATTGTGTGTTGAAAATCTTAGAGAAAAGAGGTCAGTACCCCTGAATAAACAATCAGGTATTATGTTTAAAAAAAAGTTTCTGTGGCACAACAGTGTGCCTTGGCACAACAGTTAAAAATCACTTATCTATATATACGTCCTTTTTGATGTGAGGACCACACAGGCTTTGTAGTGTTCTTTCTTAATATCGTTGTGGCTATTCCAGATCATTGTGGTTCCATAAAAAATTTTGGAATATTTATTCTAGTTCTGAGAAATATGCTATTAATATCCTGATAAGAATTGAACTGAATCTATAGATTGCTTTGGACAGTATGAACAATGTAATGATGTTAATTCTTCCTATCTGTGAACACCATATATGCTTCCAATTATTTGTTTCCTCTTCAGTTTCTTTCTTCAGTGTCCTATAATTTTCTGAGTACAGGTCTTTTACATCCTTGGTTAAATTTATTCCTACGTATTTATTCTTTATATTGTAATTGTGAATGTGATTGTTCTCTTAGTTTACCTTTTTGATCATTATTGGTGTATAAAAATGCAACTGACTTCTGGATATTTATTTTGTATCCTGCTATTTTACTGAATTCAATTGCCAGTTCTGTTAGGGTTTTTTTTGGTGGAATCTTTGGGGTTCTCTATATACAGTCTGATGCTATCTGCAAATAATGACAGCTTTCCTACTATTCCAATTTGGATGTCTTTTCTTTCTTTTTCTTATCATAATGCTGTGGATGTGACTTCCAGTACTATCGTATTTCTCCATGTACCTTTTTTCAAAAAATTTGGAATTTAAAAACTGGGTGTGTCTTATACAGTGGTTGTGGCATTTCAAATGCCATAGATGGAACTGAGGACGAGGCAATATATCAAGACAGTGATTCATCACCAGACACAGATGAGGACAAGCTAATAATGGATGGGAGTTTTGACAGTGATGAGGAGTTGTACAAATTTTATGAATAAAACTTGAGTTCAATAACTTTATGTAATATATTTTTTTCAAATTTGGGGCCCCCAAATTAAAGTGCTTCTTAGACATGGGAAAATATGAGTATATTGAATAAGAGTGGTTAAAGCGGATATCCCTGTCTTGTTCCTGATCTTAAGGAAAACACACTTGTGTTTCTACCAATTGAGTAAACTGTTGGCTGTGGGTTTGTCATATGTGGCCTCTATTACAATAAAGTATGATCCCTCTATTTCCACTTTGCTCAGAGTTTTTATCATAAATCGTTGCTGAATTTTATCAAATGCTTTTTCTGCATCTATTGATATGATCAATGTGTTTTTCACCCTTCATTTTGTTTATGTGTTGTATCACATTTATTGATTTGCAGATATTTTACCAACCTTGAATCTTAAAAATAATTCCCATTTGATCATGGTGTCTAATCTTTTTAATGTTATCGCTGGATCCAGTTCGCTAATATTTTGTTAAGAATTTTAGCAACTATGTTCATCAGAGATACTGATCTATAATTTTCTTTCTTTGTAGTATCTTTATCTGGTTTTGGAATTAAGATAATACTAGCTTTGTAAAATGAGATTAGGCCTGACCTCTGGTAGCGAAGTGGATAAATCATTGACCTGGAATGCTGAGGTCGCCAGTTTGAATCCCTGGGCTTGCCTAGTTAAAGTACATATAGGAGTTGATGCTTCCTGCTCTTCCCTCCTTCTCTCTCTCTCTCTCTCTCTCTCTCTAAAAATGAATAAGATTTAAAGGGAAAAAGTAAAATGAGTTTGGCAGTGTTACTGCTTCTTGAACTTTTTAGAAGAGTTTAAAAAGGAGAGGTGGGCCGATGAGGTAGGGGTACAGCGGATAGAACATCAGACTAGGATGCAGAGGACCTGGGTTCGAAACCCTGAGGTCGCCAGTTTGAGCACAGGCTCATCCGGCTTGAGCGCAGGGTCGCTGCCTTGAGCATGGGAACATAGATATGGTTCATATGGATCATATATGCTGGCTTGAGCCCAAAGGGCGCTGGTTGAGCAAGGGGTCACTCACTCTGCTGTAGCCACCCAGTCAAGGCACATATAAGAAAGCAATCAATGAACAACTAAGGAGACTAAAGAGCCACAATGAAGAATTGATGCTTCTCATCTTTCTCCCTTCCTGTCTGTCTGTCCCTATCTGTCCCTCTCTGTGTCTCTCTGTCTCTGTCACAAAAAAAAACCTAACTAAATAAAATAAAATAAATAAAAAGGAGAGATGTTAGTTCTTTGAATATTTGGTAAAATTCACTTGTGGAACCATCTAGTCCAGAATTTTGGTTTATTGGAAGTTCTTTTTGTTGCTCCTTCAATTTCACTAGTTGTAACCTGTATATTTATTCTGATTCTTCCTGATTCAGTTTTGAAAGATTGTACATTTCTAGAAATTTATCCATTTCATTCAAATTGTCCAATTTTTTGGCATGTAGATGTTCCTAATATTTTCTTAAAATCCTTTTTATTTCTTTGATGTCAATGTCACTTTCCTCTTTCATTTCTTATTATATTTATTTAGGTCTTCTTTCTTCTTTTCTTGATGAGTCTAGTTAGAAGTCTGTCGATCTTGTTTACCATTTCAAAGAACCAGCTCCTGGTTTCATTGATCCTTTGTATAATGTTTTTAGACTCTATTACATTTATTTGTGCTCTGATCTTTAGTATTTCCTTCCTTCTACACACTTTTTTTTATTTGTTGTTCTTTTTCTAGTATCCTGAAGTGTAAAGTTAGATTGCTTATTGAAATTTTTTTCTGTTTCTTGAGGTAGGTCTATAATGCTATGACTTTCCCTTTTAGGACTGTTTTCACTGTGTCTCACAGATTTGTGGTTGTTGTGTGTTCATTTTCATTTATTTCAAGGAAATTTTTTATTTCTTTCTTGATCTCATTGTTAACCCATTCACTGTTTAGTAACACATGTTATTTAGCCTCCATGTCTTTGTGTTTTTTAGTTTTTTTTTCCTTGTGATTGATTTCCAGTTTCATACCATTATGGTTAGAAAAGATGCTTGATATGAATTCAATCTTCTTAAAGTTACTGAGATTTGTTTTGTGTCCTAACTTGTGTTTCCCTCTCTCTCTCCTTCCTCCTTCCTTTCCTCCTCCTCCTTCTTCTTAAAGAAAACTCTTTAACATTTCAATACTGGTTTGGTGGTAACGAACAACTTTAGGTTTTTCTTGTCTGGGAAGCTCTTTATTTCTCCTTTAATTTTAAATGATAGCCTTGCTGGATAAAGTAGTCTTGGTTGTAGGTCCTTGTATTTTATCATTTTGAATATTCCATGCCAATCTTTTCTGGCCTAAAATATTTCTATTGAAAAATCAGCTGGTAAGTCTTTTTTTTTTTACAAAGACAGAGAGAGAGTCAGAGAGAGGGATAGACAGGGACAGACAGACAGGAACGGAGAGATGAGAAGCATCAATCATTAGTTTTTCATTGTGCATTGCAACACCTTAGTTGTTCATTGATTGCTTTCTCATATGTGCCTTGACCATGAGCCTTCAGCAGACCTAGTAACCCCTTGCTCGAGCCAGCGACCTTGGGTCCAAGCTGGTGAGCTTTTGCTCAAACCAGATGACCCTGAACTCAAGCTGGTGACCTCGGGGTCTTGAACCTGGATCCTCGGCATCCCAGTCCGATGCTCTATCCACTGCACCACCGCCTGGTCAGGCTGATAAGTCTTATTAAAGCTCCTTTGCAGGTAACTGTCTTCCTCATGCTGCTTTTTTTTTTTATCTTTGTCTTTAGCCTTTGCCATTTTAATTATGATGTGTCTTGGTGTGGGCCTGTTTTGGTTCATCTTGTTTGGGACTCTCTAAACTTCCTGGACTTGTGTGTCTTTTTCTGTCATTAGATTCTGGAGTCTTCCATCATTATTTCTTCAAATAGGTTCTCAATTCCTGTTCTCTCTCTTCTCTTTCTGGTTCTTTTACAATATGAATGTTGTTAGATCTCATGTTGTCCTAAAGGTCTCTTAAACTATCCTCAGTTTATTTTAATTGTTTTCCTTTTGCTTCTCTAATTGGGTGTTTTCTGCTGCATTGTCTTCCAATTCTCTGATTTGATCTTCTGCTTCATCCAATGGACTGTTTACTCCCTCAGGTATATTCTTCATTTCATATGTTGTATTCTTTATCTATGACTGGTTCTTTTTTATGGTTTCTAAGTTCTTTTTCATGTAGCTATAATTCTCACTAAGTTTCTTGAGCATCCTTATAACCATTTTTTTTTTAACTCTATACCTGATAAATTGCTTGCCTCCATTTCATTTAGCTCTTTCTCTGGAGATTTTTCCTGTTCTTTTATTTGGGGAATGTTTGTCTCCCTATTTGGCTTTCTCTTTGAGATGTCAGTTAAGCTTTGGGGAAGGTGGTGTGTGTGGCACCCACACCAAAGCAACACAACTCAGACTGCCCCAGATTCTTCCCTGACCTTGTCAGGGCAGAGCCACTAGGAGTTGGGTGGGTAGGGATTCCTGAGCCCTGAAGATGGGTCTGTGGGAAGCCCAGAAGGTTGCTCTAGTGGAGCTCTAGTGAGGAGGAAGCTCGGTCAGGTTCATGGGAAAGTGGGAAAATGGCCCCCAACCCACAACCACAAAACTCTGTCACTGACTCTCCCCCGACACCTGAGTCTGCCCAGACATCTATACTCCAGACCAGGCAGCTTACTCCTTAGCAGGGTATAAGCTCTAAAGTGTGGTGCAAGAGGGGGTCCAGAGGGTGGGGCTATTGCTTTCCTCGGGTTAATGTCATATAGAAGGGAGTGTTATACCCAAGAAAGATGGAATCTGTAACACGAGAGGGATTCAGCACAGGGATCTTAGAAGTTGTCTCTTCAGTTCTCTCCCCAGAGCCACAAAATCCAGTCTCTCCTCACAAGACTCTAGTCCCCTCCACCTTCCCTCCACTAGAGCCCAGGGTGAATGACTGTGAACAAGATTTTGTTTTTTGACCTTTTAAGAGAATACTTGTATCTCTAGCAGACTTCTGTCTCTACCCACTGAGTCCCCACTGATTCTCACAGCCACATGTTATGTGGGCTCCTCCTCCTGGCTGTGGTGCTCTGGCCTAGGGTGCTCAGCGTGGTGTGGAGACCCCATGTTTTTCAGGGAACCCTTCCCCCCACAGCTGAGCTATCCCTCTGGAATCTTAGCTGCTGCCCATGGGAGCAAGGCCAGCTCTTTTCATATCTTCACTCCTCCTACCAGTCTCGATGTTGCTTCTTCTGTAAATCCTTGGTTAGGCTCTCTTGTCAGGTGGCTTGCTTATACTTTAGTTATAATTCCAGTTTGGTCCTAGGAGGAAGTGAATGTAACATCCACCTACTCTGCCATCATTTTGGATCCACTCTATTCCTGTACCTCTTAAAAATGGCGCAGGTTAGTAAAAAACTAGGAAATTCCCTGGCAAGTGGAATGAAGAAACTGAGACAAATGGCTGAACCAAATGGCCACAGTAGCCAACAGCCAGAATAGCTGAGTAATGATCAGACAGTTAATGCCCCATAATCAAAGATACCTACGAGCAGATGAAGGAAACTGGACTAAAACTCTCATTTTTTACATAAGAAAACCAAGATGAAAAATGCCTCAGTTCACACAACCAGTTAGTAACCTAACCAGGGATCTTGTGTTAACTGGTGTGAAGCATAAAGAAGTGGCTGCCTCCAAACCTCAGACAATAGGAAACACTTAGCAAATCTTCCCTCTGTGGAGCCCTGAAGTCTCCTGGGTGGTCTCTGCCAGTCATTCCAAGACTCTATATTATAGGGTTAGGAAAACAATGTTTAATAAAAAACATTGAGAGGGACATGAGAACATTTTAAGGATAATATAGAATTCAGTTCAAATTAGTGGAACATAGTGCCATTGACATAAATACAGGCATTTGAAGATATAACAGGGTAAAAGTACATCAAAAGGCTTCCTGTAGAAGGTGAGTTTTTAATCCAATTTTGAAGGAGGAAATGGAGAAAAATTAAGTAGAAAGAGATAGGGAGAGCATTGTTATTCTGGAGTATAAATACAAAAAACCCAAATAGAAATTCAGAGGACTCCAAACAATTTTAAGCTTTTGGAGTGCACAGACCATATCGGAGAGTAACCAGAAATTTGTTGAGATTAGCAATACAGAGAAGGGAAAAGAATTGGCAAATGCCTCAGAGTGCCAAGCTTTATGGATTCTCAGGACCCTGCAATTACTGTTCATCACTCTGTTTTGTTCCGTCATGGCACTTATTGCTTCCTGAAAGTATCATATTTATTTGTTTACTTGATTTCTGTTGGTCTCCCCCAACACAATGCAAGCTCAATGCACTTAGAGTTTGGACTCCAATCAGGAGTGTCCAGCGTCAAGGAGACCACTTCAAAATGAGCTGGACTACTACAGAGCTATAGAAATCACAATGGATATGGCTAAAAAGAATGAGATGAAAAGGATCACAGTTTACTGGACTCGGTTCATGAGCCCTTCCCTCACCTCCATTCAAACATTGCTTTCTGGACAGAGCAGCCTCAGCAGCAGCAATCCCTGAGGTCTTGGAGCCAGACTACTACTATAGCCTCTGATGTCCCCACTCTGATGCAGTGGCCCTGCAAGGTGCCATCTGAGACACTGGTTGGACTAAACTTGTGGGGAACTAGAATCCTGGCAGCTTCTTGGAAATGCAAAGGACACAAGCTGATAGGGCAGAGGAGTTAATACCCTCCTCTGGGGTGAAGAAGAGGTGAATTTTGATATAGGAATTTTAACCAACTTTAATAGGAGAGAGCTAGTAGATAAATTTTTCTCATTTCTTCTCCCTGAGAGACTATCATGACATGCAGTAGCTCATAAGTCATCTTTGATGATGTCCTATGAGACTGTGCAACCTTTAGGGAGCTGGTTAGAAAACTGGAGCCAGGCTGGCAGTGGATCGCCTTGTATTTACTCATGCCTGTCTTCCTCTCCCTGCCTTGCTCCTCATTCCCCCTCACTTCTGCTTCCCTGGGTTTGCAGCAAAGTAATGTCATGTAAGCTTCACATACTCAGGCTGATTCCTGGGCATCTCAGGCTAAGACAAAAGCTATCCTAACTTGTAAATGAAATGCAACCCAAGACTCAGCTGTATCTGGATTTGTGAACGAATTCAGCAAGGTTTATAACTTTCATATTTTATTTATTTTATTTATTCATTTTTAGAGAGGAGAGAGAGAGAGGCAGAGAAGGAGAGAGAGGAGAGAGAGACAGAGAGAGAGAGAGAGAAGGGGGGAGGAGCTGGAAGCATCAACTCCCATATGTGCCTTGACCAGGCAAGCCCAGGGTTTCGAACCGGCAACCTCAGCATTTCCAGGTCGACGCTTTATCCACTACGTCACCACAGGTCAGGCCAGCAAGGTTTAGAAATGTGTACACGCCTGACCTGTGGTGGCGCAGTGGATAAAGCGTCGACCTGAAAATGCTGAGGTCGCCGGTTCGAAACCCTGGGCTTGCCTGGTCAAGGCACATATGGGAGTTGATGCTTCCAGCTCCTCCCCCCCCCTTCTCTCTCTCTGTCTCTCCTCTCTCTCTGTCTCTCCCTCTCCTCTCTAAAATGAATAAATAAAAAATTTAAAAAAAAAAGAAATGTGTACAATGTTATTAAGTTGGTGGCACAGACATGAAGTTGCCAGTTCATTAGCCTAAAACTGTTCCCACCAGATACTCTGTGGCCTTCACAGCAGCCATGTAGCAATCAATTCTCCAGAGTTTTTGTTTTATATGACTAGAGGATATGCAAGATGGGATATGAAGGAACTGAGGGGGAAAGAGAGGTGGGCTTGCAACATACAGAAGAGAAGCAGTTGGGAAATTAAAGTAGACTAATTACAGATCAACCATTTCCCCTCAGCAGGAAATTCTGCTATGAGTGTTGCACAGGAGCCTGTGGAAGCCAAAGCAGCATAAATGGCTAAAGGTGTTTTGTGATGAATGAGGCTTTACTTCTTTGGCAGGTAACTAAGTCTGACTTTGGGAACAAGAACACCTGGAAGCCAGCTCTGCTCTTGAATTGCTCCAAATTCCTTATATCGGGTTCATTATGAGAATCCACCTGTGTCTCAGCTCATCAAATCCTGCCAGTTTCTGGTTCTGATCTACTGCAATACACTACAGTCATTTCTAATTATAGAAGTAAAATAAATAATTCACGGGGATTTCCTGACCCCTCAGCTTAGAGCCTGTGTGAAATTGGTCTATGTTGATGATCACAGAATTGCAAATTGCTTCAACACTTCTGCTAAGTAATTACCTAATCCAAGTAGTAAAACTTATGTAATATAGATTAACGAGCAGCATGGCTCAGTTTTAATTAGTGAAAATTATGAAACACAAAAAGTTTTTTCAGGAAATACTTGTAGAAGATTGCAATATATTCACCAAACTGTTTCCTTTTTCCTTGGGCACACAATGAAATGTGAGCAGAAGTAAAGTAGACACATTAAGCCCTCTATGCAAATCCTCAGTGATTTTTCTCTGTCCCTATCCCTCATTGATAAGAAAGGAAGACAAGGCCCTGAAGGGATGGTAGCCCGACACAATGAAAGATCCTAGCTAGATCTCTGAATGAATGCATTGACAAGAGACGAGCACTTCCCCCACTCAACCATCCCCACACTGGATGTGATCTCAATAAGAAATACATATATTTTTATGTTAAGAGACTGAATTTGGGGGAATTGCTGGTAAAAACAGCAAGCCTGCCTGACCAGGCGGTGGCACAGTGGATAGAGCGTCGGACTGGGATGCGGAGGACCCAGGTTTGAGACCCCGAGGTCGCCAGCTTGAGCGCGGGCTCATCTGGCTTGAGCAAAAAGCTCACCAGCTTGGACCCAAGGTCGCTGGCTTAAGCAGGGGGTTACTTGGTCTGCTGAAGGCCTGTGGTCAAGGCACATATGAGAGGGCAATCAATGAACAACTAAGGCCTGGCAACAAAAAACTGATGATTGATGCTTCTCATCTCTCTCCATTCCTGTCTGTCTGTCCCTATCTATCCCACTCTCTGACTTTCTCTCTGTCCCTGTAAAAACAAAAACAAAAACAAAAACAAAAAAAACAACGGCAAGCCTACCCTGACTAGTGCAATACAATTTCAGATTCATAATTCAAACTAGGTTAACAGCATTCATTTAATCATTTACTTAACAGGATTATTTTCCTCATTTATTCACTATTCAACAGGTCTTTAAGGATCATCTTCTAACAAATAGACAAGACTAAATAAAATTATGCAAATCAGTTTCTGTGAATGGTTCTAAGGTATATGAGGATACTTTTTGCTCTATTAAATATTTTAAGAATTCCACAAAAATTTGATGTATGATATTAATTAGCAATATGAAACTTTCAGCCTCCTCTCTAGCTGAATAATCATAATTGCATCTAGTTTGATACACCATCATCTTCCTGCTTGTTAATAATTTGCTTATTACTAAGCCTAGTTGGATAGCTCAGAAAAATACAATCTAGAGCCATCTAGCTCCACTTCATTCTGTGGATTCAGACTCCATACCTGAACTCAGAGAGCCATCTTTCAAATGTTTGCAATGAAAGACATTACCTCCATACAGAAAAATAACATGCGATGGTATGTTGATATGATGACAGTCAAGTAACACCATCTGCTCATAGAACAAGAATTCTAGTATATACATACATTAGCCAAAGTTAATAGTTAACAAACAAGAAATGGCGATTTAAAATTTTTTATATAAAGTTTTATAACTTTCAAGCAAAATATATAAAGTGCACACAAAGTCCTTATGTATTAGACTGAGGAAGAAAAAACTTCTCAACTTTAACAAGAGTCAAGATCCAAAATCAGCTATTGAGGTCATCACTAATAATTTCCAATCATCAACATGAAAAAAGAAAACCAAGAAAATGTGGAGAAAAATTACAATTAGTGCATACATGTAAATTTTAAGGATCATTAAAGGGAAATGTGAACAGTCTACATTGTTAAAAAATATACAGCTAAGATTCATAGTTATGATGACGTAAACAGTTAGAAATACTACAGCTCACATTATGTTTATGCTATTTGTATGACATTAAGATTTTTTTTGCGTGTGTATTTTTCCAAAGTTAGAAGCAAGGAGGCAGTCAGAGAGACTCCAGCATGCACCCAACTGGGATCCACCTGGCATGCCCACCAGGGTGCGATGCTCTGCCTCTCTGGGGTGTTGCTCCATTGCAACCAGAGCCATTCTAGAGCCTGAGGTGGAGGCCATGGAGCCATCCTCAGCACCCAGGCCAACTTTTGCTCCAATGGAGCTTTGACTATGGGAGGGGAAAAGAGAGATAGAGAGGAAGGAGAGGGAGAAGGGTAGAGAAGCAGATGGGCGCTTCCCTGTGTGCCCTGACTGGGAATTGAACCTGGGACTTCCACACACCAGGCTGATGCTCTACCGCTGAGCCAACCGGCCATGGCTAGGAATTTTTAAAAAGAAGTTAAACATAATATAGACAGTGTGTTAACACAGGGCTTGTTTCTAGAAAAGGGCTTATACATACACACATCAACAGGTATTAAATGTAATGTTTCCTGAGCTAAAGCATTTTCAGTATTAGAATGAAGTGAAATAAGTAAATCAGAAAAAAACAGGAACTGCATTATTCCATACGTAGGTGGGACATAAAAGTGAAACTAAGAGACATTGATAAGAGTGTGGTCGTTACGGGGGGAGGGGGGAAAGGGAGAGGGAAAGGGGGAGGGGGAGGGGCACAAAGAAAACTAGATAGAAGGTGACAGAGGACAATCTGACTTTGGGTGATGGGTATGCAACATAATTGAACGACAAGATAACCTGGACTTGTTATCTTTGAATATATGTATCCTGATTTATTGATGTTGCCCCATTAAAAAAATAAAATTATTTAAAAAAAAAAAAACACCTGGAATTTCCACCTTAAAATTTCTGATTTATTGAGCTCTATGCTTTACAAAGTGGACACTTTTTAGGTTAGATTTCTATTTTTACTTTAAAAAAAAAAACTTCCACAAAGAATAAATTAGTCCATATTTTCTATTTAATTAAAGTCATATAGGCCCTGGCCAGTTGGCTCAGTGGTAGAGCACTGGCCCAGTATGTGGATGCCCTTGGTTGGATTTTCAGTCAGGGCACACAGGAGAAGCGACCATCTGCTTCTTCACCCTTCCCCCTCCTTTCTCTGTCTCTCTTTTCTCCTCCCGCAGCCATGGCTCAATTGGTTTTAGTACATTGGCCCCGGCCACCTCAAGTGCTAAAAATAGCTCAGTTGCAATCATGGAGCCTAGATTGGCAAAGCATCAGCCCCAGATGGCAGTTGCCAGGTAGATCCCAGTCAGGGTGTGTGCAGGAGTCTATCTCTCTATCTCCCCTCCTCTCACTTGCAAAAGCAGGAAAGGAAAGAAAAAAAAAGTTATATAAGTAGTACCCGAATTTCAAATCAGTGCAGACCACAACAATGCAAGTTATCTATGACTGTGTGAAAGTGTGTATTCTTAGTTACAGTTTTTAAGATGAACTAAAGGTATTTAGCAGCATATTCCAGATTCCCCGCTGAATAACAAATGTATTTCATTTGGCTTGTCTGTTATATCAATTATTCTAATCTCCTTCTTTGCATCATGGCTTATGCTTAAAAAACCTTAACGTTTTCTTTTAAATACAGCTGGGACTCATTAGCTCCTTTCTGCCAATTTAACTATTATACTGTCACTTTTCCTCTTTCCCTTTATGTCCTCAACCTTATAAGTGTCATTTTCTGCTTTCTTTTGTCTGGGAAGTCAACTAAATCAGTTTTCCAACAAACCTGGCATGTAGAATTTTAACTCTTACTTTTGTTAATAAATAAAAGCAATTAAGCCATCTTCTAGTGGTGTAGTGACTGCTGTTTATTTGGGTTTTGCATTCAGAGTAGCGACAGGTGCTATTTCTTCCTAGGGCCTAAACATCAAAATATTTGTGAATTGGGCTTTGCACTCTACTGAGCTATGTCAATTCATAGTTACCATGAACATATTTACAACCAAAAGATTTTCTGGAACTGTGAGAACACAAGTTTCATTAAGATTCTAAATGTTGCAGAAAAGCAAATCCTGGAGGGAAGGGGGGAGGGCGTTGTTGGGGGGGGCAAGGGCGAAGTTGAGGGGAACATGGGGGAATGCATTCAGGGGGATACTAGGGAAAAAAAGATTCTAAATGTTGCAATTTTTCATGGCTTTTGTCTTTGGAAAAAAATGCCAAGTAATGCACTCACTGAATGTGAATTATATATGTAAATTATAACTTGTGACTAATGGTTTCTTTAAGATGTTCAAATTTCTTCTTTTTTATTGCTGAGTGATATGAGAAATTTCCACTGAATCTGCTGTATCTGACAGTTTTATTTCATTTATATTTAGTTACTGAAAACCTGCAAAAAGAAAGTTATTTGTAAGTGGTAAACAAGTCCTGTGTAAATAATGTGCCTCTCTAATTAGAAAATCAAATTTCTAGAAAACAGATATGCTCAATGAGGTCTTTGCTAATAATTTTATAACACATACACTCTTCTTAAATTTTATAAACTGGAAGGAAAATGAGCATGTTAACCTGTTAGACAAAAGCTTGTAAGGGGGAGAAAAACCCTGTAGGAATTTGTATAACATCTTAAGTAGGTTTAAATAATCCTTGAAATTGAACCTAAAGTGCATTTTATAAAACTCATCTTTCTCTCTCAGGAGTCCCATTCAGTATAACATGTGTGCAAATCCTAGGCAATATATGGCTGCAAAGTGAGGCAAGGGAGACATCAAGAATCGAGTCAAGTTCTTTCTGAATTATGCCCCGTAACTCCTCTATCTTTTCAATCACTAATTTTACCTACAAAATAAAGTCTTTCTGGCTATGGCTTAATGAGGGATGAAGAACAAGTTTGAGAAAAGCCAAAAAAAAAAATTCTGCCAGCTACTGTTCTTAAAATGTATCATTATTATGTTTTTCATATTTTAAGAACAGTGTCAGTATTACATTTACAACTGTAATTGAAGTGATAAGAATTTACCCTGTTCTTTTATTCTCTACAACCTACTTCCCTTCTCTTCTCTCTCCCTCTCAATATCCCATCCCTTTCTTTTGAGAAATATTTAATGTGCATTAGCTGAGCACTGTGTTAGCTATGGATACACCCATCAACAAGATGTTTATAATCTCTAACAGTCTAGTAGAAGAGACCATTGTTGAACAGGTAAAAGTAAAAGAGAATAAGTTACAGGTGCTGTGGGACAATTAACGAAATCATCTCTAGTGACACAACAACTTACAGATGAGGGTAGAAGGATGACTAATGATTTCTGGAACTAGAGAAACAATTACAAAGTTGTTCATCTTGGCCTCCACTCATGTATATCCTCAATTCATTAAAGCAGTAAATCTGGGCAGAGAGAGACTGGACAACAGTAACTATTTGAGCTTTTACAGTGCCATTTCTGAGGATCCAAAGAAAGAATGATGAACTTAGAATTGAGAACCCAACTCTCCCATAAAAGCTCATTGTTTCTTCTGAAGGACACTCTGTATCTTGATGAAAAATGAAATGAACAATGGCAGTGCCTTGGCTGGCATTGTTTTCAAGATAGGTGAAATTTCAGTGATATCCCTACGAACTCTTCCTCTTCACTCTTGCTTTCTATTCTATTCTGACTTTGAAATGCTGAAGTCAATTTACTACAGCAATCTCACCATCATGAACTGAAGAGATACTACCAAATAAATATAAGATATCAAAACCAAATACCAGCAAGAGAGTGGGAGTTTTTACTAGTTCACTTTAGAAATGCATATTTCTTTTGCCTTACAGCTTCTCCATAAATTATGGTTCCTTCTTTTACTTACAAATAGGAAAAGATAATTATCATATCATGCCAATGTACTTTCACTACAGGCATTTTGCGTGCAAACATACACATGAATAATGCTCAGTCATAAAAGATTCACACATTTATATTATTATTTATAGCACATCCTTTGCTAAACTCAAAACATACCTATGAAGTCCCAGTTCCTGCTGACATATATGACTCTCAGGAGCTGTTATATATCATGTTAAAGTCTCCTTGCAGGGGATGCTATTTCAGTGCTGTGCCAAAAGTTTAATCTGGAACCAGGCAAAACGAAACCAGGCTATGATTCAAAATACTACAAAATTTGCCTTAGAAAGTATCACAAGCTTTTAAAACAAAGAAAATATTAACCACCTTAGAAAGAATAAAATGTTTTAAACTAAATTTTTAAAAATCTCTTTATAATCTCTTGATGAGAATTCACTGGAATGTCCAACTGTGCCCTTCATCCTCACATCTAGGGGCTTGGCCTGCCTCTTGGTGTCTCTCACCTGTGCTACTACATGTGTCTCTAGTCTATTCGCCCTACCTTTTCTCTCCTCCACACCATTCTAAAAGTTATCTTGCTAAAAATCTGGTAACATCATCCCCTGTTTAAAAGCCTCCTCTCTACATTTTAATTCTTTAACCTGGCATAAATGTCCTTATGCAAATTTGTTCCTGAGCTACCTCTCAAGCCTCAGCTACTATTCCACTCTATTCACTCAGCATGTCCCACCAATGCAATACCTCATTTTTGCCCCCATGTGCTCCTTAGTGAGTCCTGCCCTCTACATACTGTTTACTTTGCTTACAATTTTCTTTCCTTCTATTTTCTGCCTGGAAACCTTTCTAACCCAGCCTTCTCTAAATTTAGCCAGGAATGGTTGGCAACATTGTTACACTAATTGTAACACTGCTAGTCATCTCTGCTATGGCACTTATTCATTGGTCTCTGTTCCCTTCTCCTTCGCTTACTGTAGCCTTCATATCTGGGGGCAAAGATTATGTCTTGCCTCACCTGTGGTGATACGGTGGATAAAGCATTGACCTGGAAACTCTAAGGTCCCCAGTTCGAAACCCTGGGCTTGCCTGGTCAAGGTACATATGAGAGTTTATGTTTCCTGCTCCTCCCCCCTTCTCTCTCTCTCTTCTCTTTAAAATAAATAAATAAATAATATTTTAAAAGATTATATTTTGATTATTTTCATGTATGTACATATATATCTAGCTACCTATTACCTATCTGATGCTTAATATAAGTACACAATGACAGATGAATAACGAATTTTCTAAATGCATATTTAGCCTGAGTTGAACCACTTTGCCTCTATTTGGAGTCAAGTTGATTAAATCTCTTTTACAGTTCTGGAGATTTTAATCAAGACTAATTAGTCCAAATTAATCTATATAGCAACTTATTTCCATCATAATATAATGAAGTGTACCATTCCTTCAAGTAATTTATTTGAATTTATATGTTAAAACATACCTAAAGTCATACAGATATATTTTTTTATTTCCAAAATGGCAAGGAACAAAAGAGACAAAACAAAACATTTTATTTTTTTTTCTTATTACATAGCATGTCTCTTTGCAACATATTGTTATATTGGTATTATCTAATTAGTCACATTATATAATTCAATATTTAAAATTATATGACTTATTTGAAAACTTATTTCATATATTCATTTATATATAATTAATTTATACAATAACTTAATCACCATATTAACTGAAAAATCAATAAAAATGTTTTATTTTGAAATTAAATTCAATGGTGTGACATTAATCAATTAGAGTACATAGGTTTCAGGCAAATATTTCTACAGCATTTGAACTGCTGATTGCATTGTGTGTTCATCACCCAAAGTCAAATCCATCGCTGTATATTGTCCTTCTTTACTCCCCTCCTCCTCAGTAACCACTTCATTATGTCCATGAGTCTCAGTTTTATATCCCACCTATCTGTGAAATCATATAGTTCTTAGCTTTTTCTGAAATCAATGAATATTAAAATCAATGACATAGAATGTCTAGCTACAAACATTATTTCGAAGGAAAATAAATGTCATAGAACTAATCTGAATTAATACTGTATTTTCTATAAGAAAAAAATTTACCAGTAAGTAAAAAAATTAACACTACCCTATATATTTTCCTGAAATTTTATTTATTTATAAAATATTTTATTTCTAATATATATCTTTTTTAATTTATTTTTTAATTCCTTGGGTTGACATGGTTCACCAAACCATACAGTTTTCCAGTGTACAACTCAATATAACACCACCATATCAAGAAACAACTTCCTAATAGGAAAAATGAAAATTACAGTTAAAATTTTGTTTATGTGCTAAAAAGAGTAGTTCCTGAAGTAGGAAACCCATACCAGGACTTCTAAAGACATTCTATAATAAACAGCTTTCACAAGCTCTTTTATTTAGTTCAAGTAGAGGGTTGAATTTACTACAGTTCAATGTAGGCTATGCAATTCACTCATATCCAGTGAGAATTCTTGTTATCTACAATGGATGCAGAGAAGGGGTAAGGGAGTGATGGGTGGTCAAAGTGTACAAAGTTTAAGTTATGCAAAATTAATAATTTCTGGAGAGCTAATGCACAGCATGGTGATGAGAGTTGTATGCTTGTAATTTGCTAAGAGGTTAGATAACAAAATGGTAATTACGTAGAGGTAATGAAAACTAAAAATAGTTTCCCCTAAAGGCATTAAGATCTGAGATAATAGCTATAGAAATTTTAAGGCCTAATATGGCTTTCACCTGAACTACCAGCTCTGGAAGCCTGAGACTATGTAGAAGCAATCTGCTTATTGACCTCACCGACAACATTCTCTGGTACTTCCACCTGCCTTTGCTTCTTCGAACTCCAACCATTGTTCAGCAAATACCTGTGTATGTGCAAGCCACCGTGCTAAAGAATGAGGCTAACTCAGTAACCTATACTATAATTATGGTCTTTGCCATCATAAAGTTCATAGTTGAGCAGGGAAAAATATATTTAAGCAAGGAAACAGAATAAAATGTGATCAAATAGAGGAAGAATAAGAACTTGGCAAGGTCACAAACTGAAGGGGTGGCTGTCGAGATAGGACAGGCATCCCTACGGAGTAATGTCTTAGTTAGGTCCTGAAGATGAATATAATTAATCTAAACCTTTCTGTAAATCCATGTCCTAACCACAATCTGATCCTTCTTGCCTCCTGCCTGCAGGACCATAATCCATCTTGATTATAATCCATCTTGATTATACCACTTTGCCACAAACTACTCAACTAATGACTGGACTCTTTCTTGTTCTATTAGGACACAAAAATTTGGAATTCCTCTCTCAGGTCAAAATTAAAAATTTCTCTGATGCAATTCAGTTGAGTAAACAGCATCCTAGGCTCTTTTGAGGCTGATAATAGCAATACAATATTTTGAGGGCCTTTACATCAGCCACACCTCTTTCTGCCAAGCACTTACTGCATAAATCGAACGGGAAAAAAAAATCAAATTTACAGCACAGAATGATCACTGGGGGATGGGGTAAACAGTAAATGTGATTGACTGGTCAACAACCTACAAATACAAGATATTATGAATATACTTACAATGTTATACTTGAGCATTTAAAACATCTTAGGGTAAGTGAACATTCTATCTAGTAGCTTTCAATGTGGAAAAGCCTGATCCTTAAGAAGGTACTGCTAGAAGTTGCTGGAGTTCTTAAAATGGAACATGATAAAAACCATGCGGTGCAATTAAAAAATTTTATATAAATATTAAATGTCCTTCAGTTAGAGTTCTAAAATATTGTGGGAAACATTATTTTGAATGTATTAACAAATTCCATTAAAGTACCTGATTTTACTGCATATGAGGGCATGCAGTTACACTCTTTCTTTTCTTTTCTTTCTTTTTTTTTTTTTTTTGTATTTTTCTGAAGTGAGAAGCAGAAAAGTAGAGAGACAGACACCCACATGCACCCAACCAGGATCCACCCAGCATGCCCACCAGGGAACAATGCTCTGCCCATCTGAAGCATTGCTCCATTGCAACCTGAGCCATTCTAGTGCCTGAGGTGGAGGCCATGGAGCCATCCTCAGCACCCAGGCCAACTTTGCTGTAATGCAGTGGTCCCCAACCCCCGGGCCGCAAACCACTACCAGTCCATGGGCCAGTTAGTAGCGGTCCGCAGAGAAAGAATAAATAACTTACATTATTTCCGTTTTATTTATATTTAAGTCTAAACGATGTTTTATTTTTTAAAAATGACCAGAAATAAAACATTGTGTTAAGTTTAAGGTTAAAAAAAAAAAATGACCAGATTCTCTCTGTTACATCTGTCTAAGACTCACTCTTGACGCTTGTCTTGGTCACGTGATACATTTATCTGTCCCACCCTAAAGGCCGGTCTTTGAAAATATTTTCTGACATTAAACCGGCCCGTGGCCCAAAAAAGGTTGGGGGCCACTGCTCTAATGGAGTCTTGGCTGCGGGAGGGGAAGATAGAGACAGAGAGGAAGAAGAGGCAGAGGGGTGGAGAAGCAGATGGGCATCTCTCCTCTGTGCCCTGGCCAGGGATTGAACCCAGGACAGCTACATGCAGGGCTAACGCTCTACCACTGAGCCAACTGGCCAGGGCCTACACTCTTTCTTAGTAAAAAATTTAAAGTGGTAGCTTCTCCTAGAGCTTCTCTATGAGCACTTCTTCCCTGTGAGCCACTACACAGTGAGCTGAGCTGGCCACGGTAAAAGTCATTCAATTGCAGAAATGTTCACAGAGCAAGAATTCAGTTTTGTTACATAATACATCATAACTGCAGTAAGTTTAAAATACATCATCCATAAACTCAAAAATAGAATTACTGTCAGATATAATTCTTACATCTTCAGTACTGCTATATTTCCTAATTTTATAAGGATTAAAAGTTTAATGCTGAGAGAAGTAGTAGAACATGCAAAATATAACCTTTAGCCCACTTTCCAAGTTCTGTTTAAACTATAAGTAAAAATTTATCACCTTCTAAGTCTCGGGTGTTTATGCAAAATGAATACATCTCTATACTTAAAAATATCAAAAGCTGTGAATCACAACTAATAAGTGTGTTACAAGGGCAAAAATTAAGGCCCACAATTAAGTGTTGCCTTGACATCTGGTGAAATCAGGATGGCCTGGAACAGTCTCATTACAGGTTCCCCTTTCCACTCTGCTCCCACAGATGAAGTCCCTTTCCGAACCAGCCTTTTTATCAAGGGGACTAGGGACAGTTCCTGTTTATCCCCGAGCAGTGGGTTTCAGCCCGTCAATCCAAGGAACTTCATCCTCCCATGGGAACCAGGGGCACTCCACCCTCTTGAAACTATGAAGCCTGCCTCTCACAGCCTTTAGTTATGCAACCTCTTTGTGGCCCTACATGGCAGGTGGTGTCCAACTCTTCCTGCTAGAAGAATATGTGGCTAGTAAACAACTGTCCCTCTCATCTGTCCAATGTCAGGTGTTATGTGTTCATCCAGCCCTACAACTCTAAGGCAGGAATCCTTCCCTTCACCGATGGAGTAAAAAGGAGGCAATTAAAACAGCAACCTTACAGTTCTACTGCAAAACCACAGACCTATCTTTCATTCAAACACACCACCATTTTAGTGTTAAGTTCTACTGCTAGAAGATGATGTGGAAGCTCCAAGGACTTCCTCTCACAGTCAAAGTCATGGAAAATAATATCAAGTTTCTAGTATTATCAAGTTTCTAGTATTGATATCAAGTTTGGTTAAAGCAAATAGTTTATACCAAACCCAAACCTTGGTTTTTATGCAGGTAATATATTTTACTTTGAAAATTAGGATGCTAAGAATGAATCCTTACCACACAATGAATATTCCCTGAAATAATCATTATTAACCAATTTTAACTAGTTTACACTAGTGTAAGGTAAGGAGAATCTTAACTAAGAGAACCCCAAAATTGGTGAACTACACAGCATTCCAATAAAAGTTACTTATACAAAACACATGGTTGAGCCTGACTAGTAGTGGCACAATGGATAAAGTGTCAACCTGGGACACTGAGGACCCAGGTTCACAACCCCAAACTCGCCTGCTTCAGTGCTAGCTCACCAGCTTGAGCACAGGGTTACTGGTTTCAGCATGAGATCATAAGACATGGTCCCATGGTCAAGCCCAAAGGTTGATCCCAAGGTTGTTAGTTTGAACAAGGGGTCACAGGCTTGGTTGGGACCCCCACCTCATCAAGGCACATATGAGAAGTAACCAACGAACAATTAAAGTGATACAACTATGAGTTGATGTTTCTCATCTCTCTCCCTTCCTGTCTCTATCTCTTTCTAAAAAAAAAAAAAAACATTTTAAAAATATGGTTATGATTATATCTTAAAAACATGTGACTTTTTTTCTCATATTTTTAAAGATTAGTTCGCTTCTGGTACATAAAGTTAATCAACGCACATAGTCACAAAACAGGTTTTATTCACTTATTTATCCCAAGACATTAAATTTTTGCAACTAATTAGTCTCAGTTTTTCTGAAAATAAAATACTTCATTATCTATTGAAGTTTTAGCTATTCAATATATATATTTAAGGCCACATAAAATGCCATGGTAGACCTGAAAATACAGGTCAAATCTTGTCTCATGAAGACTATAGATGTCTAGTGCCATCCAGTAAGTTTTTTCATATGTCCTTTAGGGGGTCCATGGTATTAGTATTTTATAACTCATTTTAAATTATGTTTAGCTTACATTCCATGACCTGCCAAATATCTTTCCCAGTAAGAGTCAATTCCTATGTTGAAGATGCTGCTTGATGTAACTGCATTAGAGAATACTGTAAGTTCACAAATGTTTGAAAAGTCCTATTAACTGTCCTGCAGTCACTTATCTACTCAACAAACATTTATTGAATACCTACCCCAGCCATCCACGGAAGCTGGGGAGATAAAATATACAGTCCCTATCCTCAAGGAATTCACACAGAATCTAAACAGGAGACTTGAACTTTAACTTATCATAATAGATTCCCCAAAGAATGTGCTGGTAATTAATGTTTCTCCCAGAGACTAGAAAGGGTCAATAAACACAGATTGCAATGGGAAAAAAAGTGAAATGAGAAAGTTTCTATAAAGAGAGTAAAATGCTGTGTGAATTAAGTTAGCCTCAGAATGGTATAATGGGTTAAAATGTAGCTCCCCCCAAAATATATGTCCAAGTCCTAAAGCCTATAGTCATTTTAAAAAGGGGAATTTATGAATATATAATTGACAAAGTATCTCAAGATCATCCTGGATTAATTAAGTGGGCCCTAAATTCAATGACCAATGTCCTTATAATAAGAGAAGACATAAAGAAGAGGAGAAACACGGGAGAAGGGAGAAGGAGGAGGTAGCAGTTATCTCACAAGCCTAAAGAAAACACAGGGAACTACCAAGAGCTGGAAGAGGATAGTGTGCAGTGAGTGACGCAGCTAGGCAGCAACAGCCTGGACTTCTGATCTAGGCCAACACAGACGTTTCTATATTCCACCTCTTGTCATCACAGAGGAAAATACTATTTTCCAGTTTCGAGACTTGATTTTGTTTTTCTCCATATTTGTTTCTGCTATTTGTCCTCAGACCAGGAAATCCATATACAGGTACTCCAGCTGTAAAGGACTCCCAGGGGTGTTGTAACAAATTACCATGTACCTGGTAACTTTAAACAAAAATCCATTCTCTCATAGTTCTGGAGGCTAGCAATCCAAAGCCAATGTGTCATCATGCCATGTTCCCTCTGAGCCCTAGAAAAATCCTATATTGGCCTAGATCAGAAGTCCGATCTGTTGCTGCCTAGCTGTGTCCCTTGCACACAATCCTCTCAGAGCCTCAACACCTCTGTAAAGTGAGTAAGACTGAGGAAGAAAATGTGAAGGGTAAAACAGGTAGTGTAGACAAAACCTGAATAACAACCTATAGAAGCAACCACCCATCACTGCACTTGGGAGTCGTTGGTAGAAGTCTATCTATACTCAAAAACATTAAATGGACAATCTTGTCTCATCCCAGGTCTAGAGCAGGCTACAAAACTTTTCTTCCTACAGGTTTCCTCCTAGAACTTACCCCCATCCTCAGACCCTATTCCTCCATTTCGATGCTGAACCTTTAGGCCAAATTTAATGGGCACCATCTGCTCAATACAACACTCCTCCCAGCCAAGATAAGTTCCAAGCCGAGTTTAGCAAGTGAGTTAACAGGAGGTGACAGGCCTGCAGGGCCTCAAATTCTCCCTGTATGATTGATTCAGCCCAGCTGACCAGCTCCATGCTAAGAGGATACAGCAGAGCTCACAACAAAAACACTGTTGCATAATTTAAAATGTTAGAACATGATTTGCCATATAATATGATTCACTGTGTAATTATGTCCCCAGTTACATTGCTTCTGTGGGTGCCTCTACAGCACACCCCAGCAACTACAAACTGCCCATTACCAAAATTAACTGTATAAATAATGTGACAGGGCAGAGACAGACATGTCACCTAGTAAGGGAAGATAGTGAAGGTAAGGCTGGCCCAAATGTCAGGAGCACTGCTTTAGAAGAACTGAGTAGTATTCAAACGTACTATAGTACTTTAAAATGTATAAAGGAATCAAACACAAGTAAGATATTTTCAACCGTTCTATAGTAATAGGCTTCAGTACAGATCAACTCATACAAATTCTGGGGAACTGACTTTAATTTCTTCCCCTATTTCAGTTGCCTATTTAAATATGTTTCTTTTTACCAGTCTGGCATTTAGATTCCCTCACGTATATATCCCCATGCCAATAATTCAAATAAAGTTTAATAAATTCAAATATCTGAAATATTCCTTAAAAGAGGCAATTGTCAAGTACTTGTCTTCTAAGGCAGTGGTCCCCAAGCCCCGGGCCGCAGACCCATACCGGTCCGTGGCCCATTTGGTACCGGTCTGCAGAGAAAGAATAAGTAACTTATATTATTTCCGTTTTATTTATATTTAAGTCTGAATGGTGTTTTATTTTTTTTAAAATGACCAGATTCCCTCTGTTACATCCGTCTAAGACTCACTCTTGCCGCTTGTCTTGGTCATGTGATACATTTATCCGTCCCACCCTAAAGGCCGGTCCGTGAAAATATTTTCTGACATTAAACCGGTCTATGGCCCAAAAAAGGTTGGGGACCACTGTTCTAAGGAACAGAAGCTGAAAAACCATCTCAACAGTGTTAGCTAAGGGTGTATTAACTGTGGGCCCAGAAGTTGTTTTTTTATAACATGGTTCTTTCACCCAGATTTTAGGAGTTAAGGGTTTTATTTTTATTTTTTTCTTTCTGAAGCTGGAAACGGGGAGAGACAGTCAGACAGACTCCCGCAGGCACCCGACCGGGATCCACCCGGCACACCCACCAGGGGCAACGCTCTTCCCACCAGGGGGCGATGCTCTGCCCCTCAGGGGCGTCGCTGTGCCGCAACCAGAGCCACTCTAGCGCCTGGGGCAGAGGCCAAGGAGCCATCCCCAGCGCCCGGGCCATCTTTGCTCCAATGGAGCCTTGGCTGCGGGAGGGGAAGAGAGAGACAGAGAGGAAGGATGGGGTGGGGGGTGGAGAAGCAAATGGGCGCTTCTCCTATGTGCCCTGGCCGGGAATCGAACCCGGGTCCCCTGCACGCCAGGCCGATGCTCTACCGCTGAGCCAACCGGCCAGGGCCAGGAGTTAAGGGTTTTAAAAAGAACAATAACCAGAGCTCACTATCTAGACAGAGCCTAGAAGAATAGCAAGAGAGCTGAACTAAGTGTGAAGCCAAAGGATCAGATTTTCATTTGACCTTGCATCTGTTAGCGGGGAGGAGGCCGCAGACAACCCAAATGCTCTCTCTAAGCCTCAGTTTCTTCATCTGAAAATAGATTCCATAATACCTAGCCAACCTTTGAGTTTCAAATCAAATGGAATATTTGCAATAAAGATCTTCCTGGGACAACAGACCTTAACAGGATGGTAAATCATTAAGCGTTTCAGCAGGTTACATCAAGAAATATACTAATTTAAGTAATATTAGACTTCCATTTAAAACTGGAGGAGGAAATAAGTTGTCCTAAATTTTTTTTCTAAGTTCCATCTACCACTAAGGACAAGATTTCAAGAGAGTACATCCTCACTTCCTAGTCTGAAGTAACAGCAAATCCTTAGCCACTAATGACAGGAGGACCTTCAAGGTGACAGTTGCCACCTGTGTCCCACTTTATTAAATCAGCACCTCTGAGATTCCTCTAAACTGGCAAAAACAGCACATCCTCTATTGAGCCATAGCCTTCCAGCAACCTGCTTTAGCTGTCCTTACCTCCCCCTGCTGCACCTGACACAACAACTGTTTGGGCACCTCCCATTAGAGCTGCTGATTTCAAAGCTCTGCATTGCTCAACTATGAGTGCCCATCCCCCCCCACTCCCGGTTCCACTGTCATATGAGACATCTTATATGCATTCGTGATCCTAAACATTTGCTCCTCACTTCCATTTCTTCGAATTTCAGAAACCAAACTCCTTGTTAGAAACCTTGCATAACAGAGTAAAGAAAGACAGCCTCCATGTGACTATATAATAATTTCTCTCAATTTGTCTTACGAATCTCATTATTTAAAATCATCAGTTACAATAGCACTTAACAAACTCCTGGTTACTACTTTCCGTGTTATAAACCTAAATACTTTTTCCAGATCTGCGAAACCAAATTTGAAGTTTTTGAAGTTGTATTTTTTCTTAATGCAGTCTTCTGTAGATTAGGACACTTGAAAACTTACTAGAAGAATTTATCAGAGCGTTGTTTTGTTTTTAAATAGCGGTTTAGAAAGTTTTGAGTATGTTTCTTATTACTTAATCACAAATTAAAACTTAATGACAAAATGCTTCACATCTGAAATCACTAGGGATTTTCCATGAGCAATGACTGTAAAATCAGCCCATTATAAAGAGATTTGCATATTTTAATTATTGTGCTCTAAGGCTTTTGTCAAATAAAGGCTGCAACTCATTAAAGACCATGCGGTTTTGGTATAATGTTAACTCGTATATAAATGTTAGATGCATAAATATGTAAACACTTATGCACGTACTAGAACAAGTACAGCCTTCATTTATTTTAGTGAGAGTTTAATATCTTGCTCTCAGAAGTTATTTAAAGAAAGGAAAATTTAGAAAGATTAAAATATAAATAAATTGCTTGTAGATCTCAAGTTAAAAACACAAATGACCGTAACATAAGACCTTTGTCAACATTGCCAGTGACCTCAAAAGTACAAAGCTAAATTTCTAAAATAATTTGAACTTGAAGACCTATAAGGACTCAAATACATAGTCATTCAAACTTTTAATACTCCAGCTCTGTGACCAGATATAAGAAAAACCAGGATAGCGAATTTTAACCATTTATTTATTCACTCACTGAAATATTAAAGAGAGAACATTGATAAGTTACTTTTTCTAGAATTTTTTTATTTTGAGAGAGGTAGGGAGAGAGACAGGAACATTGAGCTGCTCCTGTATGTGCCCTGACCGGGGAATCGAACCGGCAGCCTCTGTGCTCCGGGAGGACACTCCAACCAAACGAGCTGTCTAGTCAGGGCTTAATTTTTATTGATTTATTCACTGATCTTTATAGAAACATAGAGGGGGGGAAGGAAGGGGGGAAGGGAAGCATTCATCTGTTGTTCCACTCAGTCGTGCATTCATTGGTTGCTTCCCGTGTATACCCTGACCAGGGATCAAACCTGCAACCTTGTTGATTCCAGATGACCCTCTTAACCAACTGAGCTAAACAGCCAGGGCCCAGACAAGTTACTTAAGCTCTCTTAGCCTGAGTTTTCTGATCTGTTAAATGGGGCTAATAGTATTTCCTACTGCATAGGAGTCTTATAATAATAAAATTAATTAATACATAAAAAGTATTTAGAACTGTGACTGGTACACATGCCAACAGTGCTGAGTATATACAGGCTTTAGGGTTCAAAGATTTTTTTTAAAATTTTACATTAGGAAGATTTTCCACTAAGACGCTTATAAAATAAGCTTAACTCTATTATTTCTGAAGGATAAAGATTCCTATGAGCCTGACCTGTGGTGGCGCAGTGGATAAAGTGTCGACCTGGAAATGCTGAGGTCGCCAGTTTGAAACCCTGGGCTTGCCTGGTCAAGGCACATATGGGAGTTGATGCTTCCAGCTCCTCCCCCCTCTCTCCTCTCTCTCTCTCTCTCTCTCTCTCTCTCTCTCTCTCTCTCTCTGTCTCTCTCTCTCCTCTCTAAAATGAATAAATAAATAAATTAAATAAAAATAAAAAAAAGAGATTCCTATGAAATAATGTCATAAGGGACTGTAATTTCAGAAAATAAAAGAAGATTTTGCAAGTACTTCAATTTTCAATGAAAAAATAAAACATTGGTTGTCTAGTTTTTAAATATTTGTAAAAAAACTAATAAAATAATACTTTGATACATGTTTATAATATTTCTTGAAATATCTTTTACAGAAGGAAAGAGAATTGAACATATAATGTCCTAATTCCTAACTCTAATATCATCTATGCATTGCAGATTTCTGTGAAGGTTCTGAGAAGGTCTGCATGGAAAGGGGTGAGCTCTGGCACCGGAAGCACTTCCTCACCGGGTGCCAGGTCATTAAATCACAGAAATCTTGGAAATAAATCCTCCAATCATTTCATCAGTTTAACAAGTTTTTGCCAGTCCCTTTTTCTTTATATTAAGCCTCTGATTCTTGAGTTCTGTATATGTTTGGGAGTGGGGGCAAGGAACAGAACCTTTTTGAGAACTAGACAAAAGTTACTGACCTTCTCCCCAGAAAATTCATATACACATATCATTTTATATTCCATTTCAGGGGCTTCAGAGACCAGAGGTCCATCCATAAATGGTCCAATACCTACTCCAAATGGTGACTATTTAATTTTACCCTGAAAATCAGTTGAGCAATTCAGTAAAACCTCATTCACCCATATGAAATATGAATGAGATTAATCAACATAGATTTAATCTCTATGTAAAAATATTAGATTCTATTATCTATATTAAAGATACTGTTACCTATCTTTTGAAAGTAGAGGCTAATTGATAAATGTCCAAACAGGATATATTGTACACCTTTCAAAGCTGTTTTTTACTGTTTCAAATGTCTGTATAAAGTACAGAGCAGGAAGTATGGGCTAATTTTGTTCAATACTAAATAAAAGGAACCTGAAAAGATTAAACAATAGTATGATTATATTGATCCCCAAAATTATATATAATCGTGTTTAAATAATATAGTTTTAAAAATCAGCCTGATTTGCCCTGGCTGGATGGCTCAGTGGACAGAATATCCACATAGCATACCGAGGTCAAGGTTCAACCCCTGGTCAGGGTGCGAGAAGAATCAACAAGTGCACAACTAAAGAAAATAAAATGGAACTAAGTGGAACCATGACTTGATGCTTCTCTCTCTCTCTTTCTTCCTTCCCTCCCTCTCTTCTACTCTCTATCTTTCTCTCTCTCTCTCAAATCAATGAAAATTTTAAAAAGAAAGAAAACCTTCTGAAATTAAGCTTTAAAAAACGTCTGTTTGAAAATAAAGTATTTGATAAACATGGTAAAAAGTTTGGGCAATTTTTGAACTGAATAGACTCTTGGCATTTCCAAACAGTTTTAACAGTATACCAAACCTCTAAAAATCCCCAAGTAATAACTAAAAACAGAAGTCATTTAGCCAGCACTCTATAAAATTTATTTAAAAAAAAGTTTTATTAAACAAAACTGTAATTATAGACATTTGAGTTTCCTCACTGTAAGAGCAAGTGAATAAGGTCACAACACATCACAAGGCCATTAGAATCCGAGGCTGAGTCAGAGCCTGGTGCCTGCCACAGCAGGTGTCAGGATAAATGGCAAACTTGCAGCCTGAGAAATTTTTGTATTATAATATATAAAAGGTTTCCTATTAGCTCTTCAAGCTTAAGGCTGCTTTTCTGAGAACAGTAGAGGTCACAGCACCAGGAAAAAAAAATCATTTTTGTCCCCACTTCACTGCTTATTATACTACAACCTTTTTTACCTGGTGTCAGAAATAGTTAAAACAAGACTGACCTACTTATTTTCAATGCATGCAATTATTAAAATCATCATGTGTTAAAACTTGTACAACCATTAACCTAAAAAATATGGTGACAGAGAGAAAAGGCTCTCAACACTCCAGGCCAACATACACAATGAAGGAAGTTGTAAAGTAAATTAACATAACCAGGTTGCTCTACATTTCCACCAGCATCCCAATCATACAATAGCAAGGATTCTGGTCCTTTGTTCCCATACCCAACTGCCACAAGTCTTAAAAGAATGAAAAGAGACTGAAAGACAAGACTGAGAGAGAGAAATTGATGATAAAAAGTTTGTACCCATACCAGATGGTGAACAAAACATCAAGTTCATAGATTTTCATTCATCAACCACATCTCAAGCCCCAGAAGCTAAGAACAAGCATTTGTTTTGTAATTAGTCAGAGAATTACAAGTACTTTTATTTTACAAGTCTCACTTTTCGGTGCCTTTCTCTTTCCTTTTCCCCCACCACAAGTGATTTCAAGTATAAAAAATTATTTTAAACATGATTTGGAGATATAGCAAGCAGGTTTTTTTTATCATATATTGGTCAAAACCTATAATGAGGTATTTCAGATTCTCTAGGATATCTTCAAGACATTATAAACTCTAATGAAAAAAAAAAAAGCGATGTACTTTAAAGCATTTTTTTTTTTTGGTCATTAGAAATTAATGCAAAACCTAAAAGCAAAATTTTCAAGGAGAGCACAAAATATATGCCCTGTATGTATGATATATTTCTCTTGCTGGATTTTAATTAGGTAGCTAGAATGTTCAGAATAGCCTTGTGATTTACAGTGCAGTGCCAAAGGTGAGATGGGAAAGAATAAGTTGATTTTTAAACGAAGTATTTATGAAGCTCATACAACTAAAACCTTTCAAATACACAGCAGCTTTAAAAACTGATAAAGCTCCGGAAACTCTTTCAAAGGTTCTCTCACAAGTCTCCTTTGAAGCCTGCTTCTTGAAGAAAACACTGCTGTCTAAAATTCTTCAGCTTAGAGAATACAATGTTATTATTGTCTTGGACTTCAGAGCTAGAAAAAGCATATATTAATTTCCTTGGCTCTAAGTTTCCATGATTGAGCAAGTATATGGCTTTGTTCCAGGGAGAAGTTTTCAAGGAATTTTTCTTACAAGGAAGTGCCAACCCAGGTATTTTAATTAATATTCATATTTACTTTGATGCTAATTGAAGCTAAGGATTCTGTTGGCATGAATGAACTCTCACTCCTGTAAATCCAAAGCTCTCTAGAGGATTCTACTCCAGGAAGAGAGTGAGATGCATTAACACTCCATTAATATGTTCCTTGGAAAACATTCTTTTTAACATTTATCTCTTCATCATTTCCTGGATCTGTAATGAAATGCTTGTGCTGGCATCTAACGAAAGGATCATGTCCAGAGCCTAATGAAGTGTTAGACACCAAGGTAAGAAGCAAGTCTGCTGCACTGGCTCCTGCAGTCGGATACACAATGGCACTTTCCAGACTATATTTAGCTCCAAAGTCATGGTCAGTAGCCCTAAGACTTATGGCACAATCTGAAAGAACAAGTTCCAGGGCTGCCTGAGCAGGCCAATCAGAATTCTATTTTCTAAGTTATAAGCCAGACACTGAGGTAATTTCCATTTGTACATCCTTTTCTAAAATGAGAGACTTCCTGAAAGTGACATTCTGTAATCACAGAATTTCAGGGTGGAATAGATCTCTGAGGTCACATAGAGCAGTTTCCTGTTTATTTCTTGAAACCCTACCACAATATTTCTGCCAAGTGGTCCTGGAGCAGAGATGAGGAACTCACCACCTCACGAGAAAACTCATTCCTTATTCAGATGGCTCAACTGTTCCACCATCCTTTCTTTAGTTGGGATTAAACCTTTTTTCCTAGGAAATCACATCTCTTGGTCCTGATTCTGCCCTTTGGGGCCCCCAGGATTAGATGAGTCAGTAGAAAACCTTCACTGCTATCAAATGGTTTGATGTTTGGAAATAAAAAGATTTGTAGAGAAAAAGAAACTGTAGTTAGCAGTGAAGAATCTTGTTAAGGTTAAAGAAAGTCATTTGTAAAGCCTTCAAAAAAACAAAAACAAAACAAAGGTATACATAGCTTTGCCTCTTTCCTAAATATACACTCTATAGTAAGACCTTTGTTACTAAGATTATTCATATCGTAAGACAGCCAAAGACAAGGGAATATTTGCATATGACAGCTTTAGTTGGACAAGGCAAATGGAGTCCTTGGGCTATACTGAATTTAGGGGCTAATAATAACCAGTTTCAAATATTGAGCACTAAACCATATGAATGACACTGTGTTAGATGCTCTACTATAGCCTGAAGCATTATCATCCCCATTTTACAAATGAGAAAACTAAGGCTGAGAATGATTAACTAATATCAATAGTCACATAGATACTAGGTAGAGGAGCCAGAAGTTCAAAGTCAAATCGGTCTGATTCCAAATCTAAGTTTCTTCTGCTTATAGAAACCTCTCTTGCTCATTTTTTTGGATAAAGACAGTGGTGGGATTCAGCCAGTTTGCACTGGTTCAGCAGAAACGATGCCTAATTTTTTGTTGAGTTCAGTGAACAAGTTGTTAAAATGGCACTTGTCATCAGGGTTCTCTCTAAGATTGGTGCCTGGGTAGCCACCCAATATGAAAATCACAAGTTTACATTCTTTATTCCTTTTTAATGTTCATCTGTGCAGCCGAGTATTTTAAATGGCCATAAGCAATGCTCATTCCATCCATAAGTGAGAATGCTAATCAAGAAGAAAAGTGGAAATACCTTAAATAACAGTTTTATTGTTTTTTTCCTCAGGTATTATTTAATATTTTTTCATTAATATTTTAAAATTTTTTCTTATAACATAATCTAGTGTTATGTAACTCTTCTCTTGTTCTTTTTTAAGTATTAAGTGAATGAAATAACAAACTACCTTTCAGGATATTGTTTTTTAACACTTAAAAAGGTCTTAAGGGCAGAGAACCGGCTGTTAAATTATTTGAATCCTACGACTGGATAAAGACCTTCCATATTATTCCCTACTTCTCTTTATAATTAGATTATACTGCAAATCTGTTATACATTGAATGTTTGTGTCCTCAAAAAAATTCATATTTGAATGCCTTACACCTAGTGTGGTTATATTTGGAGCTGAGGCCTCTGAGGAAATAAGTAAGGTTAAATGAGGTCATAGGGGTGAGGCCTTAATTTAATAGGATTAGTGCCCTTAAAAGGAGAGACAACTACCCACAAAAAAAGCCACTAATGAGACACGCAGCTTAAAAAAAGAAGGAAGAGGGGAAAGAAGTACGGAATACCACCAACCAAGAACAACTGACAGAAACAAAAAGGAAAAGAACCATACAAGACACAAAGCTATCAAAAAAATAAAAATAAAATGGCTATAGAAAATGATCAAGTGTCAATAATTACCCTAAATGTAAATGGACTGAATTCACCAATAGAGAGGCACAGCAGATTGGATCAAAAAGCAAAACCCAACCATATGCTGTCTACAAGAGACACATCTAAGCTGCAAGGACAGAAGTAGAATCAAAATGAAAGGCTGGAAAATCATTCTCCAAGCAAATAATATTCAAAGAAAAGCAGGTATAGCCATACTCATATCTGACAATGCTGACTTTAAGACAACAAAACTAACCAAAGACAAAGAGGGACATTTCAAAATGATAAAGAGGACATTGTATGAAGAAGACATAACACTTCTTAATATATATGCACCCAACTAGGGAGCACTGAAATATATAAGACAGTTATTAACTGATCTAAAATTAGAAGCAGAAAAAAACATGATCATACTTGGAGATTTCAACACAGCATTGATGGCTTTAGATAGATCATCTAAACAGAAAATGAATAAAGAAATATTGGCCTTAAATGACACTCTAGATCAAATGGACATCATAAACATTTATAGGATGTCTTATCCCAAAACATCATATTATATATTCTTCTCCAGTGTACATGGAACATTCTCAAGTAAAGACCATATGCTGCCTGACCTGTGGTGGCGCAGTGGATAAAGCGTAAACCTGGAAATGCTGAAGTCGCCGGTTCAAAACCCTGGGCTTGCCTGGTCAAGGCACATATGGGAGTTGATGCTTCTAGCTCCTCCCCCTTCTCTCTCTCTCTCTCTCTCTCTCTCTCTCCCTCTCTGTCTCTCTCTCTCCCTCTCTCTCTCCTCTCTAAAAATGAATAAATAAAATTAAAAAAAAAAAAAGACCATATGCTGGGCCACAAAACTAACATCAACAAATTCAGAAAGATTGAAATTATACCAAGCATATTTTCTGATCATAAAAATTTAATATTATAATTCAACTGTAAAAATGAAGTAAAGAAATCCACAAAATTGTAGAAATTAAACATTTAAAAAATGACTAGATAAAATAAAAAATAAAAAAGAGATCAAAAGATATATACAGAAAAATGAAAATGACAACACAACCTATAAAATTTCTGGGTTGCAGTGAAAGCAGTAATAGAGGGAATGTTTTTATCATTACAGGTTTATTTCAAGAAACAAGACAGACCTCAGGTAAACAATCTAATATCACATTTTAAGGCACTAGAAAAAGAAGAACAAAAGCAACCTAATATCAACAGAAGAAATAGTAAAAATTAGAGCAGAACTAAATGAAATAAAGAATAACAAACTATAGAAAAAAATTATACAACAAAGAATTGGTTCTTTGAAAAGATCAATAAAATTGATAAACAACTGGCTAAACTCACTAAGGAAAAAAAAAGGACTCAGATAAACAAAATCCAAAGTGAAAAAGGAGAAATTACCACAGACATCATAGATATACAACAGATCATGGTAGAATATTATGAAAGATTTTATGCCACCAAATTCAACAATCTAGAGGAAACGGATAAATTTCTAGAACTATACAATCTACCTAGACTGAGTCACAAAGAAGTGGAAAACCTAAATAGATCTATAAGCAGGGAGGAAATAGAAACAACTATCAAAAACCTTCCCAAAAATGAAAGTCCAGGACCAGAATTCACACTGCTGAATTCTACCAAACATTTAAAGATTTGGTACCTATCCTTCTCAAAGTCTTTCAAAAAATAGAAGAAGCAATACTCCCCAACACATTTTATTAGATCAATATAACCGTCATACCAAAAAACAGCCAAGTACAACACAAAAAAAGAAAACTACAGACCAATATTTCTAGTGAGTACAGATGCAAAAATCCTCAACAAAATACTAGCAAATGAAATTCAACAACGCATTAAAAAAATAACACATCATGATCAAGTGGAATTCATTCCAGGAGCACAAGGATGGTTCAACATACAGAAATCAATCAACATAATACACCAAATCACCAAAACAAAGAACAAAAATTATATAATCCTATCAATAGATACAACATCTCCTTATGTTTAAAACACTCAATAAAATTGGAATAGAAGAAAAGTACCTCAACATAATAAAGGCCATATATGACAAAGATCAGCTAATATCATACTAAATGGTGAAAAAATGAAGACTTTTCCTCTAAAATCAGAAACAAGACAAGGCTGCCCACTCTTTCCACTCTTACTCAACATAATTGTGAAAGTTTTAGCCAGAGTGATCAGGCAAGAGAAAGAAATAAAAGGCATCCATTTTGGGAAAGAAGCTATCACTTTTTTACAGATGACATGATCCTGCATATAAAAAAACCCAAAGACTCCACCAAAAAACTATTAGAAACAATAAACCAATACAGTAAGGTCACAAAATACAAAATCAATATACAAAAGTCCACTGCTTTTCTATATGCCAAAAACAATTTTGTTATAATTGCAACAAAAACAATAAAATACATAGAAAAAAAAGCTTAACAAAAAATGTGAAGAACCTATATACTGAAAATTACAAAGCATTATTGAAAGAAATGGAAAAAGACACAATGAAATGAAAAAGTATTCCATGTTCATGGATTGGAAGAATCAACATAGTTATAATGACCATATTACCCAAAGTAATATACAAATTTAATGCAATCTTCATCAAAATCCAAATGTCATTTTTTAAAGAAATAGAACAAAAAATTTACCAGGTTTGTATGGAGCCATAAGAAACCTCAAATAGTCAAAGTAATCCTTAGGAAAAAGAAGGATGCCAGAGGTATCACACTACCTGACTTCAAGTTATACTACAGAGCCACAATAATCAAAATAGCATGGTATACTGGCAAAAAAAACAGACATACAGATCAATGGAACAGAATCAAGAGCCCAGAAATAAAACCACTTATCTGTGGACAAATCATCTTCAACAAAGGAGCCAAACACACACAATGGAAAAAAGAAAGCACTTCATTAAATGGTGCTAGAAAAATTGGAAAACCATATGCAAAAGAATGAAACTTGACTACAGTTTGTCCCCTGCACAAAAATTAATTCAAAATGGGTCAAAGACCTAAATATAAGATCCAAAACAATAAATTACAGAGAAGAAAACATAGGTACTAAGCTCATGGATCTTGACTGTTGACAACAATTTATGAGTTTGACCCCAAAGACAAGGGAAGTAAAGGCAAAACTCAATAAATCAGATTATATCAAACTAAAAAGCTTCTGCACAACAAAAGAAACTGACAACAACAAAAAAGAGGCAGACCCTGGCCAGTTGGCTCAATGGTAGAGCATTGGCCTGGCATGCAAAATTCCCAGGTTTGATTCCCGGTAAGGGCACGCAGGAGAAGTGCCCATCTGCTTCTCTATCTTTCCCCCTCTCCTTTCCTCTGTCTCTCTCTTCTCCTCCTACCACCAAGGTTGCATTGGAGCAAAGTTGGCCCGGGCGCTGAGGATGGCTCCATGACCTCTGCCTCAGGCACTAGAATGGCTCCAGCTGCAATAGAGCAATACCCCAGATGGGTAGAGCATCGCCCCCTAGTGGGCATGCCAGGTGGATCCTGGTTGAGTGCATGCAGGACTCTGTCTCTGCTTCCCCGCTTCTCACTTCAGAAAAAAAATACAAAAAACAAACAAACAAAGAAAACAAATAGGCAGCCAACTCAATGGGAGATATTTGCAAACAACAGCTCAGATAAGGGGTTAATATCCAAAATATATAAAGAACTCACAAAGCTCATCAACAAAGAAGCAAACAATCCAATTAAGAAATGGGAGAGGACCTGAACAGACACACTTCTCTTGTGAAGACATATAAATGACCGACAGTTATATGAAAAGATGTTCATCTTCACTACCTATTAGAGAAATGCAAATAAAAACTTCAATGAGATACCACCTCACACCTGTTAGATTGTCTATTATCAATCATACAGGTAATAACAAGTGTTAGAGAGGCTGTGGAGAAAAAGAAACCCTCATCCACTGTTGGTGGGAATGCAAATTAGTACAACCATTATGGAAGAAAGTATGGTGATTCCTCAAAAAATTAAGAACTACCATATGACCCAGCAATCCCTCTACTGGGTATCTACCCCCAAAACTCAAAAACATTGATATGTAAAGACACATGCACCTCCATGTTCATCGCAGCAGTATTCACAGTAGCCAAGACATGAAAACAACCAAAGTGTTCCTTGATGGAAGATTAGATAAAGATGTTGTACATGTATAAGTGGAAAACTACTTGCCCATAAGAAATGATGACGTATTGTCATTTACAACAATATAGATGGACTTGAGAACACTATATTGAGTGAAATAAGTAAATCAGAAAAAGCTAAGAACTGTATGATTTCACACATAGGTGGGATATAAAACTGAGATTCATGGACATAGATAAAAATGAAGTGGTTACAAGGGGAAGGAGATGTGGGGGAAGGGAAGGTGGGGAAGATGTTTAAAGAGGGACAAATATAAAGTTGACAGAAAATGATTTGACTTTGGGCAATGGATATACAACATAATCAAAAGTTGAAATGCTATAAAAGTGTTTACCTGAAACCTATGTGCTCTTATTAATCAATGTCACTGTGTTAAAGTTAAATTTCTAAATAAAGTTTAAAAAAATTTTTTTTAAAAAAGAAGAGACAGCCGGGAGCTTCACCATGTAAGGACACAACTAGAAGGTGGCTATCTGCAAGCAATGAAGAGACTGCTCACCAGAAACAAACCCTGCCAGACCTTTTTATGGGTCTGGCCTCCAGAAATGTGAGAAAATTAGTTTCTGTGGTTTAAGCCACCCAGTCTATGGTGTTTTGTTAAGGCAGCCCAAGCAGACTGATGCAACGTCATCTCGGCATTTGTCACATCGACTTAATACATGAGAAAAAAATAACTATAAAAAATCTCTCTCATCAAGATCAAATGTCATTCTCCTGATCTTCAAATAACTGTAATCTGATGGAACAAAAGAGAACTAAGAGCTCATCTCCATGGCCCTCTTGCTCACTGAGTCACCTTGGAGAAATCACTTCAATTCTTTGTCTTCTCAGCATGAAAACAAAACTTCTTCTAATCTAAATTCATTTCCTGATGATTTTTGCATATTTTTTCCACTTTCCTCTTTTCTCAGATATTTGTTACTTCTTTGATTTTTCAAGGTAAAAACATAAAGAAACACTTGATATAATAAATGTTAGAAATTTTGAGAAAGTGTCTCTAGCTTTAAAGTTAATTTTGTCTGTGACTGCATCCTAGATCACATCTTTTATTTTATTGTATGATGCCTTTAAAAACATCAAACATTTTTTTAAAAAGCATTCCAAGAATGTCCTAGTAGATTCAGAAATTCCTGAAAATGCGAACAGGCTCACCTACAGTAGGCACAGGAAACCCTTCTGCAACAGCCCAAACTGTCCCCTGCAGAAGGGCAGGCAGTTCATCCCAGAGTCTGACAAATGAACTTTGTTACTACAACCAGGAGACAATAATATGTAAATTTATTCACCTGGGGAAAATTCTGAGTCCCTATGAAGAAATGTGAGTAGAAGAAATATTTACATAATGTTTGCTTTCCAGATGTAAATAATCAGCTCCCAGGAGCTGATTTGATTAGAGAAGGTTTCTGAGGAGAGCCAAAGTCATGAATTCAACATCAGTGTATGATTTGCTCTTCTGTGGCCAAAAACTAGACTCAAAACTGTGTTCATCTTACAAATTCAAAGTATCGACAATCTAGGAAAAATGGTATGAAAAAATAAAGAAAGAGTCAATGCAATTTTATCATAGCTATAGGAAAAAACTCTTAATGGTATGGTATTGGGAAATCATTGGTGTTATTTCTACATACCAAAGAAGACAATATTATTGTAATTATTTTCAAAATACTTACAATATTATAGAAATTCTTACAAATTATAGAAATAATAACTACCATTTTCTTTTTTTTTTTTTTTTTTTTTTTTTTGTATTTTTCTGAAGATGGAAACGGGGAGAGACAGTCAGACAGACTCCCGCATGCGCCCGACCAGGATCCACCCGGCAAGGATACTACCATTTTTAATACTACTGTATAGAGTTGTATGTTTCTCTGTGCATATTCTTTCCATGGTCATTTTGCTAAAATTTCTCTGTAGACTGGCATAGATATAGATGTAAAAATAGACATTTTACAATTATTTCTATCTTTTCTTCTTCTCCATGAAAGATTTCTCCAGGTTTCTTTACTTGTATCTAAATTAATGACATTAGAAAATACCTGAATTTGGATTTTAGGATAAAAAGTTCAGTCATTTGGCTTCTGGTTACCTAACATGGTGATTAAAAGCATAGAATATGGAGTCACTCTGCCTAATTACAAATTCTACCTCTGACACTTAGCAGCTATAAAGCTTAGGGGCAAGTTACTTGAATTGTCTGTGCCTCAGTTTCCTCATCTATAAGACTTGAAAAGAATACTTATAGAGATGATGGGAGAATTCAATAAGTTAATATATACAAAATGTTTAAGGCAGTACCTGCCACACTATAAAAGCTATAGTAATCAGCATTATTAATCCATACTAATAAATGATGACATAGCTTCCAAATTAAACTACTATATAATTCCATATAATCATGTTTATGGCACCCTCTGTGATTGACAACTTCATTTAACTGTAGTGATATACTGTGGCAAAGCCAACTGCATGGAGAAATATGGTCATTTTGCTAAAATCATCTGTATTCCTTGTGAGGTCTTCTCTCTCATACTATAGCAAGTAAAGTATAACAACCAAAGAAAAATGGTTTGGGTTTAAGGGTTAAAAAATCTTTTTTCCTTCTTCCTACTTAAAATTGTATTTTGTTAAGCAGCCTCTGAAACAACCTTTTCTAACTTCATGATAAAGCACCTATGGAAACACCCTATCAAAAGGAAAAAAGCCACACAATTAAAAGTGAGAGTAAGGAGAGACCTATGACAGGATTATGGGATAATTATAAAGCCAATGAAACTACTCAGGAATCACAATCCATAGATCCTAACAGCAGTCTCAATTCTAACGTGGGACTATAAAGCTCATGTTCCTCTCTACCATCTCTGCCAAACATAAGGGTTACAAAAAAAAACCCATAAAAGTGGCCAGCTACCCCTACTCTTAGCTGCTTCTCGAGATAGCTAGAACACTGCCCTATTCTGTTCTCTCCTCAATACCTTTCCTTCCACAGAGACTGAACTAGAAATAATTGGGCAACAACATTGGGAACAAGAGGGTGGGAAAAAGAGATGGTACAATATGTCCTGTAAGTCTGATGGACACAGGAAACTCTCTGAAAGCAAGGGGCTCAATTATGTAGTTTTTCATGATTCCATTTGTCCACAGTGTCCGAGAAATGTGTGGTGGGAGAAAACACAAGCGAAGAAAAGAAGACGTCAGTCCAGTGGAGCTATAGTTGATAAAAGCCAATGAAAGACTTGAAAAATTGGGCAAGAAGGTATATCAAACTTCCCAGGGAGTTGTAGATTTGAGAAAGAAACCATACCCAAGTGGTGTGAAAATGGAGCCAAAGGCATCTCATTGGTAATCATCAATCAAAAGCTGATCTCTCATCTCAAGACTGAGCAAAGAAAAATCAAACATGCAACCTAAGGAAAAATGTACTGCAAAACAAAGTAAGGAGATCATTCATCTGAAGAATAAGGAGACATTTGAACAGTATTTACCGAAAGAAATCCTCAACAGGATGCAAGACAGCATGCCTTCCACAAAAGATGGAAATTCAGGAAAAGAGAACAGGCTACAATTAAAGTATCATGGGATGAGCTAAGCTGTAATAATGATAAATGTCCAAAATTTGTGTGTGCATGGGGAAAGGAGGTTATTTAGTCAATGAAGATCATACACAATTTTTATCTATTTTTTCAGTTAATATTAAAATTACTATTTCCCCACATCGTTAAATTTTCTTTTAAAACAATATTTTTTAAAAGATGCATAATATTACATTGTGTATGTGTTCTATCAGGTATGATTCTCCTACCATCAGATATTTACGTTTTTATAGTTTCCAGTTTTAAAGCACAATGAGCATCCTTGTACAAATAATATTCATATTATCTTTGATTATTTCTCTAAGATAAATTCTCACAAAATTGCTGAGTCAATGAATTTTCTCCTTTTTAAGATTCTTGATACATCTCAACAAACTGGTTTCAAGATGTTCATTCAAGTTTTCTCTTCTATCTGCAAGATTTGTGATTATCCATTTCACCAAATTTACTTCAGCATCGCATTTACTTTTTAATTTTGAAACTTCATATTTAAAAGTATTATGTTGATTAAAATTTTTCACTAAATAGGTTGAGCGCCTGTCTGTATTTGTCTACCCTTTCTCCAAGCTGCTTCTCAAGCTAGCTAGAATAATGTCCTATTTGACAGTATTTGAATACTGTCTATTTGCCATCCTCCATAAATAGATCACAATTTCTTCACTAGTTTTTCTCTTATGATAGTGTATTATAAAATAACAGAAAAAATATATATCTATTGGTTTCTGTTCCCAATACATGACACAGCCTCCTGAAGCCTGTAAAACTTACTAAGTGATAACAGCACTGGGAGCACCTCTTGTTCTAATGCTTGGTCTTTGACCCCAGTTTCTGACACAGAGCTACTAAGACCCTTGAAAATGTACGGGTGATAAAGTGTCTCTTGTTCTAATGAGGCAACTTTGGCTGAGCCCCTGAATGGGGGCTGGTCACCAGAAAGACCGAGCCATGATCAGAAGCTTGGACTTTTCAGCTCTGCCCCGACATCCTCCAGAGAGGAGAGAGGGAATGGAAATATAATTAATGACTAATCATGCCAATGCAAGGAAACCTCCATAAAATTCCAATAATATAGGTTCAGAGAGTTTCCAAGCTGGTGAATACATCCATGCCAGGAGGTGACCCACCCCAACTCCACAGGGATAAAAGCTCTTGTGTTAGGGAACCTCCCAGACCCCACCCTGTGCGTCTCTTCATCTGGCTATTCATCTCTTTCCTTCATCATATGCTTTAATTAACTGGTAAATGTGTTTTCCTAAGTTCTGTGAGCACCTCTAACAAATTAATAGAACCTGAGGAGAAGGTCTGGGGAACCCACAGTTATAGCTAATGGGTCAGAAGCACAGGAGACAGCCTGGGCTTGTGGTTGGCATCTGACGGAGTGTGTGGGGAGGGCAGTCTCACTGGACTGAACCCTTCATCTGTAAGAGCTGACATTACCTGAAAGTAGACAGTATCACAACCTGAGTTAAATTGTAGGATGCCCAACTAATGTCAGAGAATTACTTGGTAGGGGGAAACACACACATTTGGTGACCGCCAGTGTCAGAAGTAAAGTGTTCTGTGCCAGCAGTAAAGAGACTCACAGGAGGAAGGCCTGGGCTTTTCCCTGTACAGGTGTTGATATTCTTTTCAGCTGAAAGAGCTTTTTCAAACATTAAGTTTATATACCTTTAACATCAGTGCAATTTTCCCCCACCAAATATTGGGTTTTTGCCTTTCACTTTTTGTGTGTGTGTGTGTGTGTGTGTGTGTGTTTTTGGTTTTTTTTGTATTTTTCTGAAGTTGGAAACGGGGAGAGACAGTCAGACAGACTCCCACATGCGCCCGACCGGGATCCACCCGGCACGCCCACCAGGGGGCGATGCTCTGCCCCTCTGGGGCGTCGCTCTGCCGCGACCAGAGCCACTCTAGCGCCTGGGGCAGAGGCCAAGGAGCCATCCCCAGCGCCCGGGCCATCTTTGCTCCAATGGAGCCTTGGCTGCGGGAGGGGAAGAGAGAGACAGAGAGGAAGGGGGGAGGTGGAGAAGCAAATGGGTGCTTCTCCTATGTGCCCTGGCCGAGAATCGAACCCGGGCCCCCCGCACGCCAGGCCGACGCTGTACCGCTGAGCCAACCGGCCAGGGCTCACTTTTTGTGTTTTATTTAAATAAATAGTATTTCAAAGTTTCATGTCAACTAAAATAGCTAACAAAGCAGAGATAAAATAAATTAAGCATAAAGGCAATAAGGAGAAAAATTTACCTTTTATAAAATATAATGAGTGATATGAAAGAAAAACATGAGATGTTCTCTATTAATGCAGAAGAAAACAAGCAAATAAAAAAATAAGGGAGATGACATGTTTGTAGAGGCCAAGAATTGAGAAACACCCAATTATTGTGCTATTTAACCAAAGCAATTGGAATGGAAACAATAATGAAAGATTTAACCAAAGAAAAACTTTCCCAGACGGAAAAACATCACAGATATTCAAATGAAATGGACTCATCATATTTCAGGCAAATATCTATGGAAAAAGACAATGCCAAGAAATATACTGACAACTATTTTTAATCACAAGAATAAGGAATATTCACTAAGGAAATAGAGAAGGAAGGGGAGTAGGGAGGGAGAGAGACTCATAGATACAGAAAATGTACTGACACCTGTCAGAGGATAGGGAGGTTAGAGAGCTGGGTGAAAAAAGTGAAGGAATTAATCCAAGACACAAAAAAATTCAAAGACATTGACAACAGTATGATTACCAGAGAAAAAGGGGGGTGGGGGAGCTAGAAGAGGATAAAAGAGGGATAAATGATGGTGGAAGGAAACTTGATGAATACTGTGTTCAACATAATTGTATGTATATAATTTTATTAGCCAGTCACCTCAATAAGGTCAATAAAAATAAAATAAATCAATCAATAAATAATTTTTTAAATAAATAAAAATAAACAATTTCAATGTGGGAATCAATTGAATTTTTTCTGGAACAGAAACAATGCAACTTTTGCAGGAGCAAGTAAGAGATGAAATTGTATGTTGGGCAGTGGGTTGTTCAGAGTCTAAGGGTCATCTGTGATATTATCAATTTCAATGATATGACTAGGTATGATGAAAGTTTTTCAAGTAATTAAATATTACAGGCCTAAAATCACCTGATCAGCTGATTTAATTTCTTCTTGAAGAAGATAGGGAATAGATAAACATAATAAGAATTGATCAGGCCTGACCAGGCAGTGGTGCAGTGGATAGACAAGAGCATCAGCCTGGGATGCGGAGGACCCAGGTTCGAGACCCCGAAGTCGTCAGCTTGATCGCGGGCTCATCTGGTTTGAGCAAAACTCACCAGCTTGGACCCAAAGTCGCTGGCTCGAGCAATGGGTTACTCAGTCTGCTGAAGGCCCGCGGTCAAGGCACATATGAGAAAGCAATCAATGAACAACTAGGTGTCGCAACAAAAAACTGGTGATTGATACTTCTCATCTCTTTTCGTTCCTGTCTGTCTGTCCCTATCTATCCCTCTCTCTGACTTGATCAGCCGTGATCGGTTGCTCAGTGGATAGAACATCAGCCAATGTATGGGATGTCCCGGTTTTATTCCCAGTTAGAGCGCACATGAAAAGTGACTATCTGCTTCTCCCTCCCTCCTTCTTCCCCTCCCGCAGTCAGTAGCTCTATTGGTTTGAGCGTGGCCCTGGGAACTGAGGATAGCTCTGTTGGAGTGCATCAGTCTCAGGTGCTAAAAATAGCTAGGTACTGGAGCATAGGCCCCAGATGGGGTTGACGGTTAGATCTCGGCAGGGGTGCATGCAGGAATCTGTCTCACTATCTCCCCTCCCCTCACCTTAAAGAAGAAGGAGGAGGAGGAGGAGGAGGAGAAGAAATCATCACCCTGGCTGGGTTGCTCAGTGGAGAGAGCACCATCTTGGCACATTAAGGTCATGGGTTCAATGCCCAGTCAGGGCACATAGGAGAAGCAACCAATGAGTTCACAACTAAATGGAACAACTAAGTAGAACGAGTTGATGCTTATCTCTCACTTTCTCTCTCAATCAATGGACAAATTTTAAAAGTAAAAAAAGAATTGATCTGTTATTTAAGAAAGCCCAAGTATTCTAAACCTTGCAATTTTCATTACTGTTTTATAATCCACATCTCTTTTTCTCCCTATTAGCCTGTAGGTTTTAAAGCTAAGTAATAAAATTGAGTGCACACATCAAACCAGACATTTAGAGCTGCAGTGAGGTATCTTTCATATGCTGTTTCACAGGAGGAAGAAAATGATAGCCAAAAATAAGACTTTAAGAATGGCCTTAATTTATGAGTTCCGAAATTATTTTATATCTGCTGTATGAAGCACATCATCCTTTTAGGCTATGGTAATGTTATTCTTATGGGAAGATGCAAAATGCTTCAGCATTTTCCTGCAAAGTTGCTAATACACAGACCACTACCCTGAAGCAGACAGCTGACTGGAATAGTGCACAGAAAGCAGTATGTTAAATAATCCACGAACCACGCTTGTTGGTTTTGTTTACATTGGTTCCACACATTAGGAAAACAATTGGTTTCACAGTGAATTCGGTGATGAACTAAATTATGCATCTGCCCATCATGTTGGGGAAAATATTAATACATTCATCTGAGAAATCAAGGACGAAGCAAAAGGGAGGAGAGAATTTGTGTGATTTGATCAGGGTGACAAATTCAAACAGCTGAGGCCATGAACCCCAAACTCTCATTTTCATTCCCTTGCGTGCCTTAGAAGTTTGGTACTTGTCACCCTCAAGGAAGGGACACACAAAACACAGAGAGCTCAGCAGCTGCTCAGAAAGATTGAAGGCTTAGTAGTCCACTTGCATTCAGCCACGTTCTGGAAAGCCTCCAACTGGGTCCAACCACCTTGGGCTTTGAGGACTCTTCTGTTTTCCATATGCAATACATGCTGCCTTAAGAGTCTCTGCACACTTAGGGTTAGTAGATCCCATATTATTTTTCAGAAATGGCTATTCTAGTTTAAATCATTTACTGAATGTTGATAGCAATAAGAACTATGAGAAGCACTTATACACGCAAAACTATTCTACTTTTTAAAAATCATACCACAAATTATTGAATCTCTAAAGAAGATATTACAGGAAAAGCATCTAAGTGAGTTTACATTTTACCAACTATATGAAAGCACCATGGGAAACAAAAGATTTAATCTCTAGTACAAGGAAATTTATACGCTAGGATCACAGATGAGAATCACAAGAACTACTTTAATCAAAGGGACTGTGGGAACCTCTATAAGAGAAATAAGATTAAGTGTAACAGAAGTGGTGGTCAGAGAGGAATTCATCGCAACCAAGGGTATCAGGGAGAGCTACATTAGTCAAGTGGGCATTTCCAGCTGAGTCTTGAAGGGCAAACAAAATTAGAAATAGAGAGGAACAGCCAAGAGAAATGAGAATTTGCTTGGGACAAAGCCGTAATTCAGTTAGTTAGACTAGAACAGGTTATATTGAGGAGCAGTGGCAGCCAAACCTGGAAAGGCAGATGTGGCCTCATGGTGGATGCCCTTAGATGTCAAGCTAGGAGTGATCAAGGTGCTGTTGATAAAAAATAAAAAATAAATTTAAAAAATCTTTTCCTCAGGAAGATTAATCCAGTAATTGTGTGTAATGAAGTAGCAAAAAAAATAAAATAAAATAAAATAAAAATAAAGCAGGAAATCTGGGAGTGGGGTGGGTTAGTAAAAGCGATTTTGCAATAGCCAAAACAAGAAGTAATAAGTTGACCAAAGGTTGCCAGAAGGAAAGGACAGTGGTACGAGCTGAGTTACATCCGCCCAAAATTCATGTGGTTAAGTCCTAACCCCCAAACCTCAGAATGTCACTATATTTGGAAACAGGGTCTTTAAAGAGGTAATTAAGTTAAAATGAAGTCATTAAGTTGAGCCCTGATCCAATATGCCTGGGATCATGATAAAGGAAGAAACCTAGAAACAGACACACAGGTGGGGAGACCATGTGGGGACACAGGGAAAGATGGTCACCCACAAAGCAAGGAGAGAGGCCTCAAGAGAAATCAACCTTCACAACATCTGATCTTAGACCTCTAGCCTCCACAATTGTGAAAAAATTAATTTCTATTGCATAAGCCCTCAAATCTGTGGTACTTTATTATAGCAGTCTACTTTATTATAGCAGTCTTAGCAAACTAAAATAGGAAGGAATAAACAGATGTGAAAAACTGGGGGAAGACCTAATTTCTTAAACAGCTAGAAGGAGAAAGGGAAAGGAGTGAAAGGTGACAAGTTGTGAGCTCAGGAACCAAGAAATAAGACATAGTAAAACTTTAGGAAACTGGAAAGAAACTGTTTAAATAAAAATGATAACTCAGTTTGAAAAATGTTCAGTTTAAATTCTGACCAGAATCCTTACAAAAGTATTAATTAAGTAATGAAAATGTAGCAAAGGAGCTTAGGAAAGAGCTAAATTTCCAATGAAAGTGGACATTGAGGTTATAAGGATAGAAGGGTTGTTCAGGAAGATTACGCAGAATAGAGAATATTAAAGACACAACTTGGAAGAAAATCTAAATCTCACAGACAAAATGAAGAGACAGAGTCTGAGAGAAAGGAGTGGTCATCTGGTTTTATGGCAGCAAAGTGTTAAAGTGACCATATCACCACTTGTGCTCCTGACGTACAAACTTCCATCAGAGACCTGGAACATGTTTGCTCCTGTGGCCGCCTGCTACTGGAGACCGGGATGTGAGCAGGAGTTCCCTGTTGCTGATCTAATGCACAGCTGAGGCCCAAAGGCACCCAGCGTGCCACATTACACAGTCGCCACAACTGGAGCCAGATTCCCCCCGACCGAGGTCTTATTCAGAAGTTGGAGAACTAGACCCACTATACCCCCAACAGATCCCTCTAACACATACCTCCCATTTATAAAACTGAAAACTGGAACTGAAGGAGAGAGGAGGTCTGAAAGAGCTGAGTCACCCACCTGGTCAGAGAGCACAGGGTTTGTGGTGAAAGGAGAGAGGGTACCTCCCCGCACACCTCCAATCAGTGTATCACTGGATGAGGCTGGGGGTGCCACAAAGAAAAGAAGACCACTGTTATGTTCTCCAGTTAGATAGCCCCTTAGGCAGTGGACTTGACCTTCTTCCTCACCTGTGCCTGTCCAAGCAGGACTGAAGAGACCTGGAGTGAGACGACGGGGCAGAGAGCGCCAGCCAGTGAGGGCGGCAGCTGCACTTCTCACCATCTGGGGTGGAAAGAAAGTCAGGTTCCTATGGGCAAGTGTACACTGGAAAAGGTGGCTGGCCTTGAGTCACCTTGAGGGTTCCCATCTACCTATTAGAGGAGAGGACTCATCCCTTCTGTCTTTCTAAATTCAGCATAAAAATTTATTAATCACTAACTATATCCTCAACACTACGCAAGCTTTCTGGGAGATGTGTAGAACATGATTCAGGAGTCACAACTTTGCAGGGGCACCAAAAGAAAACATGGAGACCTAATATCGAGGAGCTGTGATGCTGAAAACTTCAAAGAAGGCAAGAGGTGGATCCCTCATCTCCAGGTGGGGTGGTGGGGTAAACTCACACCTGTTCCAGAGGACAACCAACGTTTAAACCTTTGCCACATGGACAGCAGTCAGTACTGGTCAGAAAGCAGTGACACCAACCAAGTGCTGCGCACACCCTGGAGGAGAGGGAGAAGTGGAGCTGGGGAGGTTCAGGCTGTACCTTCCACACACCCCAAGGTGAGGAAGTGGGATAAGGAGTAAACTGGCAGCTCCCATTCCCCTTCACATCCTGGGAGTGACTAGTCAAGTCAGCCATAGGTAGAGGAGAAGGTTTGAGATTTAAGTTCTAGAAAGGATTGCATTGTCAATACATGCATGTAACCAGAAAATTACAATGTCTTTTCAAATTATTAAAAAGAGAAAAAAAGGCCCTGGCCGGTTGGCTCAGTGGTAGAGAGTTGGCCTGGCGTGTGGGAGTCCCGGGTTCGATTCCCAGCCAGGGCACACAAGAGAGGCGCCCATCTGCTTCTCCACCCCTCCCCCTCTCCTTCCTCTGTCTCTCTCTTCCCCTCCCGCAGCCAAGGCTCCATTGGAGCAAAGTTGGCCCAGGCGCTGAGGATGGCTCTGTGGCCTCTGCCTCAGGTGTTAGAATGGCTCTGGTTACAGCAGAGCAATGCTCCAGATGGGCAGAGCATCACCCCCTGGTGGGCATGCCGGGTGGATCCCAGTCGGGCGCATGCGGGAGTCTGTCTGACTGCCTCCCCGTTTCCAACTTCAGAAAAATACAAAAAAATTAACAAAAAAAAATAAAAAGAGAAAAGGAAATTCAACAGAAGATTGAAGGTAGTGACTGGAAAACTTTTCTAAGTTTTATATTGGCCCTACCACAAAGATATGATACCCTATTATACTAATTGCATGTGCAAATCCTGTATGCCAAGCACTGTGTTCTATAGATCTGTTTATTCCAGGAAGCTTGCATAGTCTTGAGAACATGAGTGCTTAATAAATTTACATACAGAATGAAAAAAGACCCAAGAGATAGTCACTTTTGGCCACCATTACAAAAGAGTCAAGGATACACTTTAAGAAAAGGCTTTAGATTAGGAACTTGATCTTCAGTGAGCAGAAGCAGAAGTGGGGTCAGAATCTGTATAATAAAAGTGAAAGAGAAGGTGCAGGCTAAGGAATTAGAAACAGCCTGGAGGTATAAATCATGCCTTCAAGAAATCTGGCAACGGAAAGAAAAGAGATGGGCTAGACTAGGAAGTCAGAAGATCAAAGGCTTAGGATATAATCAGCTTGAGCCTTGTTAGAGCTAAAAGAAGAAACCACTGACAAGGGAAAAGGAAATATTTGAAGAAAGGTATTAATTGATGATACCACTTTGACACCACTTAATGCCACTTTCTTTCTTGAAAATTAGAACATTTGTGTCAAACAAGCAAGTTATTTTAAGCACTGACTGTTAAAGTATTTTAGCTATACCTAGTTAGTTTAATTACCAGATTCCTTAATGATAAGATCTTAAATTTGGGGGCAAGAGGAAATGATTTTGCTAGCAGTAAAGCCACAACTCCTCATTTTGCTGAACATTTTCATGAACTATAAAGAGAGGATTTGGGTGGCAAAAAAAAAAGCAATGTAAAAAGTGAATATCTGAGCCTGACCTGTGGTGGCGCAGTGGATAGTGTCGATCTGGAATGCTCTGGTTGCTGGTTCAAAACCCTGGGCTTCCCCAGTCAAGGCACATATGGGAGTTGATGCTTCCTGCTCCTCCCCCCTTCTCTCTCTCTCTCTCTCTCTCTCTCTCTCTCTCTCTCCTCTCTAAAATAAATAAAGTCTTTTTTTAAAAAAAATGAATATTTGAATATGTATCTTATCTTCTCTCTTTGAGGCCAGAAAGTATGGCTTTTACAAAGTCATATCCCACACAGTGCTAGTCATAGTGTATTATGTATCATCATAAGTTCTCAGTAAAAGTAAGCACTCAATAAAAGTTACAAATCAATTAAGCTGGAAATTACAAAAGAATCCTATTTAAAACTGCATCAAAAAGAATAAAATACCTTACAATACATTTAACCAAGGGGGTAGAAAACCTGCACAGTGAAACTGTAAAATAGTGATAAAGAAATCGAAAAAAACACAAACAAATGTAAAGATACTCTGTGCCCTTGGATTGAAAGAATTAATACCATTAAGATATTTATATTATCCAAAGCAATCTACAAATTCTATACAATCCTTATCAAAATTCCAATGGCATTTTTCACACACACACACACACAAAGTTCCTAGAATTTGCATGGACACAAATGTCCCTGAATAGCCAAAGATATCTTGAGAAAGAAAAACAAAACTGAAGGTATCACACTTCCTGCTTTCATATTATATCACAAAACTACAGTAACCAAAACAGTGTGATATTCACATAAAAACTAGTACATAGATCAATGAAACAGAATAAAGAGCCCATAAATAAACCCACGCATATATGGTCAACTAATTAACGACTAAAAAAGCCAAGATCATACACTGAGGAAAGAATAATCTCTTAAATAAATAGTGTTGGGAAAACTGGACAGCCACATGCAAAACACAGAAACTGGATCCCCGTCTTACATCATACACAAACTAATGTTTTACGTTATTGCCTTGACATCGGTCTTGGCAATATTTTTTTGGATTTGACACTAAAAGCAGGGCAACTGGAGCTATATTAAACTAAAAGCTTTTGAACAGCAAAGGAAATCGTCAACAAATAAAAAGACAGTCTACCAAATGGAAGAAAATATCTGTTAATCATGTATAAATAACTTATATAGCTCAATAGCCCCCCTCAAAAAAAAAACAATTAAAATATCAGCAGAGGATCTGAATAGACATTTTTCCAAAAAAGACATACAGATGGCCAACAGACATATGAAAAGATGCTCAACATCACTAATCATCAGGGAAATGTAAACCAAAACCACAATGAGCTATCACCTCACATATGTTAGAATGACTACTATCAAAAAGACAAGAAATAACAAGCAATGGTAAGAATATGGAGAAAGGAGAATTCTTGCACACCATTAATTGAAATGTAAAGGGAGTAGGCATCATGGAAATCAGTACGGAGATTCCTCAAAAATTAAAAATAGAACTTCCATGTGACACAGCAATTCTATTTGTGGGTATTTACCCAAAGGAAACAAAATCACTTTCTTGAAAAGATATCTACAACCCCATGTTCATTGCAGCATTATATATAATAGCCAACACATGAAAACAACCTAAGTAATGGATGATGGATAAAAGGATAAAGAAAATGTGGTATACATGTTCAGTGGAACATGATTCAGTCATAAAAAAGAAGGATATCCTGACATTTGAGACAACATGGTTGGACTGGAAGGCATTGTGCTAAGTAAAATAAGTCAGACAGAGAGAGACAATACTGGGTGATCTCACTTTTATGTGAAATCTAAAAGAAAAACAGTGAACTCAGAGGACAGTTTGGTAGTTTCCAGAATCAGGGAGTGGGTACAATGGGTGAAGGTCATCAAAAGTACAAATTTCGCCCTGGCCAGTGGGCTCAGCGGTAGAGCGTCAGCCTGGCGTGCGGGGGACCCGGGTTTGATTCCCAGCCAGGGCACACAGGAGAAGCACCCATTTGCTTCTCCAACTCCCCTCCTTCCTCTCTCTCTCTTCCCCTCCCGCAGCCAAGGCTCCATTGGAGCAAAGATGGCCCGGGCGCTGGGGATGGCTCCTTGGCCTCTGCCCCAGGTGCTAGAGTGGCTCTGGTCGTGGCAGAGCGACGCCCCGGAGGGGCAGAGCATCGCCCCCTGGTGGGCAGAGCCTCGCCCCTGGTGGGCGTTCTGGGTGGATCCCGATCGGGTGCATGCAGGAGTCTGTCTGACTGTTTCTCCCCGTTTCCAGCTTCAGAAAAATACAAAAAAAAAAAAAAAAAAGTACAAATTTCTAGTTATAAGATAAATAAGTCCTGGGGATGTAAGGTACGGTTATAATGACTATAGTTAATAACGCTGTATTGTATATTTGAAATCTGCTGAGAGTACATCTTAAAAGCCCTCATAATAATAAAAAATATTTGTAATGATGTGTGATAATAGTTGTTAATTAAACTTATTGTGGTAATCATTTTGCAATATATACAGATATCAAATCCTTATGATGTACACCTAAAACTAATATAATGTTATATGTCAATTATATCTCAATTAAAAATCAATTAATCTGTTATCTCAATTGATTTTGGGAAAAGCTCATTATAATTATATATGCTGAACTTTTATAACAAGAACTAGTTTGGGAATAAAATGATGAAGAAAGAAAATGACACCCTATGCCATAAAGCATACAAGGGAAGTGAGAGGAGGAGAAAGATATATAATTAGACAATTATACCTCCAATTAAGCGATAGATTAAAATGAACTGCTTCCTTTAATTCCATCAATCCATTTATCTACATGCTCTGTTCTAATCAAGAGTATGAAAATAAGTAATAGCCCTTATGGTAGATTACATTAATGGCACAATTCTACACTTCACTATTTCTCTTCTCCTTGACTTTGAATTTTTCCATATGACAGGCTTTGATCAATAGAGATCACTAGCATGGTGTAATGTGCCCCTAAACCCATCTAAAACATTGATGTGCACATGAATGATTGAGTTTGCCCTCTTATATTTCTACCACTGACACAGGAACATGCAAAGCCTAACCCAGTGTCCCAAGAAGAAAGAGAAACATGCAAAGCAGAGCAACCCCAGCCAGTTCCTCAAGATGAGCCCAGTCTAGATATGCTGACCTCTGCTTGATCCAGAAACATATGAACTTAATAAATGCTTTTGTTTTATGTCACAGAGTAAGTATGGCTGCTTGTTACACATCATTATTACAATAACTGACTGGTACAACTTTATATATATTTATCTTAATAGATCCTAATGCTCTGTTCAGCTAACAGAATAGAACAAGCACTGCACATGGAGTAAAAAATGTAGAAGGATATTCCTAGATGTATAATTATGTGTTTCAATCTCAACAGTAAAAAGCTAAAACCCAGTAATATAAATTGTATAAATGGAAGAGCCAAGTAGAATATTAGTCCAGTTCTCATTACCAGACTTCTTATCCTGACCAAAGTAAAGTTCATGACTCAGCCCTAAGACCTTGCTAAAATTTACTATTTCCCAGACTGTCATACTGAACAGATCATGACATACAGAAGCCAAGGAAAATAAATGAAATTCGTGTTTTACTGGGTCCCACATGCTTTGGTGTTTTCAAACCCACATGCATCCACCAAGAAGCACTTAGAATGTTTTCTTCTGAAAACAAATCATAACAAGAATAGAGTACAGAACAAAAATCAACTCAACAAGTCACCCCATATGTTTTTCATTTTCTTGTATTCCATAAAGGAAGTGAATGTGGCATAGTAGACTTGGCTCCCAACATAGAGACTCCCAGCAATCTTTTTAATTTTATATTTACAGTGAGCCCTGTGTTGCCCTCTGTACTGCCTCTAAAATAGAAACAAAAGTAAAGGAAATAATCTACAAAGGAATAAACTTGTATCTTTCCTAGTGTAATGGATTTGGACTCATGCTCCATGCTTCATACAAAGATGTTCTCTGTGTATTGTACATAGGTTGCTGGGATTCACTATAGAAAAGATAATATACCTCCATTACAGGGCAATGAGAATTCTGGCAATCCACTGCTGCAATGCTGAAAGGAAACTCAGCCTTATTTATTCTTTAAGATAAAAGTAACATTTAAAGATATGTACCCAGTATGAATGCCTACTTAAAGTTAGCTATCTATACAACAAAGGATAAATTTTTCTCACAGTTGGGAATGTAGAAAAACATCATATATGTTATATGATATATGTGCATGTGTTAGTGTGTGTCTATATGTTATACATATATTTTATATATGTGAAATGTGTTTACCCTAATATGCTGTACACACAAATACAAATCGTGTATCCTCCATTCTATCTCGACCATGATTATATACAATAAATGTGACAGTACTCTCCACGTCTTTTGAAAGAAGGTTGTCTTTTTTAAATTGTCCTCAGAAATACGGAGTCTATCGTTTATAAAAATTTAATGCAGCTCATGGGTAAAATGAAACATTTCAAAGCATTCTTCTATGCATGTAGAAGAAAGAACAGATCAATGTACTCCAGCATACATATCTTACATCTCAAATCTACAACTTCTGTAGTGAATTTAAAAAGAAAGCTATGGTTCACCTGAGCAACCCAGAAAATCAGTCAGTTGTTGAGACATTTTGATTATCATTGTATAAATACTAATTGGTGCCAGAGTTATTTTAGAGAGGTTAGTCTTTGACATAATTATCATGTAATGTTAAAATTCAAAGACTTTTAGGTAAATAATATTCTATTTCTGCCTGACCAGGCAGTGGCACAGTGGATAGAGTATCAGACTGGGACGGGAAGGACACAGGTTCAAAACCCTGAGGTGGCTGCTGGAGTGCGGGGTCACTGGATTGAGCGTGGGATCATAGACATGACCTCATGGTCACTGGCTTGAGCTTAAAGGTCACTGGTTTGAAGCCCAAGGATGCAGGCTTGAGCTTAAGGTCACTGACTTGAGCAAGGGGTATCTCGCTCTGCTGAAGCCCCCTGGTCAAGGCACATATGAGAAAGCAGTCAATGAACAACTAAGGTGCCACAATAAGGAACTGATGCCTCTCATCTCTCTCCCTTCCTGTCTGTTCCTATCTGTCCCACTCTCTGTCTCTGTCACACACACAAAAAAATCAAAGTCATATGACAATATTTTTTAAATTTCACATTAAAATTTGAAAGCACTCATTGGAAAACACATCTAAATTCAAAGCCTATATCCTATTTTCATGAAACTAATAATATACAGGCTTTATTCCATTGAAAATACCAGGCCAACACCTTAATCCAGAATATCTGAAATCAACTAATTTCTAAGATTTACTACTGACCATATGCAGAGTACTAGTGCAGATAAATAAGCCATTCATCTGTCAAAATATTTTATATTTCATGAAATAAAGAAATTATCAAGTATTAGTGGAATGCCACTTTAGTATAAACTATGATTACTTACAATACACATGAAACTCGAACATATTCCCGGTGGTATATCCATCCAATACATTTCCTCATTAATAAAAATCTATTTTAAACAAGCTCTGATGCTCAATAACAACAAGACTTTATATTTTTCTTGGATTGTATATATCTTAAAATTAATTCTTTCTTGTACTTTTATATCAATTGTTTGCTTTTACTTCAAACCTTTTCTATTTTATCTTACTACAGTCGTTTCCAAGATGAGTGTGGGGCTCCCGCCAACGCTTACTCCTTTTACAGGCTCTCTGAGCCAACACAACATGGCCCTCTTCAGAAATAACTCACCTCTTCTCAGCTCCCTGAATAGAAAAGTCAACCTTATCAACCACATCAAACCCATAAGTATTCTTATTCACACAGACACAAAGCTGATGTATAGCTATTAATACAATACACTTAACCAGGAGAAAACCAATGTGTAAGACTCATTACATTTTATCTCTCGGGCAGGCTTGTTGACATCAATTTCATTTTTTAAATGTTCCAAAGGAACTTGACTAGTGCTGTAGAGAGAGACTCCTTTCTCTCAAGTCCACTGATAAAAATTAGGTAAAACTCACTAAACAATCATGTCCTCTAAAGAGACTCTTGAAAGATGATACAGCACATCAAGGAAATGGATGTCACCCGACAGTCACCTGACTGCATTCCATGCCAGCACTGCAGCCTCACTTTTTAACAGACACAGCAAAGTGTTACAGATAAGTCTGTTTCAGCTATGATTAAAAAAATGTTTCAAAATCTGTAAAATTACTATTCCTGTCATGCCCACACTTAAAATTCTTTATAATTTAAATCCCTAACATTGCCACAAATGTCTCGGATGCTTCCCTGAAGACTTGTAGTATGTACATTTGTGAATAATCTGTCAGATTCATGAGATTATGCTGGTACTTGAAGCCAGGATAATAAAGTAGAGCTCTTGATTTGAACACTAAACACTTCTCTGTACAATATTTATAAATTGCAATTGGGGACTGAATCCATGCTAAACCAAACATACATGGCCACTTGTACGAAGAAAGAAAAATGTATCCTGTTGGGAACACAGGGAATGTTTTAAATTGTGGACTGACAGAGAGAGCTGAAGTGCTAGCGTGAGAATTTGATCAGTGTGGCCAAGTTCAGATCTTGGTTTCATCTTCTATTTTCTTGCATTATAGGACTTGACATTGTATAAAAGAATTATCCAGAATTTTTAAAAAATAAAAAGGGCCTTCAGTCAACTAGTTCTATAAAAGGATTGTTCATTTTATATATTTAGCAAATTTCATTATCACTAATTTTAATTTTAAAGTAATGATTGGTAAAACCCACATTCCTTTCATGCTCCCACCATCATGGTACATAGTTGAAATTACATGTCCAAAAATGGCACTATAAATATAAATGAGCTATAACTCAATCATATTTTCCCCTTTGAAGCAAAGTTGTAATATAAGATTACTTTCCTGAAGAAAAACCTAATGTCCCACTTTTTATAGAAATGAACATAAAATCTTAGATTTTAGATTAACTATAATTCAGTATTGTAATGCAACTAAGTATACTCTTTTAGTAGTCATCTGGGATGTTTGCAAATACTCTCTGCTTAGCTGACCTCCTGGAATGTGGTAAGATTGTACATCCCCACCTCTGGGAAGGCAGCATGGTCATCTGACTTGATATAGTCAATAAAATGTGTGTACAGTCATTTGCAGTTGGGAGCTTTAAAAGCCAGTGTGTACCATATTTCCCCACATATAAGACACACCCTTTTTTGAAAAATTTAGGGTTTAAAAACTGGGTGCATCTTATACAGTGGTTGTAGACTTTTTTAACTTGCATTTCCCACATTTTTGTGCTTGTTGTCTTTGCGCTCAATGTTTCACACTTGATACCGGTATGTCACGGTAGGTTAGGTTTTTTTCATGTTCTGCCCAGAAATGGCTCAGAAAAGATTTCCATACAGTGCTGAATTTAAGTTAAGAGTGGTCCAGTTTGCAAAAGTGAATGGAAATCGTGCTGCTGAACATAAGTTTGGTTCTCCTCCAACTGAGAAATCAATCCAAGACTGGCTAAAAGAAGAAGAAACCCTACTGAAAACACCATAGCAGAAGAAAGCCATGAGAGACAAGTCAGCAAAATGGCCTGATTTATTTATTTTTAAATGGCCTGATTTAGAGAGGGAATTGAAGATATGGTTTGAAGAGCAAAGGGCAATTGGAATACCCATGTCCACAAAGATAATTCAGCACGAGGCAAGAAGAACTGCTGATGAAAAAGAAGTTACTTATTTCAAAGGAGGACACAATTGGTGCTTCAGGATCATGAAACAAAATGGACTAAGCATGCGTACATGCACCAGACTTGCCCAAAAGATTCCTGAAAGCTATGAGTAGAAGGTCCTTGAATTTCATCGTTTTGTTATTCAATGTCAGAAGACACATCAGTTTGAGTTGGGACAGATTGCAAATATGAACAAAACCCCCTTCAATTTGATGTACTAAGTAACAGAACTGTTAATAAAAAGGGGCTGAACCATAAGAAATGATGACCATTTATGACAACATGGATGGACCTTGACAACATTATACTGAGTGAAATAAGTAAATCAGAAAAAGCTAAGAACTGTATGATTCCAAACATAGGTGGGACACAAAATTGAGACTCATGGACATAGATAAGAGTGCAGTGGTTACCAGGGAGAGGGGAAGAGGGAGAGGGAGGAGGAGGAGCTTAAAGAGAAGCAAAATATAGGGTGATGGAGGATGATTTGACTCTGGGTGATGGGTATACGGCTTGATCAACTGTCCAAATGATGTGGAGATGTTTTCTCTAAATCTATGTGCTCTGGTTGACCAATGTCACCTTGTTAAATTTAATTGTCTAAATAAAAAAATATACACTCTCCAAAAAAAGACTATAAACATCTCCCAAAGTTAAACGTAGAGTTACTGTATGACCCTGAAATTCCACTCATAGATACATAGCTAAGAGAAATGAAAACATAGGTCCACACAGAAACTTGTGCATGAATGTGTATAGTAGCTTTCTTCACAGTAGCCAAAAGGTGGAAACAAACAAAATGTCCAGCAGCAGATGGATGGATAAACAAATTGTGGTCTAGCTACACAGTGGAATATTAGTCACAAAAAGAAAGGAAGGACTGATCCATGCTACCACATGGATGAACCTCGAAGGCATTCTGTTAAGTGGAAGAAGACCCAGGATGTGGGTATTGATGGAAATTATGCATTCAAGCATGCAATGGGGACTGGGGGCGTATGAAAACTCTCTGAGACTTCTGCTTAGTTTTGCTATGAACCTAAACCTGGTCTAAAATAAAGTCTATTAAAAAAAAAAGAAGGAGCTGAAAACTGTAACCATGAAGACAAGTGGACATGAAAACAGCCATTATACAGTTGTTCTAGTTTGTTGTGTTGCCTCCTATGCTGATTTTCAAATGCAAAACAATGCCAAAAGAAGACATTCCTCAAGAAATGATTGTCCACATTAATGACAATGGTTGGATGGATCAGGATGGGATGAAAATCTGGTTTGAGAAAGTTTGGAGAAAAAGACCAGGTGGGCTCTTACACAAAACTGCCCTATTGGTGCTTGATCATTTCAGGGCACATATAACAAAAACACAAAGAAGATTGCTGCAAAGCAAAAAACAAAACTTGCTGTCATACCTGGAGGCTTGGTATCCCAGCTCCAACCACTTGATGTCAGCATTAAGAAACCCTTCAAAGCTGCCATGAGAGACAAATGAAACCAATGGATGAAGTCTTCTGGGGACAACTTGACACCAGCAGGAAGAGTGAAGAAACCAACTATAGGAGAAGTTTGTACCTGGGTGAAAAGATCCTGGGATAATATCAAGATTGAGATCGTTGTCAAGTCGTTTAAGAAGTGTGGCATTTCAAATGCCATAGATGGAACTGAGGACATAAAAATATATCAAGACAGTGATTCATCATCAGACACAGATGAGGACAAGCGAATGGATGGGAGTTTTGACAGTGCTGAGGAGTTGTATGAATTTTATAATGAATAAAACTTGAGTTCAATAATTTTATGTAATACATTTTATTTCAAATTTTGGACCCCAAAATTAAGGTGTGTCTTACACATGGGAGAGTCTTATACAAAGGGAAATATGGTAATTTATCTTTTTTTTTTCCTCTGCCAGTGTAACTGGCTCAGGAAGAGGGCTGCTTTATTAGCGTAGATCCAATGGTAAGAATGAACTGCAGCAAAACCCCCAATTGACCTCTTACATAATATATACATGGCATGTCAGCAAGAAACATACCTTAGTTATGTCAAGCTACTGAGATTTGGGAATTGTGGATTATTGCAGAACAACCTAGTCTAAACTAACAGATATATACCTTTATATATTAAAGTATTAAGCTTTCTAAAGACATCTAAATCATTCAGTAACCAATACGTAAATGTTGGTTTGTTTTGAGGCAGCAATATATCAAATGGTAATCTCACATGATACAATATTCCCTTTCTACTCTACATCTTCAGTGTCTCTCTCCAGTGGCTCCTTCCACACAGAAATCAGACAAGCTAAAGCCTCATTGCCTGTGAGTCACCTCCTTTAACTCTGCTATGTCATTGAGTTAACTTCTCCTCTCTCTTGTCTGCACTGTGAACACTTCTGAAAGCATAGTCAGTGATCACTGCCTCCACTTCATACTTTGTCCTACGAACTGTGGCTTCCACTCACTCCTTATACTTTAAGGAAAAAATGCTATAAATGAACTTCTAATTATCGAATCCATGGCTGTTTTCTTGGTCCCTATCTTTTCAATTTTTCTTTCTTATCTAACATTGCTTATCATCCCTGATCCTTGCCACTCCTCCTCTTCAGTGATATCGTGTCATCCCCAAGAAATACTTATAGACTGTTCACCTCTTTTTCATCTTTTCCTTAATGTATCATCACCACTTGTACAGCTTCAACTGTGATTAATATATATATAGATGGTTCCCAAAACTATCTTCAGCATGTTTCCTGCTTATTCCATTACTTGATGGATAAGTCCTCCAGGCCATACCAGTAAAATTGCAATAATAATTGTTTTTTATTTTTTTAATTTTATTTAGAAAATTAAATTTAAAGGGGTGACATTGATCAACAAGAATACATAGATTTCAGGTGAACATTTCTATAGCATTTTAACCGTTGATTATGTTGTGTACCCATCACCCAAAGTCAAATCATTTTTTTGTCACTGTATATCTGTCCCTCTTTACTGCCTCCCCTCACCCCTCCCCCACATACCCATTTCCCTGGTAACCACTTCATCTTTAATATCTTCACAATCCATGAAAGAAAACATTGATAAATTGGGCTTCATTAAAATTTAAAACTTTTACTCTTCAAAAGACACTGTTAAGAGAATGAAAAGACAAGACACAGACTGGTAAAAAAATATTTGTAAAACACATTATCTATATCTATCTATCTATCTATGTATCTATCAATCTATACCCATACCTTTACATGCAAGTGTGCATACATAGAGAGCTAGGTATTTATATGTAGAATATAGCTAGCTATACTATATATCATATATATCTATATTTATATAGATCATATATATACATATACTACATACACACATACACACACACACACACACACTGGGGCCAAAGTAGGTTTACAGTGTTTTGTAAGGAAAATAATGCAATAATTAATAGATAATAAACTCTGTGTACTCACAACTGTAAGTACACACACATACACACATACACACACATACACTAGATGGAGGGAGATGCGAGAAAGAAAGAATGAGAATGAAAAGTGGCAGCAGAAAAGCAGAGATACTCAAAGAAATGATACTACTCCTTCCCCTCAAAAATCCCAGAACTAAAGGAAATTGCAGATTGAAAAGTACCTTAATTTAGTATATAAGACCCCTACAAAAGTATATTATACTGAAATCTCAGAAAACTGTAGATAAAGAGAAGCTTCATAAAATTACAGATAGATAAACAGAACACATGAAGATTAGAGAATAAGGCATTAAAATTCTCAGCTATAATAATGGAAACTAGAAGACAAATGCAGCCATATCTTAAAATTTTTAAGCTAAAATGATTTCCAACTTAGAATTCTTTAGTAACCAAACTAAAAATCAAATATGGCAACTGAATAAAAATATATTTAGACATGAAAGTTCTCAAAAGGTTATCTCCCATATACTGTCTCAGGAATGAATAGCGAGATAGTCCACCACACCCAGAGTCTCACCCAAGGAGAAAGATATGAGATCTGGCGCAGAGGGAGAGGAAGCATGAGCAACTCAGAGGATGATGCTGAGGAGAAGGTCCAGGACAAGCTTTCCAACCTAGAGAATACCAGTCCAGAGAAGAGGACTGAGAGCCCTGAGAAGGGTGCCACCAAACTAAAAGAATCCTATAGGAAGGTTGTCTGAGTTTTTTTTTTTTTTTTTGCTTTGTTTTGTTTTTTAACACAGTGAGATGAGTATGATAGCTTTGGCAAAGGATTTTATGGTGAATAATGAGAAGTGCATAGAAAAGTAAACAAAAATAAAGCAATGTTTAATTCCAAGGGGAAAATGTAATCAGAGTATGCTACATGGCTTGGCTGTGACAAATTTCTATATAGTCATAATAAAATAATTATTGAATAATAATTGGATCACAATAATAAAACAGCTATGTTGAAAGGGTGGGAAAAGATATGTGTGTTGTGGGGAAAACAGCTGTAGGCGTAGTTAAAGTACATGGAAAACAGTATGGAGTTTCCTCAAAAATTTAAAATAGATCTACCTTACAACACAGTAATTCCACATCTGGGGATTTATCCAAAGAAACCCAAAACACATACTCAAAAGAATATATGCAACCCTGTGTTCAGTTCAGTGTGATTTATAATAGCCAAGCGATGGAAGCAACCCAAGTGCCCATCAATAGATGAGTAGATAAAAAGCCTGCCATATATATATATATATATATATATATATATATATATATATATATATATACACACACACACACACACACATACATACACACACACACATATATATATATATCACACACATATATATAATGGACTATTAGTAATATAAAAGAATGAAATCTTACCCTTTGAGACAGCATGATAGAGCTATGGGATATTATGCTAAGTGAAATAAGTCATTCAGAGAAAGTCAAATACCATACAATTTCACTTATATGTGGGATCTAAAGAATAAACTAAATGAAGCATAATATTGAAACAGACTCACAGATACAAAGAGAACTCGTGGTTGCCAGAATGAGGGGACTATGAAGTACAAATTGGTAGTTACAAAATAGTCATGGAGAAGCAGCATAGTAAATACAGTCAATAATATTGTGATAATTGCCTGACCAGGCGGTGACACAGTGGATAGAGCGTTGGACTGAGATGCCAAGGACCCAGGTTCGAGACCCCGAGGTCGCCAGCTTGAGCGCGGGCTCATCTGGTTTGAGCAAAGCTCACCAGCTTGAACCTGAGGTCTCTGGCTCAAGCAAGGGGTTACTCGGTCTGCTGAAGGCCCACGGTCAAGGCACATATGAGAAAGCAATCAATGAACAACTAAGGTGTTGCAACACGCAACAAAAAACTAATGATTGATGCATCTCATCTCTCCATTCCTGTCTGTCTGTCCCTGTCTATCCCTCTCTCTGACTCTCTCTCTGTCTCTGTAAAAAAAAAAAAAATTGTGATAACTAACTATGTATGGTGTCAGATGGGGTGCTGGAAATACTGAGGGGTACACTATGCAAAAGTATTTGATTGTCTAACCACTAAGTGTACATCCAAACCCAATACATAATAAATGTTTTAAAAAATGAAAATGTTAATCACAAAAAGCCAGATATCAATAGAAAATGGGTAGAAATTTTTAAATTAGAAAGAAAAAAAGTTCTGCAAGTGGATTACTTAGACATAGGGAGATCAATAACAAAACAATAGCTAAATGGTTTCAAGCAGTTACTTCTATGAAATAGAAATTAAGGGTGGAGAGAGAGAGGGGCAAAGAAAAACACTTTTATCATAAGTATTTTGATTGTTTTTAGCTATATACCTATATTAGTATAATTTAAAATTTTACTCCCCGTTTCCAGCTTCAGAAAAATACAAAAAAATAAAAATAAAATAAAATAAATAAAATTTTAAGGAAAACATTTGACCCTAAAGGATCCCAAAGCAAATACTTAATTCCAACTGGAATTTGACAAAGGTTGTCAGTTTTGAATTATAACTTGTAAAATAATTCTGAAAAATTCTATACCAAGCATTGAGGGAAATATCACACCTAGAAAGTTCTTTTTCCTCATGTCTCAGGAATAATTTGAGAAAATGCCTATCAATCACACTCTTTTATTCAACCAGAAAAGCAAAACACAGTAACAATTAAAACAAAACCAATTAAGTTAATAATTATTATCAGAGAGGACGTCACGGAAATGGCGCCGTGAGAAGCGCGTCCGACAGATCTCCCCAAAATCACAACAAATTTATCAACTAGAAACAGGAAAATTTATCTTTGGAGCAAACTGAAAGCAAAAGGACTGTTATCGCTCGAATCTGAGAGACGAGGGTGTGGAGGAAGCTACCGCAGGGACGTTCATTCAAGCCGCGAGAAAGTTCGCTTGTGGTAAGTCATCCCGCACTCGGAAGCCGCCGCCAGCCGCCGCCGCCACCGCCAGCCGCCGCCGCCGCCGCCAGCGGCCGCGGACAGTGCCCGGGTCGGTTGCAGAACGAGCGGCGAGCAGCTGCTGGCGCGCTCCCGGTCTGGTTGCAGACCGAGCATTGCAGACCGAGCACCGCTAACGTTCCCAGCGGCCCGCGCACGGGGAGCGGGAGAGGCCCCAGGGCGGTATTCCCTACTTGGGAGATTCTCTCCGCGGGCGGGGCACCTCACCCAGCCATTCAAGCTAACAATCAAGCGTTGGGGGAGGGGCGCGCGCAGGCAGCCTGAAATACCTTCGGGAGCACAGCTGCGACCCAACTACTAAAATTAACTTAACCCGTGAAATCTGCGCACCCTCGGTTCTAATTGATAAGATCTCTCTCAGTTCACCGACCCAAGACAAGAGGCGTGATATTTTTTGGTGCCTCTCGCTAAAGGGGCGGGGGCAACTTCTGATTGATAGAGCCTCCATATTCAGGGATAAACGCTAACAAGAACGACTTGGCAGATAATAAGATCTATACCAAACTAGTCGCAAGCAGAGACTAGTGCCTCTTCTTACCGGCCAAAACAGGCTACAAAGTGTGGAAAGCCTGGGTTGAGAGGTCCAACGGAATGCTAGGCACTGAACAATCACCTTGACAACAATTGACTCCCACCCCCGCCTGATTACACTGGAGGCCCTGACTGTCAGAGCCCTTCCCAGAGCCTTGCACTGAGTGGGGATAGAGTGGGGATTTCCCAGCTCTTTGAGCCTCTTACTCCCCAGGCAGAAGCAGTGGCAGCCTTGTGGCTGGATCGCCAGGCTGCTGGTTCGGGAGGGGGGGACTGGGAGAGAGAATCCACGAAGGCGAACTCTCTCGTCGTTAGACCCTGCAGACGCCGGCAGGCCTTGATTATCAGCAAGACTAAAGCCAATTGTGTGACATTGCCGTAGAACCCCATCAACTGCAAGTCCCTGCCTGGGTGTGGCGCAGGGGCAGGGCCTGGGGTGCAGAGTCGCCGACCGGGAAGAGGGAGAGAGGAGAAGGAGGAAGAGGTTGACATCTCAAAATCAGGAAAAATCCACAGACTTTGCAGCTTGTTCCACTGTTTTTTTTTTTGTTGTTGTTGTTGTTTGTTCCTTCTATCTTATTGTCTTTATTTCCTCCACCTCAGTCCTTCTATTCTCTGCCCATCTTATGCTTCCCTTTTCTTGAACTACACTACCCATAAGTGTTACATTTTATTTCTCTTCTTCATCCTCACCCTCCTTTGGGGTTATACTCCAGGACACTTAATTCTCACTCTCTCCTCTTTTGTTTTTTTTTGCCTTATTTTGTTTTTTTCTCTTGCTATCTTATTTCTTCCTTCGTTTTTCTCTTTTTCTTATTTTTCCCTTTATATTCGTTTTTTCTTTTCTCGTTTTACTTTCCTCCCATTTAATCCTCAATCACGAACAAATTAGTTAATTTGGGACTCAAGGTTTTTTTTTTTTGGCTTTGTTTTTCTTTTTCGGTTTTGTTTTTGTTTTTTTCTGGTTGGTTTGTTTTTGTGGCATTTTGGGTCCTCCCAACCCAAGGTCTCCATTGTATTTGGTCTTTGCTCCACTTAATACAACGTATTTTTACTTATTATTTTTATTTTTTCTTCTTTATTATTCCTTTTTTTGTCCTTTTTTCTGGTTCCCTCTTCTCCCTCTCATTATATCTCTTGGTTGACCGTCACCCGCAGGCAGATCAACTTATGCTTGTCTAAGATTTTCTTCCTTTTTTTATTTTTAATTTTTTTTTTTTAATTTTTTTTTTTTTTTTTTTTTTGCCCCCTTGAACTCTTCACCGCAAACCAGGCCCTCCATTATAGGCACGATATTTCCCTGAGGAGGGGAGAGGAGGGAAGGGGAACAAAGAAAAAAAAAGGGGGAAACAATAAATTATTACTGCTTTTTTTGTGGGGTGTTTTACCCTCTGGTTTTTTTGTTTGTTTGTTTTTTGTTTTTTGTTTGTTTGTTTTTTGTTTTTGTTTTTGTTTTTGTTTTTTGTTTTTTACTTTTTACTCCTTATTAATTCTAATTAGTGCTATCAACAAGACCACCACCAGATGCCAATAAGAAAGAGGAAATCGAATATTATGGATACAAAAGAAAGAGAGGTAACACAAATAGATGTGGAAAAATCTATGGAGAAAAGACTTAACATATTGGAAGCCTTGGAGCTAAATGACAGAGAATTTAAAATAGAAATCTTAAAAATACTCAGAGATATACAAGAAAACACGGAAAGGCAATATAGGGAGATCAGAAAACAACTCAATGAACACAAAGAATATATTACCAAGGAAATTGAAACTATAAAAACAAATCAAACAGAAATGAAAAACTCAATTCACGAGCTGAAAAACGAGGTAACAAGCTTAGCTAGCAGAACAACCCAGATTGAAGATAGGATTAGTGAAATAGAAGACAAACAACTTGAGGCACAACAGAGAGAAGAAGAAAGAGACTCAAAAATAATAAAAAACGAGAAAGCCCTACAGGAATTATCTGACTCCATCAGAAAGAATAACATAAGAATAATAGGTATATCAGAGGGAGAAGAGAAAGAAAATGGAATGGAGAATATACTCAAACAAATAATAGACGAGAACTTCCCAAGCCTGTGGAAAGAACTAAAGCCTCAAATTCAAGAAGCAAACAGAACACCGAGTTTTCTTAACCCCAACAAACCCACTCCAAGGCACATCATAATAAAGATGACACAAACCAATGACAAAGAAAAAATTCTCAAGGCAGCCAGGGAAAAGAAGAGTACAACATATAAAGGAAGGCCTATTAGATTATCATCAGATTTCTCAGCAGAAACTCTACAAGCTAGAAGAGAGTGGACCCCAATATTTAAAGCCCTGAAAGAGAGGAACTTTCAGCCAAGAATACTATACCCATCAAAGCTATCCTTCAAGTATGAAGGAGATATAAAAACATTCACAAATACAGAAAAGATGAGAGAATTTATCACGAGAAAGCCCCCACTCCAGGAAATACTAAAGGGGGTTTTCCAACCAGATTCAAAGAACAAAAGAAAACAACACCACAAGTAACAGCTCCACCAAGAACACAATAAAACCAAACTTAAACTGTGACAACAAAGGAAAAAAAAAAGGGGGGAGAGAATGGAGATTAACAGTAGCAAAGGACGATGAAGTGCAGAAATACTTATAAGATAGGGTACTACAATGAATATGGTAGGTACCCTTTTCATTACTTAATGGTAACCACCCTAGAAAAAGCCACCACAAAAACACATGACTTAAAAAAGGTAGCAACAGAGGAAAGAAGTATGGAACACAAACAAACAGAAACAAATGATAGAAAAACAAAAGAGAAGAATCAAACTAGATACAAAACTAACAGAAAGCAATTTATAAAATGGCAGTAGGGAACCCACAAGTGTCAATAATTACACTAAATGTAAATGGATTAAACTTACCAATAAAAAGACACAGAGTAGCAGAATGGATTAAAAAAGAAAATCCAACTATATGCTGCCTACAAGAAACACATCTAAGCAACAAGGATAAAAACAAATTCAAAGTGAAAGGCTGGAAAACAATACTCCAAGCAAACAACACCCAAAAAAAAGCAGGTGTAGCAATACTCATATCTGATAATGCTGACTACAAGATAGAAAAAGTACTCAGAGACAAAAATGGTCACTTCATAATGATTAAGGGGACACTGAATCAAGAAGACATAACAATCCTTAATATATATGCACCAAACCAAGGAGCACCAAAATATATAAGACAGCTACTTATTGACCTTAAAACAAAAACTAACAAAAATACAATCATACTTGGAGACCTCAATACTCCGCTGACGGCTCTAGATCGGTCATCCAAACAGAGAATCAATAAAGATATAGTGGCCTTGAACGAAATACTAGAACACCTGGATATGATAGACATCTACAGGACACTTCATCCCAAAGCGACAGAGTATACATTTTTCTCTAGTGTACATGGAACATTCTCAAGAATTGACCATATGTTGGGCCACAAAGACAATATCAGCAAATTTAGAAAAATTGAAATTGTACCAAGCATATTTTCTGATCATAAAGCCTTGAAACTAGAATTCAACTGCAAAAAAGAGGGGGAAAAACCCACAAAAATGTGGAAACTAAACAACATACTTCTAAAAAATGAATGGGTCAAAGAAGAAATAAGCGCAGAGATCAAAAGATACATACAGACAAATGAAAATGAAAATACGACATATCAGAATCTCTGGGATGCTGCAAAAGCAGTAATAAGAGGAAAGTTCATATCACTTCAGGCCTATATGAACAAACAAGAGAGAGCCGAAGTAAACCACTTAACTTCACACCTTAAGGAACTAGAAAAAGAAGAACAAAGACAACCCAAAACCAGCCGAAGAAAGGAGATAATAAAAATCAGAGCAGAAATAAATGAAATAGAGAACTGAAAAACTATAGAAAAAATCAATAAAACAAGGAGCTGGTTCTTTGAAAAGATCAACAAAATTGACAAACCCTTGGCAAGACTCACCAAGGAAAAAAGGCACAGGACTCAAATAAATAAAATCCAAAATGAAAGAGGAGAGATCACCACAGACATCATAGATATACAAAGAATTATTGTAGAATACTATGAAAAATTATATGCCACCAAATACAACAATCTAGAAGAAATGGATAAATTCCTAGAACAATACAACCTTCCTAGACTGAGTCATGAAGAAGCAGAAAGCCTAAACAGACCAATCAGCAGGGAGGAAATAGAAAAAACTATTAAAAACCTCCCCAAAAATAAAAGTCCAGGCCCAGACGGTTATACTAGTGAATTCTATCAAACATTCAAAGAAGACTTGGTTCCTATTCTACTCAAAGTCTTCCAAAAAATTGAAGAAGAAGCAATACTTCCAAACACATTTTATGAGGCCAACATAACCCTCATACCAAAACCTGGCAAGGATGGCACAAAGAAAGAAAACTACAGACCAATATCTCTAATGAATACAGATGCTAAAATTCTAAACAAAATACTGGCAAACCGAATACAACAACATATTAAAAAAATAATACATCATGATCAAGTGGGATTCATCCCAGAATCTCAAGGATGGTTCAACATACGCAAAACGGTTAACGTAATACACCATATCAACAAAACAAAGAACAAAAACCATATGATCTTATCAATAGATGCAGAAAAGGCTTTTGATAAAATACAACACAATTTTATGTTTAAGACTCTCAACAAAATGGGTATAGAAGGAAAATATCTCAACATGATAAAGGCCATATATGATAAACCATCAGCCAACATCATTTTAAATGGCATAAAACTGAGGACTTTCTTCCTTAAATCAGGAACAAGACAGGGTTGTCCACTCTCTCCACTCTTATTTAATGTGGTGCTAGAAGTTCTGGCCAGAGCAATCAGACAAGACAAAGAAATAAAAGGCATCCATATTGGAAAAGAAGAAGTAAAGGTATCACTTTTTGCTGATGATATGATCCTATACATCGAAAACCCGAAGGACTCCACAAAAAGATTATTAGAAACAATAAACCAATACAGTAAGGTCGCAGGATACAAAATTAACATACAGAAGTCCATAGCCTTTCTCTATGCCAACAATGAAATATTAGAAAACGAACTCAAAAAAATAATCCCCTTCACGATTGCAACAAAAAAAATAAAATACCTAGGAATAAACATAACAAAGAATGTAAAGGACCTATATAATGAAAATTACAAAGCATTGTTAAGAGAAATCGAAAAAGATACAATGAGATGGAAAAATATTCCTTGTTCTTGGATAGGAAGAATAAATATAATCAAAATGGCCATATTACCCAAAGCAATATACAAATTTAATGCAATTCCCATCAAAATCCCTATGGGATTTTTTAAAGAAATGGAACAAAAAATCATCAGATTTATATGGAACTATAAAAAACCCCGAATAGCCAAAACAATCCTAAGGAAAAAGAATGAAGCTGGGGGCATTACAATACCTGACTTTAAACTATATTATAGGGCCACAATAATCAAAACAGCATGGTATTGGCAGAAAAATAGACACTCAGACCAATGGAACAGAATAGAAAGCCCAGAAATAAAACCACATATATATGGTCAAATAATCTTTGATAAAGGGGCCAACAACACACAATGGAGAAAAGAAAGCCTATTCAACAAATGGTGTTGGGAAAACTGGAAAGCCACATGCAAAAGAATGAAACTCGACTACAGCCTGTCCCCGTGTACTAAAATTAATTCAAAATGGATCAAAGACCTAAATATAAGACCTGAAACAATAAAGTACATAGAAGAAGACATAGGTACTAAACTCATGGACCTGGGTTTTAAAGAACATTTTATGAACTTGACTCCAATGGCAAGAGAAGTGAAGGCAAAGATAAATGAATGGGACTACATCAGAATAAAAAGTTTTTGCTCAGCAAGAGAAACTGATATAAAAATAAACAGACAGCCAACTAAATGGGAAATGATATTTTCAAACAACAGCTCAGATAAGGGCCTAATTTCCAAAATTTACAAAGAACTCATAAAACTCAACAACAAACAAACAAACAATCCAATAAAAAAATGGGAAGAAGACATGAATAGACACTTCTCCCAGGAAGAGATACAAATGGCCAACAGATATATGAAAAAATGCTCAGCTTCATTAGTTATTAGGGAAATGCAAATCAAAACTACAATGAGATACCACCTCACCCCTGTTAGATTAGCTATGATCAACAAGACGGGTAATAGCAAATGTTGGAGAGGCTGTGGAGAAAAAGGAACCCTCATTCACTGTTGGTGGGACTGTAAAGTAGTACAACCATTATGGAGGAAAGTATGGTGGTTCCTCAAAAAACTGCAAATAGAACTACCTTATGACCCAGCAATCCCTCTACTGGGTATATACCCCAAAACCTCAGAAACATTGATACGTGAAGACACATGTAGCCCCATGTTCATTGTAGCACTGTTCACAGTGGCCAAGACATGGAAACAACCAAAAAGCCCTTCAATAGAAGACTGGATAAAGAAGATGTGGCACATATACACTATGGAATACTACTCAGCCATAAGAAACGATGACATCAGATCATTTACAGCAAAATGGTGAGATCTTGATAACATTATAAGGAGTGAAATAAGTAAATCAGAAAAAAACAAGAACTACATGATTCCATACATTGGTGGAACATAAAAATGAGACTAAGAGACATGGACAAGAGTGTGGTGGTTACCAGGGGTGGGGGGAGGGAGAACAGGGGGAGAGTTAGGGGGAGGGGGAGGGGCACAGAGAACTAGATAGAGGGTGGCGAAGGACAATCTGACTTTGGGCGAGGGGTATGCAACATAATTTAATGACAAAATAACCTAGACATGTTTTCTTTGAATATATGTACCCTGATTTATTAATGTCATCCCATTACCATTAATAAAAATTTATTAAAAAAAAAAAAAAAAGATAAAACAAAACCAATTACCACCAGCAATAGAGTATTTAGCTAACTTAAATATTAAGGTTCTATGGTCAATTATGAAATTTAAAGAAACTGAAACTGTAGATAATTTCTGTTTTACAGAAATATGGGCTGTTGCTAGACAAAGCATGACTATTTCATGTCTGACAACATCAAACAGAAGTGACAATATTTTCATAAGCTTTATCCTGTGAAAGAAGACATTTTCTAAGGTATGCTAAAAGAAACTTATTTTTACAAGTTGTTGCAATACCTACAAAATAAGATACAAAAGAAGGAAAATACATTCTTCCACCCCTAAGCACCACTCCTGATAGTCCCAAAAGGAACTGTTCATTGTCGACTCTTGCAGCCAAATGATACTTCTGATTTTATCACGACTAGAAATTTTGATTTCGTAATGTAGAATAGATAAGCAAATTCTTAATATTTCCTCCAAATTTAACTATCTTAGTGTGTGTGCGTGCACCCAGGCTTACAAAATTTCTTTATCAGAATATGATTACTCCAAAGAAAAGCATTAAGAAGCACTGACAAAAAATGAAAAGAGCAAATAAGCTCTTTTAATATAAAAAATGCATAATTCATTGTCCTAATGATTTAGCTATATCACGAGTCTTAATTGAGTTAAGGGACATCTATCAAAGAACATGTAGTCATCAGCAATATTGTCTAAAAAGTGAACATTCATCAGCAATTATGTCTAGAAAGTATGTTGAATAGCATTTAGTGCTAAAGTAATCTTAAAGTTGGTAGAGTTTAAAACAGATTAAAAACCTGCCACAGTATGATTCTGTGTCAGACACTGCTGCTCTTTCTCCTCAATGCCCCTTCTCCCCTTCTTGCTTGAGTAATCAGCCCCTCACATTTTAGCTGGGTGAAAGGCTAAACACTACTACATGTCCTACCTTCTCTTAAAGTTAGATGTGTCTGTGGAACTAAGTTTTAGTCAGTGAGTTGTGAACTAACACAGACATGCATGACTTCTGGTTTGTGTGCTCCAAACTCAGAAGCAGATTTTCCACACACACACCACCCTCCTATCCCCCCGCCTCATTGGAATACTGGCATGATAAGGGAAAATAAGAACAGTCATCTTAGATCATAAAATGAGAGGCTTTTATGAAATTTGGAAGACAGAGGGTTCTGGGTTCCTGATATTGTCAAGTTGCCAGACCACCCTGACCACTTGCCCAGACATACAAGAGAGGACAAATACTTCTATTTTAATGGTCATTGTGTTTTTGGATTCTCTGTTGCCTTAGAAAATCCCGAATCCTATCTAATAAAGTTCCACCTAACACTTTCCTCAAATATAATTCAGGGGCTCTTGACAACATATTTAATTTACCAGACACCTTTTTTCTAAGGAGTTCAATTCACTTTCAGCAATTTTTCATTTTCTTCATAGCATCTCTGATGTAATATAGTAACAATGTTTTCAGTCTGGCTCAAACCCCAGGCCCAGGGACCGAGGTGCTCACATAAGGCTGCTTTCTACCCTGGAAGAACATCTGGTTCTGCTTCACTACTGCTAGGCAAACTAAATTTCCAGTTTTCAAGAACCAAGAACAAGATTATTTTAACCCATTTTTCAGACAAATTTGTTTTCATTCATAAGTCGTTTCAATTCATCAAAAACAGACTTAATACATAGGGAAAGTGATTTAGATAGCAACTTATGTTTTTCCCTAAAGCTACCCTATGGCACAAATGGTTAACATCCTTCTATTGTACACAATTCACCCACAATAAACACTTCCTGATGTAATAACAATAGGCGTAGATACCTATAGAGTATTTTCACTTCTTTGGAAAGAAAAACACTACAAAACACAAACATTCTGTGCCTCTCTAGTTTCCCTTGGCTCCCCATTTTTCTCTATATACAAGGGGGTAATTATACCTGCCATGAACTATTTCATGCTGCTGGTATGAAGATAAATGAGATAACCTATATATGAAAGCATTTTGTGCTCTTAGGAAGAATAAATGCGCTTAAATCCGAAGATGGTATAATTCTTTATAATGTTTTCCAGGGACTTTATGAACAGCTCCGAAGAGGTCATTACCCACAACAAACTTCTGGCACTGAAGGACCACCTTTCTAAAAAAATTTCATCCCCTGCACCTGACAACACTTTTCCATTAATTGGGGGTAAGTCCAGATGCCGTATGTTCGGTCATCTCCAGCGCTCTAAAAGGATCCAGATTTCTCACTTCAGTTTCTTGCACCAATGAAATGAACAAAAAGCCGTCTAAATCACAGGGGTTTCAGTTGACAGGTTAACAGTGAGACGCATTTCAATCAACTTCAAATGCAAAGCAGATTTGGCAAGAACCAGGGAGGGGATAAGTGGGAAAAGGAAAGCTCAGTGGCAGTCTGACAATCCCCTCCTGTCTGCTGTCTGCTGCAATACATCAGCGACCCCCAAGGACCCTTTCAATCAGCTGAACTCGGCCTCACACTCCGCCAAATGGGGTCCTTTTAGTTGACGTTCCTTAGTTGTGTACAGAAATCTGTTTAAATAGCTAATTTCTACAGAGAATTCAGAAATAAAAATGACTGCAAACAAAAAAGCCAGAATTTTATCAATCCAACTCATAAATTACATACCTTAACCTGATATCCAACACATTAGTGACCCTAGTCAACATCCTGTTTACCCTCATGCCGGGGTGACTAACAGACTTCACTTTTCCGTGAAGTGCCATGAGTCTGTTCCTGACCCATGCTGTGTTAGGAAGTTGCCAAACAAAGAAATCAGCAATGAGAATGCCAGCTGCCTTTGGACCTCACTGTGTGTGTGTGTGTGTGTGTGTGTGTGTGTGTGTGTGTGTGATACAGCTGAGTCAAGTCATCCAGTATCAGATCATCAATTACCTCTGGGCCTAGTGGGGGAACCTCTAACGTCTTGGCAGTCTTCCTGAAGCACAGTTATAGTGATGTAAGGTAATATCAGAGTCTGTGTGAATTGTGAAAGGATCATTCCAGGTCCTGAGTACAGTTCTGTTCTAACTTCTGATGGGCTGTCCGTGAGGGTTCTATCGCTGACAAAACACAATAGAATAGAGCTCAGGGGTTGAATGTCAATTTTCATTGCAATTTCTCAAAAATGCTAATTTTCTATTGCACTGTTTTTCCTAAAACAAATGTTAGTGAGAAAATAACAGCTTATCTGTTTAGATAATGGGGAAGAAAAGAGAAATAACAGACTACTTAATGTTTTGAAATAAGCACTAAACATTGCCCCATAATTCAAGATTTGTCCTAATTTTATTCACACTCAGTGATTACTAGCCATACTTCCTATTGCTAATTAAAGAATATTCCAAATATTTTAAAAATTTGAAACAAAGAAAGTGAATACTTGATTTACAATTTATCCAAATAGACAAGTAAAGTTATTTTTTAGAGTTATGTTTTACAGATCAGTCCTAACTGCACAATGCTTACCAATAACAATAGCAGAGTACGCTCTATTAAAGAATTGCTTTTCAATGTGACACCAGTTGCTATGACATTCTTAAACCCCTTCCAAAATCATGGAAAGTCCTTGCTTAGGTCTAAATCAGGCCCACTGTAATCACCACTTTTTCCAGTGATCATAAATTAGATGTTTTTCAGCTTAAAAGAACCTTATACAAAGAGACACTCAAGTATACCCTTTCTATGTGCCCTCAGCTAATCACCATGCCATCATATGAGAATCATATTACTAGAATAGCTAAAACATAACAACTCTGAAGTGAACCGTTTTTTATTATTTACCACACATCAGTCAATCTGGCACAACTGCTTTGACTGGAGAAATGAATTCTTCCAGCTCTTATTAGCTCTCATGCTCCTGAACATGGACAATCCACTATGCCAAAAATAATAAAATCAGTTGGCATTCTATGTTCTTTTAGTATATGTGCATTCATTCAACAAACATGGGGCATAGAAGAGGGTAAATGAAGGATAAATGGTGATGGAAGAAAATAACTTTGGGTGGTGAATACACAATACAATATCCAGACGATATACATATTATAGAATTGTACACACCTAAAACCTACTTTTATTAACCAATGTCACCCCAATTTAATTCAATAAAAAATTGTAAAGAAAAACATATACTAAGACATTTCTTTTTAGCAGACACTGTTCCAGATCTTGAGTTGTGCCCTTTATCTCACTCTACCCAGCAGGACTTGCAGACCCTTGCAGACAAAAAAAATTTCCAAGAAGGAACAGACTAGTCAATGAAAAACTTACATTTCTGGATCTCATTCATGTAGTTTAAAAACAGGACTTTCTTTCAAATGGTCATTCTTATAGTGATTTTAAGATTTAAAATATTCCAATACTCTGTTATATAAAAAGGCTTAATTTTATTGAAGACACTACAAAGAATCATATTATGAAAAAATGTACTAACTCAAATATTTCTGTCTCCATTTTGCAGAGAAAACACCCATGTGCATGAGTCTGAATAGCTTTCCTTCGTACCACATTGGACTTCCTTAACACTAAGCTATGGACATGACAGGACCATCTCACATGGGAGACAAGGTGCCCTAAGCAGGATCATTTTCCTCTCCGTCTTTTCTATGCTCACGCACACAAACCAGACTATTTCTTACACTTTTCTACCTCCTTTCTTAGCAGTGTCCTGAGAAAACAGGTGATACAGAATAAACAGTAGTTAACCAAATGAAATATTTTATTATTACACCATTGGTTAAATTCCGTCAATATATCTTCCATTTCTATGATAAAGAATGTTAAATAGAGGCATCTTCTTTGCAGATTCAATTTCACTAGGTATCTGTTGTTAAAGTATAATGAGTTGTTATTAATATTTTCAAGTAAATTTAACAGTCTAAGAGAGTTCTATGTAACAAAAAATGACCAGAAAACAATGGGTGTGTGCTGTACCATACATATTCAGAATAATATAGTATTCCTGTTTCCAAAAGCAGGTGAAGCTAATGATGTAACAATATTGAGTGGTAAAGACTTTATTTTTGTTGTTATACCAAATAGCTGATAGGAGATTATGCAAAAAAATAAATAAAAAAAGATCCTGATACGTTCATATTTGACTGGATAACCCAATGAACTCCTATAGGGATAAAAATCACAACCAAAATGAAAAGAATACTTTACTCAATTAAAATAATGGCAACAGATCCTGGCCAGTTGACTCAGTGGTAGAACATTGGCCCAACATGTGGAAGTCCTGAGTTTGATTCCCCATCAGGGCACACAGGAGAAGCAACCATCTGCTTCTATGCCTCTCCCCTTTCCCCTTCTCGCGCTCTGGCTCTCTTTCCCTCCCACAGCCAGCGCTCAAATCCTTCGAGCAAGCTGATCCCAAGTGCTGAGGATGGCTCCATGGCCTTGCCTCAGGAACTAAAATAGCTCCGCTGCCCAAACAGTGGCCTCAGATGGGCAGAGCCTCACCCCATAGGGCACTTGCCCGGTGGATCCCAGGCAGGACATATGAGGGAGTCTGTCTGTCTGCCTCCCTGCCTCTCACTAAGTAAATAAATAAATGCAACATTAAAATGTAAAATAAAACAGAAAATATTAACTGATAAGCTCTACTTCTTTCCAGATATGTGGCAGTAAATTTTAATGTCTTTGGGGAAAATATTTCATTTACAGATCCATAAAACAAAAGAGAGATGCTATCAGTAATAACATTAAATTCCCTTTGCATTCTTTCAACAATTTTTTTTTAATTCAGTGAGAGGAGGAGAAACAGAGACAGACTCCTGCATGCTTCTCGACCGATATCCACCCAGCAAACCCACTAAGGGGTGATACTCTGCCCATATGGGGTATTACTGCTCAATTGCTCAGCAACTGAGCTCTTAGTGCCTGAGGCAGAGGGCATGGAGCCATTCTCAGCAATGAGAACCAATTCACTTCAATAGAGCCATCGCTGCAGGAAAGGAAAAGAGAGAGACAGAGAGAGAAGAGAGGCAGAGGGGTGAAGAAGAGATGGGTGCTTCTCCTGTGTGCCCTGAGAATCAAACCTGGGACATCCAAACGCCCAGCCTATGTTATACCACTGAGCTAACTGGCCAGCACCTCAACAATCTTTGATAAATAAAGCACAATTATTCTCTTTGCAATACAAAATAAGAGTATTTTTATTCACTGTATCTATCTCCCTATAAAGATTATATGATGTTCTCACCCTTTATTAAAACATCACTTTAAGAGCTAAAAGGCTCCTAATAGTATAATCATAAAACAAAAACAAATAAAACCTGGAAGTAACATATCATGGTCGTTAGAAAACTCCATTTCATTTTGAACAGTCATATTTTATACTGAAATTTTCACAATTTAATAAAAAGGTTTACAGTCTGAGTGTCTCTGTTCTTTCCACTAAGGGGGTCTTCATTTGCTTAAAAATTTTAAATTCACTCTGTTCCAAAAGAAATCATAGTCTAACTACATTCAAATAGTAGCTCTTTTGTCTAGGTTTTTGCACAGCCTACAAAACACTGCAAAATGAAGTCCAGCTATAAGATACCTAGATGACAAACAAGTTGAAGCAGCATAATTCAACAGGAAAAACTGAAATATGACTTTATTTTGTCTTCCACTGTCTCTTTAGAATTTAGACAGTGGGACAAGGTCTTCTTCTGCTCTGAGTGGAAACACAATCATGACCTTTTTGATGGCTCTTAAGTAATAAAAATGCTGGCCCTGGCTCGTTGACTCAGTGGTAGAGGGTTGGCCTGGTGTGTGGACGTCCTGGGTTTGATCCAGTCGGGGCACACAGGAGAAGCAACCATCTGCTTCTCTTCCCCTCCCCCAACCCTTTCTCTTACTCTTCCCCTTCCATAGCCATGGCTCAATTGGTTCAAGTGCATCAGCCCCAGGTGCTGAGGATGGCTCCATGGAGTATCTGCCTCAGGCACTAAAAATAGCTCAGTTGTGAGCATGGCCCCAGATGGGGGTTGCCAGGTGAATCCCAGTCAAGGCACATACAGGAGTCTGTCTCTCTATCTCTCTTTCTCTCACTTGGAAAAAGAAGAAGAAAAAAAATAGTAATAAAAATGCCTATATTTTCTTTAAGTTGAAAAAATTTTCAATCTGATACCTAGAGAGTCAGCCTCACATTATAAGTAAGGCTGCCATCACTCCATACTCCAGTTGTTTTGCTTATCCCTAGATAAATCCTACCTCCTGGGAAAGGGATGTGTGGGACTTCTCTCTTTCTAGATCACCCCTTGTCCTGCTTTCTAGCTGCTCATTCTGACCCTTCCAGGATGGTGGTTCAGTTGAAAATGGGTGACTAAAACTTGGGAGAAAGAAGAGGTATGGGTAGCAGAATATTATTTAATTGGCATTGGCATAAGTTGGGTTTATGGCCCACTCTATAAACCGAGAAGATGTTTTAAAGTTCTTCCTTTTGCAGGGTGTTTATGGGGGTTTTTGGAGACACTCCCATTGCTGGGGGCCAGGTTCCTGACTCTGCCAAACATATTTATAATCTGACTGTTTTATCTCTTGCCAAGCTCTAAGGAACCCAAGGATCCAACTGGAGTGTCTACCTGCAATAGTCTGTTTAACATCTCAGGCAACCATGTTGAATAATGCCTAACGTTGTTTCACAATAGCATGCAATCTGACCTGAGGAATTTTATAGTAAAAAGAATATGGGCTTTCATAGCCAAAAGACCAACCAGCATTTTGAATCTCAGACCCTTTATATCCTGATTGTTTGCCCTTAAAAGAGATTAATTAACCTCTCTGAGGCTGTTTCCTTTAGTCTATAAAGTAATACACAAATTTTAATGTTTTTAATGAAAATTCTCTAGTCATGACTCATAGAAAGGCAATAATTGGGAGGCCTATTTAAAGAATAAGAATGGTTTTCTGGTTATCTAGTGCTCCATAACAAACCATGTATAAACTTTGTGACTTTAAAATAGTAACTTTTTATTTTCTCTTATGATCTAGAGACTTGGCTTGTTAGTTCTCTTATGCAGTTACTAATGAGGCTTGGAATACAGTCATTTGAAGGCTTGACTGGGTTGGACATCTAAGATGGTTCACTCGCTAGGCTGCCAGCTCATGCTATTTATCTAGTGTTCAGGTGGGCTGGCACCATAGCACCTACACACAGATCCTCTACACTGCTTGGCATTCCCACAACATAGAAGCTGAGTCCCAAAAGAAAGCATTCCCAGAGCCAATGTTCTGAAAGCCATAAGGAAGCCTTCATTGACTCCAGCCTCAGCGGTCCCACAACATCACTTGTGCTACATTCTGTTGATGAAAGCCAGCCTCAGTTAAAGGGGGAAGAGGGTGATTAGACTCCACTTCCTCAAATGAGCAGAATGCTCATCCCAGGAAGAAGGAACTGTTTGTGGACTATCTATCTAATGAATAGAAAGGAAAGTGGGAAACTGAAGAAGGAAGAAAAAGCAGTACTCCAGAGTTCCCTACAATGAGGCGCAGAGGCCTGGGCACATAAGGATACAATATAACTCCTTAACTTTTGATCTTTTACTCTTTTATTTCAATTTTTTATAAAGTGAATAAAATATCTGTACTCTGGGGCATAAATGGTGCATGCTCAAAAAATTTCATTAATAGACATATAGGTAAGAATTATCTGTCCTCTGCTGCAGAAATGATACAGTATGATAGTTATTGACATAAATCTCTACTTAAGTACATTCTTCACCACATAAATAAAAGAAATATTTTCTTTTTATAAGTAATTATAGAAATGCATAATCAAAAACTTTTTGAGACCACTGACAACGAGCGACATGTTTCTGCCCAGGAACAGCGATGACTTTAAGTTTACTGCAGGGGATACATGTGCTGTGTATACCTTGAAACAGAAAAATATTAAAAAAAGATAGAGTGACTTTCCATAATGCTAGCTGTCAAATCATGATGTCTGTTGACTTCATTCTCTTATTTTGGGGCATGACTGACAGAGTCTAATCTAAGATTACTTCAGTGGCCAAGTGCCTCTTATTTTTACTGAGACAATGATAGTCTTCTCTACTGGCTATCAGAAATGTTTAAAGTAGATTTTTGACAGCTTCAAATTATTTGACCTATCTCCAATTAAAGGGTGAAGCCTATGTTCTCTCCATTTAAATCTAAGTGGGCTCTGTCCAACTGACCAATGAGTCCATTTCCAGACCCATGCCCAGAGTCGCTATTTCTTGTCTTCTAAAATACTTGCTCTTGGAATCTGGCTGCCATGCCATTGAGGAAGCCCAAACAGCCCAATGGAGAGGCCCATGCAGAAAGGAACTGAGAACCCTGGTCAACAACCCCAGTTTAATTCCAAGCCAACCGACAGCACCAACTTGCCAGTCATGTGAGTGAGTCATCTTAGAAATAGACCCTGAAGCCCCAGCTGAGCTATCCCAGCTCATTCCACATGGAACAAAGACAAGCTCCATCTAAATTACAGATCTGTGAACAAATCAAATGATTGTTACTATTTTGGGGATGGCTTATTATACAAAAATATAGTATCAGAACAATGGCTTACCCTTAGCTGTCCAAATTGTAAACTTACTTTAATACTACCTTTGTTCCCCAATAAATTAAACATAATGAGTTTCCTCTAACACGAGAACTTACCATCTTATTTTATGACAAGTAATAGTAATACAAAAGAATTCTACTAACACTCTGTCATGTAAATAGGAAAAATAGTGTCCTCTGCACAATAACCTTCATCCCTGAAAATGATCTTATTGTTACACATCAGAAGCTGGTGTTCCATGGTCCTGATGGATTAAGACTCAAGCCATTCTTGATCTTTTTCCTGGATTCTCTCTCTGTAATCAATGACATATTGGTGAGATCACTGATCTGTGATTAAAGAGACAGTGTACAGTCATGAAAGAAAATAAAACTTCAGACTCACAGAAGCCAAATATGTTCTGTGGGCCTCACAAATGGTCCATTTTAACCAAACTAATCCCAAGCCAAAAAAAAAAAAAGTAACCGCAAAATGTACTGAAATTTTCATATCAATTGATCTCTTTCATACAATAACATTAAAATAAGATTCTATTGTAACAAGACAAAAAAAAACCAAAGGGAATATAAATAGTATTTTTCCTCTGACTTTATAATTAATATTTTATATACATAGTCTATAGGAAACAGGAAGAATCCATGAAATAAATTTACACTGGACCCTTTAAATTAAAATCAATTTAAAAAATGCATGCATACACACACACACACACACACACACACACACACATCTAGCAAAAAAAAAATTTACACTGTTTGTGCATAAGACCAGTAAGACTAAGAAAAGTTCTAGATTACCAGCTTTGTTAGAAAAACAAATAAACAGTAGTTCTTCTATTATTAAAATGTATATATTTTATTTCCTAACAACAAGACTTTGACAGTTTCAGCTTGGATATAAAAAAAAAAAATCTGTAAAAGAAGTTACACCTTGGAAAAGGGCCAAGTGGAGGAAAAAAGTATCAACATGAGATAAAACACACCACAAAAGGGGAGCAAGGACGCATCTATCCTCAGCTTCAGTAAACCTGGAGAGCATCAGAACTGGTCACAGTTTGTCTATCAAAAGTGTCAAATAGAAAAACCTTCCTGAGACCTTAGTGAATGCCACGGCTACCCTTCCTTCGTAGCCCGGCTGCCACAGCACTGGTGGAAAGGGTCTTGTCAGGCTCCATTCTGGTTTAATCTGGTTTTCAGACTACTAACAGATGCATTCCATAATTTTTGTTTTAACATGATATACAAGAAAATCTAAATGTACAATCTGCCTGTGTGTCTGCAGATTTTTTTCCTTAGCTTGATGCATTGCCTTTTGATGAACATTTAGCTCAGCAAATTTTATTTCTGTATACTACGAAATTTTATAGTTCTAAAAGAGCTTTTAAATCCTTTGGCAGAGATTCATTCATCTTAGTAAAACAATAGCTGGCAGATATACACAGTCTACAGGAAATCAGGGTAACAACTTGGGTCATTTTTTAGGTAAGCTATTCAGCAAACTTTGATTTGTCTTCCACAAATTGAAGATTTGTTTTCTTAAATGAAAGTACATGATTTCTTCTTATTTTATATTCTAAAAGTCAATAAACAAATCATCAAATAAAATATGGTTCATACCAGCTTTCATAATTCACATCTGGACTGTGTAGCTCACAATAATATTTCCCACCATAATATTTCTGTAAAAATAACTCTAAAACATGTTAAACCACAGAAAATAATACAGCTTATCTAGGGTCAGCCATCAACAATCACACTAAAAATATTTTTACTTCCTTATAATTCTGATACGTGATATTAAGTCAATTAACTATGAGTATTTACAAAATGTCTTTTAAATATCTAACAAAATTATATTTAATTCATTTGTCTAGCAGAAAATATATAAGTAAAGTCAGATTCAAATAAACTCTTCTGCACATGCAGATCAGCTTCTGATTATCCAAGAATGGTTTCTGTATTATATCAAAATTTTGAGAGAAAGCCTTAAAAATATAATCCCATGAAGGCAGAAGTTGCTTTTCTCTTGCTTATTGTTTTGCATTTCCTGCACCTAGCAAAGTGCTGGGCACCCAGAATGCACTTAGCACATATAGTTAAGTGACTACATCAAGAAGTAATCCTCAAAACCATCTTTTCTACTTTCTAAAATCAAATCAGTATTTGTACCACTCCTCTGACTTAAAAAACTATTTCTAGAAATATCTTTTTTAATATATTACATGAATAGGTTAACACAATGGACCATTGATAAACAGCATTGCATTAAGATGTATTTGTTTAGCCGCACAGATAGCTGGCACTGACTAGCCTGCCTGAAATATAGCTCCAAAACATGTCACGCCGATAGATCCCTCTAGTCTCTTGATCATCTTTCTATGAATTTTATATCTTTTTAACAGTTATTATCAAAGGTGTTTTATATAGTTAATGTCTTGATTGCCTATCAACCCTTAATAGAATGTAAGTGCACGAGGCAAGGGTTTTAATTCACTCTACCATGTACTTCCAGGGCCCACAGCAGTGCCTGGGCATGCAACAGATTTCTTTGTTTGGATGGATAAATGGATGGATGGATGGATGGAAGGAACAACAGATCCAAAGATAACAGTAAATAACTCAGTAGGCCACCACAGTAGAGTTAAAGAAATTAGAGAAAATACATTGGTGTTATGGGTTAAATTGTGTCTCCCCCCCAAAAATGTTGAAGTTCTAATCACTGGTACCTATGAATGCGGCCTTATTTGGAAATGGAGTATTTGAAAAACAATCAAGTTAAAATTGGTCATTCTGGATTATAGTAAGCCCTAATCTAATATGAAAATTGTCTTTATAGAAAGAAGAAAAGAGACACAGATACACAGAGAGGAAAAATAGCCATGTAAAAATGGAGGCAGAGACTGAAGTTTTACTGTCACAAGCCAAGGAACACCTAGGGCCAAAAGTTGGAAGAGAAAAGGAAGAATCCTTCTCTTGGGACTTCAGAGGGTGAATGGTCTGCCAACATCTTGATTTCCTATTCTAGACTCAAGAATGAGAGAATAAATTTCTGTTGTTTTAAGCCACACAGTCTATGCTATTTTGTTACAACAAATCTAAGAAACAAATACAATTGGCTACAGTAGGGAAGAAAGGAGTGAAGAAAGAAAAATAGAAGATACTATAGACAAACTTTAAATACCTAAAACATTTACCTATATATTTAATCAAAGCTGGTTATAAAACAACTAATGCAAAATTTACCAGGAGTTCTAAAAAGTCTAAAGATATAAAATCAATATACAAAAGTCTACTGCTTGACTATACGTCAACAACAAAAATTCAGAACATGAACTGAAAAAAATTATTTTACAATTGCAACAAAAAAATAAAATGAAATACCTAGGAATAAACTTAACAAAGGATGTGAAGGATCTATAAACTGAAAACTACAAAGTATTATTAAAAGAAATTGAAAAAGACAAAATGAAGTAAAAATATATTCCATGTTCATGGATCAGAAGAATCAACATAATTAAAATGGCCAGATTACCAAAAGCAACAGACAAATTGAATGCAATTCCCATAGAATCCAAATGTTATTTTGAAATAGAACAAAAAAATCACCAGATTTCTATGAAATCATAAAAGACCTCAAATATCCAAAGCAATCCTGAGAACAAAGAATGAAACTGGGGGTATCACACTACCTGACTTCAAATTATACTACTGAGCCACAATAATCAAAACATGGTATTGGCAGAAAAAAACACCATAGAGGCCAATGGAACAGAATTGAGAGCCCAGAAATAAAACCACATATGGATAAATAATCTTTGACAAAGAAATTAAAAATAAACAATGGGGGGGGGGGAGGCCTCTTCAATAAATGGTACTGGTAAAACTGGAAAGCCACATACAAAAGAATGAAACTGGACTACAGTTTGTCCCCCTGCATAAAAATTAATTCAAAATAGATCAAAGACCTAAATATAAGATCTGAAACAATAAATTACATAGAAGAAAACCTAAGTACTAAACTTAAGAACCTTGGCTGAAGAGAACAATTTATGAATTTGACCCCAAAGGCAAGGGAAGTAAAGGTAAAAATAAATGAATGGGACTATACCAAACTAAAAAGCTTCTGCACAGTTAAAGAAACTGACAACAAAACAAAAATGCAGCCAACCAAATGGGAGATGATACAAACAACAGCTCCAATAAGGAGTTAATATTAAAAATATATAAAGAACTCATAAAGCTCAGCAACAAACAAGCAAACAATCAAATTTAAAAATGGGAGGTCCTGGCTGATTGGCTCAGTGGTAGAGAGCCCAGCATGTAGAAGTCCTGGGTTCAATTCCCAATCAGGGCACACAAGAGAAACACCCATCTGCTTCTCCATTCCTACCCTCTCCCTTTCTTCTCTTTCCACAGTCATGGCTAAAATGGTTCGAGCAAAGTTGGCCTGGGCAACTGAGGATGGCTCCATGGCCTCTCCTCAGGTGCTAAAAAATGGCTTCATTGCTGAGCAACAGAGCAACAGCCCAGACAAACAGAGTATTGCCTGGTAGGGGGCGTGCCAGGTGATCCCAGTCGGGCCACATGCGGGAGTCTGTCTCTGCCTCCCTGCCTCCCACTTAAAAAAAAAAAAAGGCAAGAGGACCTGAACAGACACTTCTCCCAAGAGATATACAAATAGCCAACAGATACATGAAAAGATGCTCATCTTTACTAGCTATTGGAGAAATGCAAATCAAAACTACAATGAGATACCACCTCACGCCTGTTAGATTGGCTGTTATCAACAAGACAGGTAATAACAAGTGTTGGAGAGGCTGTGAATTAAAAGAAGCTCTCATTCACTGCTGGAGGGAATGCAAACTGATACAACTATTATGGAAGAAAGTATGATGGTTCCTCAAAAAGTTAAGACTAGAACTACCACATGACCCAGCAATCCCTTTACCCTCAAAACTCAAAAACACTGGTATACAGAGACACCTGCACCCCCATGTCCATCGCAGCATTATTCACAGTGGTCAAGACATGAAAATAACCAAAGTTATCCTCAACAGAGGATTGGATAAAGATATAGTACATATACACAATTGAATACTACTCAGCCATAAGAAATGATGATGTATTGTCATTTATGACAACATGGATGGACCGTGAGAACATTATGCTAAGTGAAAAACTAAATCAGAAAAAGCTAAGAATTATATTATTTCACACATAGGTGGGATATAAAACTGACACTCATGAAGATAAATAAAACTGTTGTGATTACTAGGGGGTGGGGGGTCAAGCAGAGGGGAGTATGGGGGACAGATATATGGTGATGGAAAATGAGTTGACTTTGGGTGATGGACATGCAACACAATCAGTTCAAATGCCATGGAGATGTTCACCTGAAATCTATGTACTCTTATTGATCAATATCATTCCATTAAATTTAATTTCTAAATTAAAAAGTAAATAAATAAATAAAAGTTTAAAAAAGGACATTCCAAGAGCAACAGGGCAAAATCTAATTTTTACTGTAAATGTTTGCTTAACAAAAGCTTATTTTGGATTCCTAATATCTTTAAAATATATAAATTTATATAAACAGGATAATGTTTTACCTCAGATGACAAAATGTAACTTTTCAGAATGCAGAATCCAATTTTTTATTGCTTTTACTATTATTCTATTAATTTCACTGCTTTGCTATTATGAATTTCCAAAGAAGAGAATCCTAACTTGGAAATATTTTATAATTCATTAAAATTATTTTCAATTAACTCATTAAAAAGTTTTCCCATTTCTTATGGCTAAGTAGTATTCCATAGTATATGTATATGTATCAAAGCTTTTTAATCTATTCATCCACTGACGGACACTTGGGCTGTTTCCAGATCTTCACTATTGTGAACAATGCTGCCATAAACATGGGGGTATATTTCTTCTTTTGGAACAGTGATGACATCGGATCATTTACAATAACATGAATGGACTTTGATAACATTATACTGAGTGGAATAAGTAAATCAGAAAAAACTAAGAACTATATAATTCCATACATAGATGGTACATAAAAATGAGACTCAGAGACATGGACAAGAGTGTGATGGTAACCAGGGCACGGGGTGGGAAGGAGAAAGGAGAGGGAGGGGGTGGGGGGAGGGGAGGGGTACAAAGAAAACCAGATAGAAGGTGACAGAAAACAATTTGACTTTGGGTGAGGGCTATGCAACATAATCAACTGTCAAAATAATCAGGAGAGGCCCTGGCCGGTTGGCTCAGTGGTAGAGCATTGACCTGGCGTGCAGGAGTCCCAGGTTCGATTCCTGGCCAGGGCACACAGGAGAGGTGCCCATCTGCTTCTCCACCCCTCCCCCTCTCCTTCTCCTTCCTCTCTGTCTCTCTCTTCCCCTCCCACAGCCAAGGCTCCATTGGAGCAAAGTTGGCCTGGGAGCTGAGGATGGCTCCATGGCCTCTGCCTCAGGCGCTAGAATGGCTCTGGTTGCAACAGAGCAACGCTCCAGATCGGCAGAGCATTGCCCCTGGTGGGCGTGCCGGGTGGATCCTGGTCGGGCGCATGCGGGAGTCTGTCTGACTGCCTCCCTGTTTCCAACTTCGGAAAAATACAAAAAATAAAAATAAAATAAAAAATCAGAAGATGTTTTCTCTGAACATATATACCCTGATTTATCAATGTCACCCCATTAAAATTAATTTTTTAAAAAATCACACAAAAAAACTTTGCCCAGAGTAATACATTCAAATACTGTATTTCAAACTACTTAGTTGGTAATAATAGTAATAACAATAACAATAGTTGGTTTCTGCTTTCAATTTAAAAAATAAAAAGCTACTGAATATCAATTGTAACAAAATTATTTTAATTAAAAATTTTAAAAAGATAAAGTATACTCTTAAACAGATAAGTCAGGAGTGATTAGCTTTATAAAAAAAGATTCATTTTATAACAATCATCTCTGAGTGGTAAATTCCATTGATGTATTCAAAATTATTCTACTTAACAAAAATATGATTTTTGTCAGGAATATTACTACTATATGTGGTGAAGTAGAAACATGAACTGGATACATATCCAAGCCAGGCCTTTAGCTATTATTGTACCCGTTACACAGATGGAAGAGATCATTGCCATGAGCTCACAAAGAGAAGATCAAGACTGCAATGAAACACTAGAGAACCAAGTTTCTGGGCCCAGTTAGCTCTAGTTAAGGAGGTTCTTGAGCATACTTTTATCACCAGTTTCTTCAAATCCATTGAGGGTATTTGGCAAAATGAAATCAATCAGTTAAATATAGTCCAATATAATCTAATAGTTGTAAGGTATTGCTAAGGGAACAGTTAGTGGAGTGTGCAAATCTTGTTATATTTAGATTTTTTTCACTGATGTCTCTAATAAGAAGTTAACTTACCTTCACATTTCATTTTAATTTTCTCCAAGTCAATCTTAAGTCTGAATATATAATGGAAACTTTATCAATAGTATTAGCATGCCATAACACGAAAGTGTTTAAGGTTAAGTTAGAGGTTGTAATTTATACTATGATCTTGGTAAGCCTAAAAAACACACGGAAAAAAAGCTGAGAGGCTGCAAAGGTGACATTAACATTTTGGCAAGTGAGTCAATCAAACAGATGCGGCTTGTTTTGTAACCTGGGCAGAACCTAGATAAAGCAATGTCTCATAAAAATAAAATTCTGGGGAATAATAGTAAATCTATAATTCAAGTGTACTGGGATTTGTAGAAAGGGCAATAGAGGAATTTCTTTATGTAAGTTTTACTTCTTTTTGGAAACTATACTTGATAGTTAAGTAAATTGTCCTCTGGAAACTATAAAAGTTCTCCTGATCTCAAATTTCATTTTAAGAGAACATTTTTTTATTTAATTTTTATTTATATATTTATTCATTCATTTTAGAGAGGAGAGTGAGACAGAGAGAAAGAGAGAGAGAAAGGGGGGAGGAGCAGGAACCATAAACTCCCATATGTGCCTTGACCAGACAAGTGCAGGGTTTTGAACTGGCAACCTCAGCGTTCCAGGTGTTTTACCCACTGCGCCACCACAGGTCAGGTCTCTTGATCTCAAATTTTATTTTAATATTAGAATTATTCACCTGACCAGGCAGTAACACAGTGGATAGAGTGTCAGACTGGGACGCAGGGGACCCAGGTTCGAAACTCCAAGGTCACCGGCTTGAGTACGAGTTCATCCGGCTTGAATGCGGGCTCATCCAGCTTTAGTGCAGGGTTGCTGGCTTGAGCGTGGGATCACAAACATGACCCCATGGTTGCTGGCTTGAGCCCAAAGGTTGCTGGCTTGAATCCTAAGGTCGCTGGCTTGAGCAAGGGTCACTCGCTCTGTTGTAGCCCTCCTGTCAAGGCACATATGAGAAAGCAGTCAATGAACAACTAAGATGCCATGGGGAAGAACTGATGCTTCTCATATCTCTCTCTTCCTGTCTCTCTGTCCCTATATGTTCCTCTCTCTGACTCTCTCTCTGTCTCTGTCAAAATATATATTATACATATATACATTATTCCATATGTCTCTTTAATTATACAATACATTTTAGCTATTAAAATATCTTTTGATTTTGATCTTAATGGTAGTAAGTTTTAGGTTTTTATTGTTCATTGGAGGTGATTGTTTACTCTTTTTTGTTCATTTTTTTTATGAAATTCAACATCTCAATTATCTAATCCTATACAAGAAACTAGTTTACCCTTCTGTGGTAATTCTTCAATTGCAAAAGCTTGAGACTTTTAGAGTGAGGTTAGGATACAATCCATGTAACTGAGATATTAGAAAATAAGAGTACAGTAGATGGAAAGGTTACAGGTAAAGAAAAAAAGAATTCTGAAATTCAAACTAATAAAAACTGCACTGCTTTAAATGAATATGATAGTTATGGAAATTTTAAGTTAATTTACTACGTATGAATTAAAGTACTTGATATATAATAAATTTGCAATTTAAATTCTTTTATTTGCTAGCCACAAACAATTTTAATTCAGATTAATATTTTTCCTCTGAATATACTAAAAGAAGTAACATCCAAACAGAAGGTTAATTTAGCAATGTACTGTAAGGAGGACAAATATTATTTGGCTTAAGAAAATAAAAATATTAGTTTCATCTAAGACATAAACTTGGTATTGTAATAATAAAGAAACTGATATTTATAATGATTTATCAACTGAATGAAAAGAGACATTATTATAACAATAAAATGTCTTTAAGAAAAATCACACTCGGTTTTCCATTCAACTGGAACAAATTAATTGAGGACCAGATTTTTCAAAAGGATATGGAACTTATATTTATAGTCAATTGATTTTTTTACAAGAATGCCAAGACCATTCAATGGGGAAAAGACAGTCATTTCAATAAATGGTGTTGGGACAATAAATATCCATATGCAAAAAATAATCAGATTGAACCCTTACCTCAACCATATATAAAAATGAATTCAAAATGGCTTATAAAACTAAATGTAAGAGCTAAAACTATAAAAGTATTAGAAAAAAAAACCTTCATGTCCTTGGATTTAGGCAGTATTTTTTTAAATATGATACCGAAAGCACACAATAAAAAAAAAGATAAAGCAGACATCATCAAAATTTAAAACTTGTGCTTCAAAGAACATTATCAAAAATGAAAAAACTAGGATTAGATATTTGAAAATCATGCATCTGATAAGGGATTTGTATCCAAAAATACATAAATTTTAAAATTTGACAACAGAAGGATAAACCAATTAAAAATGGGCAAAAGATTTAAATAGATATTTCTCCAAAGACATACCTATAGCAAGAAAGGAAAGGAAATGATGCCCACTACCAAAAGAATTGTTTTCTTCCAAGCAATGTAACTATGATTGATATGGGGTTCTTTCTTGTGCTTGGAAGCAATATTCCTTCCTATACTTTGCCATTATGATGAAAAAAAAGTAATATTTAACATTGTTTGTACATAAAATGATTGTAAAAATTAGTCTTCTTTACATTTCTTTCAAATGAGATTTAGATTTTCTTTGACCATATTTTAAGGTTAATGCTGTTAGTTCCTTTGGCTATCTAACCATTAATATAATATATATTTATTTGAAATATACAATAGATATAATAATATAATAGCTAATATTTTAAAGCAATAACTATATGTTAGACACACTGTAAGCCCTTTTTTGTGTGTGTGGATTAGTCTTAAGCCTTGAAACAACCCTAAGAGGAAGATACTCTTACTATCCTTATCCTAACTTAACAAATAGAAATACTGAAGCATTAAAATGTGTAATGCAATAGGATTAATGGATTTCAACTTGGTTATAGGTAGGATCTAATAAGCCAGAAACTTTATCTTGAGAAAGTTACATGTAATCTGTCTACATTCCCATAGTTAATAAATGGGGGGATCTAGATTTGTACTCAGGTGACCTGGCTCCAGAGCCTATCACCTTAGGCACTATTCTACATCCATATCTTCTTTTTTTTTTGGAGTTATGTGTTTTTCTCTAAATTGGGTTACTCATACAAATAACTGACAGCAGTACCATACATTAACTAAAAGTTATGTGGTAAAATAATCTCTCAGTTGCCAATAATGATGACGCTCACCTTTAGGATAAATCCTGTAATTCATTGTTCTGTTTGACAAAATGTGACTTGAAACTCCACAGTGCTTTGTAGATTAGGAGACATGATTTATTATTGTACTCTGGTGGAAAGTGTTACCAAATACTAAAGTTCTGCAAAATCAATTGCTACTTTTTTTTTTTTTTTAGTTTTTAAACTAAACTACTCTTCATGGCATTTACTTTTCCTTTCTTCAAGGGAAGCCCCATGTAGGTTATAAACTCCATTCAAGCTCAGAACAATCCAACCTCTGTCTAGATTTGGCCTCCACCCATTCAGATTTTGATATAATTTGTCACTCCGCCATGTCTTTGTTCACATTTAACAGTCTATTCTCTCAGCTCTTAAGGCAGAAATCACATAAGTCTTCCAACTTCAGGAAAGTATTGAATACATATTCTTACCCAGTGAACTGCTTTTGAACTTTGTCAGTCTGAATGTAATATATGATCACTAATTTACATTTTATTCACCTCAAAAATATCCTGGCCTTTATGACATAGAAGTGAGACTAAGAGACATTGATAAGAGTGTGGTGGTTACGGGGGGAGGGGGGAGAGGGAGAGGAAAAGGGGGAGGGGGAGGGGCACAAAGAAAACTAGATAGAAGGTGACAGAGGATAATCTGACTTTGGGTAATGGGTATGCAACATAATTGAACGACAAGATAACCTGGACATGTTATCTTTGAATATATGTATCCTAATTTATTGATGTCACCCCATTAAAAAAATAAAATTATTAAAAGAAAAAAATTTTTTTTTAATTAAAAAAATATATTCTGGCCTTTAAACATGTATTCCTGAAAGGGTAGTTAATTTATGGCACGGCTGTCTGTACCCCTCTAGCAAGAACGACCAAATTGGCAACCACCATATTCATGGAATTATTTGATCTGATGAAATTATATTGCTCCAAAATTTAAATCAAATATCGATTTGGATTTAAGACCCACATGATCATTCTTCCTCCTTTATAATATTTGCTGCCAAAGTAGGTTCATAGTTAGAATACCTCTACAAGAATAGATGCCTCACAAGACTTCTGTAATCGAATGGTTTGCCATCAGATTGTCAATCTTGTTACAGGTAGAATTTGACTATCCAGTTATAAATAAAATCTAGAAATCAGTGAGAAGCAAACAAACTTAACTTTATATTAATTATTTAATATCAACATTTTCTGGGCAAACTGAACTATCAACTGGAATCCTGCAAGCAGAAAACCAAGTAAGCCAGCCCAAAAGCCTTTATTTATAAAATTTATCAAATCACAGATATAACTAGAAGAAACTGCACAGATAATCTATAAATTCATCGATTTAAGATGATAAAATTGAGGCCAAAGAAGACTTTGATTTACACGTGATTAGATGTCTTGGCTCTTTTATTTCTAGTGTACTATCCACTAAATCATCGGTTCTCAACCTGTGGGTCGCGACCCCGGCGGGGGCCTAATGACTTTAGGCGACCCCTGTGTTTTGGTCGCCGGGGTCGCGACCCACAGGTTGAGAACCGCTGCACTAAATCATACTGTTTTTCACTTCTCAGAATAATATACCCTTGAACAACACAGTTTTAAACTGCATGAGTCCACAAAAATGCAGATTATTTTCAATAAATACTGTAAATGTATTTTTTCTTTCTTATGTTTTTCTTAGCATTTTCTTTTTTCTACCTTACTTTATTGTAAGACTACAGTATGTAATACATATAACACCAAATTATGTGTCAATTGACTGTTTATGTTATCAATGAATCTTCCAGTCAACAGTAGGCTTTTAAAATACAAAAAGAGAACTGAGAACAAATTATTTACATCTTTTTTTTTTTTTAAGTGAGAGAGACCGGAAAGGAGAGAGGTGAGAAGCATCAACTCATAGTTGCAGCACCTAATTCACTTATTGCTTTCTCATATGTGCCTTGATGGGGGGCAGGAGGGACCTCCAAAAGAGCCAGTGACCCCTTGCTCAAGCCAGCAACCTTGGGCTTTTGCCAGCAACCTTTGAGCTCAAACCAGCGACCATGGAGTCATGTCTATGATCCCATGCTCAAGCCAGTAACCTCAGGGTTTCAAACCTGGGTCCTCAGCATTCCAGACTGATGCTCTATCCACTGTGCCATCACCTGGTCAGGCTCATTTACATCTTTTAATTACCAATTTTTAATCTCAATCTCCATTCCATGTTACTTTCCTCTTCCTCCCATTCTTCCTTCACCACCCACCTCCCAGTTTCCAGCACCACCATTCTCTATTTCATACCCCTCAAAACAACCATAAACCTTGGTATGAGTTTTAGTATTTTTTACCTCTCCTATATCATGCCTTTGTTTTCATTAATACCTGTATGTCATTCTCAATGAGCTTAAGAGAAAATTATACATCCTAGTAAAAGCAGCCCCCCTATAATTTCATATAGTTTATTTTTAACCTGAAGGAAATACTAATATTTCCTTGATGTCCAAACTATAGCTATAATTCTAGTTTCTTCTTGAGATTTCCTTTTATATGACATAAAATTTCAAAATGTCAACTTAACATACAATAAATCAACTTCTTTTGGTACCCTTACACCTAAACAAAAATTCATGCTAAAAGTGGTTGTATGTTTATTGTTTCTAACTATTATAATATCTCGGGAAAAAAGTCATGTTTATTTGTATCTATGTTAAAAAATGTGATAGGGAATCTATATGTATTACATGTTGATAATTTGATAGTAGGCTAGATGGCACCATATATAATTTATAGCCTTACTTCTAATTTAATAAAAGCAGCAGACCCACATAATAGTCACCAATTGTTTTAAGTCTCAATCAAATGAGTCTTTGTATATTCTATAAGGGAAAAATTTATCAGAAAAAATTATCAGAGAAAATCTCTGTTCTCTGGAAGACATTTAGTATGATGTCAGCCACTTGAACTGTATTTCTTTTATTGGTTCATTATATTTTATTTTAAAGATTAATTGATTTTGCTCTCCAGTGAACCCATATTTCTGAACATGAAGGTTCCTTGAGATTAAGCAGACATCCAGTTCACATTCAGTACTTGTGGTTTATCTCAACTGATGAGATATTCAGAAATAACTCTACATAACAGACTTGTATGAACAAAAGCATCTCAAACTAGACACAGATACTACCAAAAAGACTTTTCATCAGGCAACCTGTGGTTCTCCAATGGAATGCAGAGATTTCTACTGTTATTTTTTAATAAAGATTTGAAGACTAAATAAACTGCACCAGGTACCAAGCATGGTAACAATATTTTTAATGTCATATGCATAGTACTATCTATATTGAATAGAACTTTTTCATTGTATATAGAAATATGTTTTGCTATTAAGAACAAATCAAACCTCAGTAGGATAGTGTCACTAAGATTACAATAATAGAGAGAGTTCAGAAGTACTTTATTGAAATCTAAATTCTGTAAATTAAATTCAAATTTCTTTAAGGCATAGCAAAATAATTTTCTTCCCTTTAGTAACCAAACATATATGATTTCCTGCAATATTGTTACTTCACTGTTTTCAGTGTTATGTTGTTTATAAGGTTTCCGCATTTACAATTCTTCTGAAAATAATGTAAAATATACAAATATCTTACTGCTGTGTGTTGATATTTTTCTAGAAATTTTTATGGATGAAATATAGAACCAAGACCAAATAATATGAAAACTGACTGTTAGGTCTTTAGGGCCAAAAATTCCTAGGAAGCAAGAGTTTCCAAACCTAGTACAATGTCTTTTTCATATCAAGTACTAAATAATGTGGGGGAATAATTGCTAAAACTCTACAGGGAAAAAAAAACCTATATTACCTTTTCCATAGATTAATTACCACTGAAAACTGAGGCACTTTCAAAATTTTTAAGTTTGCCTAATCTCCATTAAATTAGAATGAAAATTCATGCAAATTTCTCAGACAAGTTCTGAAAGTGTCAGCCCAGATTTTAAAATCTATACCTGTAGGGATCAGATCAAATCACACTTGTTTGAAAGAGTAATGGATGAAGTCGAGGTAATGTTTCCAAGAGTGTGGAGAAATTGTTGAAACCGCAGACTTCTGTTGTCCTTAAAATACATTATTTTAAGTGCCTCGTTTTTAATACTTAAAAACATATTCATACCCATTATGACAAAAAAATGAGGCTAGAAGAAAAATACAGAATAACTCTTTCAACCCTTCTTTCATTTTTAGAAATGTTTTTTTCAAAATAGAAACAGACTCATAGGCATAGAGAACAGATTGACAGCTGTCAAAAAAGAAGGATGTTGGAGGGCTGGTGAAAAATGTGAAGGGATTAAGCAAAGAAAAAAACAATGATGCAGACAACAGTAGGGGGATGACAAGAGGGAATGGTGTAGGGGAGGTAGAAGAGAGTAAAGGGGGGATAGATGGAGATGGAAGGAGACTTGACTTGGGTGGTAAACACATAATATGATACACAGATGATGTATTTATAGAATTATACACCTGAAACCTATATCATTTTATTCACTAATGTCACCCCAATCAATTCAATAAAAATTTATATATATATATATATATGGCTTTTGAATATCAGATTGAGGGCACTGCAATGATGTTAACAGTTAGGAGACCCAATTCAAACCTTCTGTATAAAGGGCTCCAAGCCAATGTTACTGAACACCTATCTTAGCCTTCCTTTCACTGGTCAGTCTAATAAATGTAAGAACTCATGATCATATCTGAAATATAAAGACTTTATTATTCAATAGTTATATCTTAATATTTATGTCAGTCTTCAGTGGTATACATTTTAAAGATATTGTATGTCAAATATATTTTTAATAACCTCAGAAGGACACAGTTAACTGCCAATGTTGCTACTTATTATAAACCCTTAGAAGGAAGGAAAATAAAGTGGAATCTCAACACATCTCAGCATAGCAGACCTAAAGGCTTCAAGAAAAACAAACAAAATTTGAAAACAAAACCATTAAGTCATGATTTTGTAATTATATTTATTATCAGGTTTTATAATTCAAGCATAATGTATTCCATATAATTCTTTAAACTGAATTCTAATATATCTCAACATTTAAAACCATTATAACTTTGTTTTATTTATTTTTATTGTTTATTATTTTAATATTTTAATTACAGTTGACGTACAATGTTATATTAGTTTCAGATGTATAATACAGTGATTAGACATTTATATAACATAATTATTACAATAAATCTGTACTCATCTGACACCATACATAGTTATGACAATATTATTGACTATATTCCCTATGCTGTACCTTACATTCCCATGACCATTTTGTAAAAACCAATTTGTACTTCTTAATCTCTTCCCCTTTTTCACACATACCCAAACCTCCTCTCATCTGACAGCAATCAAAATATTCTCTGTATCTATGAGTCTGTTTTTCTTGCTTGTATGTTTATTTTGTTTCTTAGAGTTCACATATAAGTGAAAACATCTGGCATTTGTCTTCCTCTATCTGACTTATTTCATTTAGCATAATATCCTCTAGGTCTATCCAATTGTTACAGGTGGCAATATTTCATTCTTTTTTTACGTGTACCACTTCCTCTTTATTCATTCATCTGTTATAAACACTTAGGTTGTTTGCATATCTTGGTTATTGTAAATAACACTACAATGAATATGTAAGTGCATATGTCTTTTTAAATTCGTGTTTGGGATTTCTTTGGATAAAAACCCGAAAGTGGGGTTGTGGGGTCCTCTTTTGTCTCCTAGTATAGCCTTTGTTTTAGTGTCTATTTTGTCTGTTACAAGTATTGCTACACTAGCCTTTTATTTCTTTTTTGGTTTTGTTGCACTTCATGAAATACCGTTTTCCATCCCTTTAGTTTTTAGTCTGCGTGTGTCTTTCAATCTAAAGACTCTCTTGTAGGCAGCATATGTGAGAGTCTTGTTTTCTTATCCAGTCAGCCACCCTGTGTGCTTTGATTGCAGCATTTAATCCATTTGCATTTAAAGTAATTGTTGATAGATACATATTTATTGCTATTTTATTTATATTTATGATGGGTTTTTTTCCTTCTTAAAGAAGTCCCTTTATTATCAATATTTCTGGTAATGCTGGCTTGTTGGTGATGAATTCCTGTAACTTTTTTCTCTCTGAGAAACTTTTTATCCAACCTTTGATTTTGAATGATAGCTTTGCTGGGTAGAGCAGTCTCAGATGTAAATCTTTGCTTTTCATCCCTTTAAACTATTCTGTGCCAATTCCTTCTTGCCTTCAAAGTTTCTCTTCAGAAATCAGCTGATAGTTCAATGGGAGCTCTCTTATAGGAAACTTTTTTATTATTATAATTTTTATGAGAGAGAGAGAAACATCAATTTGTTGTTTCACTTAGTTCTGCATTCATTGGCTGGTTCTTATATGGGCCCTGACCAGGGATCAAACCCACAACCTTAGTTTATCAGGATGATGCTCTAACCAACTGAGATACTTGGTCAGGGCCTCTCTTGCTTCTTTTAACATTCTCTCTTTACCTTCAACCTTTAGCATTTTAATTATGATGTGTCTTGGTGTGGGCCTCTTTCGGTTCATCTTGTTTGGAACTCTATGCTGCTGTGTCTATTATCTTTGCCAGGTTGGGAAAGATTCCTGTCATTATTTCTTCAAATAGGTTTTCAATTCCTTGCTCTATGTCTTCTTTTTCTGGTGCCGCCATGAAGTGAATGTTGGTACACTTGATGTTGTCCCAGAGGCCCCTTAAACTGTTCTCATTTATTTGGATTACTTTTTCTTTTTGCTGTTCCGACTGGGTTTTGTTCTGCTTCTTTATCTTCTAAATCTCTAATTTGATCCTCTGCTTCATCCACTCCACTGTTAATCTCCTGTAGTCTTCATTTCAGTTTCAATATTGTTCATTTCTGACTGGTTCTTTGTTATGTTTTCTATCTCCGTTTTTGTGTTTCCTATCTCTTTTTTGATGTTTGCATTGAAATCATTGAGCAGTCTTATTATCAGTGTTTTGAATTCTGCATCAGGTAGATTATTTGTCTTCGTTTTATTCAGTCCCTTTTCTGGAACTTTGTTCTGTTCATTTGGGAAACGTTTATTTTTCTCCTTATTTTGGATGCTTCCCAAAGTGTGTTTGCTTCTATGTATTAAGTAGACCTACAATGTCTCCCAGTCTTAGCAAAGTAACCTTAAGTAGTAGGTACCCTGTAGGGCAGTGGTCCCCAACCTTTTTTGGGCCACAGACCTGTTTAATGGTAGAAAATATTTTCACGGACTGGCCTTTAGGGTGGGACGGATAAATGTATCACGTGACCGAGACAGGCGTCAAGAGTGAGTCTTAGATGGATGGAACAGAGGGAATCTGGTCATTTTTAAAAAATAAAACATCGTTCAGACTTAAATATAAATAAAATGGAAATAATGTAAGTTATTTATTCTTTCTCTGCAGACTGGTACCAAATGGCCCATGGACCAGTACCGGTCCGCGGCCTGGGGGTTGGGGACCACTGCTGTAGGGCACAGTGGCACCGTCTCTGGTCACCTGAGTCAGAGCACCAGGTTTGTGCTTTGTATGGGTTGTATGTGCTCTCCTGTTGCAGCTGAGACTTGAATGCTGCTGGCATATCAAAGGGAGGAACTGACGTTAAGGCTGGTTGTTTATGAGGACTGGCTGTGATTACAGTGGAGGAGCTGTTGCACTGGGTCTGACTCTATGGAATGGGATTCATGTTAGTGGGGCTCTGGTGCCTGCTGAGTCTGACCTTTAGATGTTTCATTTGTGGAGGCAGTTAGGTGGTGCTCTGGTGTGGTGTGAAACTGGCTACCTAGTGTACTGGTTTGGGGACCTCTTGAGAGGGATACCAGTGCAAGCTAAGGTCCACTGTTGCCTGTGCCCTGCCTGGGGCCACCAGGTATAAGCTACAAAATGATCTGCAGATGGTTGCTACTTATTATGGGCTTGGAGGTGACTGGAGGAGGGCAGTTTGCAAACTCAGGCCAGCTGCTTCTATTGTCAGGCTGGAGGCTGTCTAGCAAGAAGTTCAGGGCATGCCAAGGCCAGGTGCTGATTGTCTGGGGTTTGTAAACTTGAGATACTACAAAATTTCATGGCCTTAGCCAGGACAGGTGGTTTGTATGGAGAAGCCACTGGAAGTGGCTTGGTGGGCCCACAAGTTGGGTGGGGCAGGGTCTCAGTGAACCATATAAGCTAGGTTAATGGAGACAGATATGGCGTTCATCCATGCCTGCAGTGGGGGGGGGGAGGGTGCTCAGTAAAAGAAAAATGGCTTCTTCAGTCTGGGAGAAGGCTACCTCTCCAGCCCTCATGTTGAAGCCAGATAATTCCATTTTCCATTCCTCCTCCTGGTGCCTTTCAATCAGCTGCCTCAGTGCTGGAGCTCAGAGTGAACAAGTCCCAGTTAGTCTGTGTGTGGGCCCTTTGAAAGGAATGTCTGGAACTCCAGCAGCCCTCCAGCTCACTCAACCACAGTCTTCACTGGTTTTCCCAGCCAGAAGTTACGTAGACTTCTCTTCCCAGCATGGGTATCCCAGGCTGGGGAGCCCAATATGAGACTGGACTCCTCAGGGGTGGCCCTCACAGTCAAAATCCTCCTCCCAATTTTTAACCACCACCCTTGGGTGAGGAACCAGTCTGTTCCACATCTCTAAACCTCCTACCACTCTCTACACGGCTTCTTCTGTATATTTTTGTTATAGGACTTCTATTCAGCTAGACTTCTAGTGGTTCAAAATGATGGTTTTCCTATAGTTTAGTTGTAATTTTGATGTGTCATAGGAAAAAGCAAGCACAGCACTTACCTACTCCACCATCTTGACCCACCAGTTTTAGTTTTTAAACTCTGGTTTTCAGAGAAACTATATAAACTAAAACTCATCTTTATAAGCTTTTGTCCTTTACTAAGTATTTATAAAATTTATATTCTCAATAATTAATAGTAAGCTATTTAATAATTTAATAGTTTCTACAAAACATTTTAAGGTTAATTTATAAATCCCATCTTTCTTTAGATTAATGTTAAATATAGAATTTAGAAGCCTTTAATTCACATACCTAGTGAACTATTTACTCAGTGACCCAAAAGAGTTTTAAAAGGTCATTTTGTCTTTGCAGCTATAAACCAGACACATCCCCAAAGGAGGTTGTCAGTCCTGGGCTCAAGATGAAGTGAATCTAGTTTGCTGAATGGAATAAGTTGCATTGTTATTTTGGGGTTTTCTTTTGCATTTTTTAAGTAACTCCCTGTTGCCCTGGCCGATTGGCTCAGTGG